>NW_027269320.1:0-600000 GCF_023055355.1 Agelaius tricolor | reverse complement strand
AGGACTTTGTGACAGAGATCTGCTAGCCCTACGGAACAAGGGTAGACCTGTTGCCCCTATTGAGCTGAGGTAGACCAGTTGTCGCTACAGAGCTGGGTAGACCTGTTCTCCGCGGACAGAGCCGGGGTAGACCTGATGTCCCTACAGGGCTGGGTAGACGTGTTGTTCCTGGCCGGACCTCGGGGAGACCTGATGTTCCTACATAGCTGGGTAGACCTGTTGTCCCCGGACGGAGCTGGGGTAGACCTGATGTCCCTACAGAGCTGGGTAGAACTGTTGTCCCCGGACGGAGCTGGGGTAGACCTGATGTCCCTACAGGGCTGGGTAGACCTGTTGTCCCCGGATAGAGCTGGGGTAGACCTGATGTCCCTACAGAGCTGGGTAGACCTTTTGTCCCTGGCCGGAGCTCGGGTAGACCTGATGTCCCTACAGAGCTGGGTAGACCTGTTGTCCCCGGACGGAGCTGGGGTAGACCTGATGTCCCTACAGAGTTGGGTAGACCTGTTGTCCCCGGATAGAGCTGGGGTAGACCTGATGTCCCTACAGAGCTGGGTAGACCTTTTGTCCCTGGCCGGAGCTCGGGTAGACCTGATGTCCCTACAGAGCTGGGTAGACCTGTTGTCCCCGGACGGAGCTGGGGTAGACCTGATGTCCCTACAGAGCTGGGTAGACCTGTGTTCCCCGGACGGAGCTGGGGTAGACCTGATGTCCCAGCGAAGCCCGGGTAGACCTGTTGTCCCAGGCCAGGGTCGGGGTAGACCTGTTGTCCCGCCAGGGCGAGGACGACCTGATGTTCCGCTGGAGCGAGGTTGACCTGGTCTCCCAGAGAAGCCGGGGTAGACCTGGTGTCCCGCTGGAATCGGGGTAGACCTGTTGTCTCCCCAGGACTTTGTGACAGAGATCTGCTAGCCCTACGATATAAGGGTAGACCTGTTGTCCCTATTGAGCTGAGGTAGACCAGTTGTCCCTACAGAGCTGGGTAGACCTGTTGTCCCTGGCCGGAGCTGGGGTAGACCTGATGTCCCAGCGAAGCCTGGGTAGACCTGTTGTCCCTGGCCGGGGTCGGGGTAGACCTGTGGTCCCGCCAGGGCGAGGACGACCTGATGTCCCGCTGGAGTGAGGTAGACCTGGTCTCCCAGAGAAGCCGGGGTAGACCTCTTGTCCCGCTGGAATCGGGGTAGACCTGTTGACTCCCCAGGACTTTGTTACAGAGGTCTGCTAACCCTACGGAACAAGGGTAGACCTGTTGTCCCTATTGAGCTGAGGTAGACCAGTTGTCCCTACAGAGCTGGGTAGACCTGTTTTCCCCGGACGGAGCTGGGGTAGACCTGATGTCCCTACAGAGCTGGGTAGACCTGTTTTCCCCGGACGGAGCTGGGGTAGACCTGATGTCCCTACAGGGCTGGGTAGACCTGTTGTCCCCGGACGGAGCTGGGGTAGACCTGATGTCCCTACAGAGCTGGGTAGACCTGTTGTCCCTGGCCGGAGCTCGGGTAGACCTGATGTCCCTACAGAGCTGGGTAGACCTGTTGTCCCCGGACGGAGCTGGGGTAGACCTGATGTCCCTACAGAGCTGGGTAGACCTGTTGTCCCCGGACGGAGCTGGGGTAGACCTGATGTCCCAGCGAAGCCCGGGTACACCTGTTGTCCCAGGCCAGGGTCAGGGTAGAGCTGTTGTCCCGCCAGGGCGAGGACGACCTGATGTTCCGTTGGAGCGAGGTTGACCTGGTCTCCCAGAGAAGCCGGGGTAGACCTGGTGTCCCGCTGGAATCGGGGTAGACCTGTTGTCTCCCCAGGACTTTGTGACAGAGATCTGCTAGCCCTACGATATAAGGGTAGACCTGTTGTCCCTATTGAGCTGAGGTAGACCAGTTGTCCCTACAGAGCTGGGTAGACCTGTTTTCCCCGGACGGAGCTGGGGTAGACCTGATGTCCCTACAGAGCTGGGTAGACCTGTTTTCCCCGGACGGAGCTGGGGTAGACCTGATGTCCCTACAGGGCTGGGTAGACCTGTTGTCCCCGGACGGAGCTGGGGTAGACCTGATGTTCCTACATAGCTGGGTAGACCTGTTGTCCCCGGACGGAGCTGGGGCAGACCTGATGTCCCTACAGGGCTGGGTAGACCTGTTGTCCCCGGATAGAGCTGGGGTAGACCTGATGTCCCTACAGAGCTGGGTAGACCTTTTGTCCCTGGCCGGAGCTGGGGTAGACCTGATGTCCCAGCGAAGCCAGGGTACACCTGTTGTCCGTGCCAGGACCGGGGTAGACCGGGTGTCCCGCCAGGGTGAGGACGACCTGATGTCCTGCTAGAGCGAGGTAGACCTGGTCTCCCAGAGAAGCCGGGGTAGACCTGGTGTCCCCCTGGAATCGGGGTAGACCTGTTGTCTCCCCAGGACTTTGTGACAGAGATCTGCTAGCCCTACGGAACAAGGGTAGACCTGTTGCCCCTATTGAGCTGAGGTAGACCAGTTGTCGCTACAGAGCAGGGTAGACCTGTTCTCCGCGGACAGAGCCGGGGTAGACCTGATGTCCCTACAGGGCTGGGTAGACGTGTTGTTCCTGGCCGGACCTCGGGGAGACCTGATGTCCCTACAGAGCTGGGTAGACCTGTTGTCCCCGGACGGAGCTGGGGTAGACCTGATGTCCCTACAGAGCTGGGTAGACCTGTCGTCCCCGGACGGAGCTGGGGTAGACCTGATGTCCCTACAGAGCTGGGTAGACCTGTTGTCCGCGGACGGAGCTCGGGTAGACCTGATGTCCCTACAGAGCTGGGTAGACCTGTTGTCCCCGGACGGAGCTGGGGTAGACCTGATGTCCCTACAGAGCTGGGTAGACCTGTTGTCCCCGGACGGAGCTGGGGTAGACCTGATGTCCCAGCGAAGCCCGGGTAGACCTGTTGTCCCTGGCCAGGGTCGGGATAGACCTGTTGTCCCGCCAGGGCGAGGACGACCTGATGTTCCGCTGGAGCGAGGTTGACCTGGTCTCCCAGAGAAGCTGGCGTAGACCTGGTGTCCCCCTGGAATCGGGGTAGACCTGTTGTCTTTCCAGGTCTTTGTGACAGAGATCTGCTAGCCCTACGGAACAAGAGTAGACCTGTTGCCCCTATTGAGCTGAGGTAGACCAGTTGTCCCTACAGAGCAGGGTAGACCTGTTGTCCCTGGCCGGAGCTGGGGTAGACCTGATGTCCCTACAGAGCTGGGTAGACCTGTTGTCCCTGGCCGGAGCTCGGGTAGACCTGATGTTCCTACATAGCTGGGTAGACCTGTTGTCCCCGGACGGAGCTGGGGTAGACCTGATGTCCCTACAGAGCTGGGTAGAACTGTTGTCCCCGGACGGAGCTGGGGTAGACCTGATGTCCCTACAGGGCTGGGTAGACCTGTTGTCCCCGGATAGAGCTGGGGTAGACCTGATGTCCCTACAGAGCTGGGTAGACCTTTTGTCCCTGGCCGGAGCTCGGGTAGACCTGATGTCCCTACAGAGCTGGGTAGACCTGTTGTCCCCGGACGGAGCTGGGGTAGACCTGATGTCCCTACAGAGCTGGGTAGACCTGTTGTCCCCGGACGGAGCTGGGGTAGACCTGATGTCCCAGCGAAGCCCGGGTAGACCTGTTGTCCCAGGCCAGGGTCGGGGTAGACCTGTTGTCCCGCCAGGGCGAGGACGACCTGATGTTCCGCTGGAGCGAGGTTGACCTGGTCTCCCAGAGAAGCCGGGGTAGACCTGGTGTCCCGCTGGAATCGGGGTAGACCTGTTGTCTCCCCAGGACTTTGTGACAGAGATCTGCTAGCCCTACGGAACAAGGGTAGACCTGTTGTCCCTATTGAGCTGAGGTAGACCAGTTGTCCCTACAGAGCTGGGTAGACCTGTTTTCCCCGGACGGAGCTGGGGTAGACCTGATGTCCCTACAGGGCTGGGTAGACCTGTTGTCCCCGGATGGAGCTGGGGTAGACCTGATGTCCCTACAGAGCTGGGTAGACCTGTTGTCCCTGGCCGGATCTCGGGTAGACCTGATGTCCCTACAGAGCTGGGTAGACCTGTTGTCCCCGGACGGAGCTGGGGTAGACCTGATATCTCTACAGAGCTGGGTAGACCTGTTGTCCCCGGACGGAGCTGGGGTAGACCTGATGTCCCAGCGAAGCCTGGGTAGACCTGTTGTCCTGGCCAGGGCCGGGGTAGACCTGGTGTCCCGCCAGGGCGAGGACGACCTGATGTCCCGCGGGAGCGAGCTAGACCTGGTGTCACAGAGAATCCGGGGTAGACCTGGTGTCTCGCTGGAATCGGGGTAGACGTGTTTTCTCCCCAGGACTTTGTGACAGAGATCTGCTAGCCCTACGGAACAAGGGTAGACCTGTTGCCCCTATTGAGCTGAGGTAGACCAGTTGTCTCTACAGAGCTGGGTAGACCTGTTGTCCGCGGACAGAGCCGGGGTAGACCTGATGTCCCTACAGAGCTGGGTAGACTTGTTCCTGGCCGGAGCTCGGGTAGACCTGATGTCCCTACAGAGCTGGGTAGACCTGTTGTCCCCGGACGGAGCTGGGGTAGACCTGATGTCCCTACAGAGCTGGGTAGACCTGTTGTCCCCGGACGGAGCTGGGGTAGACCTGATGTCCCAGCGAAGCCCGGGTAGACCTGTTGTCCCAGGCCAGGGTCGGGGTAGACCTGTTGTCCCGCCAGGGCGAGGACGACCTGATGTTCCGTTGGAGCGAGGTTGACCTGGTCTCCCAGAGAAGCCGGGGTAGACCTGGTGTCCCGCTGGAATCGGGGTAGACCTGTTGTCTCCCCAGGACTTTGTGACAGAGATCTGCTAGCCCTACGATATAAGGGTAGACCTGTTGTCCCTATTGAGCTGAGGTAGACCAGTTGTCCCTACAGAGCTGGGTAGACCTGTTTTCCCCGGACGGAGCTGGGGTAGACCTGATGTCCCTACAGAGCTGGGTAGACCTGTTTTCCCCGGACGGAGCTGGGGTAGACCTGATGTCCCTACAGGGCTGGGTAGACCTGTTGTCCCCGGACGGAGCTGGGGTAGACCTGATGTTCCTACATAGCTGGGTAGACCTGTTGTCCCCGGACGGAGCTGGGGCAGACCTGATGTCCCTACAGGGCTGGGTAGACCTGTTGTCCCCGGATAGAGCTGGGGTAGACCTGATGTCCCTACAGAGCTGGGTAGACCTTTTGTCCCTGGCCGGAGCTGGGGTAGACCTGATGTCCCAGCGAAGCCAGGGTACACCTGTTGTCCGTGCCAGGACCGGGGTAGACCAGGTGTCCCGCCAGGGTGAGGACGACCTGATGTCCTGCTAGAGCGAGGTAGACCTGGTCTCCCAGAGAAGCCGGGGTAGACCTGGTGTCCCCCTGGAATCGGGGTAGACCTGTTGTCTCCCCAGGACTTTGTGACAGAGATCTGCTAGCCCTACGGAACAAGGGTAGACCTGTTGCCCCTATTGAGCTGAGGTAGACCAGTTGTCGCTACAGAGCAGGGTAGACCTGTTCTCCGCGGACAGAGCCGGGGTAGACCTGATGTCCCTACAGGGCTGGGTAGACGTGTTGTTCCTGGCCGGACCTCGGGGAGACCTGATGTCCCTACAGAGCTGGGTAGACCTGTTGTCCCCGGACGGAGCTGGGGTAGACCTGATGTCCCTACAGAGCTGGGTAGACCTGTCGTCCCCGGACGGAGCTGGGGTAGACCTGATGTCCCTACAGAGCTGGGTAGACCTGTTGTCCGCGGACGGAGCTCGGGTAGACCTGATGTCCCTACAGAGCTGGGTAGACCTGTTGTCCCCGGACGGAGCTGGGGTAGACCTGATGTCCCTACAGAGCTGGGTAGACCTGTTGTCCCCGGACGGAGCTAGGGTAGACCTGATGTCCCAGCGAAGCCCGGGTAGACCTGTTGTCCCTGGCCAGGGTCGGGATAGACCTGTTGTCCCGCCAGGGCGAGGACGACCTGATGTTCCGCTGGAGCGAGGTTGACCTGGTCTCCCAGAGAAGCTGGCGTAGACCTGGTGTCCCCCTGGAATCGGGGTAGACCTGTTGTCTTTCCAGGTCTTTGTGACAGAGATCTGCTAGCCCTACGGAACAAGGGTAGACCTGTTGCCCCTATTGAGCTGAGGTAGACCAGTTGTCCCTACAGAGCAGGGTAGACCTGTTGTCCCTGGCCGGAGCTGGGGTAGACCTGATGTCCCTACAGAGCTGGGTAGACCTGTTGTCCCTGGCCGGAGCTCGGGTAGACCTGATGTTCCTACATAGCTGGGTAGACCTGTTGTCCCCGGACGGAGCTGGGGTAGACCTGATGTCCCTACAGAGCTGGGTAGAACTGTTGTCCCCGGACGGAGCTGGGGTAGACCTGATGTCCCTACAGGGCTGGGTAGACCTGTTGTCCCCGGATAGAGCTGGGGTAGACCTGATGTCCCTACAGAGCTGGGTAGACCTTTTGTCCCTGGCCGGAGCTCGGGTAGACCTGATGTCCCTACAGAGCTGGGTAGACCTGTTGTCCCCGGACGGAGCTGGGGTAGACCTGATGTCCCTACAGAGCTGGGTAGACCTGTTGTCCCCGGACGGAGCTGGGGTAGACCTGATGTCCCAGCGAAGCCCGGGTAGACCTGTTGTCCCAGGCCAGGGTCGGGGTAGACCTGTTGTCCCGCCAGGGCGAGGACGACCTGATGTTCCGCTGGAGCGAGGTTGACCTGGTCTCCCAGAGAAGCCGGGGTAGACCTGGTGTCCCGCTGGAATCGGGGTAGACCTGTTGTCTCCCCAGGACTTTGTGACAGAGATCTGCTAGCCCTACGGAACAAGGGTAGACCTGTTGCCCCTATTGAGCTGAGGTAGACCAGTTGTCTCTACAGAGCTGGGTAGACCTGTTGTCCGCGGACAGAGCCGGGGTAGACCTGATGTCCCTACAGAGCTGGGTAGACTTGTTCCTGGCCGGAGCTCGGGTAGACCTGATGTCCCTACAGAGCTGGGTAGACCTGTTGTCCCCGGACGGAGCTGGGGTAGACCTGATGTCCCTACAGAGCTGGGTAGACCTGTTGTCCCCGGACGGAGCTGGGGCAGACCTGATGTCCCAGCGAAGCCCGGGTTGACCTGTTGTCCCTGGCCAGGGTCGGGATAGACCTGTTGTCCCGCCAGGGCGAGGACGACCTGATGTTCCGCTGGAGCGAGGTTGACCTGGTCTCCCAGAGAAGCTGGCGTAGACCTGGTGTCCCCCTGGAATCGGGGTAGACCTGTTGTCTTTCCAGGTCTTTGTGACAGAGATCTGCTAGCCCTACGGAACAAGGGTAGACCTGTTGCCCCTATTGAGCTGAGGTAGACCAGTTGTCCCTACAGAGCAGGGTAGACCTGTTGTCCCTGGCCAGGGCTGGGGTAGACCTGATGTCCCTACAGAGCTGGGTAGACCTGTTGTCCCTGGCCGGAGCTCGGGTAGACCTGATGTTCCTACATAGCTGGGTAGACCTGTTGTCCCCGGACGGAGCTGGGGTAGACCTGATGTCCCTACAGAGCTGGGTAGAACTGTTGTCCCCGGACGGAGCTGGGGTAGACCTGATGTCCCTACAGAGCTGGGTAGACCTGTTGTCCCCGGACGGAGCTGGGGTAGACCTGATGTCCCAGCGAAGCCAGGGTACACCTGTTGTCCTTGCCAGGACCGGGGTAGACCGGGTGTCCCGCCAGGGTGAGGACGACCTGATGTCCTGCTAGAGCGAGGTAGACCTGGTCTCCCAGAGAAGCCGGGGTAGACCTGGTGTCCCCCTGGAATCGGGGTAGACCTGTTGTCTCCCCAGGACTTTGTGACAGAGATCTGCTAGCCCTACGGAACAAGGGTAGACCTGTTGCCCCTATTGAGCTGAGGTAGACCAGTTGTCGCTACAGAGCTGGGTAGACCTGTTCTCCGCGGACAGAGCCGGGGTAGACCTGATGTCCCTACAGGGCTGGGTAGACGTGTTGTTCCTGGCCGGACCTCGGGGAGACCTGATGTCCCTACAGAGCTGGGTAGACCTGTTGTCCCCGGACGGAGCTGGGGTAGACCTGATGTCCCTACAGAGCTGGGTAGACCTGTCGTCCCCGGACGGAGCTGGGGTAGACCTGATGTCCCTACAGAGCTGGGTAGACCTGTTTTCCCTGGCCGGACCTCGGGTAGACCTGATGTCCCTACAGAGCTGGGTAGACCTGTTGTCCCCGGACGGAGCTGGGGTAGACCTGTTATCCCTACAGAGCTGGGTAGACCTGTTGTCCCCGGACGGAGCTGGGGTAGACCTGATGTCCCAGCGAAGCCTGGGTAGACCTGTTGTCCTGGCCAGGGCCGGGGTAGACCTGGTGTCCCGCCAGGGCGAGGACGACTTGATGTCCCGCGGGAGCGAGCTAGACCTGGTCTCCCAGAGAAGCCGGGGTAGACCTGGTGTCCCCCTGGAATCGGGGTAGACCTGTTGTCTCCCCAGGACTTTGTGACAGAGATCTGCTAGCCCTACGGAACAAGGGTAGACCTGTTGCCCCTATTGAGCTGAGGTAGACCAGTTGTCGCTACAGAGCTGGGTAGACCTGTTCTCCGCGGACAGAGCCGGGGTAGACCTGATGTCCCTACAGGGCTGGGTAGACGTGTTGTTCCTGGCCGGACCTCGGGGAGACCTGATGTTCCTACATAGCTGGGTAGACCTGTTGTCCCCGGACGGAGCTGGGGTAGACCTGATGTCCCTACAGAGCTGGGTAGAACTGTTGTCCCCGGACGGAGCTGGGGTAGACCTGATGTCCCTACAGGGCTGGGTAGACCTGTTGTCCCCGGATAGAGCTGGGGTAGACCTGATGTCCCTACAGAGCTGGGTAGACCTTTTGTCCCTGGCCGGAGCTCGGGTAGACCTGATGTCCCTACAGAGCTGGGTAGACCTGTTGTCCCCGGACGGAGCTGGGGTAGACCTGATGTCCCTACAGAGCTGGGTAGACCTGTTGTCCCCGGATAGAGCTGGGGTAGACCTGATGTCCCTACAGAGCTGGGTAGACCTTTTGTCCCTGGCCGGAGCTCGGGTAGACCTGATGTCCCTACAGAGCTGGGTAGACCTGTTGTCCCCGGACGGAGCTGGGGTAGACCTGATGTCCCTACAGAGCTGGGTAGACCTGTGTTCCCCGGACGGAGCTGGGGTAGACCTGATGTCCCAGCGAAGCCCGGGTAGACCTGTTGTCCCAGGCCAGGGTCGGGGTAGACCTGTTGTCCCGCCAGGGCGAGGACGACCTGATGTTCCGCTGGAGCGAGGTTGACCTGGTCTCCCAGAGAAGCCGGGGTAGACCTGGTGTCCCGCTGGAATCAGGGTAGACCTGTTGTCTCCCCAGGACTTTGTGACAGAGATCTGCTAGCCCTACGATATAAGGGTAGACCTGTTGTCCCTATTGAGCTGAGGTAGACCAGTTGTCCCTACAGAGCTGGGTAGACCTGTTGTCCCTGGCCGGAGCTGGGGTAGACCTGATGTCCCAGCGAAGCCTGGGTAGACCTGTTGTCCCTGGCCGGGGTCGGGGTAGACCTGTGGTCCCGCCAGGGCGAGGACGACCTGATGTCCCGCTGGAGTGAGGTAGACCTGGTCTCCCAGAGAAGCCGGGGTAGACCTCTTGTCCCGCTGGAATCGGGGTAGACCTGTTGTCTTTCCAGGTCTTTGTGACAGAGATCTGCTAGCCCTACGGAACAAGGGTAGACCTGTTGTCCCTATTGAGCTGAGGTAGACCAGTTGTCCCTACAGAGCTGGGTAGACCTGTTTTCCCCGGACGGAGCTGGGGTAGACCTGATGTCCCTACAGAGCTGGGTAGACCTGTTTTCCCCGGACGGAGCTGGGGTAGACCTGATGTCCCTACAGGGCTGGGTAGACCTGTTGTCCCCGGACGGAGCTGGGGTAGACCTGATGTCCCTACAGAGCTGGGTAGACCTGTTGTCCCTGGCCGGAGCTCGGGTAGACCTGATGTCCCTACAGAGCTGGGTAGACCTTTTGTCCCTGGCCGGAGCTGGGGTAGACCTGATGTCCCAGCGAAGCCAGGGTACACCTGTTGTCCGTGCCAGGACCGGGGTAGACCGGGTGTCCCGCCAGGGTGAGGACGACCTGATGTCCTGCTAGAGCGAGGTAGACCTGGTCTCCCAGAGAAGCCGGGGTAGACCTGGTGTCCCCCTGGAATCGGGGTAGACCTGTTGTCTCCCCAGGACTTTGTGACAGAGATCTGCTAGCCCTACGGAACAAGGGTAGACCTGTTGCCCCTATTGAGCTGAGGTAGACCAGTTGTCGCTACAGAGCAGGGTAGACCTGTTCTCCGCGGACAGAGCCGGGGTAGACCTGATGTCCCTACAGGGCTGGGTAGACGTGTTCTTCCTGGCCGGACCTCGGGGAGACCTGATGTCCCTACAGAGCTGGGTAGACCTGTTGTCCCCGGACGGAGCTGGGGTAGACCTGATGTCCCTACAGAGCTGGGTAGACCTGTCGTCCCCGGACGGAGCTGGGGTAGACCTGATGTCCCTACAGAGCTGGGTAGACCTGTTGTCCGCGGACGGAGCTCGGGTAGACCTGATGTCCCTACAGAGCTGGGTAGACCTGTTGTCCCCGGACGGAGCTGGGGTAGACCTGATGTCCCTACAGAGCTGGGTAGACCTGTTGTCCCCGGACGGAGCTGGGGTAGACCTGATGTCCCAGCGAAGCCCGGGTAGACCTGTTGTCCCTGGCCAGGGTCGGGATAGACCTGTTGTCCCGCCAGGGCGAGGACGACCTGATGTTCCGCTGGAGCGAGGTTGACCTGGTCTCCCAGAGAAGCTGGCGTAGACCTGGTGTCCCCCTGGAATCGGGGTAGACCTGTTGTCTTTCCAGGTCTTTGTGACAGAGATCTGCTAGCCCTACGGAACAAGGGTAGACCTGTTGCCCCTATTGAGCTGAGGTAGACCAGTTGTCCCTACAGAGCAGGGTAGACCTGTTGTCCCTGGCCGGAGCTGGGGTAGACCTGATGTCCCTACAGAGCTGGGTAGACCTGTTGTCCCTGGCCGGAGCTCGGGTAGACCTGATGTTCCTACATAGCTGGGTAGACCTGTTGTCCCCGGACGGAGCTGGGGTAGACCTGATGTCCCTACAGAGCTGGGTAGAACTGTTGTCCCCGGACGGAGCTGGGGTAGACCTGATGTCCCTACAGGGCTGGGTAGACCTGTTGTCCCCGGATAGAGCTGGGGTAGACCTGATGTCCCTACAGAGCTGGGTAGACCTTTTGTCCCTGGCCGGAGCTCGGGTAGACCTGATGTCCCTACAGAGCTGGGTAGACCTGTTGTCCCCGGACGGAGCTGGGGTAGACCTGATGTCCCTACAGAGCTGGGTAGACCTGTTGTCCCCGGACGGAGCTGGGGTAGACCTGATGTCCCAGCGAAGCCCGGGTAGACCTGTTGTCCCAGGCCAGGGTCGGGGTAGACCTGTTGTCCCGCCAGGGCGAGGACGACCTGATGTTCCGCTGGAGCGAGGTTGACCTGGTCTCCCAGAGAAGCCGGGGTAGACCTGGTGTCCCGCTGGAATCGGGGTAGACCTGTTGTCTCCCCAGGACTTTGTGACAGAGATCTGCTAGCCCTACGGAACAAGGGTAGACCTGTTGCCCCTATTGAGCTGAGGTAGACCAGTTGTCCCTACAGAGCTGGGTAGACCTGTTGTCCCCGGACGGAGCTGGGGTAGACCTGATGTCCCTACAGGGCTGGGTAGACCTGTTTTCCCCGGACGGAGCTGGGGTAGACCTGATGTCCCTACAGAGCTGGGTAGACCTGTTGTCCCTGGCCGGATCTCGGGTAGACCTGATGTCCCTACAGAGCTGGGTAGACCTGTTGTCCCCGGACGGAGCTGGGGTAGACCTGATATCTCTACAGAGCTGGGTAGACCTGTTGTCCCCGGACGGAGCTGGGGTAGACCTGATGTCCCAGCGAAGCCTGGGTAGACCTGTTGTCCTGGCCAGGGCCGGGGTAGACCTGGTGTCCCGCCAGGGCGAGGACGACCTGATGTCCCGCGGGAGCGAGCTAGACCTGGTGTCACAGAGAATCCGGGGTAGACCTGGTGTCTCGCTGGAATCGGGGTAGACGTGTTTTCTCCCCAGGACTTTGTGACAGAGATCTGCTAGCCCTACGGAACAAGGGTAGACCTGTTGCCCCTATTGAGCTGAGGTAGACCAGTTGTCTCTACAGAGCTGGGTAGACCTGTTGTCCGCGGACAGAGCCGGGGTAGACCTGATGTCCCTACAGAGCTGGGTAGACTTGTTCCTGGCCGGAGCTCGGGTAGACCTGATGTCCCTACAGAGCTGGGTAGACCTGTGGTCCCCGGACGGAGCTGGGGTAGACCTGATGTCCCTACAGAGCTGGGTAGACCTGTTGTCCCCGGACGGAGCTGGGGTAGACCTGATGTCCCAGCGAAGCCCGGGTAGACCTGTTGTCCCAGGCCAGGGTCGGGGTAGACCTGTTGTCCCGCCAGGGCGAGGACGACCTGATGTTCCGTTGGAGCGAGGTTGACCTGGTCTCCCAGAGAAGCCGGGGTAGACCTGGTGTCCCGCTGGAATCGGGGTAGACCTGTTGTCTCCCCAGGACTTTGTGACAGAGATCTGCTAGCCCTACGATATAAGGGTAGACCTGTTGTCCCTATTGAGCTGAGGTAGACCAGTTGTCCCTACAGAGCTGGGTAGACCTGTTTTCCCCGGACGGAGCTGGGGTAGACCTGATGTCCCTACAGAGCTGGGTAGACCTGTTTTCCCCGGACGGAGCTGGGGTAGACCTGATGTCCCTACAGGGCTGGGTAGACCTGTTGTCCCCGGATGGAGCTGGGGTAGACCTGATGTTCCTACATAGCTGGGTAGACCTGTTGTCCCCGGACGGAGCTGGGGCAGACCTGATGTCCCTACAGGGCTGGGTAGACCTGTTGTCCCCGGATAGAGCTGGGGTAGACCTGATGTCCCTACAGAGCTGGGTAGACCTTTTGTCCCTGGCCGGAGCTGGGGTAGACCTGATGTCCCAGCGAAGCCAGGGTACACCTGTTGTCCGTGCCAGGACCGGGGTAGACCGGGTGTCCCGCCAGGGTGAGGACGACCTGATGTCCTGCTAGAGCGAGGTAGACCTGGTCTCCCAGAGAAGCCGGGGTAGACCTGGTGTCCCCCTGGAATCGGGGTAGACCTGTTGTCTCCCCAGGACTTTGTGACAGAGATCTGCTAGCCCTACGGAACAAGGGTAGACCTGTTGCCCCTATTGAGCTGAGGTAGACCAGTTGTCGCTACAGAGCAGGGTAGACCTGTTCTCCGCGGACAGAGCCGGGGTAGACCTGATGTCCCTACAGGGCTGGGTAGACGTGTTGTTCCTGGCCGGACCTCGGGGAGACCTGATGTCCCTACAGAGCTGGGTAGACCTGTTGTCCCCGGACGGAGCTGGGGTAGACCTGATGTCCCTACAGAGCTGGGTAGACCTGTCGTCCCCGGACGGAGCTGGGGTAGACCTGATGTCCCTACAGAGCTGGGTAGACCTGTTGTCCGCGGACGGAGCTCGGGTAGACCTGATGTCCCTACAGAGCTGGGTAGACCTGTTGTCCCCGGACGGAGCTGGGGTAGACCTGATGTCCCTACAGAGCTGGGTAGACCTGTTGTCCCCGGACGGAGCTGGGGTAGACCTGATGTCCCAGCGAAGCCCGGGTAGACCTGTTGTCCCTGGCCAGGGTCGGGATAGACCTGTTGTCCCGCCAGGGCGAGGACGACCTGATGTTCCGCTGGAGCGAGGTTGACCTGGTCTCCCAGAGAAGCCGGGGTAGACCTGGTGTCCCCCTGGAATCGGGGTAGACCTGTTGTCTTTCCAGGTCTTTGTGACAGAGATCTGCTAGCCCTACGGAACAAGGGTAGACCTGTTGCCCCTATTGAGCTGAGGTAGACCAGTTGTCCCTACAGAGCAGGGTAGACCTGTTGTCCCTGGCCGGAGCTGGGGTAGACCTGATGTCCCTACAGAGCTGGGTAGACCTGTTGTCCCTGGCCGGAGCTCGGGTAGACCTGATGTTCCTACATAGCTGGGTAGACCTGTTGTCCCCGGACGGAGCTGGGGTAGACCTGATGTCCCTACAGAGCTGGGTAGACCTGTTGTCCCCGGACGGAGCTGGGGTAGACCTGATGTCCCTACAGGGCTGGGTAGACCTGTTGTCCCCGGATAGAGCTGGGGTAGACCTGATGTCCCTACAGAGCTGGGTAGACCTTTTGTCCCTGGCCGGAGCTCGGGTAGACCTGATGTCCCTACAGAGCTGGGTAGACCTGTTGTCCCCGGACGGAGCTGGGGTAGACCTGATGTCCCTACAGAGCTGGGTAGACCTGTTGTCCCCGGACGGAGCTGGGGTAGACCTGATGTCCCAGCGAAGCCCGGGTAGACCTGTTGTCCCAGGCCAGGGTCGGGGTAGACCTGTTGTCCCGCCAGGGCGAGGACGACCTGATGTTCCGCTGGAGCGAGGTTGACCTGGTCTCCCAGAGAAGCCGGGGTAGACCTGGTGTCCCGCTGGAATCGGGGTAGACCTGTTGTCTCCCCAGGACTTTGTGACAGAGATCTGCTAGCCCTACGGAACAAGGGTAGACCTGTTGCCCCTATTGAGCTGAGGTAGACCAGTTGTCCCTACAGAGCTGGGTAGACCTGTTGTCCGCGGACAGAGCCGGGGTAGACCTGATGTCCCTACAGAGCTGGGTAGACTTGTTCCTGGCCGGAGCTCGGGTAGACCTGATGTCCCTACAGAGCTGGGTAGACCTGTTGTCCCCGGACGGAGCTGGGGTAGACCTGATGTCCCTACAGAGCTGGGTAGACCTGTTGTCCCCGGACGGAGCTGGGGCAGACCTGATGTCCCAGCGAAGCCCGGGTTGACCTGTTGTCCCTGGCCAGGGTCGGGATAGACCTGTTGTCCCGCCAGGGCGAGGACGACCTGATGTTCCGCTGGAGCGAGGTTGACCTGGTCTCCCAGAGAAGCTGGCGTAGACCTGGTGTCCCCCTGGAATCGGGGTAGACCTGTTGTCTTTCCAGGTCTTTGTGACAGAGATCTGCTAGCCCTACGGAACAAGGGTAGACCTGTTGCCCCTATTGAGCTGAGGTAGACCAGTTGTCCCTACAGAGCAGGGTAGACCTGTTGTCCCTGGCCAGGGCTGGGGTAGACCTGATGTCCCTACAGAGCTGGGTAGACCTGTTGTCCCTGGCCGGAGCTCGGGTAGACCTGATGTTCCTACATAGCTGGGTAGACCTGTTGTCCCCGGACGGAGCTGGGGTAGACCTGATGTCCCTACAGAGCTGGGTAGAACTGTTGTCCCCGGACGGAGCTGGTGTAGACCTGATGTCCCTACAGAGCTGGGTAGACCTTTTGTCCCTGGCCGGAGCTGGGGTAGACCTGATGTCCCAGCGAAGCCAGGGTACACCTGTTGTCCTTGCCAGGACCGGGGTAGACCGGGTGTCCCGCCAGGGTGAGGACGACCTGATGTCCTGCTAGAGCGAGGTAGACCTGGTCTCCCAGAGAAGCCGGGGTAGACCTGGTGTCCCCCTGGAATCGGGGTAGACCTGTTGTCTCCCCAGGACTTTGTGACAGAGATCTGCTAGCCCTACGGAACAAGGGTAGACCTGTTGCCCCTATTGAGCTGAGGTAGACCAGTTGTCGCTACAGAGCTGGGTAGACCTGTTCTCCGCGGACAGAGCCGGGGTAGACCTGATGTCCCTACAGGGCTGGGTAGACGTGTTGTTCCTGGCCGGACCTCGGGGAGACCTGATGTCCCTACAGAGCTGGGTAGACCTGTTGTCCCCGGACGGAGCTGGGGTAGACCTGATGTCCCTACAGAGCTGGGTAGACCTGTCGTCCCCGGACGGAGCTGGGGTAGACCTGATGTCCCTACAGAGCTGGGTAGACGTGTTGTCCCTGGCCGGACCTCGGGTAGACCTGATGTCCCTACAGAGCTGGGTAGACCTGTTGTCCCCGGACGGAGCTGGGGTAGACCTGTTATCCCTACAGAGCTGGGTAGACCTGTTGTCCCCGGACGGAGCTGGGGTAGACCTGATGTCCCAGCGAAGCCTGGGTAGACCTGTTGTCCTGGCCAGGGCCGGGGTAGACCTGGTGTCCCGCCAGGGCGAGGACGACTTGATGTCCCGCGGGAGCGAGCTAGACCTGGTGTCACAGAGAAGCCGGGGTAGACCTGGTGTCTCGCTGGAATCGGGGTAGACGTGTTTTCTCCCCAGGACTTTGTGACAGAGATCTGCTAGCCCTACGGAACAAGGGTAGACCTGTTACCCCTATTGAGCTGAGGTAGACCAGTTGTCTCCACAGAGCTGGGTAGACCTGTTGTCCGCAGACAGAGCCGGGGTAGACCTGATGTCCCTACAGAGCTGGGTAGACCTGTTGTCCCTGGCCGGAGCTCGGGTAGACCTCATGTCCCTACAGAGCTGGGTAGACCTGTTGTCCCCGGATGGAGCTGGGGTAGACCTGATGTCCCTACAGAGCTGGGTAGACCTGTTGTCCCCGGACGGAGCTGGGGTAGACCTGATGTCCCTACAGAGCTGGGTAGACCTGTTGTCCCTGGCCGGATCTCGGGTAGACCTGATGTTCCTACATAGCTGGGTAGACCTGTTGTCCCCGGACGGAGCTGGGGTAGACCTGATGTCCCTACAGAGCTGGGTAGACCTTTTGTCCCTGGCCGGAGCTGGGGTAGACCTGATGTCCCAGCGAAGCCAGGGTACACCTGTTGTCCGTGCCAGGACCGGGGTAGACCGGGTGTCCCGCCAGGGTGAGGACGACCTGATGTCCTGCTAGAGCGAGGTAGACCTGGTCTCCCAGAGAAGCCGGGGTAGACCTGGTGTCCCCCTGGAATCGGGGTAGACCTGTTGTCTCCCCAGGACTTTGTGACAGAGATCTGCTAGCCCTACGGAACAAGGGTAGACCTGTTGCCCCTATTGAGCTGAGGTAGACCAGTTGTCGCTACAGAGCTGGGTAGACCTGTTCTCCGCGGACAGAGCCGGGGTAGACCTGATGTCCCTACAGGGCTGGGTAGACGTGTTGTTCCTGGCCGGACCTCGGGGAGACCTGATGTTCCTACATAGCTGGGTAGACCTGTTGTCCCCGGACGGAGCTGGGGTAGACCTGATGTCCCTACAGAGCTGGGTAGAACTGTTGTCCCCGGACGGAGCTGGGGTAGACCTGATGTCCCTACAGGGCTGGGTAGACCTGTTGTCCCCGGATAGAGCTGGGGTAGACCTGATGTCCCTACAGAGCTGGGTAGACCTTTTGTCCCTGGCCGGAGCTCGGGTAGACCTGATGTCCCTACAGAGCTGGGTAGACCTGTTGTCCCCGGACGGAGCTGGGGTAGACCTGATGTCCCTACAGAGCTGGGTAACCTGTTGTCCCCGGATAGAGCTGGGGTAGACCTGATGTCCCTACAGAGCTGGGTAGACCTTTTGTCCCTGGCCGGAGCTCGGGTAGACCTGATGTCCCTACAGAGCTGGGTAGACCTGTTGTCCCCGGACGGAGCTGGGGTAGACCTGATGTCCCTACAGAGCTGGGTAGACCTGTGTTCCCCGGACGGAGCTGGGGTAGACCTGATGTCCCAGCGAAGCCCGGGTAGACCTGTTGTCCCAGGCCAGGGTCGGGGTAGACCTGTTGTCCCGCCAGGGCGAGGACGACCTGATGTTCCGCTGGAGCGAGGTTGACCTGGTCTCCCAGAGAAGCCGGGGTAGACCTGGTGTCCCGCTGGAATCGGGGTAGACCTGTTGTCTCCCCAGGACTTTGTGACAGAGATCTGCTAGCCCTACGATATAAGGGTAGACCTGTTGTCCCTATTGAGCTGAGGTAGACCAGTTGTCCCTACAGAGCTGGGTAGACCTGTTGTCCCTGGCCGGAGCTGGGGTAGACCTGATGTCCCAGCGAAGCCTGGGTAGACCTGTTGTCCCTGGCCGGGGTCGGGGTAGACCTGTGGTCCCGCCAGGGCGAGGACGACCTGATGTCCCGCTGGAGTGAGGTAGACCTGGTCTCCCAGAGAAGCCGGGGTAGACCTCTTGTCCCGCTGGAATCGGGGTAGACCTGTTGACTCCCCAGGACTTTGTTACAGAGGTCTGCTAACCCTACGGAACAAGGGTAGACCTGTTGTCCCTATTGAGCTGAGGTAGACCAGTTGTCCCTACAGAGCTGGGTAGACCTGTTTTCCCCGGACGGAGCTGGGGTAGACCTGATGTCCCTACAGAGCTGGGTAGACCTGTTTTCCCCGGACGGAGCTGGGGTAGACCTGATGTCCCTACAGGGCTGGGTAGACCTGTTGTCCCCGGACGGAGCTGGGGTAGACCTGATGTCCCTACAGAGCTGGGTAGACCTGTTGTCCCCGGACGGAGCTGGGGTAGACCTGATGTCCCAGCGAAGCCCGGGTAGACCTGTTGTCCCAGGCCAGGGTCGGGGTAGACCTGTTGTCCCGCCAGGGCGAGGACGACCTGATGTTCCGCTGGAGCGAGGTTGACCTGGTCTCCCAGAGAAGCCGGGGTAGACCTGGTGTCCCGCTGGAATCGGGGTAGACCTGTTGTCTCCCCAGGACTTTGTGACAGAGATCTGCTAGCCCTACGGAACAAGGGTAGACCTGTTGCCCCTATTGAGCTGAGGTAGACCAGTTGTCCCTACAGAGCTGGGTAGACCTGTTGTCCCCGGACGGAGCTGGGGTAGACCTGATGTCCCTACAGGGCTGGGTAGACCTGTTGTCCCCGGACGGAGCTGGGGTAGACCTGATGTCCCTACAGAGCTGGGTAGACCTGTTGTCCCTGGCCGGATCTCGGGTAGACCTGATGTCCCTACAGAGCTGGGTAGACCTGTTGTCCCCGGACGGAGCTGGGGTAGACCTGATATCTCTACAGAGCTGGGTAGACCTGTTGTCCCCGGACGGAGCTGGGGTAGACCTGATGTCCCAGCGAAGCCTGGGTAGACCTGTTGTCCTGGCCAGGGCCGGGGTAGACCTGGTGTCCCGCCAGGGCGAGGACGACCTGATGTCCCGCGGGAGCGAGCTAGACCTGGTGTCACAGAGAATCCGGGGTAGACCTGGTGTCTCGCTGGAATCGGGGTAGACGTGTTTTCTCCCCAGGACTTTGTGACAGAGATCTGCTAGCCCTACGGAACAAGGGTAGACCTGTTGCCCCTATTGAGCTGAGGTAGACCAGTTGTCTCTACAGAGCTGGGTAGACCTGTTGTCCGCGGACAGAGCCGGGGTAGACCTGATGTCCCTACAGAGCTGGGTAGACTTGTTCCTGGCCGGAGCTCGGGTAGACCTGATGTCCCTACAGAGCTGGGTAGACCTGTGGTCCCCGGACGGAGCTGGGGTAGACCTGATGTCCCTACAGAGCTGGGTAGACCTGTTGTCCCCGGACGGAGCTGGGGTAGACCTGATGTCCCAGCGAAGCCCGGGTAGACCTGTTGTCCCAGGCCAGGGTCGGGGTAGACCTGTTGTCCCGCCAGGGCGAGGACGACCTGATGTTCCGCTGGAGCGAGGTTGACCTGGTCTCCCAGAGAAGCCGGGGTAGACCTGGTGTCCCGCTGGAATCGGGGTAGACCTGTTGTCTCCCCAGGACTTTGTGACAGAGATCTGCTAGCCCTACGATATAAGGGTAGACCTGTTGTCCCTATTGAGCTGAGGTAGACCAGTTGTCCCTACAGAGCTGGGTAGACCTGTTGTCCCTGGCCGGAGCTGGGGTAGACCTGATGTCCCAGCGAAGCCTGGGTAGACCTGTTGTCCCTGGCCGGGGTCGGGGTAGACCTGTGGTCCCGCCAGGGCGAGGACGACCTGATGTCCCGCTGGAGTGAGGTAGACCTGGTCTCCCAGAGAAGCCGGGGTAGACCTCTTGTCCCGCTGGAATCGGGGTAGACCTGTTGACTCCCCAGGACTTTGTTACAGAGGTCTGCTAACCCTACGGAACAAGGGTAGACCTGTTGTCCCTATTGAGCTGAGGTAGACCAGTTGTCCCTACAGAGCTGGGTAGACCTGTTTTCCCCGGACGGAGCTGGGGTAGACCTGATGTCCCTACAGAGCTGGGTAGACCTGTTTTCCCCGGACGGAGCTGGGGTAGACCTGATGTCCCTACAGGGCTGGGTAGACCTGTTGTCCCCGGACGGAGCTGGGGTAGACCTGATGTCCCTACAGAGCTGGGTAGACCTGTTGTCCCCGGACGGAGCTGGGGTAGACCTGATGTCCCAGCGAAGCCCGGGTAGACCTGTTGTCCCAGGCCAGGGTCGGGGTAGACCTGTTGTCCCGCCAGGGCGAGGACGACCTGATGTTCCGCTGGAGCGAGGTTGACCTGGTCTCCCAGAGAAGCCGGGGTAGACCTGGTGTCCCGCTGGAATCGGGGTAGACCTGTTGTCTCCCCAGGACTTTGTGACAGAGATCTGCTAGCCCTACGGAACAAGGGTAGACCTGTTGCCCCTATTGAGCTGAGGTAGACCAGTTGTCCCTACAGAGCTGGGTAGACCTGTTGTCCCCGGACGGAGCTGGGGTAGACCTGATGTCCCTACAGGGCTGGGTAGACCTGTTGTCCCCGGACGGAGCTGGGGTAGACCTGATGTCCCTACAGAGCTGGGTAGACCTGTTGTCCCTGGCCGGATCTCGGGTAGACCTGATGTCCCTACAGAGCTGGGTAGACCTGTTGTCCCCGGACGGAGCTGGGGTAGACCTGATATCTCTACAGAGCTGGGTAGACCTGTTGTCCCCGGACGGAGCTGGGGTAGACCTGATGTCCCAGCGAAGCCTGGGTAGACCTGTTGTCCTGGCCAGGGCCGGGGTAGACCTGGTGTCCCGCCAGGGCGAGGACGACCTGATGTCCCGCGGGAGCGAGCTAGACCTGGTGTCACAGAGAATCCGGGGTAGACCTGGTGTCTCGCTGGAATCGGGGTAGACGTGTTTTCTCCCCAGGACTTTGTGACAGAGATCTGCTAGCCCTACGGAACAAGGGTAGACCTGTTGCCCCTATTGAGCTGAGGTAGACCAGTTGTCTCTACAGAGCTGGGTAGACCTGTTGTCCGCGGACAGAGCCGGGGTAGACCTGATGTCCCTACAGAGCTGGGTAGACTTGTTCCTGGCCGGAGCTCGGGTAGACCTGATGTCCCTACAGAGCTGGGTAGACCTGTGGTCCCCGGACGGAGCTGGGGTAGACCTGATGTCCCTACAGAGCTGGGTAGACCTGTTGTCCCCGGACGGAGCTGGGGTAGACCTGATGTCCCAGCGAAGCCCGGGTAGACCTGTTGTCCCAGGCCAGGGTCGGGGTAGACCTGTTGTCCCGCCAGGGCGAGGACGACCTGATGTTCCGTTGGAGCGAGGTTGACCTGGTCTCCCAGAGAAGCCGGGGTAGACCTGGTGTCCCGCTGGAATCGGGGTAGACCTGTTGTCTCCCCAGGACTTTGTGACAGAGATCTGCTAGCCCTACGATATAAGGGTAGACCTGTTGTCCCTATTGAGCTGAGGTAGACCAGTTGTCCCTACAGAGCTGGGTAGACCTGTTTTCCCCGGACGGAGCTGGGGTAGACCTGATGTCCCTACAGAGCTGGGTAGACCTGTTTTCCCCGGACGGAGCTGGGGTAGACCTGATGTCCCTACAGGGCTGGGTAGACCTGTTGTCCCCGGATGGAGCTGGGGTAGACCTGATGTTCCTACATAGCTGGGTAGACCTGTTGTCCCCGGACGGAGCTGGGGCAGACCTGATGTCCCTACAGGGCTGGGTAGACCTGTTGTCCCCGGATAGAGCTGGGGTAGACCTGATGTCCCTACAGAGCTGGGTAGACCTTTTGTCCCTGGCCGGAGCTGGGGTAGACCTGATGTCCCAGCGAAGCCAGGGTACACCTGTTGTCCGTGCCAGGACCGGGGTAGACCGGGTGTCCCGCCAGGGTGAGGACGACCTGATGTCCTGCTAGAGCGAGGTAGACCTGGTCTCCCAGAGAAGCCGGGGTAGACCTGGTGTCCCCCTGGAATCGGGGTAGACCTGTTGTCTCCCCAGGACTTTGTGACAGAGATCTGCTAGCCCTACGGAACAAGGGTAGACCTGTTGCCCCTATTGAGCTGAGGTAGACCAGTTGTCGCTACAGAGCAGGGTAGACCTGTTCTCCGCGGACAGAGCCGGGGTAGACCTGATGTCCCTACAGGGCTGGGTAGACGTGTTGTTCCTGGCCGGACCTCGGGGAGACCTGATGTCCCTACAGAGCTGGGTAGACCTGTTGTCCCCGGACGGAGCTGGGGTAGACCTGATGTCCCTACAGAGCTGGGTAGACCTGTCGTCCCCGGACGGAGCTGGGGTAGACCTGATGTCCCTACAGAGCTGGGTAGACCTGTTGTCCGCGGACGGAGCTCGGGTAGACCTGATGTCCCTACAGAGCTGGGTAGACCTGTTGTCCCCGGACGGAGCTGGGGTAGACCTGATGTCCCTACAGAGCTGGGTAGACCTGTTGTCCCCGGACGGAGCTGGGGTAGACCTGATGTCCCAGCGAAGCCCGGGTAGACCTGTTGTCCCTGGCCAGGGTCGGGATAGACCTGTTGTCCCGCCAGGGCGAGGACGACCTGATGTTCCGCTGGAGCGAGGTTGACCTGGTCTCCCAGAGAAGCCGGGGTAGACCTGGTGTCCCCCTGGAATCGGGGTAGACCTGTTGTCTTTCCAGGTCTTTGTGACAGAGATCTGCTAGCCCTACGGAACAAGGGTAGACCTGTTGCCCCTATTGAGCTGAGGTAGACCAGTTGTCCCTACAGAGCAGGGTAGACCTGTTGTCCCTGGCCGGAGCTGGGGTAGACCTGATGTCCCTACAGAGCTGGGTAGACCTGTTGTCCCTGGCCGGAGCTCGGGTAGACCTGATGTTCCTACATAGCTGGGTAGACCTGTTGTCCCCGGACGGAGCTGGGGTAGACCTGATGTCCCTACAGAGCTGGGTAGACCTGTTGTCCCCGGACGGAGCTGGGGTAGACCTGATGTCCCTACAGGGCTGGGTAGACCTGTTGTCCCCGGATAGAGCTGGGGTAGACCTGATGTCCCTACAGAGCTGGGTAGACCTTTTGTCCCTGGCCGGAGCTCGGGTAGACCTGATGTCCCTACAGAGCTGGGTAGACCTGTTGTCCCCGGACGGAGCTGGGGTAGACCTGATGTCCCTACAGAGCTGGGTAGACCTGTTGTCCCCGGACGGAGCTGGGGTAGACCTGATGTCCCAGCGAAGCCCGGGTAGACCTGTTGTCCCAGGCCAGGGTCGGGGTAGACCTGTTGTCCCGCCAGGGCGAGGACGACCTGATGTTCCGCTGGAGCGAGGTTGACCTGGTCTCCCAGAGAAGCCGGGGTAGACCTGGTGTCCCGCTGGAATCGGGGTAGACCTGTTGTCTCCCCAGGACTTTGTGACAGAGATCTGCTAGCCCTACGGAACAAGGGTAGACCTGTTGCCCCTATTGAGCTGAGGTAGACCAGTTGTCCCTACAGAGCTGGGTAGACCTGTTGTCCGCGGACAGAGCCGGGGTAGACCTGATGTCCCTACAGAGCTGGGTAGACTTGTTCCTGGCCGGAGCTCGGGTAGACCTGATGTCCCTACAGAGCTGGGTAGACCTGTTGTCCCCGGACGGAGCTGGGGTAGACCTGATGTCCCTACAGAGCTGGGTAGACCTGTTGTCCCCGGACGGAGCTGGGGCAGACCTGATGTCCCAGCGAAGCCCGGGTTGACCTGTTGTCCCTGGCCAGGGTCGGGATAGACCTGTTGTCCCGCCAGGGCGAGGACGACCTGATGTTCCGCTGGAGCGAGGTTGACCTGGTCTCCCAGAGAAGCTGGCGTAGACCTGGTGTCCCCCTGGAATCGGGGTAGACCTGTTGTCTTTCCAGGTCTTTGTGACAGAGATCTGCTAGCCCTACGGAACAAGGGTAGACCTGTTGCCCCTATTGAGCTGAGGTAGACCAGTTGTCCCTACAGAGCAGGGTAGACCTGTTGTCCCTGGCCAGGGCTGGGGTAGACCTGATGTCCCTACAGAGCTGGGTAGACCTGTTGTCCCTGGCCGGAGCTCGGGTAGACCTGATGTTCCTACATAGCTGGGTAGACCTGTTGTCCCCGGACGGAGCTGGGGTAGACCTGATGTCCCTACAGAGCTGGGTAGAACTGTTGTCCCCGGACGGAGCTGGTGTAGACCTGATGTCCCTACAGAGCTGGGTAGACCTTTTGTCCCTGGCCGGAGCTGGGGTAGACCTGATGTCCCAGCGAAGCCAGGGTACACCTGTTGTCCTTGCCAGGACCGGGGTAGACCGGGTGTCCCGCCAGGGTGAGGACGACCTGATGTCCTGCTAGAGCGAGGTAGACCTGGTCTCCCAGAGAAGCCGGGGTAGACCTGGTGTCCCCCTGGAATCGGGGTAGACCTGTTGTCTCCCCAGGACTTTGTGACAGAGATCTGCTAGCCCTACGGAACAAGGGTAGACCTGTTGCCCCTATTGAGCTGAGGTAGACCAGTTGTCGCTACAGAGCTGGGTAGACCTGTTCTCCGCGGACAGAGCCGGGGTAGACCTGATGTCCCTACAGGGCTGGGTAGACGTGTTGTTCCTGGCCGGACCTCGGGGAGACCTGATGTCCCTACAGAGCTGGGTAGACCTGTTGTCCCCGGACGGAGCTGGGGTAGACCTGATGTCCCTACAGAGCTGGGTAGACCTGTCGTCCCCGGACGGAGCTGGGGTAGACCTGATGTCCCTACAGAGCTGGGTAGACGTGTTGTCCCTGGCCGGACCTCGGGTAGACCTGATGTCCCTACAGAGCTGGGTAGACCTGTTGTCCCCGGACGGAGCTGGGGTAGACCTGTTATCCCTACAGAGCTGGGTAGACCTGTTGTCCCCGGACGGAGCTGGGGTAGACCTGATGTCCCAGCGAAGCCTGGGTAGACCTGTTGTCCTGGCCAGGGCCGGGGTAGACCTGGTGTCCCGCCAGGGCGAGGACGACTTGATGTCCCGCGGGAGCGAGCTAGACCTGGTGTCACAGAGAAGCCGGGGTAGACCTGGTGTCTCGCTGGAATCGGGGTAGACGTGTTTTCTCCCCAGGACTTTGTGACAGAGATCTGCTAGCCCTACGGAACAAGGGTAGACCTGTTACCCCTATTGAGCTGAGGTAGACCAGTTGTCTCCACAGAGCTGGGTAGACCTGTTGTCCGCAGACAGAGCCGGGGTAGACCTGATGTCCCTACAGAGCTGGGTAGACCTGTTGTCCCTGGCCGGAGCTCGGGTAGACCTCATGTCCCTACAGAGCTGGGTAGACCTGTTGTCCCCGGATGGAGCTGGGGTAGACCTGATGTCCCTACAGAGCTGGGTAGACCTGTTGTCCCCGGACGGAGCTGGGGTAGACCTGATGTCCCTACAGAGCTGGGTAGACCTGTTGTCCCTGGCCGGATCTCGGGTAGACCTGATGTTCCTACATAGCTGGGTAGACCTGTTGTCCCCGGACGGAGCTGGGGTAGACCTGATGTCCCTACAGAGCTGGGTAGACCTTTTGTCCCTGGCCGGAGCTGGGGTAGACCTGATGTCCCAGCGAAGCCAGGGTACACCTGTTGTCCGTGCCAGGACCGGGGTAGACCGGGTGTCCCGCCAGGGTGAGGACGACCTGATGTCCTGCTAGAGCGAGGTAGACCTGGTCTCCCAGAGAAGCCGGGGTAGACCTGGTGTCCCCCTGGAATCGGGGTAGACCTGTTGTCTCCCCAGGACTTTGTGACAGAGATCTGCTAGCCCTACGGAACAAGGGTAGACCTGTTGCCCCTATTGAGCTGAGGTAGACCAGTTGTCGCTACAGAGCTGGGTAGACCTGTTCTCCGCGGACAGAGCCGGGGTAGACCTGATGTCCCTACAGGGCTGGGTAGACGTGTTGTTCCTGGCCGGACCTCGGGGAGACCTGATGTTCCTACATAGCTGGGTAGACCTGTTGTCCCCGGACGGAGCTGGGGTAGACCTGATGTCCCTACAGAGCTGGGTAGAACTGTTGTCCCCGGACGGAGCTGGGGTAGACCTGATGTCCCTACAGGGCTGGGTAGACCTGTTGTCCCCGGATAGAGCTGGGGTAGACCTGATGTCCCTACAGAGCTGGGTAGACCTTTTGTCCCTGGCCGGAGCTCGGGTAGACGTGATGTCCCTACAGAGCTGGGTAGACCTGTTGTCCCCGGACGGAGCTGGGGTAGACCTGATGTCCCTACAGAGCTGGGTAACCTGTTGTCCCCGGATAGAGCTGGGGTAGACCTGATGTCCCTACAGAGCTGGGTAGACCTTTTGTCCCTGGCCGGAGCTCGGGTAGACCTGATGTCCCTACAGAGCTGGGTAGACCTGTTGTCCCCGGACGGAGCTGGGGTAGACCTGATGTCCCTACAGAGCTGGGTAGACCTGTGTTCCCCGGACGGAGCTGGGGTAGACCTGATGTCCCAGCGAAGCCCGGGTAGACCTGTTGTCCCAGGCCAGGGTCGGGGTAGACCTGTTGTCCCGCCAGGGCGAGGACGACCTGATGTTCCGCTGGAGCGAGGTTGACCTGGTCTCCCAGAGAAGCCGGGGTAGACCTGGTGTCCCGCTGGAATCGGGGTAGACCTGTTGTCTCCCCAGGACTTTGTGACAGAGATCTGCTAGCCCTACGATATAAGGGTAGACCTGTTGTCCCTATTGAGCTGAGGTAGACCAGTTGTCCCTACAGAGCTGGGTAGACCTGTTGTCCCTGGCCGGAGCTGGGGTAGACCTGATGTCCCAGCGAAGCCTGGGTAGACCTGTTGTCCCTGGCCGGGGTCGGGGTAGACCTGTGGTCCCGCCAGGGCGAGGACGACCTGATGTCCCGCTGGAGTGAGGTAGACCTGGTCTCCCAGAGAAGCCGGGGTAGACCTCTTGTCCCGCTGGAATCGGGGTAGACCTGTTGACTCCCCAGGACTTTGTGACAGAGATCTGCTAACCCTACGGAACAAGGGTAGACCTGTTGTCCCTATTGAGCTGAGGTAGACCAGTTGTCCCTACAGAGCTGGGTAGACCTGTTTTCCCCGGACGGAGCTGGGGTAGACCTGATGTCCCTACAGAGCTGGGTAGACCTGTTTTCCCCGGACGGAGCTGGGGTAGACCTGATGTCCCTACAGGGCTGGGTAGACCTGTTGTCCCCGGACGGAGCTGGGGTAGACCTGATGTCCCTACAGAGCTGGGTAGACCTGTTGTCCCTGGCCGGAGCTCGGGTAGACCTGATGTCCCTACAGAGCTGGGTAGACCTGTTGTCCCCGGACGGAGCTGGGGTAGACCTGATGTCCCTACAGAGCTGGGTAGACCTGTTGTCCCCGGACGGAGCTGGGGTAGACCTGATGTCCCAGCGAAGCCCGGGTACACCTGTTGTCCCAGGCCAGGGTCGGGGTAGAGCTTTTGTCCCGCCAGGGCGAGGACGACCTGATGTTCCGTTGGAGCGAGGTTGACCTGGTCTCCCAGAGAAGCCGGGGTAGACCTGGTGTCCCGCTGGAATCGGGGTAGACCTGTTGTCTCCCCAGGACTTTGTGACAGAGATCTGCTAGCCCTACGATATAAGGGTAGACCTGTTGTCCCTATTGAGCTGAGGTAGACCAGTTGTCCCTACAGAGCTGGGTAGACCTGTTTTCCCCGGACGGAGCTGGGGTAGACCTGATGTCCCTACAGAGCTGGGTAGACCTGTTTTCCCCGGACGGAGCTGGGGTAGACCTGATGTCCCTACAGGGCTGGGTAGACCTGTTGTCCCCGGACGGAGCTGGGGTAGACCTGATGTCCCTACAGAGCTGGGTAGACCTGTTGTCCCTGGCCGGAGCTCGGGTAGACCTGATGTCCCTACAGAGCTGGGTAGACCTGTTGTCCCCGGACGGAGCTGGGGTAGACCTGATATCTCTACAGAGCTGGGTAGACCTGTTGTCCCCGGACGGAGCTGGGGTAGACCTGATGTCCCAGCGAAGCCTGGGTAGACCTGTTGTCCTGGCCAGGGCCGGGGTAGACCTGGTGTCCCGCCAGGGCGAGGACGACCTGATGTCCCGCGGGAGCGAGCTAGACCTGGTGTCACAGAGAATCCGGGGTAGACCTGGTGTCTCGCTGGAATCGGGGTAGACGTGTTTTCTCCCCAGGACTTTGTGACAGAGATCTGCTAGCCCTACGGAACAAGGGTAGACCTGTTGCCCCTATTGAGCTGAGGTAGACCAGTTGTCTCTACAGAGCTGGGTAGACCTGTTGTCCGCGGACAGAGCCGGGGTAGACCTGATGTCCCTACAGAGCTGGGTAGACTTGTTCCTGGCCGGAGCTCGGGTAGACCTGATGTCCCTACAGAGCTGGGTAGACCTGTTGTCCCCGGACGGAGCTGGGGTAGACCTGATGTCCCTACAGAGCTGGGTAGACCTGTTGTCCCCGGACGGAGCTGGGGTAGACCTGATGTCCCAGCGAAGCCCGGGTAGACCTGTTGTCCCAGGCCAGGGTCGGGGTAGACCTGTTGTCCCGCCAGGGCGAGGACGACCTGATGTTCCGTTGGAGCGAGGTTGACCTGGTCTCCCAGAGAAGCCGGGGTAGACCTGGTGTCCCGCTGGAATCGGGGTAGACCTGTTGTCTCCCCAGGACTTTGTGACAGAGATCTGCTAGCCCTACGATATAAGGGTAGACCTGTTGTCCCTATTGAGCTGAGGTAGACCAGTTGTCCCTACAGAGCTGGGTAGACCTGTTTTCCCCGGACGGAGCTGGGGTAGACCTGATGTCCCTACAGAGCTGGGTAGACCTGTTTTCCCCGGACGGAGCTGGGGTAGACCTGATGTCCCTACAGGGCTGGGTAGACCTGTTGTCCCCGGACGGAGCTGGGGTAGACCTGATGTCCCTACAGAGCTGGGTAGACCTGTTGTCCCTGGCCGGATCTCGGGTAGACCTGATGTCCCTACAGAGCTGGGTAGACCTGTTGTCCCCGGACGGAGCTGGGGTAGACCTGATATCTCTACAGAGCTGGGTAGACCTGTTGTCCCCGGACGGAGCTGGGGTAGACCTGATGTCCCAGCGAAGCCTGGGTAGACCTGTTGTCCTGGCCAGGGCCGGGGTAGACCTGGTGTCCCGCCAGGGCGAGGACGACCTGATGTTCCGCTGGAGCGAGGTTGACCTGGTCTCCCAGAGAAGCTGGGGTAGACCTGGTGTCCCGCTGGAATCGGGGTAGACCTGTTGTCTTTCCAGGACTTTGTGACAGAGATCTGCTAGCCCTACGGAACAAGGGTAGACCTGTTGCCCCTATTGAGCTGAGGTAGACCAGTTGTCCCTACAGAGCTGGGTAGACCTGTTGTCCCTGGCCGGAGCTCGGGTAGACCTGATGTCCCTACAGAGCTGGGTAGACCTGTTGTCCCTGGCCGGAGCTCGTGTAGACCTGATGTCCCTACAGAGCTGGGTAGACCTGTTGTCCGCGGACGGAGCTGGGGTAGACCTGATGTCCCTACAGAGCTGGGTAGACCTGTTGTCCCTGGCCGGAGCTCGGGTAGACCTGATGTTCCTACATAGCTGGGTAGACCTGTTGTCCCCGGACGGAGCTGGGGTAGACCTGATGTCCCTACAGAGCTGGGTAGAACTGTTGTCCCCGGACGGAGCTGGGGTAGACCTGATATCCCTACAGGGCTGGGTACACCTGTTGTCCCCGGATAGAGCTGGGGTAGACCTGATGTCCCTACAGAGCTGGGTAGACCTGTTGTCCCTGGCCGGAGCTGGGGTAGACCTGATGTCCCTACAGAGCTGGGTAGACCTGTTGTCCCCGGACGGAGCTGGGGTAGACCTGATGTCCCAGCGAAGCCCGGGTAGACCTGTTGTCCCAGGCCAGGGTCGGGGTAGACCTGTTGTCCCGCCAGGGCGAGGACGACCTGATGTTCCGCTGGAGCGAGGTTGACCTGGTCTCCCAGAGAAGCCGGGGTAGACCTGGTGTCCCGCTGGAATCGGGGTAGACCTGTTGTCTCCCCAGGACTTTGTGACAGAGATCTGCTAGCCCTACGATATAAGGGTAGACCTGTTGTCCCTATTGAGCTGAGGTAGACCAGTTGTCCCTACAGAGCTGGGTAGACCTGTTTTCCCCGGACGGAGCTGGGGTAGACCTGATGTCCCTACAGAGCTGGGTAGACCTGTTTTCCCCGGATGGAGCTGGGGTAGACCTGATGTCCCTACAGGGCTGGGTAGACCTGTTGTCCCCGGACGGAGCTGGGGTAGACCTGATGTCCCTACAGAGCTGGGTAGACCTGTTGTCCCTGGCCGGACCTCGGGTAGACCTGATGTCCCTACAGAGCTGGGTAGACCTGTTGTCCCCGGACGGAGCTGGGGTAGACCTGATATCTCTACAGAGCTGGGTAGACCTGTTGTCCCCGGACGGAGCTGGGGTAGACCTGATGTCCCAGCGAAGCCTGGGTAGACCTGTTGTCCTGGCCAGGGCCGGGGTAGACCTGGTGTCCCGCCAGGGTGAGGACGACCTGATGTCCCGCGGGAGCGAGCTAGACCTGGTGTCACAGAGAATCCGGGGTAGACCTGGTGTCTCGCTGGAATCGGGGTAGACGTGTTTTCTCCCCAGGACTTTGTGACAGAGATCTGCTAGCCCTACGGAACAAGGGTAGACCTGTTGCCCCTATTGAGCTGAGGTAGACCAGTTGTCTCTACAGAGCTGGGTAGACCTGTTGTCCGCGGACAGAGCCGGGGTAGACCTGATGTCCCTACAGAGCTGGGTAGACTTGTTCCTGGCCGGAGCTCGGGTAGACCTGATGTCCCTACAGAGCTGGGTAGACCTGTTGTCCCCGGACGGAGCTGGGGTAGACCTGATGTCCCTACAGAGCTGGGTAGACCTGTTGTCCCCGGACGGAGCTGGGGTAGACCTGATGTCCCAGCGAAGCCCGGGTAGACCTGTTGTCCCTGGCCAGGGTCGGGATAGACCTGTTGTCCCGCCAGGGCGAGGACGACCTGATGTTCCGCTGGAGCGAGGTTGACCTGGTCTCCCAGAGAAGCTGGGGTAGACCTGGTGTCCCGCTGGAATCGGGGTAGACCTGTTGTCTTTCCAGGACTTTGTGACAGAGATCTGCTAGCCCTACGGAACAAGGGTAGACCTGTTGCCCCTATTGAGCTGAGGTAGACCAGTTGTCCCTACAGAGCTGGGTAGACCTGTTGTCCCTGGCCGGAGCTCGGGTAGACCTGATGTCCCTACAGACCTGGGTAGACCTGTTGTCCCTGGCCGGAGCTCGTGTAGACCTGATGTCCCTACAGAGCTGGGTAGACCTGTTGTCCCTGGCCGGAGCTCGGGTAGACCTGATGTCCCTACAGAGCTGGGTAGACCTGTTGTCCCTGGCCGGAGCTCGTGTAGACCTGATGTCCCTACAGAGCTGGGTAGACCTGTTGTCCGCGGACGGAGCTGGGGTAGACCTGATGTCCCTACAGAGCTGGGTAGACCTGTTGTCCCTGGCCGGAGCTCGGGTAGACCTGATGTTCCTACATAGCTGGGTAGACCTGTTGTCCCCGGACGGAGCTGGGGTAGACCTGATGTCCCTACAGAGCTGGGTAGAACTGTTGTCCCCGGACGGAGCTGGGGTAGACCTGATATCCCTACAGGGCTGGGTAGACCTGTTGTCCCCGGATAGAGCTGGGGTAGACCTGATGTCCCTACAGAGCTGGGTAGACCTGTTGTCCCTGGCCGGAGCTCGGGTAGACCTGATGTCCCTACAGAGCTGGGTAGACCTGTTGTCCCCGGACGGAGCTGGGGTAGACCTGATGTCCCTACAGAGCTGGGTAGACCTGTTGTCCCCGGACGGAGCTGGGGTAGACCTGATGTCCCAGCGAAGCCCGGGTAGACCTGTTGTCCCAGGCCAGGGTCGGGGTAGACCTGTTGTCCCGCCAGGGCGAGGACGACCTGATGTTCCGCTGGAGCGAGGTTGACCTGGTCTCCCAGAGAAGCCGGGGTAGACCTGGTGTCCCGCTGGAATCGGGGTAGACCTGTTGTCTCCCCAGGACTTTGTGACAGAGATCTGCTAGCCCTACGATATAAGGGTAGACCTGTTGTCCCTATTGAGCTGAGGTAGACCAGTTGTCCCTACAGAGCTGGGTAGACCTGTTTTCCCCGGACGGAGCTGGGGTAGACCTGATGTCCCTACGGAGCTGGGTAGACCTGTTTTCCCCGGATGGAGCTGGGGTAGACCTGATGTCCCTACAGGGCTGGGTAGACCTGTTGTCCCCGGATAGAGCTGGGGTAGACCTGATGTCCCTACAGAGCTGGGTAGACCTGTTGTCCCTGGCCGGACCTCGGGTAGACCTGATGTCCCTACAGAGCTGGGTAGACCTGTTGTCCCCGGACGGAGCTGGGGTAGACCTGATATCCCTACAGAGCTGGGTAGACCTGTTGTCCCCGGACGGAGCTGGGGTAGACCTGATGTCCCAGCGAAGCCTGGGTAGACCTGTTGTCCTGGCCAGGGCCGGGGTAGACCTGGTGTCCCGCCAGGGCGAGGACGACCTGATGTCCCACGGGAGCGAGCTAGACCTGGTGTCACAGAGAATCCGGGGTAGACCTGGTGTCTCGCTGGAATCGGGGTAGACGTGTTTTCTCCCCAGGACTTTGTGACAGAGATCTGCTAGCCCTACGGAACAAGGGTAGACCTGTTGCCCCTATTGAGCTGAGGTAGACCAGTTGTCTCTACAGAGCTGGGTAGACCTGTTGTCCGCGGACAGAGCCGGGGTAGACCTGATGTCCCTACAGAGCTGGGTAGACTTGTTCCTGGCCGGAGCTCGGGTAGACCTGATGTCCCTACAGAGCTGGGTAGACCTGTTGTCCGCGGACGGAGCTGGGGTAGACCTGATGTCCCTACAGAGCTGGGTAGACCTGTTGTCCCTGGCCGGAGCTCGGGTAGACCTGATGTTCCTACATAGCTGGGTAGACCTGTTGTCCCCGGACGGAGCTGGGGTAGACCTGATGTCCCAGCGAAGCCTGGGTAGACCTGTTGTCCTGGCCAGGGCCGGGGTAGACCTGGTGTCCCGCCAGGGCGAGGACGACCTGATGTTCCGCTGGAGCGAGGTTGACCTGGTCTCCCAGAGAAGCTGGGGTAGACCTGGTGTCCCGCTGGAATCGGGGTAGACCTGTTGTCTTTCCAGGACTTTGTGACAGAGATCTGCTAGCCCTACGGAACAAGGGTAGACCTGTTGCCCCTATTGAGCTGAGGTAGACCAGTTGTCCCTACAGAGCTGGGTAGACCTGTTGTCCCTGGCCGGAGCTCGGGTAGACCTGATGTCCCTACAGAGCTGGGTAGACCTGTTGTCCCTGGCCGGAGCTCGTGTAGACCTGATGTCCCTACAGAGCTGGGTAGACCTGTTGTCCGCGGACGGAGCTGGGGTAGACCTGATGTCCCTACAGAGCTGGGTAGACCTGTTGTCCCTGGCCGGAGCTCGGGTAGACCTGATGTTCCTACATAGCTGGGTAGACCTGTTGTCCCCGGACGGAGCTGGGGTAGACCTGATGTCCCTACAGAGCTGGGTAGAACTGTTGTCCCCGGACGGAGCTGGGGTAGACCTGATATCCCTACAGGGCTGGGTACACCTGTTGTCCCCGGATAGAGCTGGGGTAGACCTGATGTCCCTACAGAGCTGGGTAGACCTGTTGTCCCTGGCCGGAGCTGGGGTAGACCTGATGTCCCTACAGAGCTGGGTAGACCTGTTGTCCCTGGCCGGAGCTCGGGTAGACCTGATGTTCCTACATAGCTGGGTAGACCTGTTGTCCCCGGACGGAGCTGGGGTAGACCTGATGTCCCTACAGAGCTGGGTAGACCTGTTGTCCCTGGCCGGAGCTCGGGTAGACCTGATGTCCCTACAGAGCTGGGTAGACCTGTTGTCCCCGGACGGAGCTGGGGTAGACCTGATGTCCCTACAGAGCTGGGTAGACCTGTTGTCCCCGGACGGAGCTGGGGTAGACCTGATGTCCCAGCGAAGCCCGGGTACACCTGTTGTCCCAGGCCAGGGTCGGGGTAGAGCTTTTGTCCCGCCAGGGCGAGGACGACCTGATGTTCCGTTGGAGCGAGGTTGACCTGGTCTCCCAGAGAAGCCGGGGTAGACCTGGTGTCCCGCTGGAATCGGGGTAGACCTGTTGTCTCCCCAGGACTTTGTGACAGAGATCTGCTAGCCCTACGATATAAGGGTAGACCTGTTGTCCCTATTGAGCTGAGGTAGACCAGTTGTCCCTACAGAGCTGGGTAGACCTGTTTTCCCCGGACGGAGCTGGGGTAGACCTGATGTCCCTACAGAGCTGGGTAGACCTGTTTTCCCCGGACGGAGCTGGGGTAGACCTGATGTCCCTACAGGGCTGGGTAGACCTGTTGTCCCCGGACGGAGCTGGGGTAGACCTGATGTCCCTACAGAGCTGGGTAGACCTGTTGTCCCTGGCCGGAGCTCGGGTAGACCTGATGTCCCTACAGAGCTGGGTAGACCTGTTGTCCCCGGACGGAGCTGGGGTAGACCTGATATCTCTACAGAGCTGGGTAGACCTGTTGTCCCCGGACGGAGCTGGGGTAGACCTGATGTCCCAGCGAAGCCTGGGTAGACCTGTTGTCCTGGCCAGGGCCGGGGTAGACCTGGTGTCCCGCCAGGGCGAGGACGACCTGATGTCCCGCGGGAGCGAGCTAGACCTGGTGTCACAGAGAATCCGGGGTAGACCTGGTGTCTCGCTGGAATCGGGGTAGACGTGTTTTCTCCCCAGGACTTTGTGACAGAGATCTGCTAGCCCTACGGAACAAGGGTAGACCTGTTGCCCCTATTGAGCTGAGGTAGACCAGTTGTCTCTACAGAGCTGGGTAGACCTGTTGTCCGCGGACAGAGCCGGGGTAGACCTGATGTCCCTACAGAGCTGGGTAGACTTGTTCCTGGCCGGAGCTCGGGTAGACCTGATGTCCCTACAGAGCTGGGTAGACCTGTTGTCCCCGGACGGAGCTGGGGTAGACCTGATGTCCCTACAGAGCTGGGTAGACCTGTTGTCCCCGGACGGAGCTGGGGTAGACCTGATGTCCCAGCGAAGCCCGGGTAGACCTGTTGTCCCAGGCCAGGGTCGGGGTAGACCTGTTGTCCCGCCAGGGCGAGGACGACCTGATGTTCCGTTGGAGCGAGGTTGACCTGGTCTCCCAGAGAAGCCGGGGTAGACCTGGTGTCCCGCTGGAATCGGGGTAGACCTGTTGTCTCCCCAGGACTTTGTGACAGAGATCTGCTAGCCCTACGATATAAGGGTAGACCTGTTGTCCCTATTGAGCTGAGGTAGACCAGTTGTCCCTACAGAGCTGGGTAGACCTGTTTTCCCCGGACGGAGCTGGGGTAGACCTGATGTCCCTACAGAGCTGGGTAGACCTGTTTTCCCCGGACGGAGCTGGGGTAGACCTGATGTCCCTACAGGGCTGGGTAGACCTGTTGTCCCCGGACGGAGCTGGGGTAGACCTGATGTCCCTACAGAGCTGGGTAGACCTGTTGTCCCTGGCCGGATCTCGGGTAGACCTGATGTCCCTACAGAGCTGGGTAGACCTGTTGTCCCCGGACGGAGCTGGGGTAGACCTGATATCTCTACAGAGCTGGGTAGACCTGTTGTCCCCGGACGGAGCTGGGGTAGACCTGATGTCCCAGCGAAGCCTGGGTAGACCTGTTGTCCTGGCCAGGGCCGGGGTAGACCTGGTGTCCCGCCAGGGCGAGGACGACCTGATGTTCCGCTGGAGCGAGGTTGACCTGGTCTCCCAGAGAAGCTGGGGTAGACCTGGTGTCCCGCTGGAATCGGGGTAGACCTGTTGTCTTTCCAGGACTTTGTGACAGAGATCTGCTAGCCCTACGGAACAAGGGTAGACCTGTTGCCCCTATTGAGCTGAGGTAGACCAGTTGTCCCTACAGAGCTGGGTAGACCTGTTGTCCCTGGCCGGAGCTCGGGTAGACCTGATGTCCCTACAGAGCTGGGTAGACCTGTTGTCCCTGGCCGGAGCTCGTGTAGACCTGATGTCCCTACAGAGCTGGGTAGACCTGTTGTCCGCGGACGGAGCTGGGGTAGACCTGATGTCCCTACAGAGCTGGGTAGACCTGTTGTCCCTGGCCGGAGCTCGGGTAGACCTGATGTTCCTACATAGCTGGGTAGACCTGTTGTCCCCGGACGGAGCTGGGGTAGACCTGATGTCCCTACAGAGCTGGGTAGAACTGTTGTCCCCGGACGGAGCTGGGGTAGACCTGATATCCCTACAGGGCTGGGTACACCTGTTGTCCCCGGATAGAGCTGGGGTAGACCTGATGTCCCTACAGAGCTGGGTAGACCTGTTGTCCCTGGCCGGAGCTGGGGTAGACCTGATGTCCCTACAGAGCTGGGTAGACCTGTTGTCCCCGGACGGAGCTGGGGTAGACCTGATGTCCCAGCGAAGCCCGGGTAGACCTGTTGTCCCAGGCCAGGGTCGGGGTAGACCTGTTGTCCCGCCAGGGCGAGGACGACCTGATGTTCCGCTGGAGCGAGGTTGACCTGGTCTCCCAGAGAAGCCGGGGTAGACCTGGTGTCCCGCTGGAATCGGGGTAGACCTGTTGTCTCCCCAGGACTTTGTGACAGAGATCTGCTAGCCCTACGATATAAGGGTAGACCTGTTGTCCCTATTGAGCTGAGGTAGACCAGTTGTCCCTACAGAGCTGGGTAGACCTGTTTTCCCCGGACGGAGCTGGGGTAGACCTGATGTCCCTACAGAGCTGGGTAGACCTGTTTTCCCCGGATGGAGCTGGGGTAGACCTGATGTCCCTACAGGGCTGGGTAGACCTGTTGTCCCCGGACGGAGCTGGGGTAGACCTGATGTCCCTACAGAGCTGGGTAGACCTGTTGTCCCTGGCCGGACCTCGGGTAGACCTGATGTCCCTACAGAGCTGGGTAGACCTGTTGTCCCCGGACGGAGCTGGGGTAGACCTGATATCTCTACAGAGCTGGGTAGACCTGTTGTCCCCGGACGGAGCTGGGGTAGACCTGATGTCCCAGCGAAGCCTGGGTAGACCTGTTGTCCTGGCCAGGGCCGGGGTAGACCTGGTGTCCCGCCAGGGTGAGGACGACCTGATGTCCCGCGGGAGCGAGCTAGACCTGGTGTCACAGAGAATCCGGGGTAGACCTGGTGTCTCGCTGGAATCGGGGTAGACGTGTTTTCTCCCCAGGACTTTGTGACAGAGATCTGCTAGCCCTACGGAACAAGGGTAGACCTGTTGCCCCTATTGAGCTGAGGTAGACCAGTTGTCTCTACAGAGCTGGGTAGACCTGTTGTCCGCGGACAGAGCCGGGGTAGACCTGATGTCCCTACAGAGCTGGGTAGACTTGTTCCTGGCCGGAGCTCGGGTAGACCTGATGTCCCTACAGAGCTGGGTAGACCTGTTGTCCCCGGACGGAGCTGGGGTAGACCTGATGTCCCTACAGAGCTGGGTAGACCTGTTGTCCCCGGACGGAGCTGGGGTAGACCTGATGTCCCAGCGAAGCCCGGGTAGACCTGTTGTCCCTGGCCAGGGTCGGGATAGACCTGTTGTCCCGCCAGGGCGAGGACGACCTGATGTTCCGCTGGAGCGAGGTTGACCTGGTCTCCCAGAGAAGCTGGGGTAGACCTGGTGTCCCGCTGGAATCGGGGTAGACCTGTTGTCTTTCCAGGACTTTGTGACAGAGATCTGCTAGCCCTACGGAACAAGGGTAGACCTGTTGCCCCTATTGAGCTGAGGTAGACCAGTTGTCCCTACAGAGCTGGGTAGACCTGTTGTCCCTGGCCGGAGCTCGGGTAGACCTGATGTCCCTACAGACCTGGGTAGACCTGTTGTCCCTGGCCGGAGCTCGTGTAGACCTGATGTCCCTACAGAGCTGGGTAGACCTGTTGTCCCTGGCCGGAGCTCGGGTAGACCTGATGTCCCTACAGAGCTGGGTAGACCTGTTGTCCCTGGCCGGAGCTCGTGTAGACCTGATGTCCCTACAGAGCTGGGTAGACCTGTTGTCCGCGGACGGAGCTGGGGTAGACCTGATGTCCCTACAGAGCTGGGTAGACCTGTTGTCCCTGGCCGGAGCTCGGGTAGACCTGATGTTCCTACATAGCTGGGTAGACCTGTTGTCCCCGGACGGAGCTGGGGTAGACCTGATGTCCCTACAGAGCTGGGTAGAACTGTTGTCCCCGGACGGAGCTGGGGTAGACCTGATATCCCTACAGGGCTGGGTAGACCTGTTGTCCCCGGATAGAGCTGGGGTAGACCTGATGTCCCTACAGAGCTGGGTAGACCTGTTGTCCCTGGCCGGAGCTCGGGTAGACCTGATGTCCCTACAGAGCTGGGTAGACCTGTTGTCCCCGGACGGAGCTGGGGTAGACCTGATGTCCCTACAGAGCTGGGTAGACCTGTTGTCCCCGGACGGAGCTGGGGTAGACCTGATGTCCCAGCGAAGCCCGGGTAGACCTGTTGTCCCAGGCCAGGGTCGGGGTAGACCTGTTGTCCCGCCAGGGCGAGGACGACCTGATGTTCCGCTGGAGCGAGGTTGACCTGGTCTCCCAGAGAAGCCGGGGTAGACCTGGTGTCCCGCTGGAATCGGGGTAGACCTGTTGTCTCCCCAGGACTTTGTGACAGAGATCTGCTAGCCCTACGATATAAGGGTAGACCTGTTGTCCCTATTGAGCTGAGGTAGACCAGTTGTCCCTACAGAGCTGGGTAGACCTGTTTTCCCCGGACGGAGCTGGGGTAGACCTGATGTCCCTACGGAGCTGGGTAGACCTGTTTTCCCCGGATGGAGCTGGGGTAGACCTGATGTCCCTACAGGGCTGGGTAGACCTGTTGTCCCCGGATAGAGCTGGGGTAGACCTGATGTCCCTACAGAGCTGGGTAGACCTGTTGTCCCTGGCCGGACCTCGGGTAGACCTGATGTCCCTACAGAGCTGGGTAGACCTGTTGTCCCCGGACGGAGCTGGGGTAGACCTGATATCCCTACAGAGCTGGGTAGACCTGTTGTCCCCGGACGGAGCTGGGGTAGACCTGATGTCCCAGCGAAGCCTGGGTAGACCTGTTGTCCTGGCCAGGGCCGGGGTAGACCTGGTGTCCCGCCAGGGCGAGGACGACCTGATGTCCCACGGGAGCGAGCTAGACCTGGTGTCACAGAGAATCCGGGGTAGACCTGGTGTCTCGCTGGAATCGGGGTAGACGTGTTTTCTCCCCAGGACTTTGTGACAGAGATCTGCTAGCCCTACGGAACAAGGGTAGACCTGTTGCCCCTATTGAGCTGAGGTAGACCAGTTGTCTCTACAGAGCTGGGTAGACCTGTTGTCCGCGGACAGAGCCGGGGTAGACCTGATGTCCCTACAGAGCTGGGTAGACTTGTTCCTGGCCGGAGCTCGGGTAGACCTGATGTCCCTACAGAGCTGGGTAGACCTGTTGTCCGCGGACGGAGCTGGGGTAGACCTGATGTCCCTACAGAGCTGGGTAGACCTGTTGTCCCTGGCCGGAGCTCGGGTAGACCTGATGTTCCTACATAGCTGGGTAGACCTGTTGTCCCCGGACGGAGCTGGGGTAGACCTGATGTCCCAGCGAAGCCTGGGTAGACCTGTTGTCCTGGCCAGGGCCGGGGTAGACCTGGTGTCCCGCCAGGGCGAGGACGACCTGATGTTCCGCTGGAGCGAGGTTGACCTGGTCTCCCAGAGAAGCTGGGGTAGACCTGGTGTCCCGCTGGAATCGGGGTAGACCTGTTGTCTTTCCAGGACTTTGTGACAGAGATCTGCTAGCCCTACGGAACAAGGGTAGACCTGTTGCCCCTATTGAGCTGAGGTAGACCAGTTGTCCCTACAGAGCTGGGTAGACCTGTTGTCCCTGGCCGGAGCTCGGGTAGACCTGATGTCCCTACAGAGCTGGGTAGACCTGTTGTCCCTGGCCGGAGCTCGTGTAGACCTGATGTCCCTACAGAGCTGGGTAGACCTGTTGTCCGCGGACGGAGCTGGGGTAGACCTGATGTCCCTACAGAGCTGGGTAGACCTGTTGTCCCTGGCCGGAGCTCGGGTAGACCTGATGTTCCTACATAGCTGGGTAGACCTGTTGTCCCCGGACGGAGCTGGGGTAGACCTGATGTCCCTACAGAGCTGGGTAGAACTGTTGTCCCCGGACGGAGCTGGGGTAGACCTGATATCCCTACAGGGCTGGGTACACCTGTTGTCCCCGGATAGAGCTGGGGTAGACCTGATGTCCCTACAGAGCTGGGTAGACCTGTTGTCCCTGGCCGGAGCTGGGGTAGACCTGATGTCCCTACAGAGCTGGGTAGACCTGTTGTCCCCGGACGGAGCTGGGGTAGACCTGATGTCCCAGCGAAGCCCGGGTAGACCTGTTGTCCCAGGCCAGGGTCGGGGTAGACCTGTTGTCCCGCCAGGGCGAGGACGACCTGATGTTCCGCTGGAGCGAGGTTGACCTGGTCTCCCAGAGAAGCCGGGGTAGACCTGGTGTCCCGCTGGAATCGGGGTAGACCTGTTGTCTCCCCAGGACTTTGTGACAGAGATCTGCTAGCCCTACGATATAAGGGTAGACCTGTTGTCCCTATTGAGCTGAGGTAGACCAGTTGTCCCTACAGAGCTGGGTAGACCTGTTTTCCCCGGACGGAGCTGGGGTAGACCTGATGTCCCTACAGAGCTGGGTAGACCTGTTTTCCCCGGACGGAGCTGGGGTAGACCTGATGTCCCTACAGGGCTGGGTAGACCTGTTGTCCCCGGACGGAGCTGGGGTAGACCTGATGTCCCTACAGAGCTGGGTAGACCTGTTGTCCCTGGCCGGAGCTCGGGTAGACCTGATGTCCCTACAGAGCTGGGTAGACCTGTTGTCCCCGGACGGAGCTGGGGTAGACCTGATGTCCCTACAGAGCTGGGTAGACCTGTTGTCCCCGGACGGAGCTGGGGTAGACCTGATGTCCCAGCGAAGCCCGGGTACACCTGTTGTCCCAGGCCAGGGTCGGGGTAGACCTGTTGTCCCGCCAGGGCGAGGACGACCTGATGTTCCGTTGGAGCGAGGTTGACCTGGTCTCCCAGAGAAGCCGGGGTAGACCTGGTGTCCCGCTGGAATCGGGGTAGACCTGTTGTCTCCCCAGGACTTTGTGACAGAGATCTGCTAGCCCTACGATATAAGGGTAGACCTGTTGTCCCTATTGAGCTGAGGTAGACCAGTTGTCCCTACAGAGCTGGGTAGACCTGTTTTCCCCGGACGGAGCTGGGGTAGACCTGATGTCCCTACAGAGCTGGGTAGACCTGTTTTCCCCGGACGGAGCTGGGGTAGACCTGATGTCCCTACAGGGCTGGGTAGACCTGTTGTCCCCGGACGGAGCTGGGGTAGACCTGATGTCCCTACAGAGCTGGGTAGACCTGTTGTCCCTGGCCGGATCTCGGGTAGACCTGATGTCCCTACAGAGCTGGGTAGACCTGTTGTCCCCGGACGGAGCTGGGGTAGACCTGATATCTCTACAGAGCTGGGTAGACCTGTTGTCCCCGGACGGAGCTGGGGTAGACCTGATGTCCCAGCGAAGCCTGGGTAGACCTGTTGTCCTGGCCAGGGCCGGGGTAGACCTGGTGTCCCGCCAGGGCGAGGACGACCTGATGTCCCGCGGGAGCGAGCTAGACCTGGTGTCACAGAGAATCCGGGGTAGACCTGGTGTCTCGCTGGAATCGGGGTAGACGTGTTTTCTCCCCAGGACTTTGTGACAGAGATCTGCTAGCCCTACGGAACAAGGGTAGACCTGTTGCCCCTATTGAGCTGAGGTAGACCAGTTGTCTCTACAGAGCTGGGTAGACCTGTTGTCCGCGGACAGAGCCGGGGTAGACCTGATGTCCCTACAGAGCTGGGTAGACTTGTTCCTGGCCGGAGCTCGGGTAGACCTGATGTCCCTACAGAGCTGGGTAGACCTGTTGTCCCCGGACGGAGCTGGGGTAGACCTGATGTCCCTACAGAGCTGGGTAGACCTGTTGTCCCCGGACGGAGCTGGGGTAGACCTGATGTCCCAGCGAAGCCCGGGTAGACCTGTTGTCCCAGGCCAGGGTCGGGGTAGACCTGTTGTCCCGCCAGGGCGAGGACGACCTGATGTTCCGTTGGAGCGAGGTTGACCTGGTCTCCCAGAGAAGCCGGGGTAGACCTGGTGTCCCGCTGGAATCGGGGTAGACCTGTTGTCTCCCCAGGACTTTGTGACAGAGATCTGCTAGCCCTACGATATAAGGGTAGACCTGTTGTCCCTATTGAGCTGAGGTAGACCAGTTGTCCCTACAGAGCTGGGTAGACCTGTTTTCCCCGGACGGAGCTGGGGTAGACCTGATGTCCCTACAGAGCTGGGTAGACCTGTTTTCCCCGGACGGAGCTGGGGTAGACCTGATGTCCCTACAGGGCTGGGTAGACCTGTTGTCCCCGGACGGAGCTGGGGTAGACCTGATGTCCCTACAGAGCTGGGTAGACCTGTTGTCCCTGGCCGGATCTCGGGTAGACCTGATGTCCCTACAGAGCTGGGTAGACCTGTTGTCCCCGGACGGAGCTGGGGTAGACCTGATATCTCTACAGAGCTGGGTAGACCTGTTGTCCCCGGACGGAGCTGGGGTAGACCTGATGTCCCAGCGAAGCCTGGGTAGACCTGTTGTCCTGGCCAGGGCCGGGGTAGACCTGGTGTCCCGCCAGGGCGAGGACGACCTGATGTTCCGCTGGAGCGAGGTTGACCTGGTCTCCCAGAGAAGCTGGGGTAGACCTGGTGTCCCGCTGGAATCGGGGTAGACCTGTTGTCTTTCCAGGACTTTGTGACAGAGATCTGCTAGCCCTACGGAACAAGGGTAGACCTGTTGCCCCTATTGAGCTGAGGTAGACCAGTTGTCCCTACAGAGCTGGGTAGACCTGTTGTCCCTGGCCGGAGCTCGGGTAGACCTGATGTCCCTACAGAGCTGGGTAGACCTGTTGTCCCTGGCCGGAGCTCGTGTAGACCTGATGTCCCTACAGAGCTGGGTAGACCTGTTGTCCGCGGACGGAGCTGGGGTAGACCTGATGTCCCTACAGAGCTGGGTAGACCTGTTGTCCCTGGCCGGAGCTCGGGTAGACCTGATGTTCCTACATAGCTGGGTAGACCTGTTGTCCCCGGACGGAGCTGGGGTAGACCTGATGTCCCTACAGAGCTGGGTAGAACTGTTGTCCCCGGACGGAGCTGGGGTAGACCTGATATCCCTACAGGGCTGGGTACACCTGTTGTCCCCGGATAGAGCTGGGGTAGACCTGATGTCCCTACAGAGCTGGGTAGACCTGTTGTCCCTGGCCGGAGCTGGGGTAGACCTGATGTCCCTACAGAGCTGGGTAGACCTGTTGTCCCCGGACGGAGCTGGGGTAGACCTGATGTCCCAGCGAAGCCCGGGTAGACCTGTTGTCCCAGGCCAGGGTCGGGGTAGACCTGTTGTCCCGCCAGGGCGAGGACGACCTGATGTTCCGCTGGAGCGAGGTTGACCTGGTCTCCCAGAGAAGCCGGGGTAGACCTGGTGTCCCGCTGGAATCGGGGTAGACCTGTTGTCTCCCCAGGACTTTGTGACAGAGATCTGCTAGCCCTACGATATAAGGGTAGACCTGTTGTCCCTATTGAGCTGAGGTAGACCAGTTGTCCCTACAGAGCTGGGTAGACCTGTTTTCCCCGGACGGAGCTGGGGTAGACCTGATGTCCCTACAGAGCTGGGTAGACCTGTTTTCCCCGGATGGAGCTGGGGTAGACCTGATGTCCCTACAGGGCTGGGTAGACCTGTTGTCCCCGGACGGAGCTGGGGTAGACCTGATGTCCCTACAGAGCTGGGTAGACCTGTTGTCCCTGGCCGGACCTCGGGTAGACCTGATGTCCCTACAGAGCTGGGTAGACCTGTTGTCCCCGGACGGAGCTGGGGTAGACCTGATATCTCTACAGAGCTGGGTAGACCTGTTGTCCCCGGACGGAGCTGGGGTAGACCTGATGTCCCAGCGAAGCCTGGGTAGACCTGTTGTCCTGGCCAGGGCCGGGGTAGACCTGGTGTCCCGCCAGGGTGAGGACGACCTGATGTCCCGCGGGAGCGAGCTAGACCTGGTGTCACAGAGAATCCGGGGTAGACCTGGTGTCTCGCTGGAATCGGGGTAGACGTGTTTTCTCCCCAGGACTTTGTGACAGAGATCTGCTAGCCCTACGGAACAAGGGTAGACCTGTTGCCCCTATTGAGCTGAGGTAGACCAGTTGTCTCTACAGAGCTGGGTAGACCTGTTGTCCGCGGACAGAGCCGGGGTAGACCTGATGTCCCTACAGAGCTGGGTAGACTTGTTCCTGGCCGGAGCTCGGGTAGACCTGATGTCCCTACAGAGCTGGGTAGACCTGTTGTCCCCGGACGGAGCTGGGGTAGACCTGATGTCCCTACAGAGCTGGGTAGACCTGTTGTCCCCGGACGGAGCTGGGGTAGACCTGATGTCCCAGCGAAGCCCGGGTAGACCTGTTGTCCCTGGCCAGGGTCGGGATAGACCTGTTGTCCCGCCAGGGCGAGGACGACCTGATGTTCCGCTGGAGCGAGGTTGACCTGGTCTCCCAGAGAAGCTGGGGTAGACCTGGTGTCCCGCTGGAATCGGGGTAGACCTGTTGTCTTTCCAGGACTTTGTGACAGAGATCTGCTAGCCCTACGGAACAAGGGTAGACCTGTTGCCCCTATTGAGCTGAGGTAGACCAGTTGTCCCTACAGAGCTGGGTAGACCTGTTGTCCCTGGCCGGAGCTCGGGTAGACCTGATGTCCCTACAGACCTGGGTAGACCTGTTGTCCCTGGCCGGAGCTCGTGTAGACCTGATGTCCCTACAGAGCTGGGTAGACCTGTTGTCCCTGGCCGGAGCTCGGGTAGACCTGATGTCCCTACAGAGCTGGGTAGACCTGTTGTCCCTGGCCGGAGCTCGTGTAGACCTGATGTCCCTACAGAGCTGGGTAGACCTGTTGTCCGCGGACGGAGCTGGGGTAGACCTGATGTCCCTACAGAGCTGGGTAGACCTGTTGTCCCTGGCCGGAGCTCGGGTAGACCTGATGTTCCTACATAGCTGGGTAGACCTGTTGTCCCCGGACGGAGCTGGGGTAGACCTGATGTCCCTACAGAGCTGGGTAGAACTGTTGTCCCCGGACGGAGCTGGGGTAGACCTGATATCCCTACAGGGCTGGGTAGACCTGTTGTCCCCGGATAGAGCTGGGGTAGACCTGATGTCCCTACAGAGCTGGGTAGACCTGTTGTCCCTGGCCGGAGCTCGGGTAGACCTGATGTCCCTACAGAGCTGGGTAGACCTGTTGTCCCCGGACGGAGCTGGGGTAGACCTGATGTCCCTACAGAGCTGGGTAGACCTGTTGTCCCCGGACGGAGCTGGGGTAGACCTGATGTCCCAGCGAAGCCCGGGTAGACCTGTTGTCCCAGGCCAGGGTCGGGGTAGACCTGTTGTCCCGCCAGGGCGAGGACGACCTGATGTTCCGCTGGAGCGAGGTTGACCTGGTCTCCCAGAGAAGCCGGGGTAGACCTGGTGTCCCGCTGGAATCGGGGTAGACCTGTTGTCTCCCCAGGACTTTGTGACAGAGATCTGCTAGCCCTACGATATAATGGTAGACCTGTTGTCCCTATTGAGCTGAGGTAGACCAGTTGTCCCTACAGAGCTGGGTAGACCTGTTTTCCCCGGACGGAGCTGGGGTAGACCTGATGTCCCTACGGAGCTGGGTAGACCTGTTTTCCCCGGATGGAGCTGGGGTAGACCTGATGTCCCTACAGGGCTGGGTAGACCTGTTGTCCCCGGATAGAGCTGGGGTAGACCTGATGTCCCTACAGAGCTGGGTAGACCTGTTGTCCCTGGCCGGACCTCGGGTAGACCTGATGTCCCTACAGAGCTGGGTAGACCTGTTGTCCCCGGACGGAGCTGGGGTAGACCTGATATCCCTACAGAGCTGGGTAGACCTGTTGTCCCCGGACGGAGCTGGGGTAGACCTGATGTCCCAGCGAAGCCTGGGTAGACCTGTTGTCCTGGCCAGGGCCGGGGTAGACCTGGTGTCCCGCCAGGGCGAGGACGACCTGATGTCCCACGGGAGCGAGCTAGACCTGGCGTCACAGAGAATCCGGGGTAGACCTGGTGTCTCGCTGGAATCGGGGTAGACGTGTTTTCTCCCCAGGACTTTGTGACAGAGATCTGCTAGCCCTACGGAACAAGGGTAGACCTGTTGCCCCTATTGAGCTGAGGTAGACCAGTTGTCTCTACAGAGCTGGGTAGACCTGTTGTCCGCGGACAGAGCCGGGGTAGACCTGATGTCCCTACAGAGCTGGGTAGACTTGTTCCTGGCCGGAGCTCGGGTAGACCTGATGTCCCTACAGAGCTGGGTAGACCTGTTGTCCGCGGACGGAGCTGGGGTAGACCTGATGTCCCTACAGAGCTGGGTAGACCTGTTGTCCCTGGCCGGAGCTCGGGTAGACCTGATGTTCCTACATAGCTGGGTAGACCTGTTGTCCCCGGACGGAGCTGGGGTAGACCTGATGTCCCAGCGAAGCCTGGGTAGACCTGTTGTCCTGGCCAGGGCCGGGGTAGACCTGGTGTCCCGCCAGGGCGAGGACGACCTGATGTTCCGCTGGAGCGAGGTTGACCTGGTCTCCCAGAGAAGCTGGGGTAGACCTGGTGTCCCGCTGGAATCGGGGTAGACCTGTTGTCTTTCCAGGACTTTGTGACAGAGATCTGCTAGCCCTACGGAACAAGGGTAGACCTGTTGCCCCTATTGAGCTGAGGTAGACCAGTTGTCCCTACAGAGCTGGGTAGACCTGTTGTCCCTGGCCGGAGCTCGGGTAGACCTGATGTCCCTACAGAGCTGGGTAGACCTGTTGTCCCTGGCCGGAGCTCGTGTAGACCTGATGTCCCTACAGAGCTGGGTAGACCTGTTGTCCCCGGACGGAGCTGGGGTAGACCTGATGTCCCTACAGAGCTGGGTAGACCTGTTGTCCCTGGCCGGAGCTCGGGTAGACCTGATGTTCCTACATAGCTGGGTAGACCTGTTGTCCCCGGACGGAGCTGGGGTAGACCTGATGTCCCTACAGAGCTGGGTAGAACTGTTGTCCCCGGACGGAGCTGGGGTAGACCTGATATCCCTACAGGGCTGGGTACACCTGTTGTCCCCGGATAGAGCTGGGGTAGACCTGATGTCCCTACAGAGCTGGGTAGACCTGTTGTCCCTGGCCGGAGCTGGGGTAGACCTGATGTCCCTACAGAGCTGGGTAGACCTGTTGTCCCCGGACGGAGCTGGGGTAGACCTGATGTCCCAGCGAAGCCCGGGTAGACCTGTTGTCCCAGGCCAGGGTCGGGGTAGACCTGTTGTCCCGCCAGGGCGAGGACGACCTGATGTTCCGCTGGAGCGAGGTTGACCTGGTCTCCCAGAGAAGCCGGGGTAGACCTGGTGTCCCGCTGGAATCGGGGTAGACCTGTTGTCTCCCCAGGACTTTGTGACAGAGATCTGCTAGCCCTACGATATAAGGGTAGACCTGTTGTCCCTATTGAGCTGAGGTAGACCAGTTGTCCCTACAGAGCTGGGTAGACCTGTTTTCCCCGGACGGAGCTGGGGTAGACCTGATGTCCCTACAGAGCTGGGTAGACCTGTTTTCCCCGGATGGAGCTGGGGTAGACCTGATGTCCCTACAGGGCTGGGTAGACCTGTTGTCCCCGGACGGAGCTGGGGTAGACCTGATGTTCCTACAGAGCTGGGTAGACCTGTTGTCCCTGGCCGGACCTCGGGTAGACCTGATGTCCCTACAGAGCTGGGTAGACCTGTTGTCCCCGGACGGAGCTGGGGTAGACCTGATATCTCTACAGAGCTGGGTAGACCTGTTGTCCCCGGACGGAGCTGGGGTAGACCTGATGTCCCAGCGAAGCCTGGGTAGACCTGTTGTCCTGGCCAGGGCCGGGGTAGACCTGGTGTCCCGCCAGGGTGAGGACGACCTGATGTCCCGCGGGAGCGAGCTAGACCTGGTGTCACAGAGAATCCGGGGTAGACCTGGTGTCTCGCTGGAATCGGGGTAGACGTGTTTTCTCCCCAGGACTTTGTGACAGAGATCTGCTAGCCCTACGGAACAAGGGTAGACCTGTTGCCCCTATTGAGCTGAGGTAGACCAGTTGTCTCTACAGAGCTGGGTAGACCTGTTGTCCGCGGACAGAGCCGGGGTAGACCTGATGTCCCTACAGAGCTGGGTAGACTTGTTCCTGGCCGGAGCTCGGGTAGACCTGATGTCCCTACAGAGCTGGGTAGACCTGTTGTCCCCGGACGGAGCTGGGGTAGACCTGATGTCCCTACAGAGCTGGGTAGACCTGTTGTCCCCGGACGGAGCTGGGGTAGACCTGATGTCCCAGCGAAGCCCGGGTAGACCTGTTGTCCCTGGCCAGGGTCGGGATAGACCTGTTGTCCCGCCAGGGCGAGGACGACCTGATGTTCCGCTGGAGCGAGGTTGACCTGGTCTCCCAGAGAAGCTGGCGTAGACCTGGTGTCCCGCTGGAATCGGGGTAGACCTGTTGTCTTTCCAGGACTTTGTGACAGAGATCTGCTAGCCCTACGGAACAAGGGTAGACCTGTTGCCCCTATTGAGCTGAGGTAGACCAGTTGTCCCTACAGAGCTGGGTAGACCTGTTGTCCCTGGCCGGAGCTCGGGTAGACCTGATGTCCCTACAGACCTGGGTAGACCTGTTGTCCCTGGCCGGAGCTCGTGTAGACCTGATGTCCCTACAGAGCTGGGTAGACCTGTTGTCCCTGGCCGGAGCTCGGGTAGACCTGATGTCCCTACAGAGCTGGGTAGACCTGTTGTCCCTGGCCGGAGCTCGTGTAGACCTGATGTCCCTACAGAGCTGGGTAGACCTGTTGTCCGCGGACGGAGCTGGGGTAGACCTGATGTCCCTACAGAGCTGGGTAGACCTGTTGTCCCTGGCCGGAGCTCGGGTAGACCTGATGTTCCTACATAGCTGGGTAGACCTGTTGTCCCCGGACGGAGCTGGGGTAGACCTGATGTCCCTACAGAGCTGGGTAGAACTGTTGTCCCCGGACGGAGCTGGGGTAGACCTGATATCCCTACAGGGCTGGGTAGACCTGTTGTCCCCGGATAGAGCTGGGGTAGACCTGATGTCCCTACAGAGCTGGGTAGACCTGTTGTCCCTGGCCGGAGCTCGGGTAGACCTGATGTCCCTACAGAGCTGGGTAGACCTGTTGTCCCCGGACGGAGCTGGGGTAGACCTGATGTCCCTACAGAGCTGGGTAGACCTGTTGTCCCCGGACGGAGCTGGGGTAGACCTGATGTCCCAGCGAAGCCCGGGTAGACCTGTTGTCCCAGGCCAGGGTCGGGGTAGACCTGTTGTCCCGCCAGGGCGAGGACGACCTGATGTTCCGCTGGAGCGAGGTTGACCTGGTCTCCCAGAGAAGCCGGGGTAGACCTGGTGTCCCGCTGGAATCGGGGTAGACCTGTTGTCTCCCCAGGACTTTGTGACAGAGATCTGCTAGCCCTACGATATAAGGGTAGACCTGTTGTCCCTATTGAGCTGAGGTAGACCAGTTGTCCCTACAGAGCTGGGTAGACCTGTTTTCCCCGGACGGAGCTGGGGTAGACCTGATGTCCCTACGGAGCTGGGTAGACCTGTTTTCCCCGGATGGAGCTGGGGTAGACCTGATGTCCCTACAGGGCTGGGTAGACCTGTTGTCCCCGGATAGAGCTGGGGTAGACCTGATGTCCCTACAGAGCTGGGTAGACCTGTTGTCCCTGGCCGGACCTCGGGTAGACCTGATGTCCCTACAGAGCTGGGTAGACCTGTTGTCCCCGGACGGAGCTGGGGTAGACCTGATATCCCTACAGAGCTGGGTAGACCTGTTGTCCCCGGACGGAGCTGGGGTAGACCTGATGTCCCAGCGAAGCCTGGGTAGACCTGTTGTCCTGGCCAGGGCCGGGGTAGACCTGGTGTCCCGCCAGGGCGAGGACGACCTGATGTCCCGCGGGAGCGAGCTAGACCTGGTGTCACAGAGAATCCGGGGTAGACCTGGTGTCTCGCTGGAATCGGGGTAGACGTGTTTTCTCCCCAGGACTTTGTGACAGAGATCTGCTAGCCCTACGGAACAGGGGTAGACCTGTTGCCCCTATTGAGCTGAGGTAGACCAGTTGTCTCTACAGAGCTGGGTAGACCTGTTGTCCGCGGACAGAGCCGGGGTAGACCTGATGTCCCTACAGAGCTGGGTAGACTTGTTCCTGGCCGGAGCTCGGGTAGACCTGATGTCCCTACAGAGCTGGGTAGACCTGTTGTCCGCGGACGGAGCTGGGGTAGACCTGATGTCCCTACAGAGCTGGGTAGACCTGTTGTCCCTGGCCGGAGCTCGGGTAGACCTGATGTTCCTACATAGCTGGGTAGACCTGTTGTCCCCGGACGGAGCTGGGGTAGACCTGATGTCCCAGCGAAGCCTGGGTAGACCTGTTGTCCTGGCCAGGGCCGGGGTAGACCTGGTGTCCCGCCAGGGCGAGGACGACCTGATGTTCCGCTGGAGCGAGGTTGACCTGGTCTCCCAGAGAAGCTGGGGTAGACCTGGTGTCCCGCTGGAATCGGGGTAGACCTGTTGTCTTTCCAGGACTTTGTGACAGAGATCTGCTAGCCCTACGGAACAAGGGTAGACCTGTTGCCCCTATTGAGCTGAGGTAGACCAGTTGTCCCTACAGAGCTGGGTAGACCTGTTGTCCCTGGCCGGAGCTCGGGTAGACCTGATGTCCCTACAGAGCTGGGTAGACCTGTTGTCCCTGGCCGGAGCTCGTGTAGACCTGATGTCCCTACAGAGCTGGGTAGACCTGTTGTCCGCGGACGGAGCTGGGGTAGACCTGATGTCCCTACAGAGCTGGGTAGACCTGTTGTCCCTGGCCGGAGCTCGGGTAGACCTGATGTTCCTACATAGCTGGGTAGACCTGTTGTCCCCGGACGGAGCTGGGGTAGACCTGATGTCCCTACAGAGCTGGGTAGAACTGTTGTCCCCGGACGGAGCTGGGGTAGACCTGATATCCCTACAGGGCTGGGTACACCTGTTGTCCCCGGATAGAGCTGGGGTAGACCTGATGTCCCTACAGAGCTGGGTAGACCTGTTGTCCCTGGCCGGAGCTGGGGTAGACCTGATGTCCCTACAGAGCTGGGTAGACCTGTTGTCCCCGGACGGAGCTGGGGTAGACCTGATGTCCCAGCGAAGCCCGGGTAGACCTGTTGTCCCAGGCCAGGGTCGGGGTAGACCTGTTGTCCCGCCAGGGCGAGGACGACCTGATGTTCCGCTGGAGCGAGGTTGACCTGGTCTCCCAGAGAAGCCGGGGTAGACCTGGTGTCCCGCTGGAATCGGGGTAGACCTGTTGTCTCCCCAGGACTTTGTGACAGAGATCTGCTAGCCCTACGATATAAGGGTAGACCTGTTGTCCCTATTGAGCTGAGGTAGACCAGTTGTCCCTACAGAGCTGGGTAGACCTGTTTTCCCCGGACGGAGCTGGGGTAGACCTGATGTCCCTACAGAGCTGGGTAGACCTGTTTTCCCCGGATGGAGCTGGGGTAGACCTGATGTCCCTACAGGGCTGGGTAGACCTGTTGTCCCCGGATAGAGCTGGGGTAGACCTGATGTCCCTACAGAGCTGGGTAGACCTGTTGTCCCTGGCCGGACCTCGGGTAGACCTGATGTCCCTACAGAGCTGGGTAGACCTGTTGTCCCCGGACGGAGCTGGGGTAGACCTGATATCTCTACAGAGCTGGGTAGACCTGTTGTCCCCGGACGGAGCTGGGGTAGACCTGATGTCCCAGCGAAGCCTGGGTAGACCTGTTGTCCTGGCCAGGGCCGGGGTAGACCTGGTGTCCCGCCAGGGTGAGGACGACCTGATGTCCCGCGGGAGCGAGCTAGACCTGGTGTCACAGAGAATCCGGGGTAGACCTGGTGTCTCGCTGGAATCGGGGTAGACGTGTTTTCTCCCCAGGACTTTGTGACAGAGATCTGCTAGCCCTACGGAACAAGGGTAGACCTGTTGCCCCTATTGAGCTGAGGTAGACCAGTTGTCTCTACAGAGCTGGGTAGACCTGTTGTCCGCGGACAGAGCCGGGGTAGACCTGATGTCCCTACAGAGCTGGGTAGACTTGTTCCTGGCCGGAGCTCGGGTAGACCTGATGTCCCTACAGAGCTGGGTAGACCTGTTGTCCCCGGACGGAGCTGGGGTAGACCTGATGTCCCTACAGAGCTGGGTAGACCTGTTGTCCCCGGACGGAGCTGGGGTAGACCTGATGTCCCAGCGAAGCCCGGGTAGACCTGTTGTCCCTGGCCAGGGTCGGGATAGACCTGTTGTCCCGCCAGGGCGAGGACGACCTGATGTTCCGCTGGAGCGAGGTTGACCTGGTCTCCCAGAGAAGCTGGGGTAGACCTGGTGTCCCGCTGGAATCGGGGTAGACCTGTTGTCTTTCCAGGACTTTGTGACAGAGATCTGCTAGCCCTACGGAACAAGGGTAGACCTGTTGCCCCTATTGAGCTGAGGTAGACCAGTTGTCCCTACAGAGCTGGGTAGACCTGTTGTCCCTGGCCGGAGCTCGGGTAGACCTGATGTCCCTACAGACCTGGGTAGACCTGTTGTCCCTGGCCGGAGCTCGTGTAGACCTGATGTCCCTACAGAGCTGGGTAGACCTGTTGTCCCTGGCCGGAGCTCGGGTAGACCTGATGTCCCTACAGAGCTGGGTAGACCTGTTGTCCCTGGCCGGAGCTCGTGTAGACCTGATGTCCCTACAGAGCTGGGTAGACCTGTTGTCCGCGGACGGAGCTGGGGTAGACCTGATGTCCCTACAGAGCTGGGTAGACCTGTTGTCCCTGGCCGGAGCTCGGGTAGACCTGATGTTCCTACATAGCTGGGTAGACCTGTTGTCCCCGGACGGAGCTGGGGTAGACCTGATGTCCCTACAGAGCTGGGTAGAACTGTTGTCCCCGGACGGAGCTGGGGTAGACCTGATATCCCTACAGGGCTGGGTAGACCTGTTGTCCCCGGATAGAGCTGGGGTAGACCTGATGTCCCTACAGAGCTGGGTAGACCTGTTGTCCCTGGCCGGAGCTCGGGTAGACCTGATGTCCCTACAGAGCTGGGTAGACCTGTTGTCCCCGGACGGAGCTGGGGTAGACCTGATGTCCCTACAGAGCTGGGTAGACCTGTTGTCCCCGGACGGAGCTGGGGTAGACCTGATGTCCCAGCGAAGCCCGGGTAGACCTGTTGTCCCAGGCCAGGGTCGGGGTAGACCTGTTGTCCCGCCAGGGCGAGGACGACCTGATGTTCCGCTGGAGCGAGGTTGACCTGGTCTCCCAGAGAAGCCGGGGTAGACCTGGTGTCCCGCTGGAATCGGGGTAGACCTGTTGTCTCCCCAGGACTTTGTGACAGAGATCTGCTAGCCCTACGATATAAGGGTAGACCTGTTGCCCCTATTGAGCTGAGGTAGACCAGTTGTCCCTACAGAGCTGGGTAGACCTGTTTTCCCCGGACGGAGCTGGGGTAGACCTGATGTCCCTACGGAGCTGGGTAGACCTGTTTTCCCCGGATGGAGCTGGGGTAGACCTGATGTCCCTACAGGGCTGGGTAGACCTGTTGTCCCCGGATAGAGCTGGGGTAGACCTGATGTCCCTACAGAGCTGGGTAGACCTGTTGTCCCTGGCCGGACCTCGGGTAGACCTGATGTCCCTACAGAGCTGGGTAGACCTGTTGTCCCCGGACGGAGCTGGGGTAGACCTGATATCCCTACAGAGCTGGGTAGACCTGTTGTCCCCGGACGGAGCTGGGGTAGACCTGATGTCCCAGCGAAGCCTGGGTAGACCTGTTGTCCTGGCCAGGGCCGGGGTAGACCTGGTGTCCCGCCAGGGCGAGGACGACCTGATGTCCCGCGGGAGCGAGCTAGACCTGGTGTCACAGAGAATCCGGGGTAGACCTGGTGTCTCGCTGGAATCGGGGTAGACGTGTTTTCTCCCCAGGACTTTGTGACAGAGATCTGCTAGCCCTACGGAACAAGGGTAGACCTGTTGCCCCTATTGAGCTGAGGTAGACCAGTTGTCTCTACAGAGCTGGGTAGACCTGTTGTCCGCGGACAGAGCCGGGGTAGACCTGATGTCCCTACAGAGCTGGGTAGACTTGTTCCTGGCCGGAGCTCGGGTAGACCTGATGTCCCTACAGAGCTGGGTAGACCTGTTGTCCGCGGACGGAGCTGGGGTAGACCTGATGTCCCTACAGAGCTGGGTAGACCTGTTGTCCCTGGCCGGAGCTCGGGTAGACCTGATGTTCCTACATAGCTGGGTAGACCTGTTGTCCCCGGACGGAGCTGGGGTAGACCTGATGTCCCAGCGAAGCCTGGGTAGACCTGTTGTCCTGGCCAGGGCCGGGGTAGACCTGGTGTCCCGCCAGGGCGAGGACGACCTGATGTTCCGCTGGAGCGAGGTTGACCTGGTCTCCCAGAGAAGCTGGGGTAGACCTGGTGTCCCGCTGGAATCGGGGTAGACCTGTTGTCTTTCCAGGACTTTGTGACAGAGATCTGCTAGCCCTACGGAACAAGGGTAGACCTGTTGCCCCTATTGAGCTGAGGTAGACCAGTTGTCCCTACAGAGCTGGGTAGACCTGTTGTCCCTGGCCGGAGCTCGGGTAGACCTGATGTCCCTACAGAGCTGGGTAGACCTGTTGTCCCTGGCCGGAGCTCGTGTAGACCTGATGTCCCTACAGAGCTGGGTAGACCTGTTGTCCGCGGACGGAGCTGGGGTAGACCTGATGTCCCTACAGAGCTGGGTAGACCTGTTGTCCCTGGCCGGAGCTCGGGTAGACCTGATGTTCCTACATAGCTGGGTAGACCTGTTGTCCCCGGACGGAGCTGGGGTAGACCTGATGTCCCTACAGAGCTGGGTAGAACTGTTGTCCCCGGACGGAGCTGGGGTAGACCTGATATCCCTACAGGGCTGGGTACACCTGTTGTCCCCGGATAGAGCTGGGGTAGACCTGATGTCCCTACAGAGCTGGGTAGACCTGTTGTCCCTGGCCGGAGCTGGGGTAGACCTGATGTCCCTACAGAGCTGGGTAGACCTGTTGTCCCCGGACGGAGCTGGGGTAGACCTGATGTCCCAGCGAAGCCCGGGTAGACCTGTTGTCCCAGGCCAGGGTCGGGGTAGACCTGTTGTCCCGCCAGGGCGAGGACGACCTGATGTTCCGCTGGAGCGAGGTTGACCTGGTCTCCCAGAGAAGCCGGGGTAGACCTGGTGTCCCGCTGGAATCGGGGTAGACCTGTTGTCTCCCCAGGACTTTGTGACAGAGATCTGCTAGCCCTACGATATAAGGGTAGACCTGTTGTCCCTATTGAGCTGAGGTAGACCAGTTGTCCCTACAGAGCTGGGTAGACCTGTTTTCCCCGGACGGAGCTGGGGTAGACCTGATGTCCCTACAGAGCTGGGTAGACCTGTTTTCCCCGGATGGAGCTGGGGTAGACCTGATGTCCCTACAGGGCTGGGTAGACCTGTTGTCCCCGGACGGAGCTGGGGTAGACCTGATGTCCCTACAGAGCTGGGTAGACCTGTTGTCCCTGGCCGGACCTCGGGTAGACCTGATGTCCCTACAGAGCTGGGTAGACCTGTTGTCCCCGGACGGAGCTGGGGTAGACCTGATATCTCTACAGAGCTGGGTAGACCTGTTGTCCCCGGACGGAGCTGGGGTAGACCTGATGTCCCAGCGAAGCCTGGGTAGACCTGTTGTCCTGGCCAGGGCCGGGGTAGACCTGGTGTCCCGCCAGGGTGAGGACGACCTGATGTCCCGCGGGAGCGAGCTAGACCTGGTGTCACAGAGAATCCGGGGTAGACCTGGTGTCTCGCTGGAATCGGGGTAGACGTGTTTTCTCCCCAGGACTTTGTGACAGAGATCTGCTAGCCCTACGGAACAAGGGTAGACCTGTTGCCCCTATTGAGCTGAGGTAGACCAGTTGTCTCTACAGAGCTGGGTAGACCTGTTGTCCGCGGACAGAGCCGGGGTAGACCTGATGTCCCTACAGAGCTGGGTAGACTTGTTCCTGGCCGGAGCTCGGGTAGACCTGATGTCCCTACAGAGCTGGGTAGACCTGTTGTCCCCGGACGGAGCTGGGGTAGACCTGATGTCCCTACAGAGCTGGGTAGACCTGTTGTCCCCGGACGGAGCTGGGGTAGACCTGATGTCCCAGCGAAGCCCGGGTAGACCTGTTGTCCCTGGCCAGGGTCGGGATAGACCTGTTGTCCCGCCAGGGCGAGGACGACCTGATGTTCCGCTGGAGCGAGGTTGACCTGGTCTCCCAGAGAAGCTGGGGTAGACCTGGTGTCCCGCTGGAATCGGGGTAGACCTGTTGTCTCCCCAGGACTTTGTGACAGAGATCTGCTAGCCCTACGGAACAAGGGTAGACCTGTTGCCCCTATTGAGCTGAGGTAGACCAGTTGTCCCTACAGAGCTGGGTAGACCTGTTGTCCCTGGCCGGAGCTCGGGTAGACCTGATGTCCCTACAGAGCTGGGTAGACCTGTTGTCCCTGGCCGGAGCTCGTGTAGACCTGATGTCCCTACAGAGCTGGGTAGACCTGTTGTCCCTGGCCGGAGCTCGGGTAGACCTGATGTCCCTATAGAGCTGGGTAGACCTGTTGTCCCTGGCCGGAGCTCGTGTAGACCTGATGTCCCTACAGAGCTGGGTAGACCTGTTGTCCGCGGACGGAGCTGGGGTAGACCTGATGTCCCTACAGAGCTGGGTAGACCTGTTGTCCCCGGACGGAGCTCGGGTAGACCTGATGTTCCTACATAGCTGGGTAGACCTGTTGTCCCCGGACGGAGCTGGGGTAGACCTGATGTCCCTACAGAGCTGGGTAGAACTGTTGTCCCCGGACGGAGCTGGGGTAGACCTGATATCCCTACAGGGCTGGGTAGACCTGTTGTCCCCGGATAGAGCTGGGGTAGACCTGATGTCCCTACAGAGCTGGGTAGACCTGTTGTCCCTGGCCGGAGCTCGGGTAGACCTGATGTCCCTACAGAGCTGGGTAGACCTGTTGTCCCCGGACGGAGCTGGGGTAGACCTGATGTCCCTACAGAGCTGGGTAGACCTGTTGTCCCCGGACGGAGCTGGGGTAGACCTGATGTCCCAGCGAAGCCCGGGTAGACCTGTTGTCCCAGGCCAGGGTCGGGGTAGACCTGTTGTCCCGCCAGGGCGAGGACGACCTGATGTTCCGCTGGAGCGAGGTTGACCTGGTCTCCCAGAGAAGCCGGGGTAGACCTGGTGTCCCGCTGGAATCGGGGTAGACCTGTTGTCTCCCCAGGACTTTGTGACAGAGATCTGCTAGCCCTACGATATAAGGGTAGACCTGTTGTCCCTATTGAGCTGAGGTAGACCAGTTGTCCCTACAGAGCTGGGTAGACCTGTTTTCCCCGGACGGAGCTGGGGTAGACCTGATGTCCCTACAGAGCTGGGTAGACCTGTTTTCCCCGGATGGAGCTGGGGTAGACCTGATGTCCCTACAGGGCTGGGTAGACCTGTTGTCCCCGGACGGAGCTGGGGTAGACCTGATGTCCCTACAGAGCTGGGTAGACCTGTTGTCCCTGGCCGGAGCTCGGGTAGACCTGATGTCCCTACAGAGCTGGGTAGACCTGTTGTCCCCGGACGGAGCTGGGGTAGACCTGATATCTCTACAGAGCTGGGTAGACCTGTTGTCCCCGGACGGAGCTGGGGTAGACCTGATGTCCCAGCGAAGCCTGGGTAGACCTGTTGTCCTGGCCAGGGCCGGGGTAGACCTGGTGTCCCGCCAGGGCGAGGACGACCTGATGTCCCGCGGGAGCGAGCTAGACCTGGTGTCACAGAGAATCCGGGGTAGACCTGGTGTCTCGCTGGAATCGGGGTAGACGTGTTTTCTCCCCAGGACTTTGTGACAGAGATCTGCTAGCCCTACGGAACAAGGGTAGACCTGTTGCCCCTATTGAGCTGAGGTAGACCAGTTGTCTCTACAGAGCTGGGTAGACCTGTTGTCCGCGGACAGAGCCGGGGTAGACCTGATGTCCCTACAGAGCTGGGTAGACTTGTTCCTGGCCGGAGCTCGGGTAGACCTGATGTCCCTACAGAGCTGGGTAGACCTGTTGTCCCCGGACGGAGCTGGGGTAGACCTGATGTCCCTACAGAGCTGGGTAGACCTGTTGTCCCCGGACGGAGCTGGGGTAGACCTGATGTCCCAGCGAAGCCCGGGTAGACCTGTTGTCCCAGGCCAGGGTCGGGGTAGACCTGTTGTCCCGCCAGGGCGAGGACGACCTGATGTTCCGTTGGAGCGAGGTTGACCTGGTCTCCCAGAGAAGCCGGGGTAGACCTGGTGTCCCGCTGGAATCGGGGTAGACCTGTTGTCTCCCCAGGACTTTGTGACAGAGATCTGCTAGCCCTACGATATAAGGGTAGACCTGTTGTCCCTATTGAGCTGAGGTAGACCAGTTGTCCCTACAGAGCTGGGTAGACCTGTTTTCCCCGGACGGAGCTGGGGTAGACCTGATGTCCCTACAGAGCTGGGTAGACCTGTTTTCCCCGGACGGAGCTGGGGTAGACCTGATGTCCCTACAGGGCTGGGTAGACCTGTTGTCCCCGGACGGAGCTGGGGTAGACCTGATGTCCCTACAGAGCTGGGTAGACCTGTTGTCCCTGGCCGGATCTCGGGTAGACCTGATGTCCCTACAGAGCTGGGTAGACCTGTTGTCCCCGGACGGAGCTGGGGTAGACCTGATATCTCTACAGAGCTGGGTAGACCTGTTGTCCCCGGACGGAGCTGGGGTAGACCTGATGTCCCAGCGAAGCCTGGGTAGACCTGTTGTCCTGGCCAGGGCCGGGGTAGACCTGGTGTCCCGCCAGGGCGAGGACGACCTGATGTTCCGCTGGAGCGAGGTTGACCTGGTCTCCCAGAGAAGCTGGGGTAGACCTGGTGTCCCGCTGGAATCGGGGTAGACCTGTTGTCTTTCCAGGACTTTGTGACAGAGATCTGCTAGCCCTACGGAACAAGGGTAGACCTGTTGCCCCTATTGAGCTGAGGTAGACCAGTTGTCCCTACAGAGCTGGGTAGACCTGTTGTCCCTGGCCGGAGCTCGGGTAGACCTGATGTCCCTACAGAGCTGGGTAGACCTGTTGTCCCTGGCCGGAGCTCGTGTAGACCTGATGTCCCTACAGAGCTGGGTAGACCTGTTGTCCGCGGACGGAGCTGGGGTAGACCTGATGTCCCTACAGAGCTGGGTAGACCTGTTGTCCCTGGCCGGAGCTCGGGTAGACCTGATGTTCCTACATAGCTGGGTAGACCTGTTGTCCCCGGACGGAGCTGGGGTAGACCTGATGTCCCTACAGAGCTGGGTAGAACTGTTGTCCCCGGACGGAGCTGGGGTAGACCTGATATCCCTACAGGGCTGGGTACACCTGTTGTCCCCGGATAGAGCTGGGGTAGACCTGATGTCCCTACAGAGCTGGGTAGACCTGTTGTCCCTGGCCGGAGCTGGGGTAGACCTGATGTCCCTACAGAGCTGGGTAGACCTGTTGTCCCCGGACGGAGCTGGGGTAGACCTGATGTCCCAGCGAAGCCCGGGTAGACCTGTTGTCCCAGGCCAGGGTCGGGGTAGACCTGTTGTCCCGCCAGGGCGAGGACGACCTGATGTTCCGCTGGAGCGAGGTTGACCTGGTCTCCCAGAGAAGCCGGGGTAGACCTGGTGTCCCGCTGGAATCGGGGTAGACCTGTTGTCTCCCCAGGACTTTGTGACAGAGATCTGCTAGCCCTACGATATAAGGGTAGACCTGTTGTCCCTATTGAGCTGAGGTAGACCAGTTGTCCCTACAGAGCTGGGTAGACCTGTTTTCCCCGGACGGAGCTGGGGTAGACCTGATGTCCCTACAGAGCTGGGTAGACCTGTTTTCCCCGGATGGAGCTGGGGTAGACCTGATGTCCCTACAGGGCTGGGTAGACCTGTTGTCCCCGGACGGAGCTGGGGTAGACCTGATGTCCCTACAGAGCTGGGTAGACCTGTTGTCCCTGGCCGGACCTCGGGTAGACCTGATGTCCCTACAGAGCTGGGTAGACCTGTTGTCCCCGGACGGAGCTGGGGTAGACCTGATATCTCTACAGAGCTGGGTAGACCTGTTGTCCCCGGACGGAGCTGGGGTAGACCTGATGTCCCAGCGAAGCCTGGGTAGACCTGTTGTCCTGGCCAGGGCCGGGGTAGACCTGGTGTCCCGCCAGGGTGAGGACGACCTGATGTCCCGCGGGAGCGAGCTAGACCTGGTGTCACAGAGAATCCGGGGTAGACCTGGTGTCTCGCTGGAATCGGGGTAGACGTGTTTTCTCCCCAGGACTTTGTGACAGAGATCTGCTAGCCCTACGGAACAAGGGTAGACCTGTTGCCCCTATTGAGCTGAGGTAGACCAGTTGTCTCTACAGAGCTGGGTAGACCTGTTGTCCGCGGACAGAGCCGGGGTAGACCTGATGTCCCTACAGAGCTGGGTAGACTTGTTCCTGGCCGGAGCTCGGGTAGACCTGATGTCCCTACAGAGCTGGGTAGACCTGTTGTCCCCGGACGGAGCTGGGGTAGACCTGATGTCCCTACAGAGCTGGGTAGACCTGTTGTCCCCGGACGGAGCTGGGGTAGACCTGATGTCCCAGCGAAGCCCGGGTAGACCTGTTGTCCCTGGCCAGGGTCGGGATAGACCTGTTGTCCCGCCAGGGCGAGGACGACCTGATGTTCCGCTGGAGCGAGGTTGACCTGGTCTCCCAGAGAAGCTGGGGTAGACCTGGTGTCCCGCTGGAATCGGGGTAGACCTGTTGTCTTTCCAGGACTTTGTGACAGAGATCTGCTAGCCCTACGGAACAAGGGTAGACCTGTTGCCCCTATTGAGCTGAGGTAGACCAGTTGTCCCTACAGAGCTGGGTAGACCTGTTGTCCCTGGCCGGAGCTCGGGTAGACCTGATGTCCCTACAGACCTGGGTAGACCTGTTGTCCCTGGCCGGAGCTCGTGTAGACCTGATGTCCCTACAGAGCTGGGTAGACCTGTTGTCCCTGGCCGGAGCTCGGGTAGACCTGATGTCCCTACAGAGCTGGGTAGACCTGTTGTCCCTGGCCGGAGCTCGTGTAGACCTGATGTCCCTACAGAGCTGGGTAGACCTGTTGTCCGCGGACGGAGCTGGGGTAGACCTGATGTCCCTACAGAGCTGGGTAGACCTGTTGTCCCTGGCCGGAGCTCGGGTAGACCTGATGTTCCTACATAGCTGGGTAGACCTGTTGTCCCCGGACGGAGCTGGGGTAGACCTGATGTCCCTACAGAGCTGGGTAGAACTGTTGTCCCCGGACGGAGCTGGGGTAGACCTGATATCCCTACAGGGCTGGGTAGACCTGTTGTCCCCGGATAGAGCTGGGGTAGACCTGATGTCCCTACAGAGCTGGGTAGACCTGTTGTCCCTGGCCGGAGCTCGGGTAGACCTGATGTCCCTACAGAGCTGGGTAGACCTGTTGTCCCCGGACGGAGCTGGGGTAGACCTGATGTCCCTACAGAGCTGGGTAGACCTGTTGTCCCCGGACGGAGCTGGGGTAGACCTGATGTCCCAGCGAAGCCCGGGTAGACCTGTTGTCCCAGGCCAGGGTCGGGGTAGACCTGTTGTCCCGCCAGGGCGAGGACGACCTGATGTTCCGCTGGAGCGAGGTTGACCTGGTCTCCCAGAGAAGCCGGGGTAGACCTGGTGTCCCGCTGGAATCGGGGTAGACCTGTTGTCTCCCCAGGACTTTGTGACAGAGATCTGCTAGCCCTACGATATAAGGGTAGACCTGTTGTCCCTATTGAGCTGAGGTAGACCAGTTGTCCCTACAGAGCTGGGTAGACCTGTTTTCCCCGGACGGAGCTGGGGTAGACCTGATGTCCCTACGGAGCTGGGTAGACCTGTTTTCCCCGGATGGAGCTGGGGTAGACCTGATGTCCCTACAGGGCTGGGTAGACCTGTTGTCCCCGGATAGAGCTGGGGTAGACCTGATGTCCCTACAGAGCTGGGTAGACCTGTTGTCCCTGGCCGGACCTCGGGTAGACCTGATGTCCCTACAGAGCTGGGTAGACCTGTTGTCCCCGGACGGAGCTGGGGTAGACCTGATATCCCTACAGAGCTGGGTAGACCTGTTGTCCCCGGACGGAGCTGGGGTAGACCTGATGTCCCAGCGAAGCCTGGGTAGACCTGTTGTCCTGGCCAGGGCCGGGGTAGACCTGGTGTCCCGCCAGGGCGAGGACGACCTGATGTCCCACGGGAGCGAGCTAGACCTGGTGTCACAGAGAATCCGGGGTAGACCTGGTGTCTCGCTGGAATCGGGGTAGACGTGTTTTCTCCCCAGGACTTTGTGACAGAGATCTGCTAGCCCTACGGAACAAGGGTAGACCTGTTGCCCCTATTGAGCTGAGGTAGACCAGTTGTCTCTACAGAGCTGGGTAGACCTGTTGTCCGCGGACAGAGCCGGGGTAGACCTGATGTCCCTACAGAGCTGGGTAGACTTGTTCCTGGCCGGAGCTCGGGTAGACCTGATGTCCCTACAGAGCTGGGTAGACCTGTTGTCCGCGGACGGAGCTGGGGTAGACCTGATGTCCCTACAGAGCTGGGTAGACCTGTTGTCCCTGGCCGGAGCTCGGGTAGACCTGATGTTCCTACATAGCTGGGTAGACCTGTTGTCCCCGGACGGAGCTGGGGTAGACCTGATGTCCCAGCGAAGCCTGGGTAGACCTGTTGTCCTGGCCAGGGCCGGGGTAGACCTGGTGTCCCGCCAGGGCGAGGACGACCTGATGTTCCGCTGGAGCGAGGTTGACCTGGTCTCCCAGAGAAGCTGGGGTAGACCTGGTGTCCCGCTGGAATCGGGGTAGACCTGTTGTCTTTCCAGGACTTTGTGACAGAGATCTGCTAGCCCTACGGAACAAGGGTAGACCTGTTGCCCCTATTGAGCTGAGGTAGACCAGTTGTCCCTACAGAGCTGGGTAGACCTGTTGTCCCTGGCCGGAGCTCGGGTAGACCTGATGTCCCTACAGAGCTGGGTAGACCTGTTGTCCCTGGCCGGAGCTCGTGTAGACCTGATGTCCCTACAGAGCTGGGTAGAACTGTTGTCCGCGGACGGAGCTGGGGTAGACCTGATGTCCCTACAGAGCTGGGTAGACCTGTTGTCCCTGGCCGGAGCTCGGGTAGACCTGATGTTCCTACATAGCTGGGTAGACCTGTTGTCCCCGGACGGAGCTGGGGTAGACCTGATGTCCCTACAGAGCTGGGTAGAACTGTTGTCCCCGGACGGAGCTGGGGTAGACCTGATATCCCTACAGGGCTGGGTACACCTGTTGTCCCCGGATAGAGCTGGGGTAGACCTGATGTCCCTACAGAGCTGGGTAGACCTGTTGTCCCTGGCCGGAGCTGGGGTAGACCTGATGTCCCTACAGAGCTGGGTAGACCTGTTGTCCCCGGACGGAGCTGGGGTAGACCTGATGTCCCAGCGAAGCCCGGGTAGACCTGTTGTCCCAGGCCAGGGTCGGGGTAGACCTGTTGTCCCGCCAGGGCGAGGACGACCTGATGTTCCGCTGGAGCGAGGTTGACCTGGTCTCCCAGAGAAGCCGGGGTAGACCTGGTGTCCCGCTGGAATCGGGGTAGACCTGTTGTCTCCCCAGGACTTTGTGACAGAGATCTGCTAGCCCTACGATATAAGGGTAGACCTGTTGTCCCTATTGAGCTGAGGTAGACCAGTTGTCCCTACAGAGCTGGGTAGACCTGTTTTCCCCGGACGGAGCTGGGGTAGACCTGATGTCCCTACAGAGCTGGGTAGACCTGTTTTCCCCGGACGGAGCTGGGGTAGACCTGATGTCCCTACAGGGCTGGGTAGACCTGTTGTCCCCGGACGGAGCTGGGGTAGACCTGATGTCCCTACAGAGCTGGGTAGACCTGTTGTCCCTGGCCGGAGCTCGGGTAGACCTGATGTCCCTACAGAGCTGGGTAGACCTGTTGTCCCCGGACGGAGCTGGGGTAGACCTGATGTCCCTACAGAGCTGGGTAGACCTGTTGTCCCCGGACGGAGCTGGGGTAGACCTGATGTCCCAGCGAAGCCCGGGTACACCTGTTGTCCCAGGCCAGGGTCGGGGTAGACCTGTTGTCCCGCCAGGGCGAGGACGACCTGATGTTCCGTTGGAGCGAGGTTGACCTGGTCTCCCAGAGAAGCCGGGGTAGACCTGGTGTCCCGCTGGAATCGGGGTAGACCTGTTGTCTCCCCAGGACTTTGTGACAGAGATCTGCTAGCCCTACGATATAAGGGTAGACCTGTTGTCCCTATTGAGCTGAGGTAGACCAGTTGTCCCTACAGAGCTGGGTAGACCTGTTTTCCCCGGACGGAGCTGGGGTAGACCTGATGTCCCTACAGAGCTGGGTAGACCTGTTTTCCCCGGACGGAGCTGGGGTAGACCTGATGTCCCTACAGGGCTGGGTAGACCTGTTGTCCCCGGACGGAGCTGGGGTAGACCTGATGTCCCTACAGAGCTGGGTAGACCTGTTGTCCCTGGCCGGATCTCGGGTAGACCTGATGTCCCTACAGAGCTGGGTAGACCTGTTGTCCCCGGACGGAGCTGGGGTAGACCTGATATCTCTACAGAGCTGGGTAGACCTGTTGTCCCCGGACGGAGCTGGGGTAGACCTGATGTCCCAGCGAAGCCTGGGTAGACCTGTTGTCCTGGCCAGGGCCGGGGTAGACCTGGTGTCCCGCCAGGGCGAGGACGACCTGATGTCCCGCGGGAGCGAGCTAGACCTGGTGTCACAGAGAATCCGGGGTAGACCTGGTGTCTCGCTGGAATCGGGGTAGACGTGTTTTCTCCCCAGGACTTTGTGACAGAGATCTGCTAGCCCTACGGAACAAGGGTAGACCTGTTGCCCCTATTGAGCTGAGGTAGACCAGTTGTCTCTACAGAGCTGGGTAGACCTGTTGTCCGCGGACAGAGCCGGGGTAGACCTGATGTCCCTACAGAGCTGGGTAGACTTGTTCCTGGCCGGAGCTCGGGTAGACCTGATGTCCCTACAGAGCTGGGTAGACCTGTTGTCCCCGGACGGAGCTGGGGTAGACCTGATGTCCCTACAGAGCTGGGTAGACCTGTTGTCCCCGGACGGAGCTGGGGTAGACCTGATGTCCCAGCGAAGCCCGGGTAGACCTGTTGTCCCAGGCCAGGGTCGGGGTAGACCTGTTGTCCCGCCAGGGCGAGGACGACCTGATGTTCCGTTGGAGCGAGGTTGACCTGGTCTCCCAGAGAAGCCGGGGTAGACCTGGTGTCCCGCTGGAATCGGGGTAGACCTGTTGTCTCCCCAGGACTTTGTGACAGAGATCTGCTAGCCCTACGATATAAGGGTAGACCTGTTGTCCCTATTGAGCTGAGGTAGACCAGTTGTCCCTACAGAGCTGGGTAGACCTGTTTTCCCCGGACGGAGCTGGGGTAGACCTGATGTCCCTACAGAGCTGGGTAGACCTGTTTTCCCCGGACGGAGCTGGGGTAGACCTGATGTCCCTACAGGGCTGGGTAGACCTGTTGTCCCCGGACGGAGCTGGGGTAGACCTGATGTCCCTACAGAGCTGGGTAGACCTGTTGTCCCTGGCCGGATCTCGGGTAGACCTGATGTCCCTACAGAGCTGGGTAGACCTGTTGTCCCCGGACGGAGCTGGGGTAGACCTGATATCTCTACAGAGCTGGGTAGACCTGTTGTCCCCGGACGGAGCTGGGGTAGACCTGATGTCCCAGCGAAGCCTGGGTAGACCTGTTGTCCTGGCCAGGGCCGGGGTAGACCTGGTGTCCCGCCAGGGCGAGGACGACCTGATGTTCCGCTGGAGCGAGGTTGACCTGGTCTCCCAGAGAAGCTGGGGTAGACCTGGTGTCCCGCTGGAATCGGGGTAGACCTGTTGTCTTTCCAGGACTTTGTGACAGAGATCTGCTAGCCCTACGGAACAAGGGTAGACCTGTTGCCCCTATTGAGCTGAGGTAGACCAGTTGTCCCTACAGAGCTGGGTAGACCTGTTGTCCCTGGCCGGAGCTCGGGTAGACCTGATGTCCCTACAGAGCTGGGTAGACCTGTTGTCCCTGGCCGGAGCTCGTGTAGACCTGATGTCCCTACAGAGCTGGGTAGACCTGTTGTCCGCGGACGGAGCTGGGGTAGACCTGATGTCCCTACAGAGCTGGGTAGACCTGTTGTCCCTGGCCGGAGCTCGGGTAGACCTGATGTTCCTACATAGCTGGGTAGACCTGTTGTCCCCGGACGGAGCTGGGGTAGACCTGATGTCCCTACAGAGCTGGGTAGAACTGTTGTCCCCGGACGGAGCTGGGGTAGACCTGATATCCCTACAGGGCTGGGTACACCTGTTGTCCCCGGATAGAGCTGGGGTAGACCTGATGTCCCTACAGAGCTGGGTAGACCTGTTGTCCCTGGCCGGAGCTGGGGTAGACCTGATGTCCCTACAGAGCTGGGTAGACCTGTTGTCCCCGGACGGAGCTGGGGTAGACCTGATGTCCCAGCGAAGCCCGGGTAGACCTGTTGTCCCAGGCCAGGGTCGGGGTAGACCTGTTGTCCCGCCAGGGCGAGGACGACCTGATGTTCCGCTGGAGCGAGGTTGACCTGGTCTCCCAGAGAAGCCGGGGTAGACCTGGTGTCCCGCTGGAATCGGGGTAGACCTGTTGTCTCCCCAGGACTTTGTGACAGAGATCTGCTAGCCCTACGATATAAGGGTAGACCTGTTGTCCCTATTGAGCTGAGGTAGACCAGTTGTCCCTACAGAGCTGGGTAGACCTGTTTTCCCCGGACGGAGCTGGGGTAGACCTGATGTCCCTACAGAGCTGGGTAGACCTGTTTTCCCCGGATGGAGCTGGGGTAGACCTGATGTCCCTACAGGGCTGGGTAGACCTGTTGTCCCCGGACGGAGCTGGGGTAGACCTGATGTCCCTACAGAGCTGGGTAGACCTGTTGTCCCTGGCCGGACCTCGGGTAGACCTGATGTCCCTACAGAGCTGGGTAGACCTGTTGTCCCCGGACGGAGCTGGGGTAGACCTGATATCTCTACAGAGCTGGGTAGACCTGTTGTCCCCGGACGGAGCTGGGGTAGACCTGATGTCCCAGCGAAGCCTGGGTAGACCTGTTGTCCTGGCCAGGGCCGGGGTAGACCTGGTGTCCCGCCAGGGTGAGGACGACCTGATGTCCCGCGGGAGCGAGCTAGACCTGGTGTCACAGAGAATCCGGGGTAGACCTGGTGTCTCGCTGGAATCGGGGTAGACGTGTTTTCTCCCCAGGACTTTGTGACAGAGATCTGCTAGCCCTACGGAACAAGGGTAGACCTGTTGCCCCTATTGAGCTGAGGTAGACCAGTTGTCTCTACAGAGCTGGGTAGACCTGTTGTCCGCGGACAGAGCCGGGGTAGACCTGATGTCCCTACAGAGCTGGGTAGACTTGTTCCTGGCCGGAGCTCGGGTAGACCTGATGTCCCTACAGAGCTGGGTAGACCTGTTGTCCCCGGACGGAGCTGGGGTAGACCTGATGTCCCTACAGAGCTGGGTAGACCTGTTGTCCCCGGACGGAGCTGGGGTAGACCTGATGTCCCAGCGAAGCCCGGGTAGACCTGTTGTCCCTGGCCAGGGTCGGGATAGACCTGTTGTCCCGCCAGGGCGAGGACGACCTGATGTTCCGCTGGAGCGAGGTTGACCTGGTCTCCCAGAGAAGCTGGGGTAGACCTGGTGTCCCGCTGGAATCGGGGTAGACCTGTTGTCTTTCCAGGACTTTGTGACAGAGATCTGCTAGCCCTACGGAACAAGGGTAGACCTGTTGCCCCTATTGAGCTGAGGTAGACCAGTTGTCCCTACAGAGCTGGGTAGACCTGTTGTCCCTGGCCGGAGCTCGGGTAGACCTGATGTCCCTACAGACCTGGGTAGACCTGTTGTCCCTGGCCGGAGCTCGTGTAGACCTGATGTCCCTACAGAGCTGGGTAGACCTGTTGTCCCTGGCCGGAGCTCGGGTAGACCTGATGTCCCTACAGAGCTGGGTAGACCTGTTGTCCCTGGCCGGAGCTCGTGTAGACCTGATGTCCCTACAGAGCTGGGTAGACCTGTTGTCCGCGGACGGAGCTGGGGTAGACCTGATGTCCCTACAGAGCTGGGTAGACCTGTTGTCCCTGGCCGGAGCTCGGGTAGACCTGATGTTCCTACATAGCTGGGTAGACCTGTTGTCCCCGGACGGAGCTGGGGTAGACCTGATGTCCCTACAGAGCTGGGTAGAACTGTTGTCCCCGGACGGAGCTGGGGTAGACCTGATATCCCTACAGGGCTGGGTAGACCTGTTGTCCCCGGATAGAGCTGGGGTAGACCTGATGTCCCTACAGAGCTGGGTAGACCTGTTGTCCCTGGCCGGAGCTCGGGTAGACCTGATGTCCCTACAGAGCTGGGTAGACCTGTTGTCCCCGGACGGAGCTGGGGTAGACCTGATGTCCCTACAGAGCTGGGTAGACCTGTTGTCCCCGGACGGAGCTGGGGTAGACCTGATGTCCCAGCGAAGCCCGGGTAGACCTGTTGTCCCAGGCCAGGGTCGGGGTAGACCTGTTGTCCCGCCAGGGCGAGGACGACCTGATGTTCCGCTGGAGCGAGGTTGACCTGGTCTCCCAGAGAAGCCGGGGTAGACCTGGTGTCCCGCTGGAATCGGGGTAGACCTGTTGTCTCCCCAGGACTTTGTGACAGAGATCTGCTAGCCCTACGATATAATGGTAGACCTGTTGTCCCTATTGAGCTGAGGTAGACCAGTTGTCCCTACAGAGCTGGGTAGACCTGTTTTCCCCGGACGGAGCTGGGGTAGACCTGATGTCCCTACGGAGCTGGGTAGACCTGTTTTCCCCGGATGGAGCTGGGGTAGACCTGATGTCCCTACAGGGCTGGGTAGACCTGTTGTCCCCGGATAGAGCTGGGGTAGACCTGATGTCCCTACAGAGCTGGGTAGACCTGTTGTCCCTGGCCGGACCTCGGGTAGACCTGATGTCCCTACAGAGCTGGGTAGACCTGTTGTCCCCGGACGGAGCTGGGGTAGACCTGATATCCCTACAGAGCTGGGTAGACCTGTTGTCCCCGGACGGAGCTGGGGTAGACCTGATGTCCCAGCGAAGCCTGGGTAGACCTGTTGTCCTGGCCAGGGCCGGGGTAGACCTGGTGTCCCGCCAGGGCGAGGACGACCTGATGTCCCACGGGAGCGAGCTAGACCTGGTGTCACAGAGAATCCGGGGTAGACCTGGTGTCTCGCTGGAATCGGGGTAGACGTGTTTTCTCCCCAGGACTTTGTGACAGAGATCTGCTAGCCCTACGGAACAAGGGTAGACCTGTTGCCCCTATTGAGCTGAGGTAGACCAGTTGTCTCTACAGAGCTGGGTAGACCTGTTGTCCGCGGACAGAGCCGGGGTAGACCTGATGTCCCTACAGAGCTGGGTAGACTTGTTCCTGGCCGGAGCTCGGGTAGACCTGATGTCCCTACAGAGCTGGGTAGACCTGTTGTCCGCGGACGGAGCTGGGGTAGACCTGATGTCCCTACAGAGCTGGGTAGACCTGTTGTCCCTGGCCGGAGCTCGGGTAGACCTGATGTTCCTACATAGCTGGGTAGACCTGTTGTCCCCGGACGGAGCTGGGGTAGACCTGATGTCCCAGCGAAGCCTGGGTAGACCTGTTGTCCTGGCCAGGGCCGGGGTAGACCTGGTGTCCCGCCAGGGCGAGGACGACCTGATGTTCCGCTGGAGCGAGGTTGACCTGGTCTCCCAGAGAAGCTGGGGTAGACCTGGTGTCCCGCTGGAATCGGGGTAGACCTGTTGTCTTTCCAGGACTTTGTGACAGAGATCTGCTAGCCCTACGGAACAAGGGTAGACCTGTTGCCCCTATTGAGCTGAGGTAGACCAGTTGTCCCTACAGAGCTGGGTAGACCTGTTGTCCCTGGCCGGAGCTCGGGTAGACCTGATGTCCCTACAGAGCTGGGTAGACCTGTTGTCCCTGGCCGGAGCTCGTGTAGACCTGATGTCCCTACAGAGCTGGGTAGACCTGTTGTCCCCGGACGGAGCTGGGGTAGACCTGATGTCCCTACAGAGCTGGGTAGACCTGTTGTCCCTGGCCGGAGCTCGGGTAGACCTGATGTTCCTACATAGCTGGGTAGACCTGTTGTCCCCGGACGGAGCTGGGGTAGACCTGATGTCCCTACAGAGCTGGGTAGAACTGTTGTCCCCGGACGGAGCTGGGGTAGACCTGATATCCCTACAGGGCTGGGTACACCTGTTGTCCCCGGATAGAGCTGGGGTAGACCTGATGTCCCTACAGAGCTGGGTAGACCTGTTGTCCCTGGCCGGAGCTGGGGTAGACCTGATGTCCCTACAGAGCTGGGTAGACCTGTTGTCCCCGGACGGAGCTGGGGTAGACCTGATGTCCCAGCGAAGCCCGGGTAGACCTGTTGTCCCAGGCCAGGGTCGGGGTAGACCTGTTGTCCCGCCAGGGCGAGGACGACCTGATGTTCCGCTGGAGCGAGGTTGACCTGGTCTCCCAGAGAAGCCGGGGTAGACCTGGTGTCCCGCTGGAATCGGGGTAGACCTGTTGTCTCCCCAGGACTTTGTGACAGAGATCTGCTAGCCCTACGATATAAGGGTAGACCTGTTGTCCCTATTGAGCTGAGGTAGACCAGTTGTCCCTACAGAGCTGGGTAGACCTGTTTTCCCCGGACGGAGCTGGGGTAGACCTGATGTCCCTACAGAGCTGGGTAGACCTGTTTTCCCCGGATGGAGCTGGGGTAGACCTGATGTCCCTACAGGGCTGGGTAGACCTGTTGTCCCCGGACGGAGCTGGGGTAGACCTGATGTTCCTACAGAGCTGGGTAGACCTGTTGTCCCTGGCCGGACCTCGGGTAGACCTGATGTCCCTACAGAGCTGGGTAGACCTGTTGTCCCCGGACGGAGCTGGGGTAGACCTGATATCTCTACAGAGCTGGGTAGACCTGTTGTCCCCGGACGGAGCTGGGGTAGACCTGATGTCCCAGCGAAGCCTGGGTAGACCTGTTGTCCTGGCCAGGGCCGGGGTAGACCTGGTGTCCCGCCAGGGTGAGGACGACCTGATGTCCCGCGGGAGCGAGCTAGACCTGGTGTCACAGAGAATCCGGGGTAGACCTGGTGTCTCGCTGGAATCGGGGTAGACGTGTTTTCTCCCCAGGACTTTGTGACAGAGATCTGCTAGCCCTACGGAACAAGGGTAGACCTGTTGCCCCTATTGAGCTGAGGTAGACCAGTTGTCTCTACAGAGCTGGGTAGACCTGTTGTCCGCGGACAGAGCCGGGGTAGACCTGATGTCCCTACAGAGCTGGGTAGACTTGTTCCTGGCCGGAGCTCGGGTAGACCTGATGTCCCTACAGAGCTGGGTAGACCTGTTGTCCCCGGACGGAGCTGGGGTAGACCTGATGTCCCTACAGAGCTGGGTAGACCTGTTGTCCCCGGACGGAGCTGGGGTAGACCTGATGTCCCAGCGAAGCCCGGGTAGACCTGTTGTCCCTGGCCAGGGTCGGGATAGACCTGTTGTCCCGCCAGGGCGAGGACGACCTGATGTTCCGCTGGAGCGAGGTTGACCTGGTCTCCCAGAGAAGCTGGGGTAGACCTGGTGTCCCGCTGGAATCGGGGTAGACCTGTTGTCTTTCCAGGACTTTGTGACAGAGATCTGCTAGCCCTACGGAACAAGGGTAGACCTGTTGCCCCTATTGAGCTGAGGTAGACCAGTTGTCCCTACAGAGCTGGGTAGACCTGTTGTCCCTGGCCGGAGCTCGGGTAGACCTGATGTCCCTACAGACCTGGGTAGACCTGTTGTCCCTGGCCGGAGCTCGTGTAGACCTGATGTCCCTACAGAGCTGGGTAGACCTGTTGTCCCTGGCCGGAGCTCGGGTAGACCTGATGTCCCTACAGAGCTGGGTAGACCTGTTGTCCCTGGCCGGAGCTCGTGTAGACCTGATGTCCCTACAGAGCTGGGTAGACCTGTTGTCCGCGGACGGAGCTGGGGTAGACCTGATGTCCCTACAGAGCTGGGTAGACCTGTTGTCCCTGGCCGGAGCTCGGGTAGACCTGATGTTCCTACATAGCTGGGTAGACCTGTTGTCCCCGGACGGAGCTGGGGTAGACCTGATGTCCCTACAGAGCTGGGTAGAACTGTTGTCCCCGGACGGAGCTGGGGTAGACCTGATATCCCTACAGGGCTGGGTAGACCTGTTGTCCCCGGATAGAGCTGGGGTAGACCTGATGTCCCTACAGAGCTGGGTAGACCTGTTGTCCCTGGCCGGAGCTCGGGTAGACCTGATGTCCCTACAGAGCTGGGTAGACCTGTTGTCCCCGGACGGAGCTGGGGTAGACCTGATGTCCCTACAGAGCTGGGTAGACCTGTTGTCCCCGGACGGAGCTGGGGTAGACCTGATGTCCCAGCGAAGCCCGGGTAGACCTGTTGTCCCAGGCCAGGGTCGGGGTAGACCTGTTGTCCCGCCAGGGCGAGGACGACCTGATGTTCCGCTGGAGCGAGGTTGACCTGGTCTCCCAGAGAAGCCGGGGTAGACCTGGTGTCCCGCTGGAATCGGGGTAGACCTGTTGTCTCCCCAGGACTTTGTGACAGAGATCTGCTAGCCCTACGATATAAGGGTAGACCTGTTGTCCCTATTGAGCTGAGGTAGACCAGTTGTCCCTACAGAGCTGGGTAGACCTGTTTTCCCCGGACGGAGCTGGGGTAGACCTGATGTCCCTACGGAGCTGGGTAGACCTGTTTTCCCCGGATGGAGCTGGGGTAGACCTGATGTCCCTACAGGGCTGGGTAGACCTGTTGTCCCCGGATAGAGCTGGGGTAGACCTGATGTCCCTACAGAGCTGGGTAGACCTGTTGTCCCTGGCCGGACCTCGGGTAGACCTGATGTCCCTACAGAGCTGGGTAGACCTGTTGTCCCCGGACGGAGCTGGGGTAGACCTGATATCCCTACAGAGCTGGGTAGACCTGTTGTCCCCGGACGGAGCTGGGGTAGACCTGATGTCCCAGCGAAGCCTGGGTAGACCTGTTGTCCTGGCCAGGGCCGGGGTAGACCTGGTGTCCCGCCAGGGCGAGGACGACCTGATGTCCCGCGGGAGCGAGCTAGACCTGGTGTCACAGAGAATCCGGGGTAGACCTGGTGTCTCGCTGGAATCGGGGTAGACGTGTTTTCTCCCCAGGACTTTGTGACAGAGATCTGCTAGCCCTACGGAACAGGGGTAGACCTGTTGCCCCTATTGAGCTGAGGTAGACCAGTTGTCTCTACAGAGCTGGGTAGACCTGTTGTCCGCGGACAGAGCCGGGGTAGACCTGATGTCCCTACAGAGCTGGGTAGACTTGTTCCTGGCCGGAGCTCGGGTAGACCTGATGTCCCTACAGAGCTGGGTAGACCTGTTGTCCGCGGACGGAGCTGGGGTAGACCTGATGTCCCTACAGAGCTGGGTAGACCTGTTGTCCCTGGCCGGAGCTCGGGTAGACCTGATGTTCCTACATAGCTGGGTAGACCTGTTGTCCCCGGACGGAGCTGGGGTAGACCTGATGTCCCAGCGAAGCCTGGGTAGACCTGTTGTCCTGGCCAGGGCCGGGGTAGACCTGGTGTCCCGCCAGGGCGAGGACGACCTGATGTTCCGCTGGAGCGAGGTTGACCTGGTCTCCCAGAGAAGCTGGGGTAGACCTGGTGTCCCGCTGGAATCGGGGTAGACCTGTTGTCTTTCCAGGACTTTGTGACAGAGATCTGCTAGCCCTACGGAACAAGGGTAGACCTGTTGCCCCTATTGAGCTGAGGTAGACCAGTTGTCCCTACAGAGCTGGGTAGACCTGTTGTCCCTGGCCGGAGCTCGGGTAGACCTGATGTCCCTACAGAGCTGGGTAGACCTGTTGTCCCTGGCCGGAGCTCGTGTAGACCTGATGTCCCTACAGAGCTGGGTAGACCTGTTGTCCGCGGACGGAGCTGGGGTAGACCTGATGTCCCTACAGAGCTGGGTAGACCTGTTGTCCCTGGCCGGAGCTCGGGTAGACCTGATGTTCCTACATAGCTGGGTAGACCTGTTGTCCCCGGACGGAGCTGGGGTAGACCTGATGTCCCTACAGAGCTGGGTAGAACTGTTGTCCCCGGACGGAGCTGGGGTAGACCTGATATCCCTACAGGGCTGGGTACACCTGTTGTCCCCGGATAGAGCTGGGGTAGACCTGATGTCCCTACAGAGCTGGGTAGACCTGTTGTCCCTGGCCGGAGCTGGGGTAGACCTGATGTCCCTACAGAGCTGGGTAGACCTGTTGTCCCCGGACGGAGCTGGGGTAGACCTGATGTCCCAGCGAAGCCCGGGTAGACCTGTTGTCCCAGGCCAGGGTCGGGGTAGACCTGTTGTCCCGCCAGGGCGAGGACGACCTGATGTTCCGCTGGAGCGAGGTTGACCTGGTCTCCCAGAGAAGCCGGGGTAGACCTGGTGTCCCGCTGGAATCGGGGTAGACCTGTTGTCTCCCCAGGACTTTGTGACAGAGATCTGCTAGCCCTACGATATAAGGGTAGACCTGTTGTCCCTATTGAGCTGAGGTAGACCAGTTGTCCCTACAGAGCTGGGTAGACCTGTTTTCCCCGGACGGAGCTGGGGTAGACCTGATGTCCCTACAGAGCTGGGTAGACCTGTTTTCCCCGGATGGAGCTGGGGTAGACCTGATGTCCCTACAGGGCTGGGTAGACCTGTTGTCCCCGGACGGAGCTGGGGTAGACCTGATGTCCCTACAGAGCTGGGTAGACCTGTTGTCCCTGGCCGGACCTCGGGTAGACCTGATGTCCCTACAGAGCTGGGTAGACCTGTTGTCCCCGGACGGAGCTGGGGTAGACCTGATATCTCTACAGAGCTGGGTAGACCTGTTGTCCCCGGACGGAGCTGGGGTAGACCTGATGTCCCAGCGAAGCCTGGGTAGACCTGTTGTCCTGGCCAGGGCCGGGGTAGACCTGGTGTCCCGCCAGGGTGAGGACGACCTGATGTCCCGCGGGAGCGAGCTAGACCTGGTGTCACAGAGAATCCGGGGTAGACCTGGTGTCTCGCTGGAATCGGGGTAGACGTGTTTTCTCCCCAGGACTTTGTGACAGAGATCTGCTAGCCCTACGGAACAAGGGTAGACCTGTTGCCCCTATTGAGCTGAGGTAGACCAGTTGTCTCTACAGAGCTGGGTAGACCTGTTGTCCGCGGACAGAGCCGGGGTAGACCTGATGTCCCTACAGAGCTGGGTAGACTTGTTCCTGGCCGGAGCTCGGGTAGACCTGATGTCCCTACAGAGCTGGGTAGACCTGTTGTCCCCGGACGGAGCTGGGGTAGACCTGATGTCCCTACAGAGCTGGGTAGACCTGTTGTCCCCGGACGGAGCTGGGGTAGACCTGATGTCCCAGCGAAGCCCGGGTAGACCTGTTGTCCCTGGCCAGGGTCGGGATAGACCTGTTGTCCCGCCAGGGCGAGGACGACCTGATGTTCCGCTGGAGCGAGGTTGACCTGGTCTCCCAGAGAAGCTGGGGTAGACCTGGTGTCCCGCTGGAATCGGGGTAGACCTGTTGTCTTTCCAGGACTTTGTGACAGAGATCTGCTAGCCCTACGGAACAAGGGTAGACCTGTTGCCCCTATTGAGCTGAGGTAGACCAGTTGTCCCTACAGAGCTGGGTAGACCTGTTGTCCCTGGCCGGAGCTCGGGTAGACCTGATGTCCCTACAGACCTGGGTAGACCTGTTGTCCCTGGCCGGAGCTCGTGTAGACCTGATGTCCCTACAGAGCTGGGTAGACCTGTTGTCCCTGGCCGGAGCTCGGGTAGACCTGATGTCCCTACAGAGCTGGGTAGACCTGTTGTCCCTGGCCGGAGCTCGTGTAGACCTGATGTCCCTACAGAGCTGGGTAGACCTGTTGTCCGCGGACGGAGCTGGGGTAGACCTGATGTCCCTACAGAGCTGGGTAGACCTGTTGTCCCTGGCCGGAGCTCGGGTAGACCTGATGTTCCTACATAGCTGGGTAGACCTGTTGTCCCCGGACGGAGCTGGGGTAGACCTGATGTCCCTACAGAGCTGGGTAGAACTGTTGTCCCCGGACGGAGCTGGGGTAGACCTGATATCCCTACAGGGCTGGGTAGACCTGTTGTCCCCGGATAGAGCTGGGGTAGACCTGATGTCCCTACAGAGCTGGGTAGACCTGTTGTCCCTGGCCGGAGCTCGGGTAGACCTGATGTCCCTACAGAGCTGGGTAGACCTGTTGTCCCCGGACGGAGCTGGGGTAGACCTGATGTCCCTACAGAGCTGGGTAGACCTGTTGTCCCCGGACGGAGCTGGGGTAGACCTGATGTCCCAGCGAAGCCCGGGTAGACCTGTTGTCCCAGGCCAGGGTCGGGGTAGACCTGTTGTCCCGCCAGGGCGAGGACGACCTGATGTTCCGCTGGAGCGAGGTTGACCTGGTCTCCCAGAGAAGCCGGGGTAGACCTGGTGTCCCGCTGGAATCGGGGTAGACCTGTTGTCTCCCCAGGACTTTGTGACAGAGATCTGCTAGCCCTACGATATAAGGGTAGACCTGTTGCCCCTATTGAGCTGAGGTAGACCAGTTGTCCCTACAGAGCTGGGTAGACCTGTTTTCCCCGGACGGAGCTGGGGTAGACCTGATGTCCCTACGGAGCTGGGTAGACCTGTTTTCCCCGGATGGAGCTGGGGTAGACCTGATGTCCCTACAGGGCTGGGTAGACCTGTTGTCCCCGGATAGAGCTGGGGTAGACCTGATGTCCCTACAGAGCTGGGTAGACCTGTTGTCCCTGGCCGGACCTCGGGTAGACCTGATGTCCCTACAGAGCTGGGTAGACCTGTTGTCCCCGGACGGAGCTGGGGTAGACCTGATATCCCTACAGAGCTGGGTAGACCTGTTGTCCCCGGACGGAGCTGGGGTAGACCTGATGTCCCAGCGAAGCCTGGGTAGACCTGTTGTCCTGGCCAGGGCCGGGGTAGACCTGGTGTCCCGCCAGGGCGAGGACGACCTGATGTCCCGCGGGAGCGAGCTAGACCTGGTGTCACAGAGAATCCGGGGTAGACCTGGTGTCTCGCTGGAATCGGGGTAGACGTGTTTTCTCCCCAGGACTTTGTGACAGAGATCTGCTAGCCCTACGGAACAAGGGTAGACCTGTTGCCCCTATTGAGCTGAGGTAGACCAGTTGTCTCTACAGAGCTGGGTAGACCTGTTGTCCGCGGACAGAGCCGGGGTAGACCTGATGTCCCTACAGAGCTGGGTAGACTTGTTCCTGGCCGGAGCTCGGGTAGACCTGATGTCCCTACAGAGCTGGGTAGACCTGTTGTCCGCGGACGGAGCTGGGGTAGACCTGATGTCCCTACAGAGCTGGGTAGACCTGTTGTCCCTGGCCGGAGCTCGGGTAGACCTGATGTTCCTACATAGCTGGGTAGACCTGTTGTCCCCGGACGGAGCTGGGGTAGACCTGATGTCCCAGCGAAGCCTGGGTAGACCTGTTGTCCTGGCCAGGGCCGGGGTAGACCTGGTGTCCCGCCAGGGCGAGGACGACCTGATGTTCCGCTGGAGCGAGGTTGACCTGGTCTCCCAGAGAAGCTGGGGTAGACCTGGTGTCCCGCTGGAATCGGGGTAGACCTGTTGTCTTTCCAGGACTTTGTGACAGAGATCTGCTAGCCCTACGGAACAAGGGTAGACCTGTTGCCCCTATTGAGCTGAGGTAGACCAGTTGTCCCTACAGAGCTGGGTAGACCTGTTGTCCCTGGCCGGAGCTCGGGTAGACCTGATGTCCCTACAGAGCTGGGTAGACCTGTTGTCCCTGGCCGGAGCTCGTGTAGACCTGATGTCCCTACAGAGCTGGGTAGACCTGTTGTCCGCGGACGGAGCTGGGGTAGACCTGATGTCCCTACAGAGCTGGGTAGACCTGTTGTCCCTGGCCGGAGCTCGGGTAGACCTGATGTTCCTACATAGCTGGGTAGACCTGTTGTCCCCGGACGGAGCTGGGGTAGACCTGATGTCCCTACAGAGCTGGGTAGAACTGTTGTCCCCGGACGGAGCTGGGGTAGACCTGATATCCCTACAGGGCTGGGTACACCTGTTGTCCCCGGATAGAGCTGGGGTAGACCTGATGTCCCTACAGAGCTGGGTAGACCTGTTGTCCCTGGCCGGAGCTGGGGTAGACCTGATGTCCCTACAGAGCTGGGTAGACCTGTTGTCCCCGGACGGAGCTGGGGTAGACCTGATGTCCCAGCGAAGCCCGGGTAGACCTGTTGTCCCAGGCCAGGGTCGGGGTAGACCTGTTGTCCCGCCAGGGCGAGGACGACCTGATGTTCCGCTGGAGCGAGGTTGACCTGGTCTCCCAGAGAAGCCGGGGTAGACCTGGTGTCCCGCTGGAATCGGGGTAGACCTGTTGTCTCCCCAGGACTTTGTGACAGAGATCTGCTAGCCCTACGATATAAGGGTAGACCTGTTGTCCCTATTGAGCTGAGGTAGACCAGTTGTCCCTACAGAGCTGGGTAGACCTGTTTTCCCCGGACGGAGCTGGGGTAGACCTGATGTCCCTACAGAGCTGGGTAGACCTGTTTTCCCCGGATGGAGCTGGGGTAGACCTGATGTCCCTACAGGGCTGGGTAGACCTGTTGTCCCCGGACGGAGCTGGGGTAGACCTGATGTCCCTACAGAGCTGGGTAGACCTGTTGTCCCTGGCCGGACCTCGGGTAGACCTGATGTCCCTACAGAGCTGGGTAGACCTGTTGTCCCCGGACGGAGCTGGGGTAGACCTGATATCTCTACAGAGCTGGGTAGACCTGTTGTCCCCGGACGGAGCTGGGGTAGACCTGATGTCCCAGCGAAGCCTGGGTAGACCTGTTGTCCTGGCCAGGGCCGGGGTAGACCTGGTGTCCCGCCAGGGTGAGGACGACCTGATGTCCCGCGGGAGCGAGCTAGACCTGGTGTCACAGAGAATCCGGGGTAGACCTGGTGTCTCGCTGGAATCGGGGTAGACGTGTTTTCTCCCCAGGACTTTGTGACAGAGATCTGCTAGCCCTACGGAACAAGGGTAGACCTGTTGCCCCTATTGAGCTGAGGTAGACCAGTTGTCTCTACAGAGCTGGGTAGACCTGTTGTCCGCGGACAGAGCCGGGGTAGACCTGATGTCCCTACAGAGCTGGGTAGACTTGTTCCTGGCCGGAGCTCGGGTAGACCTGATGTCCCTACAGAGCTGGGTAGACCTGTTGTCCCCGGACGGAGCTGGGGTAGACCTGATGTCCCTACAGAGCTGGGTAGACCTGTTGTCCCCGGACGGAGCTGGGGTAGACCTGATGTCCCAGCGAAGCCCGGGTAGACCTGTTGTCCCTGGCCAGGGTCGGGATAGACGTGTTGTCCCGCCAGGGCGAGGACGACCTGATGTTCCGCTGGAGCGAGGTTGACCTGGTCTCCCAGAGAAGCTGGGGTAGACCTGGTGTCCCGCTGGAATCGGGGTAGACCTGTTGTCTTTCCAGGACTTTGTGACAGAGATCTGCTAGCCCTACGGAACAAGGGTAGACCTGTTGCCCCTATTGAGCTGAGGTAGACCAGTTGTCCCTACAGAGCTGGGTAGACCTGTTGTCCCTGGCCGGAGCTCGGGTAGACCTGATGTCCCTACAGAGCTGGGTAGACCTGTTGTCCCTGGCCGGAGCTCGTGTAGACCTGATGTCCCTACAGAGCTGGGTAGACCTGTTGTCCGCGGACGGAGCTGGGGTAGACCTGATGTCCCTACAGAGCTGGGTAGACCTGTTGTCCCTGGCCGGAGCTCGGGTAGACCTGATGTTCCTACATAGCTGGGTAGACCTGTTGTCCCCGGACGGAGCTGGGGTAGACCTGATGTCCCTACAGAGCTGGGTAGAACTGTTGTCCCCGGACGGAGCTGGGGTAGACCTGATATCCCTACAGGGCTGGGTACACCTGTTGTCCCCGGATAGAGCTGGGGTAGACCTGATGTCCCTACAGAGCTGGGTAGACCTGTTGTCCCTGGCCGGAGCTGGGGTAGACCTGATGTCCCTACAGAGCTGGGTAGACCTGTTGTCCCCGGACGGAGCTGGGGTAGACCTGATGTCCCAGCGAAGCCCGGGTAGACCTGTTGTCCCAGGCCAGGGTCGGGGTAGACCTGTTGTCCCGCCAGGGCGAGGACGACCTGATGTTCCGCTGGAGCGAGGTTGACCTGGTCTCCCAGAGAAGCCGGGGTAGACCTGGTGTCCCGCTGGAATCGGGGTAGACCTGTTGTCTCCCCAGGACTTTGTGACAGAGATCTGCTAGCCCTACGATATAAGGGTAGACCTGTTGTCCCTATTGAGCTGAGGTAGACCAGTTGTCCCTACAGAGCTGGGTAGACCTGTTTTCCCCGGACGGAGCTGGGGTAGACCTGATGTCCCTACAGAGCTGGGTAGACCTGTTTTCCCCGGATGGAGCTGGGGTAGACCTGATGTCCCTACAGGGCTGGGTAGACCTGTTGTCCCCGGACGGAGCTGGGGTAGACCTGATGTCCCTACAGAGCTGGGTAGACCTGTTGTCCCTGGCCGGACCTCGGGTAGACCTGATGTCCCTACAGAGCTGGGTAGACCTGTTGTCCCCGGACGGAGCTGGGGTAGACCTGATATCTCTACAGAGCTGGGTAGACCTGTTGTCCCCGGACGGAGCTGGGGTAGACCTGATGTCCCAGCGAAGCCTGGGTAGACCTGTTGTCCTGGCCAGGGCCGGGGTAGACCTGGTGTCCCGCCAGGGTGAGGACGACCTGATGTCCCGCGGGAGCGAGCTAGACCTGGTGTCACAGAGAATCCGGGGTAGACCTGGTGTCTCGCTGGAATCGGGGTAGACGTGTTTTCTCCCCAGGACTTTGTGACAGAGATCTGCTAGCCCTACGGAACAAGGGTAGACCTGTTGCCCCTATTGAGCTGAGGTAGACCAGTTGTCTCTACAGAGCTGGGTAGACCTGTTGTCCGCGGACAGAGCCGGGGTAGACCTGATGTCCCTACAGAGCTGGGTAGACTTGTTCCTGGCCGGAGCTCGGGTAGACCTGATGTCCCTACAGAGCTGGGTAGACCTGTTGTCCCCGGACGGAGCTGGGGTAGACCTGATGTCCCTACAGAGCTGGGTAGACCTGTTGTCCCCGGACGGAGCTGGGGTAGACCTGATGTCCCAGCGAAGCCCGGGTAGACCTGTTGTCCCTGGCCAGGGTCGGGATAGACCTGTTGTCCCGCCAGGGCGAGGACGACCTGATGTTCCGCTGGAGCGAGGTTGACCTGGTCTCCCAGAGAAGCTGGGGTAGACCTGGTGTCCCGCTGGAATCGGGGTAGACCTGTTGTCTTTCCAGGACTTTGTGACAGAGATCTGCTAGCCCTACGGAACAAGGGTAGACCTGTTGCCCCTATTGAGCTGAGGTAGACCAGTTGTCCCTACAGAGCTGGGTAGACCTGTTGTCCCTGGCCGGAGCTCGGGTAGACCTGATGTCCCTACAGACCTGGGTAGACCTGTTGTCCCTGGCCGGAGCTCGTGTAGACCTGATGTCCCTACAGAGCTGGGTAGACCTGTTGTCCCTGGCCGGAGCTCGGGTAGACCTGATGTCCCTACAGAGCTGGGTAGACCTGTTGTCCCTGGCCGGAGCTCGTGTAGACCTGATGTCCCTACAGAGCTGGGTAGACCTGTTGTCCGCGGACGGAGCTGGGGTAGACCTGATGTCCCTACAGAGCTGGGTAGACCTGTTGTCCCTGGCCGGAGCTCGGGTAGACCTGATGTTCCTACATAGCTGGGTAGACCTGTTGTCCCCGGACGGAGCTGGGGTAGACCTGATGTCCCTACAGAGCTGGGTAGAACTGTTGTCCCCGGACGGAGCTGGGGTAGACCTGATATCCCTACAGGGCTGGGTAGACCTGTTGTCCCCGGATAGAGCTGGGGTAGACCTGATGTCCCTACAGAGCTGGGTAGACCTGTTGTCCCTGGCCGGAGCTCGGGTAGACCTGATGTCCCTACAGAGCTGGGTAGACCTGTTGTCCCCGGACGGAGCTGGGGTAGACCTGATGTCCCTACAGAGCTGGGTAGACCTGTTGTCCCCGGACGGAGCTGGGGTAGACCTGATGTCCCAGCGAAGCCCGGGTAGACCTGTTGTCCCAGGCCAGGGTCGGGGTAGACCTGTTGTCCCGCCAGGGCGAGGACGACCTGATGTTCCGCTGGAGCGAGGTTGACCTGGTCTCCCAGAGAAGCCGGGGTAGACCTGGTGTCCCGCTGGAATCGGGGTAGACCTGTTGTCTCCCCAGGACTTTGTGACAGAGATCTGCTAGCCCTACGATATAATGGTAGACCTGTTGTCCCTATTGAGCTGAGGTAGACCAGTTGTCCCTACAGAGCTGGGTAGACCTGTTTTCCCCGGACGGAGCTGGGGTAGACCTGATGTCCCTACGGAGCTGGGTAGACCTGTTTTCCCCGGATGGAGCTGGGGTAGACCTGATGTCCCTACAGGGCTGGGTAGACCTGTTGTCCCCGGATAGAGCTGGGGTAGACCTGATGTCCCTACAGAGCTGGGTAGACCTGTTGTCCCTGGCCGGACCTCGGGTAGACCTGATGTCCCTACAGAGCTGGGTAGACCTGTTGTCCCCGGACGGAGCTGGGGTAGACCTGATATCCCTACAGAGCTGGGTAGACCTGTTGTCCCCGGACGGAGCTGGGGTAGACCTGATGTCCCAGCGAAGCCTGGGTAGACCTGTTGTCCTGGCCAGGGCCGGGGTAGACCTGGTGTCCCGCCAGGGCGAGGACGACCTGATGTCCCACGGGAGCGAGCTAGACCTGGTGTCACAGAGAATCCGGGGTAGACCTGGTGTCTCGCTGGAATCGGGGTAGACGTGTTTTCTCCCCAGGACTTTGTGACAGAGATCTGCTAGCCCTACGGAACAAGGGTAGACCTGTTGCCCCTATTGAGCTGAGGTAGACCAGTTGTCTCTACAGAGCTGGGTAGACCTGTTGTCCGCGGACAGAGCCGGGGTAGACCTGATGTCCCTACAGAGCTGGGTAGACTTGTTCCTGGCCGGAGCTCGGGTAGACCTGATGTCCCTACAGAGCTGGGTAGACCTGTTGTCCGCGGACGGAGCTGGGGTAGACCTGATGTCCCTACAGAGCTGGGTAGACCTGTTGTCCCTGGCCGGAGCTCGGGTAGACCTGATGTTCCTACATAGCTGGGTAGACCTGTTGTCCCCGGACGGAGCTGGGGTAGACCTGATGTCCCAGCGAAGCCTGGGTAGACCTGTTGTCCTGGCCAGGGCCGGGGTAGACCTGGTGTCCCGCCAGGGCGAGGACGACCTGATGTTCCGCTGGAGCGAGGTTGACCTGGTCTCCCAGAGAAGCTGGGGTAGACCTGGTGTCCCGCTGGAATCGGGGTAGACCTGTTGTCTTTCCAGGACTTTGTGACAGAGATCTGCTAGCCCTACGGAACAAGGGTAGACCTGTTGCCCCTATTGAGCTGAGGTAGACCAGTTGTCCCTACAGAGCTGGGTAGACCTGTTGTCCCTGGCCGGAGCTCGGGTAGACCTGATGTCCCTACAGAGCTGGGTAGACCTGTTGTCCCTGGCCGGAGCTCGTGTAGACCTGATGTCCCTACAGAGCTGGGTAGACCTGTTGTCCCCGGACGGAGCTGGGGTAGACCTGATGTCCCTACAGAGCTGGGTAGACCTGTTGTCCCTGGCCGGAGCTCGGGTAGACCTGATGTTCCTACATAGCTGGGTAGACCTGTTGTCCCCGGACGGAGCTGGGGTAGACCTGATGTCCCTACAGAGCTGGGTAGAACTGTTGTCCCCGGACGGAGCTGGGGTAGACCTGATATCCCTACAGGGCTGGGTACACCTGTTGTCCCCGGATAGAGCTGGGGTAGACCTGATGTCCCTACAGAGCTGGGTAGACCTGTTGTCCCTGGCCGGAGCTGGGGTAGACCTGATGTCCCTACAGAGCTGGGTAGACCTGTTGTCCCCGGACGGAGCTGGGGTAGACCTGATGTCCCAGCGAAGCCCGGGTAGACCTGTTGTCCCAGGCCAGGGTCGGGGTAGACCTGTTGTCCCGCCAGGGCGAGGACGACCTGATGTTCCGCTGGAGCGAGGTTGACCTGGTCTCCCAGAGAAGCCGGGGTAGACCTGGTGTCCCGCTGGAATCGGGGTAGACCTGTTGTCTCCCCAGGACTTTGTGACAGAGATCTGCTAGCCCTACGATATAAGGGTAGACCTGTTGTCCCTATTGAGCTGAGGTAGACCAGTTGTCCCTACAGAGCTGGGTAGACCTGTTTTCCCCGGACGGAGCTGGGGTAGACCTGATGTCCCTACAGAGCTGGGTAGACCTGTTTTCCCCGGATGGAGCTGGGGTAGACCTGATGTCCCTACAGGGCTGGGTAGACCTGTTGTCCCCGGACGGAGCTGGGGTAGACCTGATGTTCCTACAGAGCTGGGTAGACCTGTTGTCCCTGGCCGGACCTCGGGTAGACCTGATGTCCCTACAGAGCTGGGTAGACCTGTTGTCCCCGGACGGAGCTGGGGTAGACCTGATATCTCTACAGAGCTGGGTAGACCTGTTGTCCCCGGACGGAGCTGGGGTAGACCTGATGTCCCAGCGAAGCCTGGGTAGACCTGTTGTCCTGGCCAGGGCCGGGGTAGACCTGGTGTCCCGCCAGGGTGAGGACGACCTGATGTCCCGCGGGAGCGAGCTAGACCTGGTGTCACAGAGAATCCGGGGTAGACCTGGTGTCTCGCTGGAATCGGGGTAGACGTGTTTTCTCCCCAGGACTTTGTGACAGAGATCTGCTAGCCCTACGGAACAAGGGTAGACCTGTTGCCCCTATTGAGCTGAGGTAGACCAGTTGTCTCTACAGAGCTGGGTAGACCTGTTGTCCGCGGACAGAGCCGGGGTAGACCTGATGTCCCTACAGAGCTGGGTAGACTTGTTCCTGGCCGGAGCTCGGGTAGACCTGATGTCCCTACAGAGCTGGGTAGACCTGTTGTCCCCGGACGGAGCTGGGGTAGACCTGATGTCCCTACAGAGCTGGGTAGACCTGTTGTCCCCGGACGGAGCTGGGGTAGACCTGATGTCCCAGCGAAGCCCGGGTAGACCTGTTGTCCCTGGCCAGGGTCGGGATAGACCTGTTGTCCCGCCAGGGCGAGGACGACCTGATGTTCCGCTGGAGCGAGGTTGACCTGGTCTCCCAGAGAAGCTGGGGTAGACCTGGTGTCCCGCTGGAATCGGGGTAGACCTGTTGTCTTTCCAGGACTTTGTGACAGAGATCTGCTAGCCCTACGGAACAAGGGTAGACCTGTTGCCCCTATTGAGCTGAGGTAGACCAGTTGTCCCTACAGAGCTGGGTAGACCTGTTGTCCCTGGCCGGAGCTCGGGTAGACCTGATGTCCCTACAGACCTGGGTAGACCTGTTGTCCCTGGCCGGAGCTCGTGTAGACCTGATGTCCCTACAGAGCTGGGTAGACCTGTTGTCCCTGGCCGGAGCTCGGGTAGACCTGATGTCCCTACAGAGCTGGGTAGACCTGTTGTCCCTGGCCGGAGCTCGTGTAGACCTGATGTCCCTACAGAGCTGGGTAGACCTGTTGTCCGCGGACGGAGCTGGGGTAGACCTGATGTCCCTACAGAGCTGGGTAGACCTGTTGTCCCTGGCCGGAGCTCGGGTAGACCTGATGTTCCTACATAGCTGGGTAGACCTGTTGTCCCCGGACGGAGCTGGGGTAGACCTGATGTCCCTACAGAGCTGGGTAGAACTGTTGTCCCCGGACGGAGCTGGGGTAGACCTGATATCCCTACAGGGCTGGGTAGACCTGTTGTCCCCGGATAGAGCTGGGGTAGACCTGATGTCCCTACAGAGCTGGGTAGACCTGTTGTCCCTGGCCGGAGCTCGGGTAGACCTGATGTCCCTACAGAGCTGGGTAGACCTGTTGTCCCCGGACGGAGCTGGGGTAGACCTGATGTCCCTACAGAGCTGGGTAGACCTGTTGTCCCCGGACGGAGCTGGGGTAGACCTGATGTCCCAGCGAAGCCCGGGTAGACCTGTTGTCCCAGGCCAGGGTCGGGGTAGACCTGTTGTCCCGCCAGGGCGAGGACGACCTGATGTTCCGCTGGAGCGAGGTTGACCTGGTCTCCCAGAGAAGCCGGGGTAGACCTGGTGTCCCGCTGGAATCGGGGTAGACCTGTTGTCTCCCCAGGACTTTGTGACAGAGATCTGCTAGCCCTACGATATAAGGGTAGACCTGTTGTCCCTATTGAGCTGAGGTAGACCAGTTGTCCCTACAGAGCTGGGTAGACCTGTTTTCCCCGGACGGAGCTGGGGTAGACCTGATGTCCCTACGGAGCTGGGTAGACCTGTTTTCCCCGGATGGAGCTGGGGTAGACCTGATGTCCCTACAGGGCTGGGTAGACCTGTTGTCCCCGGATAGAGCTGGGGTAGACCTGATGTCCCTACAGAGCTGGGTAGACCTGTTGTCCCTGGCCGGACCTCGGGTAGACCTGATGTCCCTACAGAGCTGGGTAGACCTGTTGTCCCCGGACGGAGCTGGGGTAGACCTGATATCCCTACAGAGCTGGGTAGACCTGTTGTCCCCGGACGGAGCTGGGGTAGACCTGATGTCCCAGCGAAGCCTGGGTAGACCTGTTGTCCTGGCCAGGGCCGGGGTAGACCTGGTGTCCCGCCAGGGCGAGGACGACCTGATGTCCCGCGGGAGCGAGCTAGACCTGGTGTCACAGAGAATCCGGGGTAGACCTGGTGTCTCGCTGGAATCGGGGTAGACGTGTTTTCTCCCCAGGACTTTGTGACAGAGATCTGCTAGCCCTACGGAACAGGGGTAGACCTGTTGCCCCTATTGAGCTGAGGTAGACCAGTTGTCTCTACAGAGCTGGGTAGACCTGTTGTCCGCGGACAGAGCCGGGGTAGACCTGATGTCCCTACAGAGCTGGGTAGACTTGTTCCTGGCCGGAGCTCGGGTAGACCTGATGTCCCTACAGAGCTGGGTAGACCTGTTGTCCGCGGACGGAGCTGGGGTAGACCTGATGTCCCTACAGAGCTGGGTAGACCTGTTGTCCCTGGCCGGAGCTCGGGTAGACCTGATGTTCCTACATAGCTGGGTAGACCTGTTGTCCCCGGACGGAGCTGGGGTAGACCTGATGTCCCAGCGAAGCCTGGGTAGACCTGTTGTCCTGGCCAGGGCCGGGGTAGACCTGGTGTCCCGCCAGGGCGAGGACGACCTGATGTTCCGCTGGAGCGAGGTTGACCTGGTCTCCCAGAGAAGCTGGGGTAGACCTGGTGTCCCGCTGGAATCGGGGTAGACCTGTTGTCTTTCCAGGACTTTGTGACAGAGATCTGCTAGCCCTACGGAACAAGGGTAGACCTGTTGCCCCTATTGAGCTGAGGTAGACCAGTTGTCCCTACAGAGCTGGGTAGACCTGTTGTCCCTGGCCGGAGCTCGGGTAGACCTGATGTCCCTACAGAGCTGGGTAGACCTGTTGTCCCTGGCCGGAGCTCGTGTAGACCTGATGTCCCTACAGAGCTGGGTAGACCTGTTGTCCGCGGACGGAGCTGGGGTAGACCTGATGTCCCTACAGAGCTGGGTAGACCTGTTGTCCCTGGCCGGAGCTCGGGTAGACCTGATGTTCCTACATAGCTGGGTAGACCTGTTGTCCCCGGACGGAGCTGGGGTAGACCTGATGTCCCTACAGAGCTGGGTAGAACTGTTGTCCCCGGACGGAGCTGGGGTAGACCTGATATCCCTACAGGGCTGGGTACACCTGTTGTCCCCGGATAGAGCTGGGGTAGACCTGATGTCCCTACAGAGCTGGGTAGACCTGTTGTCCCTGGCCGGAGCTGGGGTAGACCTGATGTCCCTACAGAGCTGGGTAGACCTGTTGTCCCCGGACGGAGCTGGGGTAGACCTGATGTCCCAGCGAAGCCCGGGTAGACCTGTTGTCCCAGGCCAGGGTCGGGGTAGACCTGTTGTCCCGCCAGGGCGAGGACGACCTGATGTTCCGCTGGAGCGAGGTTGACCTGGTCTCCCAGAGAAGCCGGGGTAGACCTGGTGTCCCGCTGGAATCGGGGTAGACCTGTTGTCTCCCCAGGACTTTGTGACAGAGATCTGCTAGCCCTACGATATAAGGGTAGACCTGTTGTCCCTATTGAGCTGAGGTAGACCAGTTGTCCCTACAGAGCTGGGTAGACCTGTTTTCCCCGGACGGAGCTGGGGTAGACCTGATGTCCCTACAGAGCTGGGTAGACCTGTTTTCCCCGGATGGAGCTGGGGTAGACCTGATGTCCCTACAGGGCTGGGTAGACCTGTTGTCCCCGGACGGAGCTGGGGTAGACCTGATGTCCCTACAGAGCTGGGTAGACCTGTTGTCCCTGGCCGGACCTCGGGTAGACCTGATGTCCCTACAGAGCTGGGTAGACCTGTTGTCCCCGGACGGAGCTGGGGTAGACCTGATATCTCTACAGAGCTGGGTAGACCTGTTGTCCCCGGACGGAGCTGGGGTAGACCTGATGTCCCAGCGAAGCCTGGGTAGACCTGTTGTCCTGGCCAGGGCCGGGGTAGACCTGGTGTCCCGCCAGGGTGAGGACGACCTGATGTCCCGCGGGAGCGAGCTAGACCTGGTGTCACAGAGAATCCGGGGTAGACCTGGTGTCTCGCTGGAATCGGGGTAGACGTGTTTTCTCCCCAGGACTTTGTGACAGAGATCTGCTAGCCCTACGGAACAAGGGTAGACCTGTTGCCCCTATTGAGCTGAGGTAGACCAGTTGTCTCTACAGAGCTGGGTAGACCTGTTGTCCGCGGACAGAGCCGGGGTAGACCTGATGTCCCTACAGAGCTGGGTAGACTTGTTCCTGGCCGGAGCTCGGGTAGACCTGATGTCCCTACAGAGCTGGGTAGACCTGTTGTCCCCGGACGGAGCTGGGGTAGACCTGATGTCCCTACAGAGCTGGGTAGACCTGTTGTCCCCGGACGGAGCTGGGGTAGACCTGATGTCCCAGCGAAGCCCGGGTAGACCTGTTGTCCCTGGCCAGGGTCGGGATAGACCTGTTGTCCCGCCAGGGCGAGGACGACCTGATGTTCCGCTGGAGCGAGGTTGACCTGGTCTCCCAGAGAAGCTGGGGTAGACCTGGTGTCCCGCTGGAATCGGGGTAGACCTGTTGTCTTTCCAGGACTTTGTGACAGAGATCTGCTAGCCCTACGGAACAAGGGTAGACCTGTTGCCCCTATTGAGCTGAGGTAGACCAGTTGTCCCTACAGAGCTGGGTAGACCTGTTGTCCCTGGCCGGAGCTCGGGTAGACCTGATGTCCCTACAGACCTGGGTAGACCTGTTGTCCCTGGCCGGAGCTCGTGTAGACCTGATGTCCCTACAGAGCTGGGTAGACCTGTTGTCCCTGGCCGGAGCTCGGGTAGACCTGATGTCCCTACAGAGCTGGGTAGACCTGTTGTCCCTGGCCGGAGCTCGTGTAGACCTGATGTCCCTACAGAGCTGGGTAGACCTGTTGTCCGCGGACGGAGCTGGGGTAGACCTGATGTCCCTACAGAGCTGGGTAGACCTGTTGTCCCTGGCCGGAGCTCGGGTAGACCTGATGTTCCTACATAGCTGGGTAGACCTGTTGTCCCCGGACGGAGCTGGGGTAGACCTGATGTCCCTACAGAGCTGGGTAGAACTGTTGTCCCCGGACGGAGCTGGGGTAGACCTGATATCCCTACAGGGCTGGGTAGACCTGTTGTCCCCGGATAGAGCTGGGGTAGACCTGATGTCCCTACAGAGCTGGGTAGACCTGTTGTCCCTGGCCGGAGCTCGGGTAGACCTGATGTCCCTACAGAGCTGGGTAGACCTGTTGTCCCCGGACGGAGCTGGGGTAGACCTGATGTCCCTACAGAGCTGGGTAGACCTGTTGTCCCCGGACGGAGCTGGGGTAGACCTGATGTCCCAGCGAAGCCCGGGTAGACCTGTTGTCCCAGGCCAGGGTCGGGGTAGACCTGTTGTCCCGCCAGGGCGAGGACGACCTGATGTTCCGCTGGAGCGAGGTTGACCTGGTCTCCCAGAGAAGCCGGGGTAGACCTGGTGTCCCGCTGGAATCGGGGTAGACCTGTTGTCTCCCCAGGACTTTGTGACAGAGATCTGCTAGCCCTACGATATAAGGGTAGACCTGTTGCCCCTATTGAGCTGAGGTAGACCAGTTGTCCCTACAGAGCTGGGTAGACCTGTTTTCCCCGGACGGAGCTGGGGTAGACCTGATGTCCCTACGGAGCTGGGTAGACCTGTTTTCCCCGGATGGAGCTGGGGTAGACCTGATGTCCCTACAGGGCTGGGTAGACCTGTTGTCCCCGGATAGAGCTGGGGTAGACCTGATGTCCCTACAGAGCTGGGTAGACCTGTTGTCCCTGGCCGGACCTCGGGTAGACCTGATGTCCCTACAGAGCTGGGTAGACCTGTTGTCCCCGGACGGAGCTGGGGTAGACCTGATATCCCTACAGAGCTGGGTAGACCTGTTGTCCCCGGACGGAGCTGGGGTAGACCTGATGTCCCAGCGAAGCCTGGGTAGACCTGTTGTCCTGGCCAGGGCCGGGGTAGACCTGGTGTCCCGCCAGGGCGAGGACGACCTGATGTCCCGCGGGAGCGAGCTAGACCTGGTGTCACAGAGAATCCGGGGTAGACCTGGTGTCTCGCTGGAATCGGGGTAGACGTGTTTTCTCCCCAGGACTTTGTGACAGAGATCTGCTAGCCCTACGGAACAAGGGTAGACCTGTTGCCCCTATTGAGCTGAGGTAGACCAGTTGTCTCTACAGAGCTGGGTAGACCTGTTGTCCGCGGACAGAGCCGGGGTAGACCTGATGTCCCTACAGAGCTGGGTAGACTTGTTCCTGGCCGGAGCTCGGGTAGACCTGATGTCCCTACAGAGCTGGGTAGACCTGTTGTCCGCGGACGGAGCTGGGGTAGACCTGATGTCCCTACAGAGCTGGGTAGACCTGTTGTCCCTGGCCGGAGCTCGGGTAGACCTGATGTTCCTACATAGCTGGGTAGACCTGTTGTCCCCGGACGGAGCTGGGGTAGACCTGATGTCCCAGCGAAGCCTGGGTAGACCTGTTGTCCTGGCCAGGGCCGGGGTAGACCTGGTGTCCCGCCAGGGCGAGGACGACCTGATGTTCCGCTGGAGCGAGGTTGACCTGGTCTCCCAGAGAAGCTGGGGTAGACCTGGTGTCCCGCTGGAATCGGGGTAGACCTGTTGTCTTTCCAGGACTTTGTGACAGAGATCTGCTAGCCCTACGGAACAAGGGTAGACCTGTTGCCCCTATTGAGCTGAGGTAGACCAGTTGTCCCTACAGAGCTGGGTAGACCTGTTGTCCCTGGCCGGAGCTCGGGTAGACCTGATGTCCCTACAGAGCTGGGTAGACCTGTTGTCCCTGGCCGGAGCTCGTGTAGACCTGATGTCCCTACAGAGCTGGGTAGACCTGTTGTCCGCGGACGGAGCTGGGGTAGACCTGATGTCCCTACAGAGCTGGGTAGACCTGTTGTCCCTGGCCGGAGCTCGGGTAGACCTGATGTTCCTACATAGCTGGGTAGACCTGTTGTCCCCGGACGGAGCTGGGGTAGACCTGATGTCCCTACAGAGCTGGGTAGAACTGTTGTCCCCGGACGGAGCTGGGGTAGACCTGATATCCCTACAGGGCTGGGTACACCTGTTGTCCCCGGATAGAGCTGGGGTAGACCTGATGTCCCTACAGAGCTGGGTAGACCTGTTGTCCCTGGCCGGAGCTGGGGTAGACCTGATGTCCCTACAGAGCTGGGTAGACCTGTTGTCCCCGGACGGAGCTGGGGTAGACCTGATGTCCCAGCGAAGCCCGGGTAGACCTGTTGTCCCAGGCCAGGGTCGGGGTAGACCTGTTGTCCCGCCAGGGCGAGGACGACCTGATGTTCCGCTGGAGCGAGGTTGACCTGGTCTCCCAGAGAAGCCGGGGTAGACCTGGTGTCCCGCTGGAATCGGGGTAGACCTGTTGTCTCCCCAGGACTTTGTGACAGAGATCTGCTAGCCCTACGATATAAGGGTAGACCTGTTGTCCCTATTGAGCTGAGGTAGACCAGTTGTCCCTACAGAGCTGGGTAGACCTGTTTTCCCCGGACGGAGCTGGGGTAGACCTGATGTCCCTACAGAGCTGGGTAGACCTGTTTTCCCCGGATGGAGCTGGGGTAGACCTGATGTCCCTACAGGGCTGGGTAGACCTGTTGTCCCCGGACGGAGCTGGGGTAGACCTGATGTCCCTACAGAGCTGGGTAGACCTGTTGTCCCTGGCCGGACCTCGGGTAGACCTGATGTCCCTACAGAGCTGGGTAGACCTGTTGTCCCCGGACGGAGCTGGGGTAGACCTGATATCTCTACAGAGCTGGGTAGACCTGTTGTCCCCGGACGGAGCTGGGGTAGACCTGATGTCCCAGCGAAGCCTGGGTAGACCTGTTGTCCTGGCCAGGGCCGGGGTAGACCTGGTGTCCCGCCAGGGTGAGGACGACCTGATGTCCCGCGGGAGCGAGCTAGACCTGGTGTCACAGAGAATCCGGGGTAGACCTGGTGTCTCGCTGGAATCGGGGTAGACGTGTTTTCTCCCCAGGACTTTGTGACAGAGATCTGCTAGCCCTACGGAACAAGGGTAGACCTGTTGCCCCTATTGAGCTGAGGTAGACCAGTTGTCTCTACAGAGCTGGGTAGACCTGTTGTCCGCGGACAGAGCCGGGGTAGACCTGATGTCCCTACAGAGCTGGGTAGACTTGTTCCTGGCCGGAGCTCGGGTAGACCTGATGTCCCTACAGAGCTGGGTAGACCTGTTGTCCCCGGACGGAGCTGGGGTAGACCTGATGTCCCTACAGAGCTGGGTAGACCTGTTGTCCCCGGACGGAGCTGGGGTAGACCTGATGTCCCAGCGAAGCCCGGGTAGACCTGTTGTCCCTGGCCAGGGTCGGGATAGACCTGTTGTCCCGCCAGGGCGAGGACGACCTGATGTTCCGCTGGAGCGAGGTTGACCTGGTCTCCCAGAGAAGCTGGGGTAGACCTGGTGTCCCGCTGGAATCGGGGTAGACCTGTTGTCTCCCCAGGACTTTGTGACAGAGATCTGCTAGCCCTACGGAACAAGGGTAGACCTGTTGCCCCTATTGAGCTGAGGTAGACCAGTTGTCCCTACAGAGCTGGGTAGACCTGTTGTCCCTGGCCGGAGCTCGGGTAGACCTGATGTCCCTACAGAGCTGGGTAGACCTGTTGTCCCTGGCCGGAGCTCGTGTAGACCTGATGTCCCTACAGAGCTGGGTAGACCTGTTGTCCCTGGCCGGAGCTCGGGTAGACCTGATGTCCCTATAGAGCTGGGTAGACCTGTTGTCCCTGGCCGGAGCTCGTGTAGACCTGATGTCCCTACAGAGCTGGGTAGACCTGTTGTCCGCGGACGGAGCTGGGGTAGACCTGATGTCCCTACAGAGCTGGGTAGACCTGTTGTCCCCGGACGGAGCTCGGGTAGACCTGATGTTCCTACATAGCTGGGTAGACCTGTTGTCCCCGGACGGAGCTGGGGTAGACCTGATGTCCCTACAGAGCTGGGTAGAACTGTTGTCCCCGGACGGAGCTGGGGTAGACCTGATATCCCTACAGGGCTGGGTAGACCTGTTGTCCCCGGATAGAGCTGGGGTAGACCTGATGTCCCTACAGAGCTGGGTAGACCTGTTGTCCCTGGCCGGAGCTCGGGTAGACCTGATGTCCCTACAGAGCTGGGTAGACCTGTTGTCCCCGGACGGAGCTGGGGTAGACCTGATGTCCCTACAGAGCTGGGTAGACCTGTTGTCCCCGGACGGAGCTGGGGTAGACCTGATGTCCCAGCGAAGCCCGGGTAGACCTGTTGTCCCAGGCCAGGGTCGGGGTAGACCTGTTGTCCCGCCAGGGCGAGGACGACCTGATGTTCCGCTGGAGCGAGGTTGACCTGGTCTCCCAGAGAAGCCGGGGTAGACCTGGTGTCCCGCTGGAATCGGGGTAGACCTGTTGTCTCCCCAGGACTTTGTGACAGAGATCTGCTAGCCCTACGATATAAGGGTAGACCTGTTGTCCCTATTGAGCTGAGGTAGACCAGTTGTCCCTACAGAGCTGGGTAGACCTGTTTTCCCCGGACGGAGCTGGGGTAGACCTGATGTCCCTACAGAGCTGGGTAGACCTGTTTTCCCCGGATGGAGCTGGGGTAGACCTGATGTCCCTACAGGGCTGGGTAGACCTGTTGTCCCCGGACGGAGCTGGGGTAGACCTGATGTTCCTACAGAGCTGGGTAGACCTGTTGTCCCTGGCCGGACCTCGGGTAGACCTGATGTCCCTACAGAGCTGGGTAGACCTGTTGTCCCCGGACGGAGCTGGGGTAGACCTGATATCTCTACAGAGCTGGGTAGACCTGTTGTCCCCGGACGGAGCTGGGGTAGACCTGATGTCCCAGCGAAGCCTGGGTAGACCTGTTGTCCTGGCCAGGGCCGGGGTAGACCTGGTGTCCCGCCAGGGTGAGGACGACCTGATGTCCCGCGGGAGCGAGCTAGACCTGGTGTCACAGAGAATCCGGGGTAGACCTGGTGTCTCGCTGGAATCGGGGTAGACGTGTTTTCTCCCCAGGACTTTGTGACAGAGATCTGCTAGCCCTACGGAACAAGGGTAGACCTGTTGCCCCTATTGAGCTGAGGTAGACCAGTTGTCTCTACAGAGCTGGGTAGACCTGTTGTCCGCGGACAGAGCCGGGGTAGACCTGATGTCCCTACAGAGCTGGGTAGACTTGTTCCTGGCCGGAGCTCGGGTAGACCTGATGTCCCTACAGAGCTGGGTAGACCTGTCGTCCCCGGACGGAGCTGGGGTAGACCTGATGTCCCTACAGAGCTGGGTAGACCTGTTGTCCCCGGACGGAGCTGGGGTAGACCTGATGTCCCAGCGAAGCCCGGGTAGACCTGTTGTCCCTGGCCAGGGTCGGGATAGACCTGTTGTCCCGCCAGGGCGAGGACGACCTGATGTTCCGCTGGAGCGAGGTTGACCTGGTCTCCCAGAGAAGCTGGGGTAGACCTGGTGTCCCGCTGGAATCGGGGTAGACCTGTTGTCTTTCCAGGACTTTGTGACAGAGATCTGCTAGCCCTACGGAACAAGGGTAGACCTGTTGCCCCTATTGAGCTGAGGTAGACCAGTTGTCCCTACAGAGCTGGGTAGACCTGTTGTCCCTGGCCGGAGCTCGGGTAGACCTGATGTCCCTACAGACCTGGGTAGACCTGTTGTCCCTGGCCGGAGCTCGTGTAGACCTGATGTCCCTACAGAGCTGGGTAGACCTGTTGTCCCTGGCCGGAGCTCGGGTAGACCTGATGTCCCTACAGAGCTGGGTAGACCTGTTGTCCCTGGCCGGAGCTCGTGTAGACCTGATGTCCCTACAGAGCTGGGTAGACCTGTTGTCCGCGGACGGAGCTGGGGTAGACCTGATGTCCCTACAGAGCTGGGTAGACCTGTTGTCCCTGGCCGGAGCTCGGGTAGACCTGATGTTCCTACATAGCTGGGTAGACCTGTTGTCCCCGGACGGAGCTGGGGTAGACCTGATGTCCCTACAGAGCTGGGTAGAACTGTTGTCCCCGGACGGAGCTGGGGTAGACCTGATATCCCTACAGGGCTGGGTAGACCTGTTGTCCCCGGATAGAGCTGGGGTAGACCTGATGTCCCTACAGAGCTGGGTAGACCTGTTGTCCCTGGCCGGAGCTCGGGTAGACCTGATGTCCCTACAGAGCTGGGTAGACCTGTTGTCCCCGGACGGAGCTGGGGTAGACCTGATGTCCCTACAGAGCTGGGTAGACCTGTTGTCCCCGGACGGAGCTGGGGTAGACCTGATGTCCCAGCGAAGCCCGGGTAGACCTGTTGTCCCAGGCCAGGGTCGGGGTAGACCTGTTGTCCCGCCAGGGCGAGGACGACCTGATGTTCCGCTGGAGCGAGGTTGACCTGGTCTCCCAGAGAAGCCGGGGTAGACCTGGTGTCCCGCTGGAATCGGGGTAGACCTGTTGTCTCCCCAGGACTTTGTGACAGAGATCTGCTAGCCCTACGATATAAGGGTAGACCTGTTGCCCCTATTGAGCTGAGGTAGACCAGTTGTCCCTACAGAGCTGGGTAGACCTGTTTTCCCCGGACGGAGCTGGGGTAGACCTGATGTCCCTACGGAGCTGGGTAGACCTGTTTTCCCCGGATGGAGCTGGGGTAGACCTGATGTCCCTACAGGGCTGGGTAGACCTGTTGTCCCCGGATAGAGCTGGGGTAGACCTGATGTCCCTACAGAGCTGGGTAGACCTGTTGTCCCTGGCCGGACCTCGGGTAGACCTGATGTCCCTACAGAGCTGGGTAGACCTGTTGTCCCCGGACGGAGCTGGGGTAGACCTGATATCCCTACAGAGCTGGGTAGACCTGTTGTCCCCGGACGGAGCTGGGGTAGACCTGATGTCCCAGCGAAGCCTGGGTAGACCTGTTGTCCTGGCCAGGGCCGGGGTAGACCTGGTGTCCCGCCAGGGCGAGGACGACCTGATGTCCCGCGGGAGCGAGCTAGACCTGGTGTCACAGAGAATCCGGGGTAGACCTGGTGTCTCGCTGGAATCGGGGTAGACGTGTTTTCTCCCCAGGACTTTGTGACAGAGATCTGCTAGCCCTACGGAACAAGGGTAGACCTGTTGCCCCTATTGAGCTGAGGTAGACCAGTTGTCTCTACAGAGCTGGGTAGACCTGTTGTCCGCGGACAGAGCCGGGGTAGACCTGATGTCCCTACAGAGCTGGGTAGACTTGTTCCTGGCCGGAGCTCGGGTAGACCTGATGTCCCTACAGAGCTGGGTAGACCTGTTGTCCGCGGACGGAGCTGGGGTAGACCTGATGTCCCTACAGAGCTGGGTAGACCTGTTGTCCCTGGCCGGAGCTCGGGTAGACCTGATGTTCCTACATAGCTGGGTAGACCTGTTGTCCCCGGACGGAGCTGGGGTAGACCTGATGTCCCTACAGAGCTGGGTAGAACTGTTGTCCCCGGACGGAGCTGGGGTAGACCTGATATCCCTACAGGGCTGGGTAGACCTGTTGTCCCCGGATAGAGCTGGGGTAGACCTGATGTCCCTACAGAGCTGGGTAGACCTTTTGTCCTTGGCCGGAGCTCGGGTAGACCTGATGTCCCTACAGAGCTGGGTAGACCTGTTGTCCGCGGACGGAGCTGGGGTAGACCTGATGTCCCTACAGAGCTGGGTAGACCTGTTGTCCCCGGACGGAGCTGGGGTAGACCTGATGTCCCAGCGAAGCCCGGGTAGACCTGTTGTCCCTGGCCAGGGTCGGGATAGACCTGTTGTCCCGCCAGGGCGAGGACGACCTGATGTTCCGCTGGAGCGAGGTTGACCTGGTCTCCCAGAGAAGCCGGGGTAGACCTGGTGTCCCGCTGGAATCGGGGTAGACCTGTTGTCTTTCCAGGACTTTGTGACAGAGATCTGCTAGCCCTACGGAACAAGGGTAGACCTGTTGCCCCTATTGAGCTGAGGTAGACCAGTTGTCCCTACAGAGCTGGGTAGACCTGTTGTCCCTGGCCGGAGCTCGGGTAGACCTGATGTCCCTACAGACCTGGGTAGACCTGTTGTCCCTGGCCGGAGCTCGGGTAGACCTGATGTCCCTACAGAGCTGGGTAGACCTGTTGTCCCTGGCCGGAGCTCGGGTAGACCTGATGTCCCTACAGAGCTGGGTAGACCTGTTGTCCCTGGCCGGAGCTCGTGTAGACCTGATGTCCCTACAGAGCTGGGTAGACCTGTTGTCCGCGGACGGAGCTGGGGTAGACCTGATGTCCCTACAGAGCTGGGTAGACCTGTTGTCCCTGGCCGGAGCTCGGGTAGACCTGATGTTCCTACATAGCTGGGTAGACCTGTTGTCCCCGGACGGAGCTGGGGTAGACCTGATGTCCCTACAGAGCTGGGTAGAACTGTTGTCCCCGGACGGAGCTGGGGTAGACCTGATATCCCTACAGGGCTGGGTAGACCTGTTGTCCCCGGATAGAGCTGGGGTAGACCTGATGTCCCTACAGAGCTGGGTAGACCTGTTGTCCCTGGCCGGAGCTCGGGTAGACCTGATGTCCCTACAGAGCTGGGTAGACCTGTTGTCCCCGGACGGAGCTGGGGTAGACCTGATGTCCCTACAGAGCTGGGTAGACCTGTTGTCCCCGGACGGAGCTGGGGTAGACCTGATGTCCCAGCGAAGCCCGGGTAGACCTGTTGTCCCAGGCCAGGGTCGGGGTAGACCTGTTGTCCCGCCAGGGCGAGGACGACCTGATGTTCCGCTGGAGCGAGGTTGACCTGGTCTCCCAGAGAAGCCGGGGTAGACCTGGTGTCCCGCTGGAATCGGGGTAGACCTGTTGGCTCCCCAGGACTTTGTGACAGAGATCTGCTAGCCCTACGATATAAGGGTAGACCTGTTGTCCCTATTGAGCTGAGGTAGACCAGTTGTCCCTACAGAGCTGGGTAGACCTGTTTTCCCCGGACGGAGCTGGGGTAGACCTGATGTCCCTACGGAGCTGGGTAGACCTGTTTTCCCCGGATGGAGCTGGGGTAGACCTGATGTCCCTACAGGGCTGGGTAGACCTGTTGTCCCCGGATAGAGCTGGGGTAGACCTGATGTCCCTACAGAGCTGGGTAGACCTGTTGTCCCTGGCCGGACCTCGGGTAGACCTGATGTCCCTACAGAGCTGGGTAGACCTGTTGTCCCCGGACGGAGCTGGGGTAGACCTGATATCCCTACAGAGCTGGGTAGACCTGTTGTCCCCGGACGGAGCTGGGGTAGACCTGATGTCCCAGCGAAGCCTGGGTAGACCTGTTGTCCTGGCCAGGGCCGGGGTAGACCTGGTGTCCCGCCAGGGCGAGGACGACCTGATGTCCCGCGGGAGCGAGCTAGACCTGGTGTCACAGAGAATCCGGGGTAGACCTGGTGTCTCGCTGGAATCGGGGTAGACGTGTTTTCTCCCCAGGACTTTGTGACAGAGATCTGCTAGCCCTACGGAACAAGGGTAGACCTGTTGCCCCTATTGAGCTGAGGTAGACCAGTTGTCTCTACAGAGCTGGGTAGACCTGTTGTCCGCGGACAGAGCCGGGGTAGACCTGATGTCCCTACAGAGCTGGGTAGACTTGTTCCTGGCCGGAGCTCGGGTAGACCTGATGTCCCTACAGAGCTGGGTAGACCTGTTGTCCGCGGACGGAGCTGGGGTAGACCTGATGTCCCTACAGAGCTGGGTAGACCTGTTGTCCCTGGCCGGAGCTCGGGTAGACCTGATGTTCCTACATAGCTGGGTAGACCTGTTGTCCCCGGACGGAGCTGGGGTAGACCTGATGTCCCAGCGAAGCCTGGGTAGACCTGTTGTCCTGGCCAGGGCCGGGGTAGACCTGGTGTCCCGCCAGGGCGAGGACGACCTGATGTTCCGCTGGAGCGAGGTTGACCTGGTCTCCCAGAGAAGCTGGGGTAGACCTGGTGTCCCGCTGGAATCGGGGTAGACCTGTTGTCTTTCCAGGACTTTGTGACAGAGATCTGCTAGCCCTACGGAACAAGGGTAGACCTGTTGCCCCTATTGAGCTGAGGTAGACCAGTTGTCCCTACAGAGCTGGGTAGACCTGTTGTCCCTGGCCGGAGCTCGGGTAGACCTGATGTCCCTACAGAGCTGGGTAGACCTGTTGTCCCTGGCCGGAGCTCGTGTAGACCTGATGTCCCTACAGAGCTGGGTAGACCTGTTGTCCGCGGACGGAGCTGGGGTAGACCTGATGTCCCTACAGAGCTGGGTAGACCTGTTGTCCCTGGCCGGAGCTCGGGTAGACCTGATGTTCCTACATAGCTGGGTAGACCTGTTGTCCCCGGACGGAGCTGGGGTAGACCTGATGTCCCTACAGAGCTGGGTAGAACTGTTGTCCCCGGACGGAGCTGGGGTAGACCTGATATCCCTACAGGGCTGGGTACACCTGTTGTCCCCGGATAGAGCTGGGGTAGACCTGATGTCCCTACAGAGCTGGGTAGACCTGTTGTCCCCGGACGGAGCTGGGGTAGACCTGATGTCCCTACAGAGCTGGGTAGACCTGTTGTCCCCGGACGGAGCTGGGGTAGACCTGATGTCCCAGCGAAGCCCGGGTAGACCTGTTGTCCCAGGCCAGGGTCGGGGTAGACCTGTTGTCCCGCCAGGGCGAGGACGACCTGATGTTCCGCTGGAGCGAGGTTGACCTGGTCTCCCAGAGAAGCCGGGGTAGACCTGGTGTCCCGCTGGAATCGGGGTAGACCTGTTGTCTCCCCAGGACTTTGTGACAGAGATCTGCTAGCCCTACGATATAAGGGTAGACCTGTTGCCCCTATTGAGCTGAGGTAGACCAGTTGTCCCTACAGAGCTGGGTAGACCTGTTTTCCCCGGACGGAGCTGGGGTAGACCTGATGTCCCTACGGAGCTGGGTAGACCTGTTTTCCCCGGATGGAGCTGGGGTAGACCTGATGTCCCTACAGGGCTGGGTAGACCTGTTGTCCCCGGATAGAGCTGGGGTAGACCTGATGTCCCTACAGAGCTGGGTAGACCTGTTGTCCCTGGCCGGACCTCGGGTAGACCTGATGTCCCTACAGAGCTGGGTAGACCTGTTGTCCCCGGACGGAGCTGGGGTAGACCTGATATCCCTACAGAGCTGGGTAGACCTGTTGTCCCCGGACGGAGCTGGGGTAGACCTGATGTCCCAGCGAAGCCTGGGTAGACCTGTTGTCCTGGCCAGGGCCGGGGTAGACCTGGTGTCCCGCCAGGGCGAGGACGACCTGATGTCCCGCGGGAGCGAGCTAGACCTGGTGTCACAGAGAATCCGGGGTAGACCTGGTGTCTCGCTGGAATCGGGGTAGACGTGTTTTCTCCCCAGGACTTTGTGACAGAGATCTGCTAGCCCTACGGAACAAGGGTAGACCTGTTGCCCCTATTGAGCTGAGGTAGACCAGTTGTCTCTACAGAGCTGGGTAGACCTGTTGTCCGCGGACAGAGCCGGGGTAGACCTGATGTCCCTACAGAGCTGGGTAGACTTGTTCCTGGCCGGAGCTCGGGTAGACCTGATGTCCCTACAGAGCTGGGTAGACCTGTTGTCCGCGGACGGAGCTGGGGTAGACCTGATGTCCCTACAGAGCTGGGTAGACCTGTTGTCCCTGGCCGGAGCTCGGGTAGACCTGATGTCCCTACAGAGCTGGGTAGACCTGTTGTCCGCGGACGGAGCTGGGGTAGACCTGATGTCCCTACAGAGCTGGGTAGACCTGTTGTCCCTGGCCGGAGCTCGGGTAGACCTGATGTTCCTACATAGCTGGGTAGACCTGTTGTCCCCGGACGGAGCTGGGGTAGACCTGATGTCCCTACAGAGCTGGGTAGAACTGTTGTCCCCGGACGGAGCTGGGGTAGACCTGATATCCCTACAGGGCTGGGTAGACCTGTTGTCCCCGGATAGAGCTGGGGTAGACCTGATGTCCCTACAGAGCTGGGTAGACCTTTTGTCCTTGGCCGGAGCTCGGGTAGACCTGATGTCCCTACAGAGCTGGGTAGACCTGTTGTCCGCGGACGGAGCTGGGGTAGACCTGATGTCCCTACAGAGCTGGGTAGACCTGTTGTCCCCGGACGGAGCTGGGGTAGACCTGATGTCCCAGCGAAGCCCGGGTAGACCTGTTGTCCCTGGCCAGGGTCGGGATAGACCTGTTGTCCCGCCAGGGCGAGGACGACCTGATGTTCCGCTGGAGCGAGGTTGACCTGGTCTCCCAGAGAAGCCGGGGTAGACCTGGTGTCCCGCTGGAATCGGGGTAGACCTGTTGTCTTTCCAGGACTTTGTGACAGAGATCTGCTAGCCCTACGGAACAAGGGTAGACCTGTTGCCCCTATTGAGCTGAGGTAGACCAGTTGTCCCTACAGAGCTGGGTAGACCTGTTGTCCCTGGCCGGAGCTCGGGTAGACCTGATGTCCCTACAGAGGTGGGTAGACCTGTTGTCCCTGGCCGGAGCTGGGGTAGTCCTGATGTCCCTACAGAGCTGGGTAGACCTTTTGTCCCAGGCCGGAGCTTGGGTAGACCTGATGTCCCTTCAGAGCTGGGTAGACCTGTTGTCCCTGGCCGGAGCTCGGGTAGACCTGATGTCCCTACAGAGCTGGGTAGACCTGTTGTCCCCGGACGGAGCTGGGGTAGACCTGATGTCCCTACAGAGCTGGGTAGAACTGTTGTCCCTGGCCGGAGCTCGGGTAGACCTGATGTCCCTACAGAGCTGGGTAGACCTGTTGTCCCTGGACGGAGCTGGGGTAGACCTGATGTCCCAGCGAAGCCAGGGTAGACCTGTTGTCCCCGGACAGGGCCGGGGTAGACGTGTTGTCCCGCCAGGGCGAGGACGACGTGATGTCCCGCCGGAGCGAGTTAGACCTGGTGTCACAGAGAAGCTGGGGTAGACCTGGTGTCCCACTGGAATCGGGGTAGACCTGTTGTCTCCCCAGGACTTTGTGGCAGAGATCTGCTAGCCCTACGATACAAGCGTAGACCTGTTGTCCCTATTGAGCTGAGGTAGACCAGTTGTCCCTACAGAGCTGGATAGACCTGTTGTCCCTGGACGGAGCTGGGGTAGACCTGATGTCCCAGCGAAGCCTGGGTAGACCTGTTGTCCCTGGCCAGTGTCGGGGTAGACCTGTTGTCACGCCAAGGCGAGGACGACCTGATGTCCCGCTGGAGCGAGGTAGACCTGGTCTCCCAGAGAAGCCGGGGTAGACCTGTTGTCCCGCTGGAATTGGGGTAGACCTGTTGTCTCGCCATAGACAGAGATCTGCTAGCCCTACGATATAAGGGTAGACCTGTTGTCCCTATTAAGCTGAGGTAGACCAGTTGTCCCTACAGAGCAGGGTAGACCTGTTGTCCCCGGATAGAGCTGGGGTAGACCTGATGTGCCTACAGAGATGGGGTAGACCTGATGTCCCAGCGAAGCCTGGGTAGACCTGTTGTCCCTGGACAGGTAAGAGGTAGACCTGTTTTCCCGCCGGGGCGACGACGACGTGATGGCCCGCTGGAGCGAGGTAGACCTTGTGTCCAGAGAAGCTGGGGTAGACCTGGTGTCCCGCTGGAATCGGGGTAGACCTTTTGTCTCCCCTGGACTTTGTGCAGATCTGCTATCCTTACGGTACAAGGGTAGACCTGTTGTCCCTATGGAGCTGCGGTAGACCATTTGTCCCCACCGAGCTGGGATAGACCTGGTGTCCCCGGCTGGATCTGAGGCACACCTGGTGTCCCTGCCAGGACCTGGTATAGAACTGTTGTCCCTGGCTGGAGCCGGGGTAGACCTGGTGTCCCAGGGAAGCCAGGGTAGACCTGGTGTCCCCGGCCAGGGCCAGGGTAGACCTGGTGTCCCCGGCCAGGGCCGGGGTAGACCTGTTGTCCCACCAGGCCGAGGACGACCTGATGTCACCCTGGAGGGAGGTAGACCTGGTGTCCTGTCGGCTGGTGGGGAGGCAGGGGGAGTGTCGGGACACTGCAAACCATCTCTGATCACAGCTCAGCCCTCCATTTCTCTCTTCCTAGTCAAAAGACAGTCTTTCACAACTCTTCACAAGCACTCTTCCCTCTCTGCCAGGACTCAACTGGCATGCAGAACATCATTGCAGTAGAAACAATGACCAAAACCACGTCAATCTGTGTCAAGTGTGTTTGAATCTAAACCTGCAAAAGTCAAGATGTGTTCAGCCTAATGCTCTTGCTCTCTTGATACTTGTCCTGAGCTCATGGGAAGGACAGCGGGGGCTGGATTCAGCTGCTCTCCCAAAAATCTCTTCTGACAGCAGAGCTAGGCTGGGATGTCCATCCATGGAGCCCCAGGAGGGCACAGCTCTTCTCCACAGGAGAGCTGCCTCAGCCATGGGTTTGTGCTGAGTGCAGTTGGAGATGGTTTTCAGGTTGATGAGCCAAGTTACTTCTACCATCAGGGGCCTCACTGTCCAGTAGGAAATTTGGAGTGGAATCTTGAGGCCTGCTGGGTCTAAGAGATGGTGCAGAGTTTCCTTCATTTGCTTCCTGATGGTGGCAAGGAGCCTGAAGAGCCCAGCCAGGAGCTGTGGCCTGAGTGAGGTGGGCATTTTCTGGCTCTTGTGCCCAGTGAGTGTTTGCAGGTGTGCTGGCTGTGCTTTCCCAGAACACTGCTTGAACAGGTTGTAATCCATGGTGGCTTGTACTTCCACAGCTGCAGCTGCCTGCCAAGTTCTGACAAGGGGTGGCTTGTCCTTGCACGCTCGCACCTGCCTGACACAGCAAGGGCTCTCAAGAGAATGGGCCATGAATCTTGCCTACCTTTTGGCTAGATGCCACTGGCTTTGGATTCAGACTGTAGAAACTGTAACTTTGGAGACAACTTTGGTCAACCCCCACGGGTGACAGCGAATCAATGGGGCTGGAGCATGAGGACTGCGTCTTGTTGGTAGCTCTACTGCCCTTACCCTCTTTTTCTTTGATCCTTGATTTTCTTTTCTGATCCCTCGTTGGCATTTGCTGTTGGCCCTCCAGAAAGGTGCATTTGTTGTGATGAAAGTGCCAGTCCCCTGGTGTTTGTGTTCTGCACTTTTGGGATGTGGAAAGGAAGCATCAGGACCTGGCTTGCCCTAGCAGATTGTGCCAATGGGTGACTGAGCAAAGCCTCAGCAGTGGCAATGCAGCCAGGGCCCCAGGGCTGAGCTGGCTTGCTGCCTGTGTGAGCCAAAGGCCACGGTGCAGGTGGGGATGGGATGGCCCAGGACATCTGCCAGTCTGCAGGGGATGGTGAGGAGAGGGATAGGAGCCAGAAATAGAGTGGAGATGTGGGTCTGGAGATGGGAAGGGAGAAGGTCTTTGTTCTCCATGTGTGAAGCCCTGGAAAGGAAGTTCTTCCCCTTCCAGACATGAGGTCATTTCCTCTGTCCCTGACAACAGAAACGCTCCTCATGGTAATTGATGTGCCACTCCTCCAGTTGATCTCCAAACTCCTTGACATCAATCCCATTGCTGAACAGGAGGAGGAACAGGTTTTGTTTTGGCGCTCAATTGTCCCAAAATCCCGTCACCTGAATCATCTTCTGCAAGCATGGGGTACAGGTGCAGAGGCTGAAAGGCCAAGAGGGGCAGGAGAGCTACTTGATGGCCTTGAGCATGCTGAGGGGGAGCCCAGGGACACTGCCATGTGGATCTCAGCATCAAAGCAAGAGTGACTGAGTGGGGAACTTTGCCCTCAGTGCTGCCCTGAATCCAAGTGTCCCAGGTGAGCTGTGGCACTGGGGCACACACAGGAAACACTGCCGGGCCCCCCAGAGCCCAAGTGAGACAGGGGAGCCTGGCCTGCCCCATGGCATGTGCCCGGGCAGTTGAGATGCTGGGGACCAGGGTGCACTTCAGCACAGCCTTGGGCAGCAGGGACACACCTGCCAGTGCCAGGAGAGCATGCTGCTCCTCTCCTGCCCCAGCATGACAGAAAGGGGAGAGTGCTGCTGCCAGATCTAATGCAGAGCCACAGCTAAGCAGGGCATTCATGTCTTGATCTTGACAATTGCTAGAGCGTGGAGCAGGGGGTGCCCACAGTGGATGGGTCTGGGCAGGACCTGGGGCGGCTGCAGACTGTCTCCCTGTCCTTTTCTCCTGCCAGGCAGTGCCTCCAGCTCCTAGGCAGGAACATGCACTGATGGGGAATGATTCTCTCCCTGCACAGCCAGTGCCCCTCAGCTTTGGGCCAAGGCTGCCCAGCTGCCAACACCATGACACTGAGAGGTTCAACAGACAGAATCTGGCTGGGCTCTAAGGGCCAGTTCTGCTCCAAACTTCCACTCTCCAGAATGTCCCTTTTCCCACAACAGCTTCTGTTTCTTCACTTACCAATCCTCCATGCTTCCACAAGTCTCAGCAAGATATCCTGATAGGGTCGGTGGTCATGTCTCTCTTCCTCCTGGCTGCAAGGAGCTCTTTGTTGCTGAGGGAAAGGCGAGTGATTTCTGGAGATTGAGTGTGAAGTTGCACTCTGATGCAGGGCTGTTGCTGTCTGACTTCTGCTGCTTTCGGATGGCAAGGTGCTTAGCCCATTTCCCAGGAAGCTGAGTCTCTCAGGCTTTTCTTTTCTCACCTGATGGATGCAAAGCTGAGAAGATGAGAAAGACTTTCTCCAAGGGGTGACTGGCCTTCAGTCTCAGGGGTCTCTGTGGTCAGGATGACCCCAAGATGTGTTAGAGAGTCTCTTTTCCCAGCCCGGCAGCCGAAGAAGGAGTCAGGATTCTTTGGCTCTCATTCTCAAGGTTGTTGATTATTTCTTATCTATATCATTCTTTCTCCAACCTGCTGAGGTCTGTCTGGCAGGTTGGGTTGAGGCACACTGACCGCCTTCAGAGGCAGTGTTATGTTTTATATTAAAAACCATGTGTAAATTATTTACAATTACTTTCCCAATACCTATGTTAGTGTGTTTCTACTCTAAACCAATCTAAAAGTCCCACCATCACAGCAGAAGAATGAGGCCAAGAAGAAGAAGGAGAAAGACTGGACACACCCAGATTCCTCCATCTTGCCTCCTGAACCCCCATTCTAAAAAACCCTAAAATCTATTTTTCACCCTGTGACAAACTATTATTCTACTTAGAATTTCGTGGCTTGCAGATCCTCATATAAGGTTGTTTTTGGTTTTTTTTTTCCATGGGTCAAAATCCAAGTCACAGGTGTCTTGGGCTCTGTGCCAGGGTCTCTGAGCCCCCCCGGTAGGGGCTGGAGCATCCAGGGCAGCCAGAGGAATTTCCTGGGTTCTGACACTTACCAGTAACTCTGTGTGGGGATTTGCATCCCTTTTCAATAACCCAAAGGAAAATAATTTAAATGATGCCTTCACTTAGGCCAGGGATCTTGCCTCGAGTCCCTGAAGGTCTAAAGTTGAGGTTCTCCCTGAAAATTCCTCAGTGCTGCCTGGAGATCTGTGGATTCATTGAAGCTCTAGGCTGATCTTCTGGCTGGCTCTCCAATTCACTGCCACAAAATCTCCAAAATACTGGAACAAGACCCCTTAACACTAATTTGGTTTAAAAAGGCATAATTTATTCAGGCCTGAGGTCACACAAAGGATACTCCTAACCATTCGTGCACACATGATTTGACAAGTAAGCAATTTACATATTACAATTTACCCATTACCATCAAGCCCAGATTCAGTCCTTGTTTTGTCTATTCCTACATTCTTGAGCCGGATGTCTTCTTCTTCTCTTCCAACTGTTCTTGCTGGAAAAGCAGTTTTTGTGTGCCTTGTTTCTCTGTTCACAGGCCCAGTAAAAACTAAATTAATCCCTTTGCTGTCACATAGCACGGAAGCCTCTCTCCAGCTTCCTTCCCTGAGCACTCCTGCTCCTGCAAAACCACCCTGATAATGGATCTGCGTGTGTTGGACATGGTGGCTGCCACCTTGACGTGGCCAACACTCACCTGGACGGGCTCCTGGCAGGTGTCCAGGGTGACGTGGCAGCACGCAGGGGTCCCGTTGGTGGTGAAGGATGTCCTCATCTGGGACATGCGGTGGTAGGTGTCCTCCAACCTGCCCAGGTGAGCTTTGAGCAGGGACAGCTCCAGGCCCAGCTCCACGGCAAAGCGGTTGTAGTCCAGGGGGTTGGAGAAGAAGATGGCCACGGTGAAGGTGGGGGCCTCATAGACCAGGACTCCACAAGAGCCGCGGAACAGGGGGCTGGAGAACTGGCAGGTGTCAGAGGAGCCTGGGGGCACGGAGGGGCTGGGGGGACGGAGCTGTGCCCGCTGTAGAAGTAGGTCCTGGGGAGGAGAAACGGGGCTGTGCCATCAGGGGAGGATGGTGAGACCACCGGGAGATGGTCGTGGAGCAAGTGGTAGGTGGTGGAACCAGCAGGAGACAGTCTCAGCACCACTGGGAGGTGCTGGGAGCACTGGGAGGTGCTGGGGGCACTGCTGGGAGGTGCTGGCAGCACTGGGAGACAAGTAGGAGATTGACCAAGCCCTAGGAGATGCTCCCATCATGGGTTGATGACTCCACCCTGTGGTGGTGTTCACAGGGGTCTCAGGATGAGGGAAGAGATGAGAATCTTGACTTTATGTTTCAGAAGGTTGATTTATTATTTTATGATATATATTATGTAAAAAGAAAATGATATATTAAAACTTACTAAAAGAATAGAAGGAAAGATTTCATCAGAAAGCTCAGAAAGAATAGAAAAGAATAGAATGATAATAAAATCTTGTGACTGACTAGAGTCTGAGACAGCTGGACTGTGATTAGCTATTAATTAAAAACAACTACATGAGACCAATCAAAGATGCACTTGTTGCATTCTACAGCTGCAAATAATCATTGTTTACATTTTGTTTTTGAAGTCTCTCAACTTCTCAAGAGAAAAAATCTTAACAAAAAGATTTTTCATAAAATAGGTCTGCGACACCACCCTGTCCTGGTTTGGAATGGGAGGAAAATTCAGGGAAGTGATGCAAAGCTTTTTGTGGAACTGACAGGCTGCTGAACCACTGAGAAGCTGGGCACCACTCTGTGAAACACACATGTTAAAAACCAAAACCCTCAAAAACTCTCTCTTTCCTTTCCAATCAACAAAAAAGCAGCAAACCCCAACCTCAACCCCCATCTCAACCAAACCAAGCCAAACAGTGTCACCGTCATATTTTATGGAAAATTCCTTCACCAGGATTTCTTCTCCTGGGAAGCTGGGAAGCTTCAGCTTCTCCCTGTTTTGCTGCTTTGGAATGTGATTTGGAGGATTGTTTACCCAGCATGGGAATTGTTTTAATTGAATCACCAATCCCAGTCCAGCTGTGTCAGGACTCTGGTCAGTCACGGGTTTTTATTATTCATTCTTTTCCAGCCTTCTGATGTATCCTTTCTCTTTCTTTAGTGTACTTTTAGTATATCATTTCTTTTAATATAATATTGAGGGAACCCAGAACATTCCTCTGGCTGCCCTGGAGGGCTCCAGCCCCTGCCCAGGGGGCTCAGAGACTTTGGCACAGAGCCCAAGACCCCTGTGCCTTTGATTTAGCCCTTGGAAAAAACAATTACCAACCTTTTTAGGAAGAATTACAAGTCAAGAAAGTTTAAGTAGAATAATTGTTAGTTTGTCACAGGGTGAAAAATAGATTTTTGAGATTTTTAGAATGGGGGCTCGGGGTCCCAAGATAGAAGAATTTAAGTGTGCCTTCCTTCCTTCCTTCCTTCCTTCCTTCCTTCCTTCCTTCCTTCCTTCCTTCCTTCCTTCCTTCCTTCCTTCCTTCCTTCCTTCCTTCCTTCCTTCCTTCCTTCCTTCCTCCCTTCCTCCCTTCCTCCCTTCCTCCCTTCCTCCCTTCCTCCTTCCCTTCCCTTCCCTTCCCTTCCCTTCCCTTCCCTTCCCTTCCCTTCCCTTCCTTTCCTTCTTCCTCCATCGTTCAAGTGATGTTCCATTTTTAGATTAGTTTAGAGTAAAAACTCACTGTCTAACATAGGTGATAAGTATTGAGAAGTTATTGTAAATAGTGTACACGTCGTTTTTAGTATAAAAAGATAACACCACACAGTTCCCCATGATCCCTCACAGGCCCCTCATGGCTCCCTCACAGTTGCCCAAGACCCCTCACAGCCCCTCACTGTGGATGCCAAGGCACAGAGAGAGAGAAACAGCAAGTGTTTCTCACAGCAGCTTGGGAGAATTATTAGCAAGTTGTAAGAATGTGAGAACTTCAGTATAAACAATCTGCAGGTGGTGTTCTTCTACTTCGTCTTTCTCTTCTTCTCAAGGACGGTGTATAAAGAATGTTTTTTGTTAACTAGCCAATCAAATAGAATATATGGTATCACTCCATAAAAACCGCACGGTTCTCTTGAATAAAACCTTCTCTTAGTCTTTCTGCAATACTGCCTCCTGCCTGTTCCTGTGTCATTCTCGGCGCAAGAGTGACACCTCACGGCCCTTCACGGCCCCTCACAGCTCAAGGCTCTTCACGGCCCCTGAGCCGCCTCCGGCCCCGCCATTGGCGCCGCTCTTTGCTGCTCGCCAATGGCGGCCCGAGTCTGCAGTGACGTCACCGGTCGCCGGGCAAAGGAAGGCCTGGGGCTGAGGTGCCCCGGGCAGGCCGGGAATGGGGTCCGGGGGTCCCCGGGCTCATGGAAACGGGGGATCCAGGGGCTGGGAGAGGAGGATACCCGGGAAAGGGGGTGCAGGGGGTGTCGGGGCAGGATAAGGGGGTGCAGGGGGTCCTGCAGCTGGGGAAGGAGATGCGAAGGGTCCCAGTGCCCAGGAATGGGCATTCAAGGGGGTCCCCGGGGGGCTCCCCAAAGCCCCTCCCAGGGGGCAGCAGGAGCTGGCTCAGGAGCTCTGGGCAGAGAAAAGGGGGTGACCCCGGCTTGGGGGGGACATGGGGGACTCACACACGCTCCCGGGGGGACACGACCCCCGGGGACCCCCCCTCACCTTGTCCCGCAGGGGAGGCCGAGCCCCAGCCCAGGCAGACGAAGCTCCCGAGCCCCGGCAGCATCTTGGGGGGCGTGCGGGGCCGGGAGGGGCAGGATCCGGGAAAGGGCGGCGGCTGCCGGGTTCCGCGGCTGCCTGGAAACCACGAAGGCGGCGGCAGCGTCTGTGACAGCGGCGCGGCCTCAGCTGCCTGAGAACGCGGCCCTGGCTGCTTGTGCGCAGCCTGGGCTCCTGCAGGCAGCTTCACTGGGCGATTCGCCAGGGGAATTGTTCGCGGAGCATTGGCCTCTGCAAAATTCCTGAGCGTGAAGAGCATTGGCCTCTGCAAGGAGTTCATCAGCGTGCAGAGTATTGGCCTCTGCAAGGAGTTCATCAGCGTGCAGAGCATTGGCCTCTGCAGAAAGTTCCTGAATTTCCTTTGAAGGTAAAGATTGACTCAAGTTGAACTTTGTGGCTTTGTCTCATCTGCACTCTGAGAGAGAATGCCAAAGGGAAATACAGGATGGGATAATGCCCGTCTTCTGGTGCAGCAGTTCAGTCCTCTGCACTGTCAAAGACATGTTTTATGAAAAATCCTTTGGGTTTTTTCTCCTGAGAAGCTGAGAGACCTCAGGAACAAAATGTAAACAATGATTATCTGCTGCTCTGGAATGCATCTGTGATTGGTCTCCTAGAGTTGTTTCTAATTAATGGCCACTCACAGTCAGCTGGCTCAGACTCTCTGTCTGAGACACAAGCTTTTGTTATTCATTCTTTCTTTTTCTATTCTTAGCTAGCCTTCTGATTAAATCCTTTCTTGTATTCTTTTAGTATAATTTTAATATCATATATATAATAAAATAATAAATCAAGAGTCAGATCTTCATCTCTTCCCTCATCCTAAGACCCATGTGAACACCACCACAATGCACAGCTGAGTGGATGAACAATATATGCTCTACTGATTGTGCTTTTTTTTTGCACTGAAGGAATGCAACATTTTCTAAATGTACTGTAATAAAGCCTCTTATTTGGCCTTATCATAAAGCAGAGCACTAGGGCTCAGGAGCTCAGTCCCTGGGTAGGGACCGGGTGCCCGAAGCTGGCTCGCTCATGCCAAGGCCGCAGGGCTACCATCTAGCAAGCATGGTGATTATCAGCTCTATAGTGATTGCAAGCTCTCAGGATTTCAGCTCTGCTTGCTAGGTAGTGGTGCCCTGGGCTGGAGGCTGCAGCAGACGGAGAGAGAGGAGAAGGAGAAGGCGCAGGCTGTTCCACGGAGATGGCTTTATTTGGGGAGGTCCGTGAAGGGTCTCTGCTCTTCTTCTTTCTCCCCTAATGGGGTACAGTACGCTTCTTTTATAGGGTTGGAAAGGATCCAAGCTTGACCAATGGGTAAGGGGTTAACATGACATTGCCTTATAGGGTTACAGAGGTAGGTTAGGGGGTGGAGGACAGAAAAACAGGAATTTTCTTTTGCTGTTTCAGCATTCCTATTGTTCATATCCTCCATGGTGCTTTTCCTAAATCTATGGGGTTTACTACAACTCCACTTTCTGTTTTTACAAAAAAGGCGTTCGTTATAGTTCTTTTGAAACAGTGAACAAGGCACAAGAACATAGCTAACACAATAACAACTACAAGGAGAATCAACAACATTCCCTTAACCAAGGATGCAGCCCATCCTGTTAATCCCCATTGCCCGAAAAGTTCCTTGACCCAGTCTGGGATTCTTTCTACTTTCAAGTCCTTCACGAGATCTTTCAGTTTCTGGATGTTCGCATGGATGGATTCCGAGCGTGAAGAGAGGTTGAAGGAGCACATCCCTTCGAAGTCTTCACAACCGTGTCCATGGGCAAGCAGCAGGAAGTCGATTGCTGCTCGATTTTGGAGAGAAGCCTGTCTTGTGGTTTCTTCTTCCTTTAAGAGATCACTCAAGGCTGCAGATGTAGCGTTAGCTTGTTTACTGAGCCAGCACCCAAGGTGATTGATTTCACCGAGGGCTTTAGCTGCAGCTACCCAGGGTAAAAACAGGGAGACAGCAATCTTTTTTGGTTTGTTCCAATCGTATAATTTAGGATCACAATTTTCATCAAATTCAGTGTAGGACCTTTTTTGTCGTTTTGATTCGCTTTCTTTTTTCCAATTATGTAACAGGGTGATGTTTGGGGTAAGGGTAGAAAGTTTTCCAAGGGTACAGGGACCTCCCTGGAGTCGGGAGGGGATCCCAGCCCATACTCTGTCACCACAGATGAGAAACATTCCCTTGGGTAATACTTTGGGATGGAGAGAGGACACAGAAATCACACGAGCCGTGTAATTGCACCAATCGTGAGAGTTATAGGCTTTGTTAATTGGTGATATCTCTTTTCGATATGTGTTTTTGTTCTGGTCAATTTCTGGCCAATTGTTTTTTGGACGTCTAAAGTAAAATTTGACGCAGTATGTGGCCTTAGAGGACCCCAACAGATCTAATTCTTGGGGTTCCTCTCGAGCATCTGGCAGAATTTTTGTCCACTCGTCCGAAGTATCAACCACATTGGGTCTCTTACCTGTGGTGCGGAGGATCTCTGAGTTATAGACAGGCCAGTCATCTGCTACAAAGGGAATTCCTACTAGACATGTGGAAAGTGGGTTATCAATGCTTCCCATGGACAAGCACATGTTGTCCTGTTTTAATGTTTTTGCTAAGGTTACCCAAACATTATGGCTGGGCTGTGGGCTAATCCAGCCGAAGGCACGCGGTACGGTGAAGAACATCCAGGCAGCAGTGAGGACAGCAGCAACGGAGATATTTTTCATCTTTGGGCAGGAATAGGGCTTCTGATAGGGAATATAAGCAGAATTTGTTATCTTTATGATGAGAGGGTTTTCTGCCTTGTTCTTTTCTTGTTCCCCTCCTCCCCCCCTTTTTCTTTTAATTTCTAAGCTACACTATGGGAGGAGGAGTGGGTAGAGGGTTAAGGGGTTTTAAAAGTTAGGGAGAGGGAATAACAGTGGGTTTTTTTTTGTTTTTTTTTTTTTTTCTTTTTTCTTTCTTTAAATACAAAAAAAAACCAGTGTAACAACATATAGTTCAGAGAACACTTTTGTGTTAAGGCTATCTATGGTCTGATGCAGCAGACTGTTGCTTAGCTTTTCAGTTTTGTCTGCTGTCTTGTAATGGGGCGGTCTGTTCTTGTGTTTGTGGGTATTCGGCGACGTCTTCGTCTCCAGGCAGAGCTGGTTTGGTTTTGAGGTGGTCTTGTGTTTGCCTCAGGAGCGTTCTTGTCCCCGTTTACAGAAGTAGTGTTCTCAGTGCCTAGGTATGGCTTTATGTTTTTTCCTGGGTACCACCTTGGACCAGATGGTAGTAGCACGCACGCATATCCTCTACCCCAGGTAATCAACTGGTGAGGCCCAGAAATTTGGTGTGTTTCAGGGTCCTTCACGAGCACAGGTGGTTTCTCAGTGAGCTTTGCTTGGGTGGTATTTGCAAAGTGGCGAAGTATTGGTGGGTCAGGCTCTGATGCTGTACAGTTCAGGAAGTTGATGACGTAGAGAGCCTTGCAAAGTCTTTCCACTGGAGATGTGATTCTCGTGTCTCTGTTCTGTCGATCGAGGACTCTTTTGAGGGTTTGATGTGTCCTTTCCACGATGGATTGTCCTGTGGGGTTTACAGGTATGCCGGTCTTGTGTGCTATTCCCCATTCATTGAAGAACTCCTTTAACTTGCGGGAAGTGTAGGCTGGTCCATTATCTGTTTTAATCTCTTTTGGTACACCCAGGGTGGCAAAAGCGAGGAGAAAGTGTTTTATTGTGTGCATGGTATTTTCTCCTGCATGTGATGATGCAAATACTGCTCCTGAAAATGTGTCGACCGATACATGCACGTATTTTGACCTTCCAAAAGGTGCAAAGTGAGTTACATCTGTCTGCCACAGCTGGCAGCTATTCAGACCTCGGGGATTGACTCCCAACCCCATGGATGGTATCTGATAGTTCTGACAGTTCGGACATGTAGCCACGATAGCCTTTGCCTGATCCTTTGAGAGCTTAAACATTCTCATAAGGGCAGGTATATTTTGATGAAAAAACGCGTGTGACAACTTTGCCTGGGCAAAGATGTTAGGAACATTAGCAGTTTCTGCTGCCATTGCTAATGCATCCGCTTTCCTGTTGCCTTCTGCAACAAAACCTGGGAGGTCTGTGTGTGACCTCACATGCATTATATGGTAAGGTTGCTTTCTGTGGGAGATTAGGTATATTAATTTAGAGAGCAGTTGGTACAACTTTGGATTAGAGACCTCTTTGAGAAGAGCATGTTCTGCTCTCATCGCTATCCCAGCGACATACGCTGAATCTGTAACCAGATTGAAAGGCTCGTTTTTAAACTTTTCAAAGGCTCTGACAACAGCTGCTAATTCTGCGATCTGTGGAGATCCCTCCACTATTTGTATGTCAGAGTGCCAATCTTGTGTTTGGGGGTCTCTCCATGTAACCACCGACTTGTGGGAAGACCCTGAGCCATCTGTAAAGAGGGTTAGAGCCTTGAGAGGTTTTCTACTTTGGATTTGTTTTGGAATCAAATGGAAGGTTACATCAGGGTTAAAAAGTTTGTGTTTTGGGATCCTAACTGAAATTTGGCCCGTGTAGCTATCCAGGGCAAACTGGAGGCTTTCATTGGTCTGGATCAAATCCTCAAAGTCTGTAAGAGTTATTGGTAAGTATATGCATTCGAACTCACAACCTGAAAGAGAGCGAAGGCGAGTCCTTGCCTTTTTTATTAAATGTGCTATGACCTCCTGGTAGGTGGTAAGTGTCTTTGTGGGCTGGCTATTTGTAAAGACCCATTCCAGTATCAACAAAGGGTCTCGAAGCTGTGAGTCCCATTGGAAAATCAGTCCATGGAATCGAGGTGCTTTTCCCAGGATGATGAACTTGAAAGGCAGACTGGGCTCGAAGCGATGGGCTTTGCGTGAAGACAAGGCTTCCTGGACTTTGGTGATGGCACTTCTGGCTTCTTCTGTGAGAGTGCAGGGAGAGTCCAGGTCCTTAGGTCCACAAAGAAGGTTGAACAATGGAGCAAGGTCCTCTGTTGTAATTCCTAGCAGTGGACGTACCCAGTTGATGGATCCGCAAAGGCTGTGTAAGTCCCTGAGGGTTTTTGGGTCGTCATTTATGGTGAGCTGCTGAGGTACGATGGTTCTTTCCCGGATCTGGACTCCAAGGTAAGTCCATGGCTTGGTGTACTGGATTTTGTCCTCACGAATCTCCATTCCTGCCTTTTCTATGGTTTCAATAGTCTTTTTAACTGTATTGTCCAAGTAAGCTTTGTCTGAAGCACACACCAGGATGTCATCCATGTAGTGATGGATGATAGCATCGGGGAATGATTTCCGAATGGGAGACAGAATGTGAGCCACATACCACTGGCAAATGGTTGGGCTGTTTTTTAGTCCTTGAGGAAGATAACGCCAATGATATCTTTTGAGCGGGGCCTCCTTGTTAAGAGAGGGAACGGAAAAAGCAAACCGTGGAGCATCCTCAGGGTGCAGAGGAATGCTGAAGAAACAGTCCTTAATGTCTATGATAGCAAGTGTCCAGTCTCTAGGCAGCATCGATGGGGAGGGTAGGCCAGGCTGGAGGGGGCCCATGTCCTCGATGACCTCGTTGATTCTGCGAAGGTCGTGGAGGAGCCTCCACCTGTTTGTCCCAGGCTTTGGTAGAACGAAGACTGGAGAGTTCCAAGGGCTATTGGACTCTACTATGTGGCCTTTTGCGAGCTGTTCTTCCACGAGGGTGTTTAGGGCGCGCAGTTTGGCTTTATTGAGGGGCCACTGTTCAATCCAGAGTGGCTTGTGACTTTTCCAGGTGAGACGAGGTGTTTCTGGCAGCGCGCTTACCTCAGTGGCCCCGATTAGAAATCCTGAGTGGGAATACGGAGGGAAGCTCCCCACTGGGATAGAACATCTCTGCCCCAAAGGGTGATGGGGGCCCTTACCACGAATGGACGAATGGTTGCCAGCTTGCCTTCAGGCCCTTCCACAAGGATGTTGTTCTTGCTTCTCATGGACACTGTGGCTCCACCAATCCCTGAAATCATGCCTGCAACAGGTTGTAGATCCCAGTGTGCTGGCCATTCTGAGCGGGCGATGATGGTCACATCAGCACCGGTGTCCAGCATCCCTGGCAGGTGGGTCTTCTCACCTTTGCAGGTGAGGCCGCACTCGATGGTAGGCTTGGATGGTCCCACAACTTGTGCCCACATAGCTGTAGGGTTGAGAGGAATCTGTTCCCTGTGATCCTTTGGGAGTAAAAAGGCTTGTGCTATTGGAGTTCCCTTTGAAAGAAAAAATGGTGAGTCTATGCAGTATACCTGGACGAGAATCTCTTGTCCTGGCTGCACTGTCAGCACTTTTGGAACAACGAAGATCTCCTTTGGGCTATTAAGAGAGTCACCTATAATTAAAATGTGCGAAGGACCACCTTTTGGCCCATATTTGCCTGTGGGAACATGGTGAACATTCTCATTATTAAAGTCAATGGACAAAGCAGTTACCAGTTGATGGCGGGTTCCCATCTGGGTTGCCCCGTGGGTTGGATCCTCTTCTTGTGGTCCGGAACCTCCTGGGTTGGTGCGTGGTTGGGTCTGGGTGGCCTTTGATTTGTTGTCAGCGCCCGGGGCTCGACCGGGCGGCGCAAGAAGTTTCCCGAATGCTGCTGGTAGCGCTGCTGAGTCTGGGGTCTTTGGTAATTGTTGCGGTGGTATCGGGGGTGTGATCTCTCTGGGCAGTCCTTTATATAATGTCCAAGATCTCCACAGTGATAGCATTTAGCTTGGTCTTTAGAAGCTATTACTGCATATGCACCAGAAACTCCTTCAGCAATACCTTTAGCAACTGCTTGGGCCACTGTATTTTCAGTGGACATGTGGCGTGTACAGCATTCTAGCATTTGCTCTATGGTGGGGTCTGTATCCATGGGTAGAGACCTCAAAATGGCTTTGCATTTTTCATTAGAGTTACACAAGGCAAGTTTACATAAGAGTTCCTTCTTTGCCTCTGTGCTCTCTATCTGTTTCTCCAGAGCATCTCTAAGTCTGTCCACAAATTTGATAAAACTTTCATCTGTCCCTTGTTTAATAGTAGAAAAATGCATTGTTGGCGTCGACTCATCATGCACGAGAAGTAAAGAGGTTTTTGCTGCGAGAGCAATGTCCTGCAGTGCCTCTTTATTCAAGGTTTCCAATTGGTCTGCTGGTTTCTGTAAGTCACCTTCACCAGCTAGTTGGGCTACTGTAAAATTCGTCTTAGTAGCATCCGCAGAATATGAATCTGATAATGTTTTTAAATGTCTTTTCCAATGCCTGTCCCATAACAAATATTCTGCTGGGGACAGGAGGCAGTGTGAAATATTTTTTACATCATGGGGAAGTAAGACATGTGCTGAGAACATGGCTTCTAAGAAATTTCTAAAAATATGTGAGCTTCGCCCATGTTCTTTGGCTATATTTCTTAATTGCACTAGTTCCTTGTTCGAGTTAGCTTTCCACGTCTTTATAGCGGACTCGCCACCATTCCGTCCTTGCTTATATTCTACTGGGAAAGCATTAATTTTCTGTGCCAGCTCCCAGTCCCCAGCCTTTGTCGCTTCTACTTTAATAAGAGCCCATGGATCCGTGTGGATCGTATCAGAATCAGATTCACTGCAAGAGCTCTGGTCCTCTGAGGAGGACTGAGGGGGGGTTGCTATCCGTGACTTATGCTTTTTTCGTTTAGAAGCGTTTTTCAAAGGTTTCAATGGCTGGGGGGGGAGACATGGCATGACCTGGGTAGGGGGAGGCGCCAATGGAGCTGGGATGGCAGCACAGCACGCACAGGACCGGGTGGGGGGGGGTAGCACCGTGGGGGGTGTCTGGGATTCCGTTCGGGTGGCATTGAGGGTGGGTGGGGGGTTGGGGGCATGCGTGGTGGGGGCAGAGGGGCTGGGCGGGGTGGGGGTGCGGGCATGGGGGGAGTGAGGGTGAGCCGGCAGTGGTACCGGTCTGAGGTGCCGCAGTTACGGGGTGGTGTGGTGGGACTGTGCTTGTGTGAGGTGTCCCTGCTGTGGCAGGCAGGGAGCAGGGGGAGGCAGCGGGGATGGACACGGGCTCAGGAGCGGCATGGGTGTGGCTCGGGCAGCCGTCGGGAGGGGCCGGGCCGGTCAGAGCCGGGGCGAGGGGAGCGGGGGCGGCGGGCGCGGCAGCGGGAGGGACGGTGGGGGACACCAGCGCGGGGGTGGGGGGGTACGCAGCGGAGGGGGGCAGAGCCGACGCAGGGGTGGAGGGGGCGGCAGAGGCAGGAAAAGGGACCCCCGGGACCGGAAGCAAGGAGGAAGCCGAGCCAGGGGTAGGGGGGATGTGTGGAGTTACAGATAAGATAGGACTCGCGGAGTTGGGCAGCGCAGGTCCCGCAGGGGTGGAGTATGTGGGGGGGGGAACTAGGGTGGGCAGCGTAACCTCTGCTTTAGGAGTAACGGAGGCGAGGGGGACTTTAGGACCTAAGGGGTGGTGTGAGATATGCAAGTGACATTCCTCTGAGTCCTTATCGATCTCTTTAGTATTTGAAGAGGAAGTGTCTGTTAAGCCCTGCAAGATTTTTTCTCTGTTACATCTTTCAACGGTTTTAGTTATTATATGGAATAAAGGCAAATAATTAGTTACAGAGAAATCCTGGTTTGTTTGGGAGATATATATTGTGTTCCCGATCATATCCCAAAACGAATTTTCAATGACTGCTTTCTTATCAGTATCAGGGTATTGCGAAATAATCCAAGTTACAAATTTTTTAAGGTTAGTTTTCGAGAGCTTGCCTTTAGAAAAGGAGAAGTTGTTAGCAGATAAGATTTCTAAAATAGTTGAATATATCTCTCTCTCGGTTTTACTTAGTTTTAATGTACTAAAAATTGTACCCATGTTAATGGTTAGCCCTTCCAGCAGAAAAAAAACGTGAAAAAAAAGAAAAAAAACCCGAAACCAAAAAGTTTTAGAGCCCCGAAGTTATGCGCGCAATATTAGTTAATACTTACAATTCCTGGGGTCCGAGATCTGTGGAAGGGGTCTGCTGTCATCAGTTCTTCTCGGAACTTTCTGTCGTTCAGATGTAAGTTTTGAGTGTCGAACTGACCCTCCTGGGGAAAGGATTTTCTAAAACGAAGAGTCCCTTCACAGAAGGAGCGGCTTCCCAAACAGGCAATCACAGAAAACCCCAGGGGGGCTTCGTTGCTCAACCGACGGATATCGCCTCTGAGGGAGTCTGTTGTCCGAAGTCGTTGGGCGCCACTTTAATAAAGCCTCTTATTTGGCCTTATCATAAAGCAGAGCACTAGGGCTCAGGAGCTCAGTCCCTGGGTAGGGACCGGGTGCCCGAAGCTAGCTCGCTCATGCCAAGGCCGCAGGGCTACCATCTAGCAAGCATGGTGATTATCAGCTCTATAGTGATTGCAAGCTCTCAGGATTTCAGCTCTGCTTGCTAGGTAGTGGTGCCCTGGGCTGGAGGCTGCAGCAGACGGAGAGAGAGGAGAAGGAGAAGGCGCAGGCTGTTCCACGGAGATGGCTTTATTTGGGGAGGTCCGTGAAGGGTCTCTGCTCTTCTTCTTTCTCCCCTAATGGGGTACAGTACGCTTCTTTTATAGGGTTGGAAAGGATCCAAGCTTGACCAATGGGTAAGGGGTTAACATGACATTGCCTTATAGGGTTACAGAGGTAGGTTAGGGGGTGGAGGACAGAAAAACAGGAATTTTCTTTTGCTGTTTCAGCATTCCTATTGTTCATATCCTCCATGGTGCTTTTCCTAAATCTATGGGGTTTACTACAGTACTGGTCTATACTTTTTTTTCCCGTATAGTGGTTGCTTAAACTGCTTAAAGGTGAACAAAGTCTGTTCAAGTTTCAGTGGGTTGTTATCATCTGGTTATCACAATTATTAGAGAGAGGCCTGTGAATTTAGGTGCAAATGAGACCATATGCCAAAATCAATAGTCTGGATTTTATGTAACAGTAAATAGGAGGAAGAGAGGGAGAAAGGAAAAGAAAAAGAGGTGGGGGGGTGGCGGGGGGGGGGGGGGGGGGGGATGGGGGGTTAGGAAGAAGGGGAAGAAGGAGAGTGACAGAGACAGATTAAGTGAAAAACATCACCATTCCATGGATCCCATTGGCATACCATAAAATCCTCTTCTGGTCTTCTCTGTGGTGAGGTCTGGCAAAACGTAAGACTCCAATGGATTCATGCAGATTTGGGCAAGGTGGGACCTCCCAGGTGCCTCCCTGGGGTGGGGCAAGTTGGACTCTGTCTATTGCTACTTTCAAATAATATAAAATCTTTAGCATCTGTCTGTCCTTTGAGTCTGCCATCAATTGGCTTCTGGATTTTCAGATCTGTTGTGTTACTTTGCGTGCCCTGCAGTCGTCTGGTGCAAGGCCTCAGGAATGGGTCTGGGGGCACTGTGGAGGTCTTTGATGGGAGGTTTGTGTGCAAACCTGGCCTCAGCAGACGAGTCTGTGGCTGTGACTTGCCCACCTTGAAGCCAGACAGAGCTGATTTTCAGCACAGCTGCTGGGTTTGGCTTTGTTGTGGATAGGTTTTTCTCTTCAGCCTTGTTTACTTCTCCCCAGCCCTGAGCTAATGGGACAATAGTGTCACCTTTGTCTTGTCTCAAGTTCCCTTAGGCAGCTTAACTCACAGTGCCAAGTTCCAGTCCAGAGGCATTTTCAGGGAAGGGTGGGCTTGGGTGGTCGCAGCTTCTTTATACAGTTTTGTCCCAATGGGCAGAAAGCCCTTTATAACAATTTTTAAGCCATTAGCCATAACATTCCAGTCTCTCCCAAGTCCTGTGAGGAGCAGCTGAGAGAGCAGGGGTGCTTTAGCCTAAAGAAAAGGATGTCCACTCTAGCTATTTTAAAGTAATATTTAGGCTGCAGCTTTGTCTGTTCTAACTATTATTAATGTTCAGATTTTTAGCTCCAGGTTTCAGTATGATCCATCTTTGAATTGCACAAGGCAGCCCTATAGTTCAAATCAAGTCCAACTAGAGGCCTAACATACTAGCTACTTACACCAAACAAGCACTTAGCTACTTTCAAATCATAGAAAATTTTTAGCACCAGTATATGCCTTGAATCTGCCATGAATTGGGTTCTGGATTTTCAGAGTTCCATTGTTGCTTCTTCCAGTTTTGTTGAGGCATTGTCACTCATCTGGGAGATCCTGCCTTCAAAATGGCTTCTGGATTCCCAAAGAAGACCTCGAAAGCTCGTCTTTTGTCCAGGGAAAGACTGACATCTTTCACTGTAAGTACCCACTTACAGGCTGTGTTAAGGCTGCAAACTGCCCTGGGGTCCCTGCTCTCCCTGCCCCTGCTTTAGTGCAAGCAAGAAAATGCTTTAAGTAGGTAATAAGCAGAAATATTCTAGTAAGGCTACAAAACGCAAGTAATAAACGACACAAATATGAAGGTTTCTTTTGAGATGAACAGAGAGGGGGAATTGTGGGAATCCACAAAACCAGAGGGTTTTGGGAAAGCTGCAAAAGGCAGCCTCAGATACAGTAGAACTGTGATTAGAGCTAAGCAGTAGCCATGAGATAGGTCAGCAGAAAAATTATTTCAAAAGTAGAAAAGCAAGGACAAATAGCACAATGGTCTGTGTATTAACGCTTGTCTAGAATAACTCTCTAAGCTATGGAAAAGTTTATCTAGCAAGATATTAGGAGGGTTAAGGCTTAATAATGGAGCTCTGTGCATTGTGCTTTAAGGCTTACAAGCAGGTATTGTATTCAAAATAAGCAAGCATTGTTTTAACCAAAGGTACATGTGCTTATAGTGGTTGGATAGAACTACTGTCAAGGTGCTTTTGCTTTGTGTGATTGGTCAAGAAACTTCTAAAGGAAGTTGTAATATTAAGTTCTTGGTCTGCTGCCTGGGATGTGAGCTGCTGGCATCTTCCCATTGTCATAACCATGTAATGAGAGTGATGCTGGAAAATAAAACAGCTCAAGGCAGTTCCACAGCAGCCCTGTCCCGTTTGTGATTTGTAAATAGCCCCTGCTGGTGTCAAGACCAAGCTGCCCTTGGGCACCTGAGCATGTTGGGGGGGAAGCTCAAACTCTGCCCAAAGCCCTGTGAGACAGGGCTGGTCCCAGCTGGAAGAGCTTCCAAAGCAGCTGTTCTCTCCCAGCTCCTGTGTGGGCATGGATCCAGCCCTGCAGACACAGTGTACAGCAAAGCAAGTTATCTGCTGCAGCACGTCCAGAAGAAAATGTCTCAGGAGCTTTGTGTCGCAGACATCTTTTATGAAAAATCCTTTCCTTAGGATTTTTCCTCCTGAGAAGCTGAGAAGCCTCAGGAACAAAATGTAAACAATGATTATCTGCTGCTGTGGAATGCAACAGGTGGATCTTTGATTGGCCCATGTTGGATGTTTGTAATTAATGGCCAATCACAGCCCAGCTGGCTCAGACAGAGAGTCCAGGCCAGAAGCCTTTGTTATCATTCCTTCCTCTTCTATTCTGAGCTAGCCTTCTGATGAAATCCTTTCTTCTATTCTTTTAGTGTAGTTTTAATATATTATATATCACAAAATAATAAATCAAGCCTGCTGAACCATGGAGTCAGATCCTCATCTCTTCCCTCATCCTAAGCCCCCTGCAAACACCATCACACCTTTGTTCTGCAGGATGGTGGAAATCTTCCTGTGCTGGGAATTGTCCCCTGGTTTTGGTTTACCATGTGTTGATGGTATCTCTCCCAAAGGAGTTGGCTTCTCTTGAAAGCTCTGGATTGGTAGGAATCTTGAGGGCTGTACAGTTCTTACCTGCTCCCTGGAGCCAGGGCCACAAATGTCCCTTGGTGTCTGCAGCTCACTTGACTGAAGATGCCCCACTGCTGAGGCTCTGTCCAGGAGATCCCTCTGTTTTCTTCTCTGCAGGGGTCTGTGAGCCCAGAGAGAGAAAACAAATGCTAATTAACAGAGAGAACTACAACTTGGACACATTCCTGTGCTCCTCACTCCTGGTACAACGTTCCTTTCTTGCCTCTCTTGGCCTCACCCAGCAGTGCTATCTCCTTGCTGTGAGTTCTCAGTGCTGTACAGGGATGGAGTCAGGGCAGTTCTGAGAGCTCCTCCCCATTCTTTGAAAAGGTCACTGCCTCAATGCAATGAACCTAAAGAGGAAACAAATGCCCCAAGAGCAGAAATCCCCAACCATGTCACATGCAATCACGGAGAAGCTGATGGGACAGAGCCATGTGGTTGGAGTATGTGTATTGCACTCTGTATTGTTAATTTATTGGTGCTGAGTATTTCAGCAAGCAACTTCCAGGGCTTCCAGGACTGTCCTGGACAATGTGATCACAAATTGTTCAGCAGTGCCACTTGTTCAAGAAAAGCCTTTCTGAACAAGCCCAACTCTGAGGCTCTAGCTGGTTTATTTTTGCCTTTCAGCTGCTTCCCCCTAAGTTCCTGTGGCAGAAGTTTCTCAACATGAAGAAGAAGGCCAGCACTGGCGGGAGTTTTCTACCCAGAATTGGCCCATGTGTAGACCTGGGGAAGACTGGTCCAAAGGTAGCCTTTTCCTGCTCTTCTCCTTTCTGTTTGATGGGAAGTTTGAAGAGGGTGTGTGCTTGTGACAGGCTTGCCTCCAGCAAAAGACCTCAGTGTGCAGGTCCTGTTGTCATTGCAAGCTGCTGTTAGAGGTGGGCTGGGAGTCCTGATCTGCACTAAGCCAACACAAATAAGCTCTGCTGAAGCTGCCTAAGTGTAGCTGCCATTGCTGAAACAATGGGGGGAAGGCTGGGGACACAAAGGCCCAGCATTGCCATGTGCCATTCTCCTGCTGAAGGAGCCACCTCTTGCTTTGGTGTGGTCACCATCAAATGCTCGGGGTCACAGGATTCCCTCCACAGTGGCAGCGTTGGCCTTGGAAGGCCGAGGACCTGCAGGAATTACTTCAGCTTTAACAAAACAAATTGTCTTTATGCTTTGGGCTGGAACAATGTGTTGGACCCTGAGGGGGTGTTAGATTTTGCAGGCTGCCAGATGTACAGGGGACTGGCCCTGGGCAGAGGGGAATGGATGGGCTTTATCTGGATCAGTGCCTTCTTAGAGATGTGTTTAAAGCTGCTTTTCTGGCAGGACTGGCTCAGTAGAAAGCACAGTCCCAACGGGTAGGTGACTGAGGTGGGCTGTTGTTATGAATGAGGTCCCTGTATGTCTAATTTAATAAACCAACATTAGAATTTAGCAGCAATTTTAATTGAGCAGCAATTTTATATGAAATCATGCAATCAAATATAATCAAGCAGATACAAAATAATTTGGCAGTCGTTTGGATAAAGCATAAGCAAAACCAGTCAGGATACAGGGGGGTTTTCTCACCCTGCCTCCCATCCAAAAGATAAAGAATCCAAACACAACTTATAGACTGGATGCTAATACATATTCATCAATAATTTTCTGTCAATCTCCTCCTATATTTGATTCTTGAAATCTGTGTCACTGTACTGCACAGTGCATGCTCTGCTTGTTTCTAAGGGGTCTTTTGGCTTTTGGTGGTCGCTTCCCACGAAGGCTTCTCCTCATCATCACTGTCCTTTGAACAACCCCACAAGCTGCACATACACCCCAAGTCTTGTGTTATAGAAGCCAGCATTATATTCCAAAAAGAAGCCTTATTATTTCATAGATACCTGGAATCATCCCAATTTTGTCCATTTCAAGGCTGATTCTTTAATTATCCTGAGGCCTATTGCCTTTTGGGATGTACTTGTCTCAAACTACATCCTGCATCCTGTTTTCTCATGAACATCTGAAAACATCTGTTTTGTGACACTAATTCCATATCCTTTTCCTCTCTTACTTTTTAACAAATATTTTCTAAAATATTTAAAATATAGTTACAATTGTTAGCACGAATCACATTCATCTATCACACTGTTGAGCAAGAAATTGGCAGCAAGAGCCATGTAACACACTGGTTAAGGATTGCCCAGACAAAGCAAAGGGGAGAGTTTTCTCCAAGCAATGCCCCTGCTCCAGAATCATTTGCTGTTGTTGTGTCATTCCAGAAGTGCCTCTACACTGGTATCAATAATATGGCAATAATTATAAGATAGCAATAATGACAAGAAAGCACCCATTTAAAGCACATGGAAAACAGAGATAGCAACTCTGCTTTTAGCCAAGTTGCTGAGAAAATAACTGAACCTTTTCCTCATTCAGCATTGACCTCATTTGTCTTTTTCCTAACTTCTGTGTTACTTGATTTTTGCCTTTACCTCTGTTAGAAACACACTAACTTTTAAATACAATTAAAGGGGACAAAATCATGGAAGCAAAAGGAAACTTTTGTAATGATTCAGCTGAGCCGGGTGTTTCTTCCTCCCTCTGGAGATGAGCAAACACAGCCTCTGAGAAAATGGCAATCTTTCTATACCCTTTATACCCAGCCAGGGCTGCCCCGTCCCCTTTCCCCTTGGATGGGTACTTGGGAACTTCCATTCTCTCAGATCTCCAGCTTTTCTGTCCCCTCCTCTCTCCCCCTGCTTCCTTTTGGTCAGGTCTTCAACCCTGTCCCTCTGCCAGCTCACAGCAACACCCAACAAACCCAAACGATCCAAACACAACACACAGAACCAACAACTTTCATTCTTTAACTTAATAACCTTTTGCCTTCAGCAAAATATCACCTCATCTCTCACTCCTCCTCTGGTACTGTTCTCTTCTTACTGATGCCTAAGTTCTAGATCCAAACAGATATTTGCAGTTGTGTGGGCCTCAGTTTCCCTGTCTCAGAGTAAAGGACATCCCAAAACCGTTTCCCGTGGAGTTTGATGTAAATTTGTGTGTTTTTCTTACTCCACGAGTGTTCAGGCAGTGCCCCAGAGCTCTGTGACCACATGGGCACAGGGCTGTGCTTAAGGAAAGTGCTGCCTGGCACTCTGGAGAAGGAAAACTGGAGAAATCCATGCCAGAAGAGCAGCTTGGCTTGAGGCAGCTCTGTGTGGCCCAGCAGCTGTGGATCAGCTCAGAGCAGAGGTGGGTGAGCCACTGTTTGCCCAGGTGTGCTCACCCAGAGCCTGTACTTCACTGGGCATCAGTGCATGGGATCCTTCATGAACCTTCCTCCCAGCAGCTGAAGCTCTCCCTGCTCTCTCTCGCCTCTCCAGCTGCTGCAGATCCCCCCAAGCAGAACTTGTTTCAGATTTCCCCACCAGAGGTGGTATTTCAGAACTTCAACACTCGTGGTGTCTCTGAAATGGCTCTGTCTCTCACCAATGTGGGCAAGGTAAGTGCTGGGACGTGGAGCTTTCTTGGTTTCTCTGGGTCTGGACTGAAGGCACTTGAGATGGTAGTTCATGTTTGGAATCAGGTGTTTATTATTTCTTATCAGTAAAGCAGTCTCACAACCATGAGTTCAGTAGCTTTTCACTAGCAAGGCACAAAATGAATAACAATCTCTTGGTACAAGGTCTTTTAAGACTAAACTATCCAGTTAAGACCTAACACTTAGATTATTTTCCCTTTTAACCCAAGAACTGATCCCAAAGAGCCTGCAATGCAGACTTTTCTGTCCAATTACAAAATGCCACCCAAACCCATGAGGAAGAAGGAAGAAGAAGCACGAAGAAGAAACTCAGGATGACACCCTGTGCCCTCTATCCTGCTTCCATCCATGACATACTAAAAATCCCAAAACCTAAATTTCTCACCAAGTGATACACCTACACTCTTTATAATCTATTGCACACTTTTGTGGATTCTAGTCTATCTTGAAGTCTAGGAAACTTTCTCTATGCATGAGGGTCAAAGTCAGTGCTCCCCTGGGGGTCAGGACAGCCCAGAGCAGACAGAGAAATGCTCCCATTGTCCTGGGTTTCCACAGAGCTTTAATGCTGTGCTGGAAGAGGAGAGAGGTGTAATTCCCAGAGTGTACAGCAAAGCAAGTTATCTGCTGCAGCACGTCCAGAAGAAAATATCTCAGCACCTTTGTTCTGCAAGATGGTGGAAATCTTCCTGTGCTGGGAATTGTCCCCTGATTCTGGCCATGTGTTGATGGTATCAATCCCAGAGGAGTTGGCTTCTCTTGAAAGCTCTGGATTGGTAGGAATGCTGAGGGCTGTGCAGTTCTTACCTGCTCTCATGCTTTGCCTTGAGCTATACCACATCCTGGGTTTCCTTGGTTAATCTTGGCTCCTGGTAGGAATCTCTGCCTCTCTCAGACTGTTTGGCTCCCTTTGTGCAGCTCACAGTCAGCTCAGGGGCTGAGTCTTCTCCACTTTATGCTGGAATCACTTCTCATTCATGGCATTGGCACTGCAGGAAATGTGTTCTGAAAGAGCCCTGCAATCAGAGTGATGGAGCAGAAGCAGTGGGAGGCCTTTAGGTGCCACTTCAGGCTCCTGCTAAGTTTCATCCAGCTCTGCTCAGCTTTTCCAAAAGCAACACGGTGCTCTGCTTTCCCTTTGGAGAACCACAGCACATCCAAAGCCATGTGCTCCTGGAGGCTTTTACCTTCACTTGAAAAAAATTGGGATTGTTTTGCAGTTTCCCAAGAGAACTGAGAGGGAAAAAGTTGAAAAAAGTCAGCAGTTGTGTTCCACTGTAAAGAGGAAAACAGAGACCATTGGAATTTCAGTCAGGGAAACATTTTCTCAAATGAAGCTTGTGGCAGGAGTGGGCTGGTGGGAAGAGACAGGAGGGAGTCCAAATCATCTGGTTTAGACTTTTGGAGAGCATTTTGGTGCTTGGGGGTTGATATCTATGTGCTAGAAAATGCATGTGTGCTGTGTCTGTGAATCCCAGAGGGCAGCACCTGGCCTGCTGGCTGCAGGCAGGAATGCCCAGCAGCCCAGCTTGCCTGCACAGGCAGCAAGAAGCCCTGCAGAGCCAAGATTGGCTTTGCATACTGGAACCACACTGTCACTCAGTGCTGGTCATGTTTCTCCAGGCAGAAAATGCCTTTGAAGCCCAGAGTCAATAGGCACAGCCTGTCAGTGTTTCTGTCACTTTTGGCCAGCTGATTGCTCTCATGGTTTTATGATTCTTCCTTGCTGCTTTACTGCCCATTTAAATTCTCTTTGCCATCTCCTTGTTTTAGGGATTGTCTTGCTGTGTTCCTTCTTTTGCTTTTCAGGTTTGCTTTTACTCCCAGTAAGGCCACAGGGTTTGGTGTCCTCTCTTGCTGCTCTGCCTGCCTGACTCTATCCCCAGAATGTCCCTAACCAAACCTCATCTGCTAGAAGGGAATTTCTTCTTTCCCCCACAATAATGTGCTGGTTTGCTTTCAGGTAGCACATTCCCCCTCTGGAACATGACAACTTCATGGCTGTGTGCAGGCAGAAGCCAGCAGGTTTTTTGGCCTTGTTGAATATGCAGATGACTTGGTTCAGGTGCTCTGTCTCCATCCTGCTGGTGCTGAGCTGCTCAGCCCTTCCTTCCCAGCAGGCACTGCCCTGCTGGCCCTGGCCAAAATGCTGGAGCCAGACAGGAGGGATTCAAGCTCAGCCTTGTGAATGATGTGCCTGTGCCTGCACAGCTGAAAGTGCTTTGGAAAAGGGGCCAGGGAGGGATGTCAGCAGGGCACGGACAGGTCTCCTCTCGTTTCCACAAGTGGCAAAATTATTGTTTCAAAAGTGGCAAAATCATTATTTCATTGTTGGGAAGGATGAAAGTTTGACAAGAAAGTCTCACAGATACGTATGCTTAGCAGAAAGATTTTTAAATGTGGAGTCTGATGAAGGAATAGAGATGGAAGCAAGTTTAGATATAGAAGAAAAGAATATCTGAGCCAGTCTTACTGGATAACCAAGAAGCCAAAGGGTGTGTTAGTTAGAAGGGGTTTTTATGGCTTAGAGCAAAGGATAAACCCACCTCAAACAAGAAAATGTTTTTACCAAACAAGAAGATAGCACAGGCAAACAAGCCTGCTGATGTGGCAAGTAGAAAAAAGGTCTCAGAATTTTCCACTGCAAGAAAACGGAAAAAAAATTTCTAGCTTAAACTGTAATGTACTAACTTTTAGTGATTGGAGAATAGTAACATGAATGTGGTAATGATGGTAGTTATGATAGGCTATAGGTAATAGTTAAGGTATAGATTGGTTCTGCTGTATGAAGATGCTCAGCAAAGAAAAGTCTATAATGGATTGTAACCAAAATTAAAGGGTCTCCAGGCTTGCCTGCAGCTGGGGCTGACAGCTGTAGGCACAGGCTCTGTCACCCATGACCCTGGACTGCAGTAACCTCTTGGATGGAATGAACTGCATTTTGGAGAGCTGCCTGGAGTCCCACATGCCTCATTCAGGCTCTTACATTTCATGTCTTTGCTGCAGGTTCCTCAGGTGGTGAAGGTCTCCATGGAGAGCTCCCCTTACTTCCAGCTCTCGTGCTCCAGCGATGTTTTCTGTCTGGTGCCGCCGGGCGCGTCTGCCCCTGTGCGCATCCGCTTCACCCCCGGCGGGAACAAGGTGAGGCTGGAGGGGCCAAAACACAGAATGATCTCCACAGCCACTGTTTTCCCTGCACTCTGGGGATAGAGCCCATTGCATGCTGTGAGCTGGGCTCCAGGCCGTGGGCAGGCAGCCTGCAGCCAGTCACACCTTGGCACTGCTGGCAGGCACTGCAGCCAGGCCTGACAGGCTCTGCTTCCCCTCCCTGCACATCCCTGAGCAATGCCAGGGGAAGATGCACAGGGAGCAGTGAAAATGAGGGCACTGCAGCCAGGCCTGACAGGCTCTGCTTGCCCTCCCTGCACATCCCTGAGCATTGCCAGGGGAAGATGCACAGGGAACAGTGAAAATGAGGGCACTGCAGCCAGGCCTGACAGGCTCTGCTTGCCCTCCCTGCACATCCCTGAGCATTGCCAGGGGAAGATGCACAGGGAACAGTGAAAATGACAGAGGGCTGTTGATAGATCTTTGGCCATCTCTAGGTGTGACAGTGTTCACAGGGTTTCTTGGATGAGGGAAGAGATGAGGATCTGACTCCATGTTTCAGAAGGCTTGATTTATTATTTTATGATAGATATTACATTAAAACTATACTAAAAGAATCGAAGAAAAGGTTTTATCAGAAGGCTAGCTCAGAATAGAATAGGAAGGAATGATAACAAAGGTTTGTGGCTTGGCTCTCTGTCCAAGCCAGCTGGGCTGTGATTGGCCATTAATTAGAAACAACCAACATGGACCAATCAAAGATCCACCTGTTGTATTCCACAGCAGCAGATAATCATCGTTTACATTTTGTTCCTGAGGCCTCTCAGCTTCTCAGGAGGAAAAATCCTAAGGAAAGGATTTTTCATAAAAGATGCCTCCGACATCTAGGTCCAGTGGAAGGGATTTCATTATGATGGAAAACAGCAGAGGAACAGAGAGGTCAGAGAGCTTTCCTCCTTCCTGACTGCCAACAGCATCCTGCTGCCTCTTGGCACTGTTCTTCTCCTGACTTGGTTGGAGAGGCAAAGTTAGAGGGGAGTTCTGAGCCAACTGATGTTTCTGCACCAGGCCAGAGGTGCAGGATCTCTTTGGGTACAGCTGCTTTCTCATCTTCTTTTTGCTGCTTAGAGTCAGTTCAACACTTTATCCTATTCTCAGACAGTGGGAATATAGAAACCTAAAGAGGAATGTCCTGTGTTCCCCAGCTCCATGTGACCGTGTTCCCAGGGGTCTTAGGATGAGGGAAGAGACAAGGGTGTGACTCCATGTTTCAGAAGGCTTGATTTATTATTTTATGATATATATTATATTAAAACTATACTAAAAGAATAGAAGAAGGGATTTCATCAGAAGGCTAGCTAAGAATAGAAAAAGAAAGAATGAATAACAAAGGCTTGTGGCTTGGACAGAGAGTCCGAGGGAGGTGACTGTGATTGGCCATTAATTAGAAACAACCACATGAGACCAATCCCAGATGCACCTGTTGCATTCCACAGCAGCAGATAATCATTGTTTACATTTTGTTCCTGAGGTCTCTCAGCTTCTCAGGAGGAAAAATCCCAAGGAAAGGATTTTTCATAAAAGATGTCCGTGACAGCTCCATGTTCCTTAGAAGGGACTTAGGAATTATTTAACATCATTGAAATTTAGAGTAAAAATGGTGGTGGCCTAGGGCATTTCTCTGGATGACCCAAGTGACAAAAGGGCTTAATGCCACTGAGATAGGTTTTGCAAAGTACACTGGTGCCTTTAAAATGTGACACATTAGTAGAACTTAGTGTTCATTTTAGGGTGGCAAAGGTAAATTGATGCCCTTGTAGGGTTCTAGGAAATGGTTTTTCTTCTGCCATGGGGATGGCACTAAATGTCCTGTGCTGAGCCAGTTTCTTTTCCTGCAGGATTATTCCCACGAGCTGGTCTGTGTCACTGACAATGAAAGGATAGTTGTGCCAATTCGGGCCATTGGTGCCCGAGCTACCCTGGACTTCCCTGCCCAGCTGGACTTCTCCAAGTGTCCGGTCAGGTACAGAACCCAGAAGACTCTGCTGGTGCGCAATGTTGGTAACCAGGCAGCTCGGTACCAGCTGAGCACCCAGAGCTGAGGATCTGTCCTTGTGCATATCTTGGTTTGGAAAGACAGGAGTCTGCTAAGGAAGGCAGGAGCCTCTCCTGAAATGGAGAATGCAAACCCTCCCCACCCCTCCAAATTGCTATAAATTTTAAATTAAGGGGGCTCTCAGGCAAAAATACGGGAGCAGGAAATAGCAGTTCCTTAATAGGGAAAAGAAAAAATAAAGGACGAAATCAACAATGCAGTACACTAGAACAACACTGACAGAGTCAGAACCCAACCTGACACCCTGTGGGGTGTTGGGAGCAGTCCAATTGGAAATGTGGCTGCAGGCCTCCTGCAGTGTCAGGGGTGGTTTCTGTTGGAGCAAGGGGCACCTGTAGAGAAGGATGTATTCTTCCTCTGAAGATCCAGTGGAGGAAGAAGAGGCAGCTGCTGTTCCTCTTGGGAATCCAGTGGAGAAAGCCATGCTGGTGTCTCAAAAACCTCTGGATTCTATCTGGGTAGCAATGCTTGGCTCCTCCCTCTGGGCGGAGCATCTCCCAATGGGATGTTATAGTTCTTATCAGTTGTGCAGTGACATTCAATAGCCTGTTATCAGCAGATGTCCCCTCCCCAGGGAGGAGTGATTGTGGTCACTCAAAGAGAGAGATAAAGCAAACTGCCCACTTGACAAAGGTAGTCTGCCATACAGATGGTAATGGAAAAGATCTTGCATTGCAATCTGGAACACATGGCAAGAGACAATCCTGGCCCAGCAAAAGGGAGAAGGGGTGGTCATAGGGGAGGCAGAGCTCAGTCCTCAGCACCACAGCAGCGTGAGGCCTTGTCCCTGCCAGCCTGAGCCATGTGCTGGCAGGATAATGCAGTGTGAGCAGGAGAGCTGATGCTGGCTGCTCTGCAGCTTTGGAGCTGGGCTGCTGCTCTTGGCAGGCACTGGCTCAAGGCAGTCAAGAAATGAAAGCAATCTGCACTGGATGATAGCAATAAGATAAGGGAGATGGATAAAAAAGAACAGAGAAGTTATTCCTTAGCAAGAGAAAAGTGGTGAGTAGGTGTGCCCATAGTGGAGAAACAATGATGCTGGCTTTGTTTTTGGAGGAAAAGTGCTGCTTTTTTCTTTTGGAAATCAAGAGGGAACCTTTCACCATCAAAGAATTGATTCTCCTCTGTCCCTCCCCCAAAGTGGTCATGGGGTGTTTGTGCATAAGCAGCTTTCTCCTGGAGCAAGGGCAGGTGTCTCTTGTTGAGATGTGCAGAGCAGAGCCAGGGCCAGTCCTGTGAATACAACACAAGGCCCAGGTCACTGCTCCTTGATTTGGAACCAAAAGGCAGAGTGGGCACTGATTGGCTTCAACCATGAAATCAACTCTGGTGAGTGTTGTGCAGCTTCAAGTGCTGATTTCAGTGGATGTTGGTGGCTTTTGGAGTGTGTCTGCTGAGTTCAAGGCCAGGTGAGGTGCTGTGCTAGATTCAGGACAGCCTTGTTTGCTTGTTGAAGCTCTTGCTCTTGGCTGTGCCAGCTGGGGCACTGCTGACAAGCTGGTCCTTTCCTCTAGGATTCATTTGTCCCCTGGGTAGAACTGTTGCTGCTCTTTCCAGAGGATGTTTGGGAATGCCCTGGATTTGTGTCTCAGAACTGTGTCTGTAATGATTGGGTGGGTCAAACTCTCCTGGGAAAGCTCCTCCATGGGAACAGCAGTTGCAGCTAAGAAGGAGCAAAGCAGGGCACCTGTGGCTGGCAGGGCTGCTTACAGAAGCTTGTGGGGACACCTTGATGTCCATCCCATTGCAGATGGGGAAACTGAGGCACGGAGCCCTGTCTGGGTGTGTGTTCAGGGTCCTTCATGAGACCCCCAGCAAGCCAGGGGCTTCTCCTGCCTGCCCTGTGCCCAGAGCCCATCAGGGGCTGTTGGCTGCTGCCCCTTGGCTTGAGCTGCCCCCTGTGCACAGGGCCCTGTGCTGAGCACACGGTGCTGTGTTGGTTGGAAACCCAGGGTGCCCTGAGCCCAGGTTTTGTGCCCTGAGCCACGACAGCCGGACCTTTGCAATGCCTTTAACCGAGCCCTTTCCTGCTCTGTCCTCGGCCTCCAGGGGCAGCGTCACTGCACCAAGTTTACACTTCGACCTCCCTGAGCTCGACTTCGGGGACATCTCCCTTGGTGAGTGTTGCCTGGGCTGGGACACAGCGTCAGGGATCTGTGCCTTCCAACAGAAAAGCATCCCTCACTCCTGGTCTGCCCCAGCAGCCTCTTCAGGCTGTCAACTGCAGGGCTGCTGCTGCTGCTGCCTCAGGGGGCATTTTGCCATTGTGAGATCCAATAGAAGCAAGGAATAGAAAGTCAGTATTTTCTGGTGTCTCTGTGCTGCTTGAAAAGACAGATGTCTGCCAATGAAGGTGGGAATCTTCCTGCAATGGAAAGATGAGCCGTTCCCTCCAAATTATTATCCCTTTGAAATGACAGGGCTCCCAGGCAAAACTATGGGAAAAGGAATAACAGTTCTTTCCTAGACTGTCTCAGGAGAGCACAGACAAGAAGGCAAGAACAGACGTTTCCCAGGGGCCAAGTCCCGTTTTTCCCCTTTGGTGGAGTTGTGGTCACAGCAGGAGGAGCTGTGGGCTCTGGCAGGGCAGGGATCCCCTCCCAGCCGGTGCGGGAAGGGAAGGGAAGGGAAAGAGGAAATGCTCCTTTTGCAGACCCCCAAAGGGCAGGGGGATGTGGGCAGTGCCCAGCAGCAGCAGGCAGGAGCGGGGCAGGCAGGCAGGGCCGATGGCAGCGCTGAGCTGCAGCCAGGGCAGTCCCGGGCCAAGCACACAACCTCCCGCAGCAGCAGCGGCCGAGCTGCGATCCCCAGCGGGAGGAAGGGAAGCTCCGCTCCCTGCCCAGCCTCAGCTCCCACTGCACAGCCGCCCACGGCATCACGCCACAGCTCCCAAAAACCCCAGCGGAAAAGCCCAGCCAGGGGCCAAAACCCCCCAAAACCCCTATCCCCCTTCCCAGACCAAGGGCAACATTCACTGCCAAGCCTAAACCCAGGACAATGAAATTTATGAACTTCTGATGGAAACACATTGCCTTTCCTGAGCTGCTTCTGCCGCAGCCTGCATCACCACGGAGGCACTTGTCAAGCTGCCTTTTGAAGAAATGATACAAGAAAGGCAACAGATGGAAATATGGTTCTGAAGCAGGAGATTGATCCTGCTGAATGCCATTTCATTCCTAAGGTCTCTTCAGCTGAAGGCAGCTGTTGGATCTTTGCTTCTTTGTAACTGTTGACTGTTGTCTGCATGTGCTGGCCTCAGTCTCATTTGAGGTTTTGCCACCTGGGTTTGTCCTTTTTGTGCCTCTCTTGCCTCCCTGCTGGAGTCCCTGCTGGAGCTGGCAGTGGTCACTTGGATGGGCACAGAGAAGCTCTGGGCTGCAGCTGCAGTTGTTTGTTCTCCCCATCTGTGTTCCAGTGACTCTTGGTGAGCAGGCCTGGGGAGAAGTCTCCTCCCCACAGAGCTGCCAGCCCAGCCAGATGTGCACTGCAGAGCAGGCTGTGGCTGCTCTGCGGGCTCTGCAGGACATCCCCACCATGAGTGGCTGTATCTCTGCCTTTGCAGGATGGAAAGCAAATCTCAGAGCTAGAGTGGGGGAAACCCTTGCAGGCAGCAATCACAGTGAGCAGCATGGCTGTGATGTCCCTGTTTCTTGGGTGAGGTGGGACCTGGTTCCTAATTGCTGATCTCAAAGCAAGGCTTGGGTGTGCCCCAGTTGAGTGGGCTCTGAGCTGTCACGTGCTCAGTCTGTTTGGCCCAAACCAAGAGATGCCTTAAGGATCCTGCAGAGACAAGCTGCATTAGGGTGCTTTGCATCACGTTCTAGTTCCTGATTCCATCCTCACTTTTGCTGTAGCTTCTTCTCAATGACAACTCACTGTTTATATATCTTGAAAACGGTGGGAGTGTTGGCAGGCTGACCAGGGAATTTGACAGCTTGAATTCTCAGAGTAAATGTTGCGTCTGGGTGCACACTCATCACTGAGAGAGAGCTGGTGCTGGTTTGGGGCAGGGGAGGGAGCTCTTTCCCATCACAAAGAGAGAAGCGTGCAGTGTTCAGCAGGGCTAGGAGTGGGCATTTTCAAGGCTGCAGTCTGGAATCTGTGTCCAAGGGAACTCAGTGATGATTAATTCCTCACGCAGCTTCTCGCTGAGCTGTAGTTTAGCTAATAAAGAGCTCAACTCCAATCCCACTTTCATCCTGCCAGGATATTCCCCCAGGATCATGCCCTAGTGGGTGCCTGAATGGATATTTGTGTCCTTCCCCAGGCTTTCCCTACACGCGGCGCTGCCGCCTCACCAACAGCTCCCCGGTGCCCCTGACGTTCCAGCTCCGCATGTCGGACGATGGCACGCAGCCGGCTGTGGACAGCGTGGATCAGATCCGCAGGGACACTGACCCGGCCTGGAGGGAGGGAATTCATTTCTATGTGGAGCCCAGGGAGTTCACCATCAATCCCAGCCAAGGCACCATCCTCCCCCAGGGACACCAGGACATCGAGGTACGGCCAGAGCCCAGCCACAGACGCTGCAGCACCAGGGCTGGAGCTGCACTGGAGTGTGGGAGGGCTTTAGCTCTGGTGCCAGCTCTGAGCATCCTGGCAGTGAGAGATCTGCACTGCTGGGAGGCCTCTGCTAGCTGGCTTACTCGGGATGTTCCTCAAGGAGCACTGTTTGGTTTCCAAATTCATATGCTGAGGTCACATACCTTATGGTCAAGGCCTGAAGCCATTCTTGTGTTTTTGAGAGCGAGTTATTTGATTGCAAGTGGGCAGCAGAAGGATGAGGGCAGAAGGTGGCTGTTAGAGAGATGTCATTGGATAAAGCAGTTAGCTTTTCTTCTTGGTCTCATTTCCCCCCTCCTGGGGAGCAGAATGATTTGTGTTCACTGCAGGAATCTCCAGTGGGGACAAAAAACTCTGCAGCCATGAACTGCCGAGCACCTGCTGGGCCACACTTTGCCCTCAGCTTCCTGCTGTGAAGCTGAACTCATTGTGTTCAAGTCGGGTTTCCTCTGCATGGATGTCTTTGTAGTCAGATGAAAAATTGGCCCCTTAATTTGAATGCAGTGGTGCATAGAGCTTTAGTCTAATGTTTTAAAGTAGCTGACCTGATAGCAAGGGGTGTTTAACAAATCTGGCATTGCCAGAAGGCTTTTGTTACTCTGAGACTGTGCTCTAAACATGGAGCAGCAGAAGAATTAAGGCCAAATCCTCCCTCAGGAACTGGAGGATATCACACGTGGGTAATGAGCTTATGTAAGGAAGAATTGACTGTTCTTCTCTTGCACCAGGTGACCCTGTGCTCCAACACGGTGATGGAGTTCTACAGGAGATTGCTGGTGGACCTGGAGGGTTTTGGTGAGGGAGTGGCATCAGTGGTCATCACAGCCAGGTACCAGCCCTTGCCTGGCCCCCCCAGGCACTGCCTCGCCCAGGCTTTGCTGGCTGCAGCTGCCAAGGAGAAGTGCTGCTGAATGGCCTCATGTTGTGCCAGCTGGACATGAGAACAGCAGTGCTTGGGCAGCAGCCTGTGGTGAAAAGCACCCCTGCTCACAGCCCAGCATGGGCCTGGGCCCTCTGCTAAAGGCACCAGGAATGATATCATTTCTTGGCCTGGTTTTTGGTGCTTGAGGTGGAACAAATTTCCCAAGGGCCTCCTCTCCTTCTTCTGCAAGAGGTGGAGTTGTGCTGGTGGTGAGCACCGTGCACTGGTTTGGGCCACACCAAGCAGCTGCTGAGAGTCAGGGTCTGGCTCTGTCCATGAGGGCCCATGGCAGGGGGGAAGTGGCTCCCAGCAAGAGTGGGGAGGGCAAGGTCTGACGAGGGGAAAGCAGCCCTTGGTGTGGCAGGTCAGCTCCAGTTATTCTCCTTCCCTCTGCTTCCCATTTTGAGCTTTAATGTTGTCAGAGTTGAGACCAAAAGTCGTTGTTGCTGCAGCAGAATTCCATGCTGCTGTGCTGCTGTGGGTGTCAGTGTGATGCCAAGAGGGATGCAGCTCCCTGGCGCTGTTCCCTGTCCCAGGCAGAGCCATGCAGGCAGTGCCTGGGCTGCCATTTTGTCAAGCAGGTGGAGCTGGGGCCAGGCAGGGCCTGGAGCTGTGCAGTGCAGGAGCCAGGGAGCTGCAGGGCCTGGCAGGGGCTGATCAGCCCCTCTGTGGGGCAGCTGCTGTCTCGTGCCCTCCAGGGCTGGGGCAAAGAGCTGAGTTCTCAGGCAGGGCAGCAGCACCATGGCAGAGAAGGGAGTCATTTTTACTGAGACATTGGAGTTGTGTGTTCCTTGAGCCTTAGGGAGCCCTGATCCTTGTTGGGAAGGCTCCCCCAGAGCTCGTGGCTCACTGGGACTGTTCCAGGAGTCCTTGCAAGCCTTCTTGGGTAAAGGAGGGGCTGAGGCAGCTGTGGCTCAAAGTGCTCTGCCTGGGGCACTTGGCAGCCTCTGGGTGCTGCCTCTCAGGGTTTGCCCCTCCTTGACAAGACATGTTGGAGTGGGAAGAGGTAGAAGGCAATTTATCCCTGTAGGGCTGTTCAATGTGCATTTGACAGTGACCAATGTGTTCTGCTCCATTGCACAATCTTTGGGGGGAAACGTTCTCCATTCTCTCAGTATCTCTGATTGCCCTGGGGTCATCTCTCTGCCCAGATGTCTCGTTCCTGAGCTCCAAGTGTCCTCCCCAGTCCTGATGTATGATGAGTGCCACCTGAAGGTGCCATATGAGAGGAAGATCCTCATTAGGAATCCCAGCCACCTTCCTGGCTGCTACGGGCTCATTCCCCAGGTTTGGCATCACATCCACCTCCTTCTGTCAAATATTACTGAGGAGATTATTAGGGGAAAAAAGGGTTTGGATAAGAACTGGTTTCTATTCAGCCTTATAGATCTGCTGAGAGCAGGATCCTACCCGACTGTAAACTTTAGGAGGCAGTTGAAGCTCCTGAGGAAACAGTTGATGTTCTGGTCTTCAGGGTGTTTTCATGTGGGAGATCTGAGAGGGTTGTGAAAAGCTGCTGCATCCACAGACACCAATGCCTGTGCTGGCAGCCTCCTTGCAGGCTCCCCTGGGAGTGCTAAGCCTACAATTCTTGCATCTTGTGTGTGCCTTTTACCTTTGTGCTGGGGAGTTTGAAACGTGTGTGTAAGTTGCTGTTGCGGTGGATGTTAAGGAGTCTAAAGTTTCTCCAGAGGTGCCTCTGAAGTTGCATTTCATTCTGTCCCTTCCAGAAACGCAAGGAGGACTCTGCTGTGCTCTACTCCAGCCCCAAGCCCTGTGGGATTGTGCAGCCCCAGAGCACAGCAGAGATCCCAGTTGTTGTGGAAGTGCAGGCCCTGGGCACTCATCGCACCAACGTTGTCATCGGCGTGTTCGGGGATGAGAGAAACCCACTGGTGAGGACAAGGGGAGATGTGAGCCTGTGTGCAGCTGCTCGTGGCAGGGTGCACAGGGACAGGGATTCTGCCGGGGAAAACAGGCCCAGGCTGCTGGGGAGAAGGACAGGAGGGATGGGGGGCACAAACAGCTCCTGCCTTAGAGGTGGCAATCTCAGGGTCTGACACAGAATGGAGCTCGGCTAAGCTGGAATCCAGGGGCATTTGAGTTCATTCTTCTTTCAAATGCTGTTAACTTTGGAAACATCTGTTTGAAAATGTCATCTCTCTGAGCACAAAAGAGGACGTCAGAAGACTTCTGGGAACCTTGAGCTTTCTGTAAAAGAAAGGAAAGCTGGCATTTGAAGGGTGGTTGCAAGGATTGAAACTTATATTAAAACATATGGAAATGGCAATGCCAAATTCCCTGGATGGCACCAGACATCGGAACCTGGGCCATTGTGGCACTGCCTGTAAATCAGTGAACAGGAAGGACAGGCAATGCAGGCTGCGCCAGGGAGCCTGAAGTTTGACCAAACAGTTGCTTTCAACTATCAGGCTGCTTCCCTTAGAGAGGAGGGTTTCTCCCCACCAGAAGGACCAGTTGTTTAACTGTCAGCCTGGTCTTAACAAGGGATTTCTTGCAAAGGTAAAAGCTTTGGGCCAATAATTTTTAGTTGGAAAGGTTCTCTTACCTTAATCCTTTTTGATTTGGAGGTGAACATGTAATTTTCTTTTTCCCCAAAAGCCCAGCATTTCAGCTGGAGAGTGGTAGCTGTCCCTAAAGAAATAACTTGAGCAAGGTTAAGCTGTTGAAGGTTTTTTAGGTTTCCCTGTTGTGGTTTGTTTTGTGTTTTTTTTTTTTTTTTTTAATCCTTCTTGCTTGCTTCCTGGAACAGAGAGCACAACTACGGAGCTCAGGACAGCTGGCAGAAATCTCCCCAAGCCCAAGGCTGGCAGAGCTTGGCAGGATCCCAGCACCACAGCCTGTGTATGTATGGATGGATGGATGGATGGGGAATGCGACCTGAGTCGCCTGGGAGAGTTGGGAAATGTCAACCAACCCCCCAGCAGTGTCAGGGGAACATTCCTGATAAATCTCTGGTGGAGCTGCAGAGTTTCTGGCCTTGGGCACTGGGGGGGCTCTGCTGGCTGGGCACTGGCTGGGTCTGCCCCTCGGTGCCTCAGATCTCACCTTTTTGCTGCCTTCTCTGTCTTTCCCTGTCCCACTGTGCTTTTTGCATCCCCACCAGGTGTTCATGCCTGTCCTCTGTAGTTGCTCAATGCAAGCAGTTGCAGCTGCTGCAGCACCTCAGTGTCATCCCTGGGCTGCCTTTAGAACAGACCTGCTCCAGCCTGGATTGGGAAGGGCTGGATCAAACCATTTCTCAGGTCAACGTGCCAGCACCCACCCAGGGGCTGCATCCTGGCCAGGAGCTGCTCGTGCAGGTGTCCCTCCCTCCCACTGCAGGTCCCTGTTCATAGTTGTGTTCTTTTCCAGATGTGAGCCTTACCCATCTAAATTCCAACCCCAACCACCAAAGGGGAAGAGACCCAGTTTGGTATCCTCGGCATCTCTAAGGAGACGCTTGAGGATTAGAAATGTGGAGGAGGCAGCCACAGCCCTGAAAGAATCGTGGGGTTTTGCCCAATCTCCAGGAGCAGAGGTAGATTTTCTTGTACCGCTACTGCTTGTGCTGCCTCCCCAGCCTGCCAGCACCAAGTCCTGCTCATGCTGAGCTCCCTTTTTGCTGCCCGGCTCTGCTGTGCTGACAGTGGGCTGGGCAGCAGGGCCAGTGGCTGGACATGGGCTGTGTGGGAGGGAGAAATAGGAGAGTTTTCCTTGGAGAAGCTGACTCAGAACCTACAGGCCTGTGCTGAGTGTGGGATTTTTTTTTGCCTTGTTTCTTTCCCAAAGTAAGATGAGCCTTTTCTCTGCATCATCATGGTAACACCTCCAGCTTCCTTCCCAGAGCAAGCTGGGATGATCCTGATCTCCATGGAGCCTCTTCCCAAGGCAGCCAGACTCCCTGTTTGCAGGGCTCTGCTTTCACCCAGAGCTGCTATTGCACTGCTGGCCCTGAAGCTGTCTCACAAAGGGAGACTTTGCAAAGTGGCTGTCTCTTCCTCCCAGCACAGAAAATGGCATGTTTTCCAGGTGCCAGCACCAACTCCTGCAAACCCTCACCTGCCACGAGGCTTGGAGGGATTCAGGTGCTCCCTGGACGTGGCGCACGCTCCCCTGGGAGCGGAGAAGGCAGGAGGGAATCTGTCTCACTTGCACATTGTCAGTGTGGCAAGCAGGGCTGGAGCTCCCAGTGCCACTGGTGGGCCTCAGCATTGGCCACAGAGGGGCCTCCCATCCCTGCAGGCCCATCACAAAGTGCTGCTGAAGCAACTGGTAGTTGGAGAGGCCATGCAGGACACGTTGTAGGGCTGCCCAAGGACACTTTGCAGCACCTATGGAGGGCACTGCTCCCCCTGGAACTCCTCAGGTGGTCCATAGGAAACTTTTGCAGGAGCTTTTGCTGTAGCACCTTGAGAAAGCAGCATTTAAATCAGAGAGAGGGGAAGAGCCTCAGGAGTCAGATGAGCTGGGCTGGAGTCCTTCGCTCAGCTCCGAGAGCTCTCACTCTGAGCCTCCTCCTTTTCTAAAAGCAGTAAGAAATGCTTTTTAAAGGCAAGTTGTGCATCAGAGAGAATTTCTACTGCCAGGAGACATCCCAGGTCACTTTCACGTAATGTACTAATTAATGCATTGATCTGTGAGTGTGGGAGAAGATTTTCCCCATGGTCCCTGCACTGGTCAGTGGCATGGATGCAGGATGAGATGAGGGTGATTCTGGCAGTGTTTGGGGAATAGGCCCCTCCAGGTACAGCTGCACTTTGCTCCAAGATGCTCTTCTGCATCCATTGCCATGCTCAACAGCTCAATCTCTCCTGTCTTCCATCCAGGCTTTCAGTATCCTGCCAATGTCAGGTGTGCTGCAGCCAGGTGAGAGCCAGCAGGTCTCCTTCACCTACTCTGGCCACCTCAACACCATCTCCGATGTCACGGCGCTGTGCCACGTGGAGGGAGGCCCCACCTACGAGGTGCTGGTGACCGGGGAGATCTCACGTGTCCGCTACTCCGTGAGGCCCCAGGAGATCAACTGTGGCTTACAGGTACCACACACATCCCTGGCACAGCTCCTTGCCTTGGCACCACGGCCAGCAGGTTCCTGCCCACCTCGCTCCAGGGCTCCCTTCCCAGCCCCTTTGTTGGCTCTGGGGCTTGGAAGCCCAACCTTTGAGGGACACATCTGGCATCCAAGCTGCTCTAAAATGGCCATCTCCAACCCTCTCCACAATGCTGGGAATGCCTCTTTTTCAGGGTACCTAACACTGCCTCTGGGGCAGGCAGGGTCCCAGTGAGGGTGCTCTGAGGGGTGTGTCCCTGAGACATCTCTTTGCTGATCCACACCTAAAGCCTGACCTCCAAGGAGATGCTCTTGTCTAAAGCTCTTGCTTAATCCACACAATAATCAAGGGAAGAAGTTGGGCTTCCAGTCACTACCGTTGGAGAGACTGTCCCAGAATAATCCCCACTTCACTCTTTTCCAGTCAAAAGCCCACAGATATTTCCAGCTGCTGGCCCTGTCTGTGTTGCCCTGGGTGACTCCCTTGTTGCATCTATGTTGCTTGCCAATACTTGCATGCAGGTGCCTTTTCTCCTGGAATGCCTCAGTGCTGTCTCTGTTTCTCCTGGCTGTGGGTGACCCCTCAGAGGGCAGAGGGCCTGTGTGCCCTGGTTCATTTATTGCTGGCCCTCACATGGTTGTTACCACAGCTCTGTGTGCTGCCAGAGCTGCCTGGTGCTGTGTAGGTGCCCTGTGAGTCTCACTCACTGGATTTTGATGAGCAGTACCTTGAGGAGGAGAAGGTGAGAAGGCAGGTCTGGTCCCCATGTACACGCTGCCCAAGCTTCACAGCACTCCAGCATTCCCAGGCTTGTGCCAGGGAGATGGAGGCAATCCCCAGGGCAAAGCCAGCTCTGCTGACATGCTGTGGGAGGACCTAAACTAAATAGTTGGTGTTATTGGGAGGAAGGGAGGAGACAGAAAATGGGTTGATTGAGTCTGTGTGATGAAAGGCAAGAAAAGGAATCTTGCGTATGGTTTCTCTTCCCTCCACATACAGATCCTGCGGATGGCAGTGGGGTCTGAGTACCAAAAGAGCTTTGTTATGCCTCCACGTGCCATGGGTGAGACACTGCCTCCAGAGGTGCTGCAGGACCACGAAGCACACAGGAGGCCAAAGGCTCAACAGGCAGAGCTCAAGCCCATGGCAGAAGCCAAGGCCAGGGCTGAGTCTGAGGTCAAGGCCAAGGCCATGGGCAAGGCAGCAGCAGGTCAGAAAAACAGTGAGGGTTTGGTGGTGTCTGTTTTGCCTGTGGTCCAGCCCATACACCCTGAACTCTCTCTGTCACCTTGCTCTCCAGGGAAAGCCCATTCTTTTAGCAGCTGCCTGTTCCCCAGCTTGGTGGAGGAGCTCTTGGCTGAAGGGCTGTGGCATCCTCTACCAACCCTGAGTGTAGCCAAAGCAAGCTCCTATCTGCCTGCCATAGACTGGGGAAATAATCAGGATATTTCCTTGTGTCCCTTAGCCACAAAGACTAGGGCTGGATGAGTTTCTCAGCCAATAGGACCAGATCTAATATCACTGGCTCTTTTATATTTGCACCTTCCTAGCAACAAAAGAACAATCTCATCTTGCTTTCACCGAGTCTCCTTTCCTGGGATCCGAGGGCATGGGGACTTTACTGCCCGGCCATAGCTTGGGGGATTGTCTGAATTCTGGGGGGGGATACAAGCTCCCCAATATCTCCTGGGATGATAGGCTGGGTCAGGAAAAGCTGTGAATCCTTGCAGCTGACCCAGAGCACCCAGGTCAGCTTGCAGTCACTCATGGTTTCTCCTCTTTGTGCTAAAGAACTGCAGCGAGAGAAAGCTCTGCAGAGGAAAGCAGAAGTGGATAAAATAGCACTGGAAAGGAAGCTCATAGGGAGGAAAAAGTGAGTAAGGCTTCCATGGGTTACTGCTGTTCCATGGGTTATTGTCCCTGGAGGGCTTCCCTGCTCCAAGGACTCTGAGCTCAGAGGTGCTGGATAGCAAAGGCCAGAAGCAGCACAGGGATGGCCATTCTGAGCTCCCTGGCTCCCAAGAGAGGAAGGACCTTCTTCTGTTGAGACAGAAGATCTTCTTCTCTATTGGAGTGCTGAGCCCTCCTGGCTTAGATGCTGCCTGCAGGGAGCTGGGCTCTGGGCTTGCCTTGGCACTGCCTCTAGAGGTGTCTTTAGGTCCATGGTGTTGAGTTGCACCTTCTTGATCATCTCCCTTCACCAAAACAGTGGGATTGTGGTATGGGCAGGTGTGGGGCACAGAGCAAAGCTTGGTTTGGGTCCTGCTCCTGCCACAGCATTGCAAGTCCTTGCAATGCTGATCTGCCAGGCTTCTCCTTATGGTGGGACACCACCCACAGAAGCTCACGTCCTTTAGGCTCCCCTTCAGCTGCAGCAGTAGGCCAGCCCAGGAGAAGCTCAGCTCCAGCAAGGCAGCCCAGCTCAGGACACACAGGCAAAGTGTGGAGCTGAGAGTGGAGGCTGGTTAAAGCAAGTCTGTGTATCAGCACTTCCTTCAGCCCAGGCTGAAGTTGGTTTCATGGGGAGGAGACAGATGAGGCTGTTTCAGATGGCTTTCATGGCAGAGAGCACCGGTTTGCTTGCTCACAGCTGGGTTCCTGCAGGAAATCTGGCTGACAAGAGCCTGTCTTGCAGGAGAGGAGTTCCTGCAGCCTTTGCTTTCTTACTGATAGGATTATTCTCATTAAGGAGCAGGCTGTGCCCTGAGGGGTGCTGAATGAGCTGAGTGAGAATTGTAGGAGAGATAAGCAGATGTCAGCAATCTGTGATCTGCTTTAAACTGGGAAATCAAGAGACAAAGAGCATTTTCAGGCATCAGCACAGAGAGCTGCTGGATCAGCCTTTGGCAGTGGGCTGGAGGTGTCTGGCTGTGCCTTAAGAGGGAGCTTGCACAGCCAAGACCTTATGATGGCAAGGTTCAGGTTTGGCTGGTCCTGGAGGTCCCCTTGCACCAATGGCATCACTTGGGATGTTCCCAACCTCTGTGGGTTGAGAAAAATTCACGGAAATGGTCTCGTGGTTCTGCCTGGCCTCAGGGTCAAGGAATGAAGTGCAGGGCCGGCCAGGACTGCTGAGCCCAAGTTTCTGGTGGGGACTCTCAGCGATTTTTTCTGTTTTGTTTGCTGAAGGGAGCTGAAGCAGCTGGCTCAAAAGCGTGAGGAAGAGGCAAAAGCCTTAGAGGAGGAAGAGAGGCGGAAGGAGGAAGAAAGGCGGAAGGAGGAAGAGAAGCGGAAGAAGGACAAGAAGGGTGTCTCTGTGGGGAAGCAACCTCCAAAACCAGAGAAGGGGAAAACCAAACCCCCAGAGAAGAAGGAAACCAAGGCTCCAGAGAGGAAGGAAACCATGATCCCAGAGAAGAAAAACAAACCTCCAGAAAAGAAGGAAACCAAACCCCCAGAGAAGAAGGAGACGAAAATCCTAAAGAAGGCAACCGAACCCCCAGAGAAGAAAAACAAACCTCCAGAAAAGGAAACTAAATCCCCAGAGAGAAAGGCAACCAAAATCCCAGAGAAGGAAACCAAAGCTCCAAAGAAGGGGGAAGCAAAAGCCCCAGAGAAGGGGGAACCCAAAACCTCAAAGAAGGATGAAACCAAAGCCCCAGAGAAGGGGGGAACCAAAGCCCAAAAGAAGGGGAGAACCAAAGCCCCAAAGAAGGGAGAAACTGAAATCCCAGAGGACGCAGCTGAGATGGAGAACTTGATCCAGAGGTTTCAGATCTATGAGTCATTGCAGCAGAATTTCTCCTACTGGAACAGAGTTCAGGGTACTGTGCAGATACCTGTGATCCAGAAGGGAAACAAGTTCCAGCATGCAGCTGGAAACCAAGGTCAGAAGACCAATAAGCCTCAGGAGAAGGTGAAGAAGAAACCTGAACAAAAATGTAGAGACCAAAGCAATCTTTAGTCATCTCAGCTGGAGATGCAAAGCAAAGTTACAGAGGGGACAGTCAGATGATGATGTTCCACAATGACTGGGTGTCATCTGTGCTGATGGGGAGGTTACCCCTTCTTGGGACTCAGTTTTTTCAGGCAGGGAAAGATTATTCTTTAATCACTCAACTCAGTTTCTACAGTTTCAGACCTCGTGTGCAACTTTAATTAGTTAATAGATTTCTTTCTAATTACGCTATTGGTTAATAAAATATATTTTACTTGTGCATCAAATCTCTCTATTGTATTGTTTACTTGTTCTCTGCACTGATTCTCATGGGACAAATCCCTTGTTGTTGCAGGTACATTTGTTTTTCACCCTCAGAACAGATTGTTAACAAACTCTCATTCTCAAAATAGCTTCACATGGGAACTTGTAACTGCTTCTCTGCACTTAGAAGAGATGACAGGCCAGCTGTTAATATTGCAGAACAAGGCCTGATTTCATAAGGCCTTTCTTTTATCATTATTCTACCTGTCTATGACATCTCCCCCTTTTCATTCATTTAAAAAAGGCTCCTATGTTCTGATGTTGAAACAGCTCACTCTTGTGAGGGTATTATCTCATGAAGGTTTTCACTGGTTATTATCTGTTAGACAACTGAAAGGTGAATAAGCCATAAATGAAATAACAGCATGATGGTGTACTGGAGGGATTAAAGTTGTAAAAAGCATATTGGAATTCTAAGTAAATCAGTTATGAGAAAAACTCATGGGAACTGCAAATTCCATGGAAACAGAAATTCAGTACGACTTTTTAAAGTGCAGGGTTACTGAAAAATAAATATAATAACGTGCAATTTAGCATATTGCTGAACAACCCAACAGCTTTTTGTGACTGTATCTGGCATCATTTTATATGGCAAATTTGTTAGCATTCTTGTTAAAAATATCAGACCATGTTAAAATTTGATAGGTAATAAGGCGTTGCATTTACCGCTTTTCAATCTCTCCAGTAACTGTAAAACTATATAAAACAATCAGAATTTAGTCAGAAAACGAAATAAACTTAAAAAAACCCTATAGCAACACGTTTTCAAGGTGCACAAACACAGTAGGTAAGGCTCCTGCCTCCTATCAGACAGAAGTAATCAAGCAGCTCTGCGCCAGAGCAGGGGCCTGTGCCGCCCACAGGGCAGAGGGAAAGCCCTACAATAAAGGGAAACTATGGGGAGAAGAGAGGACATTTAAAGTGCAATGACATAACTACACATCAATAAAGCTTCTCTTAATATTCACACAATAGTCATCCCTTCATTGCGCGGGCCAATCCTCTCATTATCCATGGATCCCAGCAGGGCCCTGCGGCCGTGAATGCGGCCCGCTCTGGGCTCGCCTGGCTCGGCCGCCACAGCGCCCCCGGGGCCGCTGCACCTCTGCTCCCCCAAAACACCCGCGGGGAAAAGAGCAGGGCAAAGGCAGCAACACAAAACAAACTCTAAAACCCGCACACAAAAAGATAAACACAGAAAAGGCACAAGCTGCATTTTATTTCATCTTCTGCCAACACAGTCACTGACTGAGAGTTGCATTTCCACGGCAAAGATCTGCCTTTTGAGAAACTTCAAACACAGAAATATCTTTTTTACTAGATGTGTACAAGGCCAGGCCTCATTGGAGGCACAGCTTTTCTCACAACTCTGCATCATCTTTAACTGAAAAAGAATTAAGCAGTATGGTCATGAGTCTGGCATCTCAGCCAGAAAGGCCAGGTATTAGAGGGAAGAAGTCAGCCTATAAAATCTGATTATTTTTCCTCTTCCATTGGTCTGTCAATAATGTTAATCAGAATGTATCTCTACATGTTAACATGAAGGTGTTTGTATTTACATAAGCAGTAATATATCTATAAAGACTTTTGAATTCTCTTCAAGGACAAGAAAATTTGAACCAATAATCCTTTCCTAATAGACAGGTCCAGTTTAACTTTTCACTGAAGATGTTAAACCCAAGGGTAGTTCATGTAATGCTGTCCTTACATGTCGCTATCTTCATGCACAACAGCCCATCTTTATTCTTCACAGCTCACATTTATATGGTTTTCTAAAGGCATTGTCTTTCATTTTAATTGGTTAGTAATTTACTGCAATTCGGTTCATTGGTTGGTAGTTGCTAAAGTACATGTTAATCAAAACCTTTCCTCCCTAACGAGGTTTACATTCTTGTCTCCTGGATAGAAGCTGTGGGTAGAAGTCTTTCTTCTTCTTTCTTCTCCTTTCTCACAGGAACTTGTCAGGCTAGCTGTTAGCTGTACTTAGCTGAAGCAGCAGGCCTGAGCCATAATTTTACAAGGGTAACAAAGCTCTTCTTTTATACGGCTTTACAATATTGTATGTAACAATGTTGTATGCAACATTGACATATGATTATTTCAATCTTAAAGAATAATCTTAAATTTCTTTCCCGTGAATTTTGACCTTTGTAATATTTGTGTATGATATATTTGGAGTTAAAATCTGTTTTGAATCATCCCTTCATAGAATCACAGACTCATGAAATCATCAAGGTTGGGAAAGCTCCCTGAGACCACGGAGTCCCAGCTGTGCCCGATGCCCACCTTGTCCCCAGCCCAGAGCCCTGAGTGCCACCTCCAGCCCTTCCTGGGACACCTGCAGGGATGGGCACTGCCAAGCTCCCTGGGCAGCCCCTGCCAAGGCCTGAGCAGCCTTTCCATGGGGAAATTCCTGCTGGTGCCCAGCCTGAGCGCAGCCTGAGGCCGTTCCCTCTGCTCCTGTCCCTGTCCCTGGGAGCACAGCCCGACCCCCCGGCTGTCCCCTCCTGGCAGGGAGTTGTGCAGAGCCACAAGGGCCCACCTGAGCCTCCTTTGCTCCAGGCTCAGCCCCTGCCCAGCTCCCTCAGCCCCTGCTGAGGCTCCAGCCAGGATAGCATCCTAGTGCTATACAAAGAGCAGTGCCGTAGGTGCCTTTATCACCACATTTTAATCTTTCATAAATACAGAAAGACTCGTCAGAAAGCACTAAAGTCAAGTCAGCAGCAAAAGTGCCAATGTCCTCTGCAAAGCAGCGCGGCCCGGCCCGGGCCGGCCCCAGCCTCGGTGCCGCGGTTGCCCGGTAACCGCGCCCGGGCCCTCAGCGTCTGTGACGGCGCCGTGGCCTCAGCGCCCGCAGCCGGCGCTGCTGCTCATTCGCACTCGGCATTAGCCAAGCGAATGGTTCGCAGAGATTGGTCTCTACGAGTCCTGTGATTTCGCGGAGAATTGGTCTCTGTGAGCAACTCGGAAACTCGCACAACATTGGTTTTTGCTAGGGACTCCTAAATTCACAGAACATTGGTTTCTGTGAGGGAGTCCTGAACTTACAAAGCATTGGTCTTTGTGAGGGACTCCTAAATTCACAGAACATTGGTTTCTGTGAGGGAGTCCTGAACTTACAAAGCATTGGTCTTTGTGAGGGACTCCTAAATTTGCAGAACATTGGTTTCTGTGAGGGAGTCTTGAAGTTGCAAAGCACTGGTCGTTGTGAGGGAGTCCTGAATTTCGTTTGAAGGTAAAGATTGACTCAAGTTGTACTTTCTGGTTTTGTCACATCTCTGCTCTGAAAGAGAATGACAAAGGGAAATACAGGATGGGAGAACTTCAGTCATCTGGAGCACTGATTCCTGGCTGCAGATTAGGTGCCAAACATTACACCAGAAAATTACTCCTGCTACTTGAGTGTCCCTAAGAAGAACGAGATGCTTAATGTCAGTGCCCAGGACCTGCAGCTGGCTGATTCCCACTTGTACTATCGCTGAACACAAACTGTTGAGACCCTGGGTTTTTCCCTTTGTGGAGGAGCAGCCCAGAGGTGGGGCCGAGGCTCTGGCGACATCGAGCGCTGCCTCGGGGCCCGGGAGCGACCCCAGCCCGCTGTGTCCGGGGACCGAGGGAGCACCGGGGCTGGAACAGGCGGGGACCGAGCGGAGAAACAGGCGGGGAAACGGGCAGATCGAGGGCGGAATGAGAGGGAAGCGAGGGAGCAACGAAGTAGGACCGATGCGGGACCAAAGCCCTCCCAGCGCCACCGCCCCGGGCCCCGCCCCGCGCCGGCCCCAGCCTCGGTGCCGCGGTTGCCCGGTAACCGCGCCCGGGCCCTCAGCGTCTGTGACGGCGCCGTGGCCTCAGCGCCCGCAGCCGGCGCTGCTGCTCATTCGCACTCGGCATTAGCCAAGCGAATGGTTCGCAGAGATTGGTCTCTACGAGTCCTGCGATTTCGCGGAGAATTGGTCTCTGTGAGCAACTCGGAAACTCGCAAAACATTGGTTTCTGCTAGGGACTCCTAAATTCACAGAACATTGGTTTCTGTGAGGGAGTCCTGAACTTACAAAGCATTGGTCTTTGTGAGGGACTCCTAAATTCACAGAACATTGGTTTCTGTGAGGGAGTCCTGAACTTACAAAGCATTGGTCTTTGTGAGGGAGTCCTGAATTTCGTTTGAAGGTAAAGATTGACTCAAGTTGTACTTTCTGGTTTTGTCACATCTCTGCTCTGAAAGAGAATGCCAGAGGGAAATACAGGATGGGATAATGCCAGTCTTCAGTTTGGTGTCATGTACAGCTGAGGGGATGAACCATATATGGTCTGCTGATGGTGCTTTTTGTCTCACCGAAGAAATGCAACATTTCCTAAATATACTAGTCTATCTTTTTTTCCTATAGTATTTATTTAAACTACTTATAGGTGAATGAGTTCTGTTCAAGTTTCAGGGGGTTGTTATGATCTGGTTATTAAAATTATTAAGGAGATGCCTTAATAAAACATGACCATGTGCCAAAGTCAATAGTTTGGATTTTATGGAACAGTAAATGTAAGGAAGAGAGAGGGAGAAAGAAATAGCAAAAGGAGGGGGGAGGGTGGGAGCTGGGAAGGGGGGAAGAAAGAGAGCGACAGAGAGAGATTTAGTAGAAAATATCACCATTCCATGGATCCCATCCCATTCAATCCTCTTCTGGTCTTCTCTGTGGTGAGGCCTCACAAAATGGAAGACTCCAAAGGATTAATGCAGATTTGGGCAAGGTGGCACTGCCCAGGTAGCTCCCTGGGGTGGGGCAAGTTTGGCTCTGTCTCTTGCTACTCTCAAATAATATAAAATCTTTAGCACTAGGATATCCTTTGAGTCTGCCCTGAATTGGGTTGTGGCTTTTCAGATCTGTTGTGTTACTTTGCATGCCCTGCAGTCGTCTGGTGCAAGGCCTCAGGAATGGCTCTGGGGGCACTTTGGAGGTCTTTGATGGGTTATGACACCCCCTCAGCTGCCCCTCATGGGAAGGTCCCCTGGATGTGGCCTTCTGGGGCTGGGGGCTTCTAGAGCTGAGCCAGTTTGCCTGAGGGAGGATGGGTGTCCACTGCCCCTTAGCAGAGGTTGTGCCACACGCCCAGAATTTCCTCCTCCCCCCTCTGTTGATGGGAGGTTTGAGTGCAAACCTGGCCTCAGCAGACGAGTCTGTGGCTATGACTTCCCCAGCCTGAAGGCAGACAGAGCTGGTTTTCAGCACAGCTGCTGGGTCTGGCTTTAGTGGGGATGTATTTTTCTCCCTCAGCCTTGTTCACTTCTCCCCAGACCTGAGCTAATGGGATGCTAGTGTCAGCTTTATCTTGTCTCAAGTTCCCTTAGGCAGCTTAACTCACAGTGCCAAGTTCCAGTCAGGAGGCATTTTCAGGGAAGGGTGGGCTTGGGGGTCTCAGCTTCTCTATACAGTTTTGTCACAATGGGCAAAAAGTCCTTTATAGCAATATTTAAGCCATTAACCATAACACTCCAGTCTCTCTCAAGTCCTGTGAGGAGCAGCTGAGAGAGCAGGGGTTGTTTAGCCTTAAGAAGAGGAGGTCCACTCAAGCTGTTTTTAAATAATATTTAAGCTACAGCTTTGATTGTTCTAAGTATTTTTAATGTTGAGCATTTTAGCTCCAGGTTTCAGTATGATCCATCTTTGAATTGCACAAGGTAACCATGTAGTTCAAATAAAGTCCAACTAGAGGCCTAACAATACTAGCTGCTTATGCCAAACAAGCACATAGCTACTTTCAAATCATAGAAATATCCCTTGAGTCTGCCATGAACTGGGTTCTGGATTTTCAGAGTTCCATTGTTGTTCCTTCCAGTTCTGTTGAGGGACTGTCACTCATCTGTGACATCATCTCTTCACAATGGCATCTGGATTCCCAGGAAGGACCCCAACACCTCGACTTTTGCTTAGGGAAGGACTTAAGCCTAATAATGTGAGTAGCCCCTGGGGCTGTGTTAAGGCTGGAAACTGCCCTGGTGTCCCTGCTCTCCCTGCCCCTGTTGTCCAGCAGTGCTCTGAAGCTGCAGAGCCCCTCCCCAGCCCTCTGTGCCATGCTCCTGTTGCTGGGGCTGTCCTGGTGCAGTAGGGAACACTGTGGGATGTGTCAGGGACAGCCCAGCGCCTTGCCTGGCTGTGCCAGCAGAGCCAAGTGAAACCAATGTACAGCTGAAGCCCTCAGCATGGGCTTCTTTCCTTCCCCTTTGCCACAGCAATTCCTTCTGTCAGGCTGGGCACTCACCTGTGCTGCTCTGACCAAGCTGCCCTTGGGCACCTGGGCATGTGAGGGGGAAAGCTCAAACTCTGCCCCAAGCCTTGAGAGCCACGGCTGGTCCCAGCTGGAAGAGCTTCCAAAGCAGCTGTTCTCTCCCAGCTCCTGGGTGGGCACAGATGCAGCCCTGCAGGCAGCACTGGAGCCAGGGCCACAAAGGTCCCTTGCTGTCTGCAGCTCACTTGACTGAAGATGCCCCACTGCTGAGGCTCTGCCAAGGACATCCCTCTGTTTTCTTCTCTCGAGGGCTCTGTCAGCCCAGACAGAGAAAACCAATGCTAAGTAACAGAGAGAGCTAAAACTTGGACACATTCCTGTGCACCTCACTCTTGGTACAGCTTGTCTTGCTTGCTTCCCTTGGACTCAGCCAGCAGTGCTATCTCCTGCCTGTGAGTTTTGAGTGTTGTGCAGGGGTGGAGTTCAGGCAGTTCTGAGAGCTCCTCCCCACTCTCTGGAAAGGTCACTGCTTCAATCCAGTGAAATGTAAGAGGAAACAAATGCCCAAAGAGCAGAAATCCCCAAACATGTCCCATCAAATCACAGAGAGACTCATGGGACAGAGCCATGTGGCTGGAGTATGTCTATTGCACTCTGTATTATTAATTTATTGGTGCTAAGTATTTCAGCAGGCAACTTCCAGGGTTTCCAGAACTGTCCTAGTGGCTGTGATCACAAATTATTCATCAGTGCCACTTGTTCAAGGAAAGCCTTTCTGAGCAAGCACATCTCTGACATTCTTGCTGTTTGTTTTTTTTTGTTTTTGGTTGGTTTTTTGTTGTTTTTTTGTTTTTGCATTTCAGCTGCTTCCCTCTAAGTTCCAGAGGGAGAAGTTTGTCAACTCAAAGCAGGAGGCCAGCACTGGGGGGAGTTTTCTGCCCAGAATTGGCCCATGTGTCGACATGAGTGAGACTCGTCAAAAGGTAGCCTTTTCCCGCTCTTTTCCTTTCTGTTTAACATGAAGTTTGAAGAGGGTGAGTGCTTGTGACAGGCTCGCCTCCAGCAAAAGACCTCAGTGTGCAGGTCCTGTTGTCATTGCAAACTGCTGGGAGTGGTGGACTGGGAGTCCTGATCTGCACTAAGCCAACACAAATGACCTCTGCTGAAGCTGCTGGGCTGTGCTGGAGTGTAGCTGCCATTGCTAAAACCAGGGGGGGAAGGCTGAGGACGCAAAGGCACAGAATTGCCATTTGCCATTCTCCTGCTGAAGGAGCCACCTCTTGCTTTGGTGTGGTCACCATCAAATGCTTGGGGTCACAGCATTCCCTCCACAGTGGCAGCGTTGGCCTTTGAGGCCGAGGAGCTGCAGGAATGACTTCAGATTTAGCAAAACAAATTGCATTACTGCTTTGGGCTGGAACAATGTGTTGGGACCCTGAGGGGGTGTTAGATTTTGCAGGCTGCCAGATGTACAGGGGACTGGCCCTGGGCAGAAGGGAATGGATGTGCTTTATCTGGATCAGTGCCTACTTAGAGTTGTGTTTAAAGCTGCTTTTCTGGCAGGACTGGCTCAGTAGAAAGCACAGTCCAAAGGGGTAGGTGACCGAGGTGGGCTGTTGAGCAGGAAATTGGCAGCAAGCGACACGGAACACAATCCAGGTTAAGGATTGCCCTGGAGAGGGGCCTTGGGAACACCTCAGGGAAAGGCACAACTAAGGCACAGTGTGCTGCAGCCACTCCCTTCAGCAGACTGTGTCTCCTCATGGAGTCACACACAAGACCTGCTTGTGTCTCTGGTGTAACAACAGTGTGACTGGAGAAGGCAGACAAAGCAGGGCAGAGCCTTCTTAAAGCAATGTCTCTGGTCCAGAAGCATTTGCTGTTGTTGTGTCTTTCCAGACATGCCTCTGCAATGGTATTAAATAAGATGGCAATAATTACAAGAAAGCACCCATTTAAAGCTAATGGCAAAAGGAGATACCAACTCTACTCTTACCCAAGTCGCTGAGAAAATAATTGAACCTTATCTTCATTCAGCATTGTCATTCACTTGTCTTCTATCCTCATTCACTTGTCTTTTTCCTGACTTCATTTTTGCCTTTACCTGACTTCCTGACTTTATTTTTGCCTTTCCCTCTGTTAGAAAGGCAGTAACTTTTAAATGCAATGAAAGGGGACAAAATCATCAAAGCAAAAGAAAACTGTTTCTTAGCAACCACACACAGAGGCGTGTGTCTCCCTGCCCCCGAAAAGGAGCAAACACACCCTCCAAGAAAAAAGCAATCTTTGTATCCCCTTTGTACCCAGCTGGGACAGTCCCTGGCCCCTTTTCCCCGGAGGGGTACTCAAGAACTTCCATTCTCTCTGACCACAAACTTCTCTGTCCCCTCTCCTCTCATCCTCCTTCCTTTTGGTCAGGTCTTCAGCCAGTTGGTGCTGCCAACTCACAGCAACACCCAACACACCAACCTGAACAAATCCAAACTACAAACAACACATAGTACCAACAAATTCCATTCTTTCACTTAAAAACCTTTTGGCTTCAGCCAAATACCACCTCATCTCTCACACCTCCTCTAGTACTGTTCTCTTCTTACTGATGCTTAAGTTCTAGTTCAAAACAGGTATTTGCAGTTGTGTGGGCCTCAGTTTCCCTGTCTCAGAGTAAAGGACATCCCAAAATTGAATCTGATGTCAATTTGTGGGTCTTACTTACTCCATGAGTGCTCAGTCAGTGCTCCAGTGGGCACAGGGCTGTGCTTAAGGAACGTGCTGCCTGGTATTCTGGAGAAGGAAAGCTGGAGAAATAAAAAGAGCAACTTGGCTTGAGCCTGCTCTAAACTGATCAAGCAGTTCTTGATCAGCTCAGAGCAGAGGTGGGTGAGCCAGAGTTTGCCCAGTGTGTCCTGGGCACACATGCTCACCCAGAGTCTGTGCTTCACTGGGGATCAGTGTAAGGGATCCTTCATGAACTTTCCTCCCAGCAGCTGAACCTCTCCCTGCTCTCTCGCCTCTCCAGCTGTCACCAGCTCCCCCGAAACGGAGCGTGTTGGCAGTTTCCCCACGAGAGCTGGTATTTCAGAACGTCGTTGCTCATGAGGTCTCTGAAATGGTGCTGTCTATCATGAATAAGGACAAGGTAAGTGCTGGCACCTGGAGCTTTAACACTGTGCTGGAAGAGGAGAGTGCTGTCATTCCCCCAGTGTACAGCAAAGCAAGTTATCTGCTGCAGCACATCCAGAAGAAAATGTCTCAGCACCTTTGTTCTGCAAGTTGTGGAAATCTTCCTGTGCTGGGAACTGTCCCCTGATTTTGGCCATGCCTTGATGGTATCTATGCCAAAGGAGTTTCCTGCTCTTGAAAGCTCTGGATTGGTAGGAATGTTGAGCCTGTACAGTTCTTACCTGCTCTCATGCTTTGCCTTGAGCTATACCACATCCTGGGTTTCCTTGGTTAATCTTGGCTCCTGGTAGGAATCTCTGCCTCTCTCAGACTGTTTGGCTCCCTTTGTGCAGCTCACAGTCAGCTCAGGGGCTGAGTCTTCTCCACTTTATGCTGGAATCACTTCTCATTCATGGCATTGGCACTGCAGGAAATGTGTTCTGAAAGAGCCCTGCAATCAGAGTGATGGAGCAGAAGCAGTGGGAGGCCTTTAGGTGCCACTTCAGGCTCCTGCTAAGTTTCATCCAGCTCTGCTCAGCTTTTCCAAAAGCAACACGGTGCTCTGCTTTCCCTTTGAAGAACCACAGCACATCCAACGCTCCTGGAGGTTTTCACCTTCACTTGTGATTGTTTTGCAGTTTCCCAAGAGAGTTGAGAGGGAAAAAGTTGAAAAATGTCACCAGTTGTGTTCCAGTGTAAAGAGGAAAACAGAGACCATTGGAATTTCAGTCAGGGAAACATTTCTCAAATGAGCCTTGTGCCAAGAGTGGGCTGGTGGGAAGAGACAGGAGGGAGTCCAAATCATCTGGTTTAGACTTTCTGAGAGCATTTTGGTGCTCAGGGGTTGATGATATCTGTGTGCTAGAAAATGCATGTGTGCTGTGTCTGTGAATCCCAGAGGGCAGCACCTGGCCTGCTGGCTGCAGGCAGGAATGCCCAGCAGCCCAGCTTGCCTGCACAGGCAGCAAGAAGCCCTGCAGAGCCAAGATTGGCTTTGCATACTGGAACCACACTGTCACTCAGTGCTGGTCATGTTTCTCCAGGCAGAAAATGCCTTTGAAGCCCAGAGTCAATAGGCACAGCCTGTCTGTGTTTCCATCACTTTTGGCAAGCTGAATGCTCTCATGGTTTTATGATTCCTCCTTGCTGCTTTACTGCCCGTTTAAATTCTCTTTGCCATCTCCTTGTTTTAGGGATTGTCTTGCTGTGTTCCTTCTTTTGCTTTTCAGGTTTACTTTTATTCCCAGGAAGGCCACAGTGGTTTGGTCTCCTCTCTTGCTGCTCTGCCTGCATGACTCTATCTCCACAACGTCCCTACCCAAACCTCATCTGCTAGAAGGGAATTTTTTCCTTCCCCCAGGACAATTTGATGCTTTGCTTTCAGGTAGCACATTCGCCCCTGGAACATGACAACTTCATGGCTGTGTGCAGGCAGAAGCCAGCAGGTTTTTTGGCCTTGTTGAATATGCAGATGACTTGGTTCAGGTGCTCTGTCTCCATCCTGCTGGTGCTGACCTGCTTGGCCCTTCCTTCCCACCAGGCACTGCCCTATTGGCCCTGGCCACAATGCTGGAGCCAGACAGGAGGGATTCAAGCTCAGCCTTGTGAATGATGTGCCTGTGCCTGCACAGCTGAAAGTGCTTTGGAAAAGGGGCCAGGGAGGGATGTCAGCAGGGCACGGACAGGTCTCCTCTCGTTTCCACAAGTGGCAAAATCATCATGTGATGTCTTTGCTGCAGATTGCTCAGATGGTGAAGGTCTCCATGGAGAGCTCCCCTTACTTCCAGCTGGCCTGCCCCAGTGATGTGTACCACATTGTGCCACCAGGCGCCTCTGCCCCTGTGCGCATCCGCTTCAGCCCCGACGAGAACAAGGTGAGGCTGGAGGAGCCAAAGCACACAATGATCTCCACAGCCATTGTTTTCCCTGCACTCTGCTCCAGCCCATTGCATGCTGTGAGCTGGGCTCCAGGCCCTGGGCAGGCAGCCTGCAGCAGCCAGTCACACCTTGGCACTGCTGGCAGGCACTGCAGCCAGGCCTGACAGGCTCTGCTTCCCCTCCCTGCACATCCCTGAGCATTCCCAAAGGAAGATGCACAGGGAACAGGATGAAAATGACAAAGAGATGTTGACAGATGTTCAGCCATCTCTAGGTCCAGTGGAAGGGGTTTCATTATTATGGAAAACACTCGAGGGACAAAGAGGTCAGGGAGCTTTCCTCCTTGCTGACTGGCAACAGCTTCCCTGCCTGCCCCTGGGCTGGAGCAAAGACGGTGCTTTTTCACCCCCTCTGTTCTGCAGCCTTGCAGCTGTGCTGTCCCAGAGCACAGGTGACCAGGGCACAGCTGCAGGGGCAGGGCAGAGGATGTGCTGTGCCCGTGAGCCCAGCCTGGCACAGGCACACTGGGCTCTGGGTGCCCTTGGTCAGCAGGAGGTTGCTGAGCTGCAGGGGACTTGGACACCTGCCTGAAGGAGCTCGTGTAGGGCAGGTACAAGCTGCAGGCAGAGCTGTGGGCCCAGAGCCTGTGGCAGTGGCACTGCTGGGGCTCTGTCTTCATGCCTGTCACTGTGCTTGCTCTGTCAGCTGGCACCCATTCCGTGCCAAAGGTGCTTCTGCACGGAGGTTTGAACAGCAGTGCTGAGGCCCTGGCAAGTCTGATCTCACAGCTGGCATCTGGAGACTTGTTCATACAGAAGGGTTTAGGACATGGCATGGAAGGGAGGAAGCCTTGCAGGCAAACAAAGAGAGGCCCTTTCCAACAGCATCCTGCAACCTCTTAGCACTGTTCTTCTCCTGACTTGGTTGGAGAGGCAAAGTTAGAGGGGAGTTCTGAGCCAACTGATGTTTCTGCACCAGGCCAGAGGTGCAGGATCTCTTTGGGTGCAGCTGTTTTCTCATCTTCCTCTTGCTGCTTCGAGTCAGTTTAACACTTTGTCCTATTCTCAGACAGTGGGAATATAGAAACCTAAAGAGGAATGTGCTGTGTTCCCTAGCTCCATGTTCCTTAGAAGGAGCTTAGGAATTATTTAATATCATTAAAATTTGTGAGTGAAAATTATGGTGGCCTAGGGCAGTTCTCCGTATGACCCAAGTGACACAAGAGCTTAATGCCACTGGGATAGCTTTTGCAAAGGGCACTGGTGCCTTTAAAATGTGACATATTAGAAAAACTCAGTGTTCATTTTAGGGTGGAATAGATAAATTGATGCCCAGTAAATTGATGCCATGGATGAGTTACAGGAAATGGTTTTTCTTCTGCCATGGGGATGGCACTAAATGCCCTGTGCTGAGCCAGGTTCTTTTCCTGCAGGATTATTCCCATGAGCTCACCTGTATCATGGCAAAGGAGAAGATCGTTGTGCCAATTCGGGCCATCGGTGCCCGAGCCATCCTGGACTTCCCTGCCCAGGTGGACTTCTCCGAGTGTCCGGTCAAGCACAGCACCCAGAAGACTCTGCTGGTTCGCAATGTCGGTAACCGGACAGCTCATTACCAGCTGAGCACCCAGAGGTGAGGCAGCTCATCTGTCCCTGTGCAAAGGATATCACCTTTGGGTGAGAGCAGAGTTGGGAAAGAGCAGCAAAGGAACCAGAGCATCAGAGCTGCTGCCCTGCAGCCCTGGCTGGAAGTGAGCAGGATGGATGGCATCTGCTCTTGCTTTCAGTGTTCTTAGCTGGATGCAGCCTTTGAGCTTTCTCTGTCCCAGATTTCCTGGAGGGTGCTGGAACACGTTGGTAGCTGGCTTGCTGAGCACAAGCAGCTTCTGAAATGCTTACTCACCACTGCCAGCCAAACAGACCCATTCTCTGGGAGGCCCCAGGCACGTGGCTCTCCAGTGGTCCCTGCATCAGATGCCCAACATGAGCTGTGCTGTGGGCAGCTGGTGCAGTTCCTGTTCCTAAAGCTGCTCTGATTTCCCTTGTCACCTCAGAGCATCAGCTGCCTTTTCTGTTCCATGATGAACCTTTGAAAGCCAGTTTAAGATTTCAAACAGATGATTTAAATCTCTGAATAAGGCTGTGCCCCCTTTCATTGAGATTTCTTTTTGAATACTCTGAAGTTCCTGTGTTTCTGCTGTTTTTTCTTTTTGGTTTGTGTTAAATGTTTTCCAAAAGATCATGAACTCTTCACTGGGAGCTTTCATGAAGGTCGAGCTCCTCTAATGCCTCTCAATGTACCACATGCCCATAGGTATATGCACAGGTGTATAGGAAATAGGAGATATTTAGGGAATATGTGAAAAGCACTTGGGCTGATTTAGAAGGTAAAAGTACAGAATAATTTCTGCTGGAAATCATCTGAGCAGACACACTGCTCAAAGCAAGACCAGTGTCTGGGGATTGCAAGGTGCCATTGGGAGATCTGGACCTGTCTTTAGATGCCATACAAGAAAACAAACAAACAAATGGACCTAGTTAAAAAGCAGAAGAAAACAACCTATTAAAACCCCCTCCATAGCTTCTCTTTTCTGCCTGTTGGGTGCAATGGTGATTCATTGAAAGGGCAGCTCTAACAGGGTGAGAACTGTCTTAAGGAACAGCTCACAATTAACAGATAAAAGGCCAAAATTTAGCCTGCCAGCCCCATCTCTTGGCAGTGGTTTTCATTTGGTTCTTACAGTGTCAGGGATGTCTCCTTCACAGCTCTTCTATCTGTGGGCTCAGGGAACAGCTTAGTGATGTTGGCTGAAATGCAGATGACTGCTACAGCAGGAACAGAGGAGTCTAGTGGGTACAGCCCAGGGATGTAGGAGATGCAGGGGCTGATTTGCACTGAGTTTTTCAGTCCTGAAACTGAGTCCTGGACTTGGCTGGATCCTCTTCTCCTGATAATTTGAAAAGAGGAAGATACCTTCTTTCTCAGGCAAGAGAGAAAGAAGTCACCCCTGAAGTCACCCCGAGGAGTGTTATTCCCATCCTGCCATCTGAGGGCAGGAACATGTAACATGGGGCAGCAGTGGGAAGGGAATGGAATGGAATGGAATGGAATGGAATGGAATGGAATGGAAGGTAGTGCTGAAGTGTGGCCAGGGATTCCCTTAAATGGCAGCTTCTCTGGTGGAATTTCTGGCAAAAGAATAAGAAAAAAATCCCGTGCCTTGCCCCCAGCAGGCACTGATCCCCCCGAGCCCCAGCAGGGACCTGCAGCAGTGCTGGCATCAGCCCCGGGGCAGATGCAGGAGCACGTGCACTGATCTGGCTCTGGGGCTGCTGAGGCCTTGTCTTTCCTCCCCTCCCTCCAAAGTCTCACGTCCAGCACATAAACATTGCTGGCCCAAGGCTTCTCCATCAGGCAGTGATGGTCTCACCAGTGGGAATGGGAACAGCTCAGCCCATCATTGCAGCAAGAGGTCCTGAATGAGCTGAACCTGAAGCAAGTGACATCAATCAAGCTCAGCTTGCCAGATGTTCTCTTTATTTCTGTGTGTGATGTAATCATCACCAAACTCCCCAGAACAGACTTTTAAATGACAGATTGACCAGCAGCAAAGCACCCAGGCCAGGAACTTTTGTTTCCTCAGTGGGGCTGGAGAAGAGCACAAAGCACATTTCCCCTGAGCTGTCCCTGAGCATCAAAGCACAGAGTCTTGTGCTTGTCAGGCAAGAGCTCTTTACCTGGTGACCAATCCTGATGGCTCCTGTTAAATCCAAAGTGCACCAACACATTTGCATTAACATTTCCAACACCTCACACAGAGTTTCTCTGCTGGGCCAAGCAACAGTTACCAGCCTGGATAACAAGCCACAGTCCCAGACTGCATTGCTGGTAAACACACAGAAACCTCCTGTTCTGCTTCCTTGATGTGCTCCTGCTCATGGTGCTTCATTTAGCTGGCATGGGCTCCTTCAGACTGTAAATAGCATCCTCCTTTTGGGTTTCCATGTCACTCTATTGCTCTAATCTGCATTTGCACTCTTTCAGAGTTTTGACTGCTCCTTTTCTTAGAGCAGCTTTCATTGAAATGTTGATTAAATGTGCCCTTTTTAGGCTAAATCAGGATATTTTCAAGGCAAAAGAAACCAAAGAATCACACTGCAAATTCAACTGTAACTATTCCTTGGTCTTCAAGGAAAAGTTCCTTCTCCCTGTCTGATTCCTAGGCTGTAATATCCCAGGACAGGTAGTGCCCTAACATCTGCATCTCCTGAGATGAGGTTTATAGGCAGCAGGAAAAGAGAAATTCCTGAGGCAGTCAGTGTCAAGTTCTGCATGCAGATAGCTCTGAACCCTCTCTGTGCTCTTCACAAACCATTCTCTGATGGGATTGCTGGCAGTGGGACCCTTGAGCCTCATTGCAGAGAGCTGGATGCAGAGTATGGGGGAGCTGAGGTCATTTTACCCCCAGGATCTTGTGAGGGCTGGATCTCCTCAGCAGTGGCTCAGTGGCTGTTTCTGAGCCTGTCTGTTCTGTCCTCTGCTGCCTGTGCTTGGTTTGCTCCCTGCTTGCCCAAGGGAGCTGCAGTGCAGCAGGAATCTCCTGGCCAGGTGTCCCCCCAGCCCTGATCCCTCTCTTTGTGTTGCAGTCCTTTCTCCGTGGTGCCGACCGCAGGAACTCTGGGTGCTGGGGACACCATGCAGGTGACAGTGACATTTCATGCGCTGACCAACGGGGACCATTTTGGGTCCCTGTGCTGCAACACAGGTGAGTGCTGGCCCTTGCAGGGCACAGGACAGTTCTCCACATGGCTCCCTGTTGTCCCTCCCCCTGCATTCCCTCCAGAGGTACCTCCCTGTTCAGCTTTAGCCCAAAGAAAACTGAAAACTCCTTGGTGTTCAGGGGCTTGAGAAAGTGGATCCCGTCTAAAGGGTGAAGATTTTTGATTCCTGTTTTGCTGGGAGTTGCTGAGTGGAGGAAGGAGGATCCCTGATTCTCCACTACCATGTGGCTATGCCTGGGTGAAGTTTTATTTGATTCCTGGGCCGTGCTGGATGTGAGGTCTCCATCAGACTCTCTCCAATGCAATGGATTTCTTGCACACCTCTGTCCCATATGCTGCTTCTCCACTGGCTTGTCACACATCCTTTTTCTATGTGGCCCTTACACATATATGTAGTTTCTGTCTAATAACATTTTCAGGCCCTCAAGTTCCTGTTTGGTGACAAATCAAGACCAATTTTTCCCTGTGCCCATTTCCCAGGCTGTTCATGTTGTTACAAACCTCTCACATCTATCTCCCATTTGATTTCTAGACTGAGGAATCCCATTCAGTCTTAATGTAGAAGCTGCTCTGTACTTATTAATCTTTCTATTGTCCCTTTTTTATTTAATGTGCAATGCGCCAGCTTGGTTTTTGAGATCAGAACAATAGAAAATATTTCAAGACTGATGTGGCTGTGGGTTTGGACAGGGAGACGATGATGATGATTTTCATGGTGTTCATTTGAGAGTGGTTTGTCATATTGCAGAGCCAGGCTGGTTGTGTTTCCTCACCTGTGTCCCCTCCTGCTGTGCGCTGTCACTTCACTTGTTCCTCTGGGCCTCCTTTTGCTGCCCACCTGCCCCCAGGCATATTTGCTGGTCAGCAACAAGGGATCCAAGGGATCAGGAGAGATGGGAATCTCGTGGGATGCCCAGGGAGACCCTGGGCCAGGCAGGGCTGAACAGGGCTCCTCACCCTGTCACCTGAAGGACTTGGATGCAGAAATCCCAGTGATCTGAGTGGGTCACCAGAGCACACTGACCAATCCCACTGTCCATCCTGTCACCTTGGGGCCAAAGCTCTACAAACACACTCAGAAACAAGGGGTTTAAGGAGCTGCCCAGGACATCCTCACCACTCTACACACAGAGCTGTCAGGATGTGACAAATGGACTGATCCACAGAACTGCTCATTCAGATAAAAACTGTGACACCTTCTTTTGTGCCCTGGGATTTGTTCTGTTCCTTGTGCTTCCATCAGCCAGTGAGCTGAGCAAAGACTCCCCTTTGCTTTGTTCCAGATGAGCAAAGTATCCACACAAAGCTCCATGGAGAAGCTGTAGATGTTGATGTTGTGTTGAGCACAAATTCCATGGAGGCTGGCAAGACCTTCCTCACCATGGCATACCAGACAACCGTGTTCCTGGAAAACAGGAGTAACATCACAGCCCACTTCCAGTGGAAGGCTTTGCCTTCTGAGGAAGATGACTATGAAGAGAAGAGGAGGTTGGTTTGGAAGATGCATTTCAGTGAGATATATGGCCCAAGACTGAAACTAACCTATGGCCTCAGGGGGGTGTTGGTGCTTTTGAATGGTTTAGGCCAAGTAAACCATGCCTGGCACTGGGGTGTGTGTCCCTGGGCTTCAGGAGCTCAGCACTCAGCATTCCAGTTCCATTTATACTCCAACCAGGAATGGCATTTTGGGAAGGAAAGGTTGGTTGCAATGACTGATTTCCTCAGGTTCTAATTGGGCTCCTGTCTCTCTAATCTTCTTCCTACATGACCTGGCAACATCTCCCCTTCCCAGGGAAGGTGGGATGCTCTGTGACCTTTATGTGCATCCCCCAAGCAGCTCAGTGGGAGGAAAAGCCAGCTGAGGTGGTCGGTGGATTCTCCCTCAGTTTTGGCAGAGGCTTTGAGCCAGGAGGTTTCTCTGGAGGGATGTTGGCTTTGGAAACCTCTCCTGAGCTTGCAAATGTGGGGTGAAACTCCCTGCTGTGCCAGTGAACAACAAGTTATCCTCTGATCCTTGTGGGACCCTCGTGGCTTGGCTCAGCCTTTGCTGGGGAGCTGCTGCTGCTCCTCCCCAAGTGCTTTGCTCTCCTGCACTCCCACTTCTCTCTGCAAATCTGTGGCTTATTAAATGATCAGCTGGCCTTGTCTCTCCCTGGGGCTGCAGGCAGTGTCGTTTGCTGCACCCATCGGGTGAGGAGTGGCTGGAAAACTTCACGGAGGAGAAAGAAGTAGAGAAGGTGCAGGGCTTTTCTGAAGATCACACTGCCCTCCTGAGAAGCAGGGTCCAGGAGAAGAAGGCAAAGGTGCAAGATGACCCCCTGCTGTTCGCCAGTGAAAATTTTTTCATTGAGCCATTGGTAAGTGACACCCGAGAACCTCATTTTCTTCCTCTTCCTCTTCCTCCTCCCAAGCACCATTCCCCCGGCTGCAGTCACTGGGCAGATCCTCAGCTGGCCCCATGTGCTGGCAGGGAGGACGTGGAGTTTCTGGAGCGGCTGCAGAGCTCCCTGCTCAAAGCATTTGTGCCCTGCAGGCTCAAGGCAGGGCTGGGAGCCTGACACAGCCCAGCTCTGCTGCCAGGCTGGAGCTCAAGGCCCTGTGTGCGTGTCCTTGCAGTGTCACAGGGAGCAGTTCCTGTAGGCAGGGGCTCCCCCCACACGTGGGGCTCAGCAGAGGCTGTTGGAGCACTGCCAGCTCACACACTGACCTGAAGCTTGCAATGGTTCCCTGGCAAAAGGAGGCCAAATTCAGCCCAAGGTTAATGACAGAAATGCCAATCCCCTCCTGTAACCATGCCTTGCACTATTGCTGAGTGTCCCTTCCAGTGTCATCCTTGTGTGAGCCTGGACACAAGGGTGCAAGGCTGAAATGGGCCTTTGGAGTTCTCCTGCACACAGGGACACAAAACCTTTTCCTTTTCTGGTGATGCAAGCAAACTGCCATGTGCTCCCATCAGCCAGAGCCCTGATTCTGAGTACTGGCATTGGGAGAGATGATGAATGCCTGGTGTCTGCACGGAGCAAAATCCCTTCTCATCTTGCAGTAAAGCCCAGAATAATCCCAACCTCTGCTTTCTTTCAAAACAGCTTAACTAATATCTGTAGTTGTCTCTTCTTGGTTACTCCTATGGCCCATCTAAGGCCAAGAGCCACCAGTGCACAGTGGCACTTACATCCCATGGAGCTGACAGCAGCATGATGGGACCAAGAGCTTGTGTCAGAGCAGCAGGAATATTGTGGAGAGTAGCAGCTGATCAGCTGAGCATTGAGAGCTTCCAGCGCTGTGTTGAGCTGGGTTTGGAGGCTTTCCTTGGCTGCTTGTGTTGTTCACTCATCATTGATGCTCAATCAAGGCTTACAGGCCTGTGGTTGGAAACAAGAAATGTGGAGTTTGAAGAGCAATGCTTTGCTGTCTCTTTCTGTTGTAGGAGGGAGAAATTGGGCCAAATTGTTCGGCTGAAATCACGGTGACCTTCAAACCCCTGGAAGCACTGGAGTATCAAAGTGTGGCTTACTGCCATGTCTCAGGTGCAGCTCCTTTGCCCTGCTCCTGTCCCCCTCAGTGAAGCCATGGTGCAAGCCTGAGCCCACTGGGCTCCCATGGAAGTGCTGGGAAGAGTCCCTGGTCAGCAGGGCAGTGCTGGCACATCCCCCCTGGCCCTGCAGCCTCCAGGGAGTCTCCTGTGCAAGGCCAGGGCTCAGAATGCTGGGTCTGCCTTACTGATCCCAGAACAGCCCAGGCAGTGCAGGGAGAGGTTTTCATGCCACGGCTTTGCCAGCATTTCCTCAAAGGCCAGAGAGCTCCAGAGCAGAACAGCTTTAGTGAACAAGCACTAAGCCCCTGCAGGCCCCTGGCCTCCAGGATGGGTCCATTTGCCATGGATCCATCATCAGGTGGAAGGAGCTGAGTTAGAAATGTGCTCCCTGGCCCTGGATCACCTTCCAGTGCCCAGACAGCAGCAGAGCAGAGGTGGCTGAGCCCCACTGAGCACAGGGTGTTTGTAGAGGGAGCACCCTTGGCCAGCAGCTGCTTCTCTGCCTGTGTGGGAGTTGTCCCCTTGCAGCTCTCACTCTGTGGAAACAGAACACAGTGCTGAGTGTCAGAAGGGGAGCACTTGGGCAACAAAGGCCTGTGCTCCTGGCCCAGGTAGTTTGGTAATTGCCAAACTCATCATGAGCTTTTGTGCCTGCACTGAATGGATTTCAAAGCTCCTCTAGGTGCACGGGAAGGAAACCACAGAATCACAGTATGATGAGGGTGAGGTGGACCTTAAAGATCATCTAGTGCCAAGGCCATGGGCAGGGACACCTCCCCCTAGACCAGGTAGCTCCAAGCATGAGTGCATCCAGCTCAGAGTCAGGGACTAGCACTGAGGCAGCCTGGAAAATCCAGTGTGACAGAGGGAATGATTGTACTGCAATGGACATCTCTCGCCAGGCCGTGAGATCAGGCTGCCCCTGTGCCTCAGAGGGAAAGGCCAAGGACCCCTGGTTGAACTCAGCTCTCCTACGCTGAACCTTGGGAAGATTTTTATCAACACTTCCTATGTCTATGAGGTGAGCAGCAGGGCTTGGGATGGATCCTGATGGCTCCTGAGGCAGCAGCAAGCCTGGTGGAGCTGTGGAATTGCTGCCAACCTGGGCAGCTGTGAGCAGGGAATATTTGATGTACTGCTCAAACCTGGGGGGTCAGAAACGTGTGTCTGTTGTTCCTGAAGCCCCAGTCCCTGCTTTTGGGCAGCCTTCCTTAGGGATCAGCTGGGAGGCTTCCTGCAAAACAACCCCTTGCCACATGAAACCAACACTGGGTCAAAAAGCTGCATGTTCAGAGGCTTTTGTGGCAGTGCCAGACACAAGGCACCTTTGGACTGGGCTCTGCAGAAGCAGCTGCAACAAACTGGCTGCCTTTGAGCTTCAGCCCACTGCAAACAGCTTCCAGTCAAGTGTCCCTGCTTATTGCTGAAGTCACAGGAAATCCATCCAGCCTCCTGGCTCAGTGCTGGCCATTGCAAAGGGCTTGGGAGTTCTCTCCCTTGCTGACCAGTCCCTCACCACACTTCAGCCTTGGTGCATCTCTGGCTCTGGAAGGAGAAAAGTGTTCCTGGGAATAAAGCAAAGGATTTTTCTACCTATTTGCCTCCCCCCCAACAGTGTCAAGTTTGCAAAAAATTCATGAGGGAGCAACTCAAAGAGGTAGAAAATGAGGCACTACATCATGCCAGACACTTTCAAAAGCGCAGCTGGGGAAGGGAAAGACACGCTGAGTTTTCTTACCAAAGGATGGTGCTGTCTGTACATTTTGATGCTGATGCCTCATTCTCAATGAATTGTTTCCATGGTATGGGAAAGGTGAATGAGTAGATGGTGCTGTTGGAGCTGTGCTCACTGGGGCAGCAGCAGCTCTGGGGTGATTCACTCCGCAGCTGCAATCACCCCACTCAGGGCTCTCAGGGCCAGCTCCCCATGAGCTTGGTGATGCTGAGCAGAGGTGCACTGCTCTGTGTCCATGGGATAAGCCCAGGGTGACTGCAGGTCTGTGGAGTTGCCACTGCTCTGCATGAAAACCCAAAGGCAGAACTTGTCCTGTTGTATCTTTTGACTTCTGCCATTCAGCAGCACAAAGCATCTTCTGCCTTTGCTGGGTGTTCATTGCATCATTAGACAATAACTCACAAGAAGGGAAGGTTCCACCTGTATTTCCATTTTGCTTTCTTGCTTCTGCAGGTGGAACTGATTAACCAAGGAGCTCTTGATGCTCCCTTCACCTATATCCCTTCAACCACAAATGTGGACTTCTGCTTCACGGTTGAGCCTGAGCGGGGCATGATTGCACCAGGTGGGACCCAGACTGTTCAGATCTCCTTCCATACCACCGTGCTGGGGAGCTTTGAGGAAAAATTCCAGTTCAGTGTGGCTGGATCTCCTACACCTGTGATCCTGACCATCAGGTAAGGACTCTGGGAGCTTGGTGGGCACATCTGTAGCTGTCTCTGGGACATCCCCCACCTACCTCATTTTGGGGTTGAGCAGAGAAAAAAGGTGATGCCTGAGGTCTTAATCTCTGCTGTGATCCTGGCATTGCCTTAGTGTCAGGATGCCTCCTGCCCTGTGTGGTACCCAGGAGCTGCAATGACTCCTCCCTGCAGGGATCTCCCTCTGCCTTGGGCCATGGCAGGCAGTGGGATGGAGCAGCTCTGGGCAGCAGCTGCTCTGGGATGTCCCACCTGAACACCCAGCAAGGCCCCCAGGGCTTTGCAGATGGGCCAGCCTGGGGGATTCTGTAGCAGCAGCAGTGTTTTTAAAAACTTCCATTAATAATCCATCCCAGATGGGCAGCAGCAGCCTCAGCTCCCCTCTCATGGCCATGCTGTGGGGGACAAGCTGTGCTCCCAGCTCCTGTGCACAGAGTGCTCTGGTGCCTCCTTTGCACAGCCAGCAAAGGGCTGATGTGGGAGTCAGGAACTGTGCAGCAGGAACTGTGCCAAGGACTGGGGTACCATCCCATGGGCTGGTGCCATGGCAGGAGACAATCCTGGCCCAGCCAAAGGGAGAAGGGCTGATCACAGGGGAGGCAGAGCTCAGTCCTCAGCACCACAGCAGTGTGAGGCCTTGTCCCTGCCAGCCTGAGCCATGTGCTGCTGGGATAATGGAGTGGAAGCAGGAGAGCTGATGCTGGCTGCTCTGCAGCTTTGGAGCTGGGCTCCTGCTGTTGGGGGGCACTGGCTCAAGGCAGTAAAGAAATGAAAGCAATCTGCACTTGATTGTACCAATAAGATAAGGGAGATGGATAAAAAGGAACAAGGAAGTTATTATTTGGCAAGAGAAAAGTGGTGAGTAGGTGTGCCCATAGTGGAGAAACAATTATGCTGGCTTTGTTTTTGGAGGAAAAGTGCTGCTTTTTTAGTTTGGAAATCAAGAGGGAACATTTCACCAGTCCTTTCCTCTAGGATTCACCTGTCCCCTGGGTAGAACTGTTGCTGCTCTTTTCAGAGGATGTTTGGGGCTCCCCTGGATTCATGTCTCAGAACTGTGTCTGTAATGATTGTGTGGGTCAAACTCTCCTGAGAAAGCTCCTCCACGGGAACAGCAGTTCCAGCTAAGAAGGAGCAAAGCAGGGAACCTGTGGCTGGAAAGGCTGGTTACAGAAGTTTGTGGGGACACCTTGATGTCCATCCCATTGCAGCTGGGGAAACTGAGGCACGGAGCCCTGTCTGGGTGTGTGTTCAGGGTCCTTCATGGGACCCCCAGCATCCCAGGGGCTTCTCCTGCCTGCCCATCAGTGGCTGTTGGCTGCTGCCCCTTGGCTTGAGCTGCCTCCTGTGCACAGGGCCCTGTGCTGAGCACACGGTGCTGTGTTGGTTGGAAACCCAGGGTGCCCTGAGCCCAGGTTTTGTGCCCCGAGCCACGACAGCCGGACCTTTGCAATGCCTTTAACCGAGCCCTTTCCTGCTCTGTCCTCGGCCTCCAGGGGCAGCGTCACTGGACCGAATTTACACTTCGACCTCCCTGAGCTCGACTTCGGGGACATCTCCTTTGGTGAGTGTTGCCTGGGCTGGGACACAGCGTCAGGGATCTGTGCCTTCCAACAGAAAAGCATCCCTCACTCCTGGTCTGCCCCAGCAGCCTCTTCAGGCTGTGAACTGCTGCTGCCTCAGGGGGCATTTTGCCATTGTGAGATCAAATAGAACCAAGGAATAGAAAGGCAGTATTTTCTAGTGTCTCTGTCCTGCTTTAAAAGACAGATCCCCACCATGTGTGGCGGTATCTCTGGCTTTGCAGGATGGAAAGCAAATCTCAGAGCCAAAGTGGGGATCCCCTTGCAGGCACAATCACAGTGAGCAGCATGGCTGTGGTGTCCCTGTTTGTTGGGTGAGGTGGGACATGGTTCCTAATTGCTAATCTCAAACCAAGGCTGGGGTTTGCCCCCAGTTGAGTGGGCTCTGAGCTGTCATGTGCTCAGTCTGTTTGGCCCAAACCAAGAGATGCTTTAAGGGTCCTGCAGAGAGAAACTGCATTAAGGTGCATCACATTCTAGTTCCTGATTCCATCCTCATTTTCTTTTGCTGTAGCTTCTTCTCAATGACAACTCACTGTTTATGTATCGTGAAAACAGTGGGAATGTTGGCAGACTTACCAGGGAATTTTACAGCTTGAATTCTCAGAGTAAATGCTGGGTCTGGGTGCACACTCATCACTGAGAGATAACTGGTGCTGGTTTGGGGCAGGGGAGGGAGCTCCTCCCCATCCCAAAGAGAGAAGCTTGCAGTGTTCAGCAGGGCTAGGAGTGGGCATTTTCAAGGCTGCAGTCTGGAATCAGTGTCAAAGGGAACTCAGTGATGATTAATTCCTCATGCAGCTTCTCGGTGAGCTGTAGTTCAGAAAATAAAGAGCTAAACTCCAATCTCACTTTTATCCTGGCAGGATATTCCCACCAGGATCATGCCATAATGGGTGCCTGAATGGATATTTGTGTCCTTTCCTAGGCTTTCCCTATACCCAGAGATGTCGCCTCACCAACTGCTCCATGGTGCCCGTGACATTCAAGCTCCGCATGTCGGACGATGGCACGCAGCCGGCTGTGGACAGCCTTGATCAAATACACAAAGAAGGTGACCCATCCTGGAGGAAGGGAATTCATTTCTATGTGGAGCCAAGGGAGTTCACAATGAATCCCAGCCAAGGAACCATCCTCCCCCAGGGACACCAGGACATTGAGGTATGGGAAGAATCCAGCCGTAGATGCTTCAGCACCAGGGCTGAAGCTTCACTGGAGTGTGGGAGGGCTTTAGCTCTGGTGCCAGCTTTGAGCATCGTGGGAGTGAGAGATCTGCACTGCTGGGAGGCCTCTGCTAGCTGGCTTACCCGGGATGTTCCTCAAGGAGCACTGGTTTGTTTCCAAAATCCTACACTGAGATCAATACCATATGGTCAAGTCCTGAAGCCATTCTTTTGCTTTTGAGAGCGATTTCTTTGATTGCAAGTGGGCAGAGCAAGGATGAAGGCAGAAGGTGGCTGTCAGAGAGATGTCATTGTATAAAGCAGTTAGCTTTTCTTCTTGGTCTCATTTTCCCTCTCCTGAGGAGCAGAAAAATTTGTGTTCACTGCAGGGATCTCCAGTGGAGACAAAAACCTCTGCAGCCATGTGTTGCGGTTCAAATTGATTTTATCGATTCCTTGTTCTGTTGTACACCCATGTTCTCCCTGAGTTGGCTCACGCCTGTGTTTTACCCTCCCTCAATGCTGTCCCTCATGCCGTTCCCTGCCCCTTGTTCCAGCTCTTTTCCCTGCCTGTCTAGGCAACCCAGCCCCTTTTGTTCCCAAACCTTCTTTGCCACTTGAACCTCGGGCCAATCCCTGATTGCAATACCCCTTTGGAATTCCCCTATTCTTGGAGACCCCATTGGCCATGTGACCCATCCTCTTTACCCTCCTACCCCCAGTGGTCCCAGACACTTGATGTAATCCCCTCACTCCCCCCCTGAGGATTCCCTATTGATTTGCTGTTTGTATCCACCCCCTGATTTGTATTTTTACAAAAGCCCTGGCACAGGAGTGTCCAGGGCGCTTGTGCCTCTGATTCCTTTATTTGGAATAAACCCTTCCTTGTGGAACTTCAAGACAGAGAGCCTCCTCCTTTCTCCTCTGCCTGGTCCCTGTGGTGGCTTGTCTCTTGCGCTGTACAGCAAGTGGCTCTGAGGGCTCTGCCTCTGGTAAATGCCCACCCTGGGGCAGTTCCCCACTCCTGGCGTGGTGCCGGAGTTCTAAGAGCCAGCCCGGGCTCTGGGTACCATGGCAGCCATGAACTGCCCAGCACCTGCTGGGCCACACTTTGCCCTCAGCCTTCTGCTGTAAAGCTGAACTCATTGTGTTCAAGTCAGATTTCCTCTGCATTTATGTCATTGTAGTCAGATGAGAAATTGGCCCCTTAATTTGAATACAGTGGTGTGTAGAGCTTTAGTCTAATGTTTTAATGAAGCTGACCGATGCTGTGATAGCAAGGTGTGTTTAACAAATCTGCTATTGCCAGAAGGCTTTTGTTACTCTGAGACTGTGCTCTACACATGGACCAGCAGAAGAATTAAAGCCAAATCCTTCCTCAAGAACTGGAGGATGTCACATGTGGGTAATGAGCTTTTGTAAGGAAGAATTTACTGTTCTTTTTTCTACCAGGTGACCCTGTGTTCCAACACCGTGATGGAATTCTACAGGAGATTGCTGGTGGACCTGGAGGGTTTTGGTGAGGGAGTGGCATCAGTGGTCATCACAGCCAGGTACCAGCCCTTCCTGGCCTCCCCCAGGCACCGCCTTGCACAGGCTTTGCTGGCTGCAGCTGCCAAGGAGAAGAGCTGCTTAATGGCCTCATGTTGTGCCAGCTGGACATGAGAACAGCAGTGCTTGGACAGCAGCCTGTGGTGAAAAGCACCCCTGCTCACAGCCCAGCACAGTCCTGGCCCTTTTCTAAAGGGACCGGGAATGGTATCATTGATTGGCCTGGGTTTTGGTGCTTGAGGTGGAACAAATTTCCCGAGGGCCTCCTCTCCTTCTTCCTGCAAGAGATGGAGTTGTGCTGGTTGTGACCACCCTGCATTGGTTTGGGACACACCAGGCAGCCTGCTGAGAGTCAGGGTCTGGTTCTGTTCATGAGGGCACATGACAGGGGAAAGTGGCTCCCAGCAAGAGTGGGGAGGGCAAGGTCTTATGAGGGGAAAGCAGCCTTGATGTGGCAGGTCAGCTCCAGTTTTTCTCCTTCCCTGTGCTTCCCATTTTGAGCTTTAATGTTCTCAGACTTAAACCAAAAGTCGTTCTTGCTGCAGCAGAATTCCACCCTGCTGTGCTGCTGTGGGTGTCAGTGTGATGCCAGAGGGATGCAGCTCCCTGGTGCTGTTCCCTCTCCCAGGCAGAGCCATCCAGGCAGTGCCTGGGCTGCCATTTTGTCAAGCAAATGGAGCTGGGGCCAGGCAGGGCCTGGAGCTGTGCAGTGAAGGAGCCAGGGAGCTGCAGGGCCTGGGAGGGGGTGGCTGATCAGCCCCTCTGTGGGGCAGCTGCTGTCTCGTGCCCTCCAAGGCTGGGGCCAGCAGCTGAGTTGTCAGGCAGGGCAACAGCACCATGGGAGAGAAGGGAGTCATTTTTATGAGACACTAGGGTTGTGTGTTCCTTGAGCCTTAGTGAGCACTGATCCTTGTTGGGATGGCTCCCCCAGAGCTCGTGGGTCACTGGGACTGTTCCAGGAGTCCTGTCAAGCCTTCTTGGGTAAAGCAGGGGCTGAGGCAGTTGTGGCTCAAAGTGCTCTGCCTGGGGCACTTGGCAGCCTCTGGGTACTGCCTCTCAGGGTTTGCCCCTCCTTGACAAGACATGTTGGAGTGGGAAGAAGTAGAAGGCAATTTATCACTGTAGGGCTGTTCAATGCCCATTTGACAGTGACCAACGTGTTCTGCTCCATTTCACAATCTTTGGGGGTAAATGTTCTCCATTCTCTCAGTATCTCTGATTCCCTTGGGGTCATCTCTTTGCCCAGATGTCTTGTTCCAGAGCTGCATGTGTACCCCCAAATCCTTCTGTACCACGAGTGCCACCTGAAAGTGCCGTACGAGAGGAAGCTCGTCATCAGGAACCTCAGCAACCTTCCTGGCTGTTATGGGCTTATTCCCCAGGTTTGGCATCACGTCCACCTCCTCCTGTCAAATATTATTGGGGAGACTATTAGTGGAAAAAAGGGTTTGGATAAGACCTTGCTGGTTTCTATTCAGTCTTAAAGATCTGCTGAGAAAAGGATCCTACCTGAATGTAAACCTTAGGATGCAGTTTAACCTCCTGAGGAAACAGTTGATGTTCTAGTCTAGTCTTCAGGGTGTTTTCTTGTGGGAGGTCTTAGAGGGTTGTGAAAAGCTGCTGCATCCACAGACACCAGTGCCTGTGCTGGCAGCCTCCTTGCAGGATCCCCTGGGAGTGCTAAGCCTACAATTCTTGCAGCTTGTTTGTGCCTTTACCTTTGTCCTGGGGAGTTTTAAACGTGTGTGTAAGTTGCTGTTGCGGTGGATGTTAAGGAGTCTAAAGTTTCTTCAGAGGTCCCTCTGAAGTTGCATTTCATTCTGTCCCTTCCAGAAACGCAAGGACGACTCTCCCGTGCTCTACTCCAGCCCCAAGCCCTGTGGGATTGTGCAGCCTTACGGCACTGCAGAGATCCCAGTTATCATCGAAGTGCAGACGCTGGGCGAGCATCGCACCAAGGCTCTCGTCGGCGTGTTCGGGGATGAGAGAAACCCACGGGTGAGTGCAAGGGGAGATGTGAGCCTGTGTGCAACTGCTCCTGGCAGGGTGCACAGGGACAGGGATTCTTCCAGGGAAAACAGGCACAGGCTGCTGGGGAGAAGGACAGCAGGGATGGGTGGCACAAGCAGCCCATGCCTCATAGGTGGTGATCTCAGTGTCTGACGCAGAAGGTAGTTCATCTAAGCTGGAATTGAGGGGAGTTTTAGTTAATTAAGATTTAAAATGCTGTTAACTTTGGAAACATCTGTTTTCAAATGTCATCCCTCTGAGCACAAAAGAAGATGTCAGAAGACTTCTGGGAACCTTGAGCTTTCTGGAAAAGAAAGGAAAGCTGGCATTTGAAGACTGGTTGCAAGGATTTAAACTTAGATTAAAACATAATGAAATGATGATGCCAAATTCCCTGGATGGCACCAAACATCTGAACCTGGGCCATTGTGGCACTGCATGTAAATCAGTGAACAGCAAGGACAGGCAATGCAGGCTGTGCCAGGGAGCTTGAAGTTTGACAAAACAGTTGCTTTCAACTATCAGGCTGCTTCCCTTAAAAAGGAGGGTTTCTCCCTGCCAGAATAACCAGTTGTTTAACTGTCAGCCTGGTCTTAACTAGAGATTTCTTGCAAAGCTTTTACCTTTGGGCCAATAATTTGTAGTTTGAAAGGTTCTCTTACCTTAATCCTTTTAAATTTGGAGGTGAACATGTAATTTTCTTTTCCTTTTTTCCCAAAAGCCCAGCATTTCAGCTGGAGTGTGGTAGCTGTCCCTAAAGCAAGAACTTGAGCAGGGTTGAGCTGTTTAAGCTTTTTTAGGTTTCCCTGTTGTGGTTTGTTTTGAGTGGTTTTTAATCTTTCTTGCCTGCTTCCTGGAACAGGGAGTAGAATTACGGAGCTCTGGACGGCTGGCAGAAATCTACCCAAGTCCAAGTGTGTTAGAGTTTGGCAGCATCCCAGCTCTACAGCCTGCTTCACAAAGCTTTACCCTCCCCAACAAATGTCTTGTCCCTGTAGACTTCAGCATGGAAATGGTAAGTATCTGTGGGGCTGTTTTCCAGGGAAATGGACTGGTCAGTAGCAGCCATGACTTGGCTTTTAAAAGCAAGATTTCCATATTGCCCTGTGTGAGAGGAGGCAAGATACTCCAATATTCCCTCTGAGCGAGGCAAGAGGAACCTGGCTCTGGAGTGGTTTTAGCTGGGGCACCCCTCAGTGAGGTCAGGTGCAGAGATGTTGGAGCAGCAATTAATCTGGGTTGCGTTGACAAGTTCTCCCTTAATTTTATCTTTTGTCTTTAGCTGTGTGTGTCACATTTTGGAGCTCCGAGATCAAGAGAAACCTGTGGTCCTTTGCTCCCCAGAGCATGGATTTCACTGTGGTTTCCCTGTCCCATCTACATTTGCTTTGTGCCAAACTGCTGTTAATAGTAGAGAGCAGGGTGTGAGGTGTGTCCTCAGACTGCTGGTGGGGAGGCAATTTTCACACCTCCTGGGGGTCAAGCCAGCTGGGCAGTGCACACAAAGACAAGGGTGGGGGTTGTGCACCCCCCAGCCTGTGATCTCTGTGCTATTGAAGAGCATCTTTGGGGAGCAGCTGCAGAGAAAGGCTGTTTAATATGTGGGGGCTGCATAGGGCAGAAGGAGCTGGGGCTGCTCCCCTGGCAGGGGGAGCAGGGCTGGTGCAGCCAGGAAGGGCTTGTAGGCTGGGCCTGGGGCTGGCTGGGATGTCTGCTGGAGGGGGAGATCTGTGAGGGGCTTGAGGTTTCTTCTACTTCACGCTGGCTGTGTTGAACTTGTGGAGCTGGTTAAAACCTGGTACCATGGACTTGGCTGTGTCTGTGGATAAAGCATCAGGCCATGTGGGAGAGTCCAGCCACAGCCTCCTGGGCCAAGGAGGAGGGGTGTGACTTTTCCTCTTGCTGCTTTTCCAGCTGTTTGGGAGATAAATGTTATTCTAAAGCGAGGGGTTTTTTCCAGGGCAGCTTTCCCTGACTCCACAATGGAGTTCTGCTTTCAGCCTCTGCAGGGAGCAATGCCCCTTGGCTGGGTGCTCATGGTGTGTAAAGGTTGGGTTTCATGTGCTCCTGCCAGGGCCAGACCTGCAGAGCAGTGTCTGCACAGCTGTGCTGGTGCAAGGCCTTTCCTCCCTCCTTTGGGCAGCCTCCAGCTCTCTTGGCCAGTCTGTGAAGTCCATGAGAAAGCAGATGACAAGAGTTCTTGGGAAGAGTGGGCCATGCCCACAGAGCACATGTTGTCCAGTTTTCTTTCTGCTTCCTGCTTTCCTGCTCTGCTATAAGCATTTGGAGGTGACTTTTCTTTAGGCAGAGGGCACTGGGGCACCTCTCTACAGCTGATGATTGGTGGGGAGTGAGGGCTTCAGTCCTTTAGGGGGTGTTGAGAAGCACTGATGGCCCCTTGGGAAAGATTAGTTTGGTATTGGGGTTTTGCTTACCTGGTTTTGCAGAGACATTCTTCAGGCTCTCAGCAGTGTCCTCCAGCCATGTGGTTTCTGCAGTGGGATTTGAGCAGTCCTGCCTTCCTCTGGCCTTGAGCCTTCGTGAGAGGCCAGGAGAGAGAAAGCAGCTTTCCTTGGCCCACAGTGCAGAGAAAGACTGGGGAAGGAACACTCTCCTGAGGATAAGCATCCCTTGGGTTGGGCAAAACGGGGTTAATTGGGTGAGTCCCTTAAAGGAGGGGAAAATACAGGTTGTACGAGCTCTGCTGTTGCCCAGTACTGTAGCTTAACTTTAGGGAGATTAGGCCTTCAGGATTTTTATCCTCCCCTCTTTAGTCTTTCCTTTTCTTATATCCCACAAGACACCAGGGTGTGTGGTTTCCATCCTAAATGCATATTATGCTTGTCTTACAGGCTTCCAAATCCAACTGCTTTGTTATTGAACCCAGTGAAGGAGCGATCCCTGCTAGGGGTGAGGTTCCTGTGACTGTCACAGCAACCCTGGATGACACTGTGGGTTTTGATGACACTGTCCAGCTGTTCATTGGGAACAGCCTTTGGAGCAGTGTCTTTCTCCAGGCTTTTGGCATTGGCACCACAATTGTCACAGACAAACCATTTGCCCCAGAGCTCAACTTGGGATACCAATTCAGGTAGGAGATCTCTCCACTCCCACCTCTCCTCCTGTCTCAACAAGGAGCAGTTTTTCTGTAGTCCTTCAGGCAAGATCTTCTTCAGAGTTCAAAGCCCTGACTCCTTCCCTAAAGGCAGAGATTCCTTTACAAACATGTGATGGGCACTTGAGAGTTGTTAGACACCTTCAAAAGCCACTGAAAGGGAAACCAGTTGCTAAATTGCCACAAACTGTCTCTAATTCTAATACATTGATGTCCTCACTTGATGGAGTAATGATCTCACAGGCTGCCCCAGAACTAAAGGTTCCTGAAATGGTGCCCAGATGAGGCAGTCCCTCCATGTGGCTGAGGCACCAAGGGAAGATCCTTTCTCTTGCCCTTGCCCTTTCCCAATGGCACCTGCCAGGCAAGCAGGGGCCCTGGGAACAAAGAGACAGGAGGGTGACAACCCCCACCAGGAAGGCAGGAGCCCACAGAGCAGTTCCAGAGGCAGAGTTGCCAGCAGAGTTTGCAAAGTTCACTTCCAAACAGTTTCTAATTGCAAAATGAAATTTCTACAAATGGCTACCAGTGCAGAGCCAAGGCTGATACGAACGAGAGAGGCTCTGCTCCCCTGGTTTCCTCTCGTGGAGCAGGCAGATGATTTTTACCAGCTTGCTGGGATCATCCAGAAACTGCCTCTGAGCCGGCTTTTAGGAATGCCTGCAATCCTACCCCCACACACAAGGTCCCCAAGGGCAGCATCTCAAAGATTCAGTTTCAGCTTTGGGCACAGATTAATACAAAATACAGCAACAGTATGAATCACCCCAGAACAAACATTTTGGGGGAAAACACCACGTCCTGTTAGCCTCACCTGGAAAATGTTACATTGCCATTATAAACATATTTCTCTTTGCAATAATGACATCAAAAGGGCACCTTATCAGACACCACTTCTGGTCCACATTAAGAGCTGGAAATGAAGACAGTCTCTAAGCAATTAACACCTCAGGTTGCTCACTGGGAGCAATCTGATGACCAGGGAAATAGCTACTCTCATACTCTTTTCCATCCTGCCTTCTATTCCAGCCTCGTGCCCTGTATCCATCAGTTCAAAGTAACAAACAAGGGCCGCCGTTACCATCAGCTCTTCTGGAGTGCGGAATGCTACAGCCCACCTGAGGAGGGGGGCCAGAGTGTCTCAACCCTCAGTAGCCCCAGGGCCAAGGATGATTCCCAGCGCCCCAAACGTGCCAGCCCCGTGTTTGGGCTGGAGCCACTGTCAATGGACCTGCAGCCAGGCCAGTCTGAGGACATGGTGCTGCGAGGCTTCTCCCGCATCCCACAGGTGAGATCCCCTCCTCTGGGCTTGTTCCACAGGCCCTTGACATTTGCCTGGGGAAATGAGCAGGGGCCTTCACAAAACTGATTTAAGGCTACTCGTTTCTGTGGCAGCACCAGTTGCTTTCCTTGCTGGCCACCATCAGAGCAGCTGAGACTTTATTGTGATTCCACAGCTAGCAAAACCCAGTGCTGATCCCAAAGCAGGGGTGGATGGAAATATTGCTCTTTTGGGGCAAGCAGTGTTGCATGCTGAGTCAGCAAAGAAGGGCAGAGAAATAAGTTACACTTAGACTAGGAGTCCAGAAAGAAAGTGAACTAAACAAGTGCCGAGTGGTTTATCTGGGGTGAGCACGGAGTAAAACAAAAGCCATGTCAAGGGAGGGGGTTTCTCACAAGTGCCTTTTGTGCTTTTGGGGTGCAGTGTTACAGACAATTGAGCACAGGAAGAAAAGGGGGCAGGGACTGTAACTGTGGCAGGAATAGGGCCCGTGGTGGGTGCAGAGCCAATGCAGGGCATTTGCAGGGTGCCCTGCCACTACGCACTGGTGACAAGTGACTCTTGCTTGCAGGAGGTGCAGGATTATGTGTTCTGTGAAGCCATCATTGGGACATCCCCCAAGATGGAGAGGATAATAGAAACAATCATTACCTGTCAGTTCATTCACCCCTCTATAGAAGTATCAGCCAGACAATTCTCTTTCTATGTGGAGAAGGTAAGTCTGGATTGCATGCTGGCATTTTAACAGCATGGCTGAGGGGGGTGTGTGCTTGTGTTAAAGCCCCTCTTTACCCTTCCTGAGGCACTTTGTAAATGAGTGAAGATGCTTTTAGAGATGAGACTGGTATTTGACTTCCCCAAAGTAAAAGTGCAGTTCCAGCTGCAGTGCCAAGGAGATGGTGGCCACCCCAGAGAAATGCCAGTTTCTGTGCTCACTGTAAAGGGAGGCTTTTGAGGACCCTCCAAGGCACGGTGATGTCTGTACACTGATGCTGCAGGGAAGCTGGGAAAACTGGAGATTCCTGTGAATTCCTCAGGCTGACAAGGAAAAACCCAACATCTCCTGTGTCTCTTTGCCTTCTGTGCTGTTGGCATGGATGCTTGATGGTACAGCTATATGGATCAGCTCTGTGCATTTCCCTAAGCCTCCTCTGCTTCAAAGGACCCCCAGGCATCCTGCAACTGCAGTGATGATAACACTGAGGCAGAGCAGGTGCCCTTTAGTCTCTGGATCCCAACTCCAGCATCATCTTTCTTCCTCCTGCAAGTTGTCTGAAAAAGAGAAGATGGTTAATGATTTGGTTTCTGTAGTTTCAGGCCTCTCCTCTGGTTCCCAGGCTTCCAGTGAAGTACAGAATTTCTGGAACAGGCAGTTCAGATGTAATTGAGAAGCTTTTTAGCTCTCCCTGATTCTGCCTGGGTTCTGCTCGATGCCACACACCCAAACTGATTTATTGCATACTATGGCACAGCACCTGTTTGGTATCAGTACATGCAGAAGTCGTTTCCCAAAGTCTCTGGTTTCTCTAAACCATGCAGGAAGCCCAGCACAATGCTCAGACAGGAAGGAAGAGCCCAGGCTGATCAGAGCTTTGAGACCACAGACACCTTGTCCCTGTAGCAGGGGCTGCAGGACCCGTGGTGCAGACAAAGTGCTTTTTGAGGCTGCTAGAGCCAGGAAGGTTGTGAGAAATGACTGTATGTGAGTGAAGATCCTCTAGTGCTGTTCTGCCCAATAGAGAGACAAAAGTGGAGACAAATGGCCTGGATTCACTTTCTGCTTTAGATCTTGGTCAAGCAGCCACCTCCTCTCAGGGGCCTATTCCCTCATCTGTACTTGGGAGTTTTCCCTGTCCTCCAGAGGATGCTGTGGTTTCTAAACATGAAAAGCATCTGCTGTCAAGAAATACCTCCTGGAAGGGTAGAAACAAATAGAAAGAGTAAATAGAAATGTATGCACTCGTGAGGCTGAAAAATGTGAGCTGCAGCAGAAGCAGAAGGAGGTCTGTTTCTAGTTGAGGCTGTTTTTCCTTGTCTCCTGTTTCCATAGAAACCCAGCGATGTCCTGACACTGCAGTACCAGCCTTTGTCTTTAAAAAACACCTGCCTGCTGCCACTGGATCTCATGCTGCACTTGGAGCAGCCATTCCTGGTCTGTGATAAGGAGCAGCAGCCCCTCCCAGGTGGCCAGGTGAGCAGCCCTGGCCTCCTCCAGTGGGGTCTGAAGAGGAGGGATGTGGTGGTGCCTTTCTGTTGGGAGCTCCTTGAGTCAAGAAGTTTATTCTGTAGCATCAGCAGTGGGCTGGCCTGAGCTGCATCAGCAGAGCTGCTGAAGGAATCAAAATCTTATCTGAATTGAGAAGATCCATCCTGGCTTTAAGGCACAGGGAGAGGGGAGCAGGCAGCTGGGTCTGGGCAAGCCATGCAGGGAAGGTGTCTCCTGGAAAGCCATGCCAGCTCTCCAGCAGCCACCCCCTTGTACTGGGGCTGAGCACAGAAACGGGAGCCCGAGGGATCCTGGACTGGACTGTGGTGCCTGCAGCCAGAGCCCTGCTGGAGAGAGATGAACCATGAACTGAGAAGCCCGTGCTGGGGTCACTTGGAACATTTACTGTTTCATGCTGTCAGACCTTGGGACATCATCCCACAGGTGATTAATTACTGCTCATCTCCTTGCAGCCTGTGAGAGTGGATGTAGGGGAGACCTGTCATCTCTACATCGTGTTTGACCCGGCTTATGAACTGGATTTGAAGAGCTGGAAAAAAGAGAAGGTTCTGAAGATAGACATGGTCAGGGGCCATCCTTTTGTGGAGCATATCACCCTTCAGGGAGAAGTTCACTTCCCAAATCTCCAAATGCAGCCCAGCTCCGTGGAGTTTGGCTGCATCATGGCTGGCACTAAAAAAGTGCGTTCCCTGGAGATGACCAACTGCAGCCCACTGCCCGTCCAGTACCGCTGGTCATTCCGTTCCGACAGCGAGGTGACCAGGTTTAGGTATGTGCACCTTTGCCCTCCCCTTGAAGCTCTTCTTGCTGTGTCCTGTTTGTACTTGGCCAAGAGCAAAGCTGTTTGCCTGGCATCTGACAAATGGCACTGAGCAGCTGTGCTCAGGCTGGATGCTCAGGGAATAGGTTTTCCACCACTTTGGTGCTGCACAGCCCCCACAGTGGTTTCCCCTGGGAAGGAAAGCTGGGGTGAAAGCTGCTTTCTCAGACCTCTGTGGCCTGAGACCATGTCCACCTTGATGAAGGGCTCCTAGTCCTTGTAGTCTTGTAATTAAAAGGTAACTTTTGTAGTTACAAGAAGAACTATGTCAGTGGGGTTTTTTTTTAGAAAGGAATGAGGCACTCGAACCAGATAGCAGCCACAGGACAGCTAAATCTTTCAGAGAAAAGAATTTATTGCTCTCTTATCAGAAGAAATGAACTTCTTCCCGCCTCGAAGGCACTGTTAGGATTAGAAGGAAGAAGTAGATGAAGACCAGACAGAATCCTGTGTTTGAATGGAATTTATGCATCCTGTATGAAGTGTATGAATATGCAACGGGCTATTGTTCGTAAGGGTTAATCCTTTGTTAGTGGGGGTCCTTTTTCGGGCTCGTGCTGCCCAGAAAAAGGTACCCGGACGTCCGTAACTCTTTGTATTTGTTGTCCCATTTGTTGTCCTAATTCAAATTGTCCAAATTATTTTTACTCTAATTGTATTACTATTTTTATAACCATTTTATTACTATTAAACTTTTAAAATTTTGAAAACAAGTGATTGGCATTTTTCACAATAGTTATCTTATTTTCCAGAGATGAGCTTTGCCCACCTAAATTCAAACCCCAACCACCAAAAGGGAAGAATACCAGTTTGGAGTCCCCAGCATCTCGATGGAGACACTTCAAGATGAGACAGGAGCAGGCAGCCAGAATGCTGAAAGAAGTGGATGATTTTACCCAGTCTTTAAGAGACAAGGTAGATTTTCTTGTACATCTGCTGCTTGTGTTGCCTCCCCAGCCTGCCACCACCAAGTCCTGCTCGTGCCGACCTCCCTTTTTGCTGCCCTGCTGTCCTGTGCCCTGACAGTGGGCTGGGCAGCAGGGCCAGTGGCTGGACATGGGCTGTGTGGGAGGGAGAAATAGGAGAGTTTTCCTTGGAGAAGCTCACTCAGGTCCTACAGACCTGTGCTGAGTGTGGGATTTTTTGCCTTCACAATGAAAGATGAGGCTTTTATCTGCATCATCATGGTAAGGCCTCCAGCTTCCTTCCCAGAGCAAGCTGGGATGAGTCCTGATCTCCATGGAGCCTCTTCCCAAGGCAGCCAGACTCCCTGTTTGCAGGGCTCTGCTTTCACCCAGAGCTGCTATTGCACTGCTGGCCCTGGAGCTGTCTTACAAAGGGAGACTTTGCAAAGTGGCTGTCTCTTCCTCCCAGCATAGAAAATGGCTTCTTTTTCAGGTGCAATCAGATCAACTTCCTGAATTCCCCCGCCTCCAAGTAGGGTTTGAGGGAATCAGCAGCTCCGTGGACGAACCGCAGCCTTCCCTCGAAGCAGAGAAGGTAGGAGGGAATCTGTCTCACTTGCACATTGTCAGTGTGGCAAGCAGGGCTGGAGCTCCCAGTGCCACTGGTGGGCCTCAGCATTGGCCACAGAGGGGCCTCCCATCCCTGCAGGCCCATCACAAAGTGCTGCTGAAGCAACTGGTAGTTGGAGAGGCCATGCAGGACACGTTGTAGGGCTGCCCAAGGACACTTTGCAGCACCTATGGAGGGCACTGCTCCCCCTGGAACTCCTCAGGTGGTCCATAGGAAACTTTTGCAGGAGCTTTTGCTGTAGCACCTTGAGAAAGCAGCATTTAAATCAGAGAGAGGGGAAGAGCCTCAGGAGTCAGATGAGCTGGGCTGGAGTCCTTCGCTCAGCTCCGAGAGCTCTCACTCTGAGCCTCCTCCTTTTCTAAAAGCAGTAAGAAATGCTTTTTAAAGGCAAGTTGTGCATCAGAGAGAATTTCTACTGCCAGGAGACATCCCAGTTCACTTTCACATAATGTACTAATTAATGCATTGATCTGTGAGTGTGGGAGAAGATTTTCCCCATGGTCCCTGCACTGGTCAGTGGCATGGATGCAGGATGAGATGAGGGTGATTCTGGCAGTGTTTGGGGAATAGGCCCCTCCAGGTACAGCTGCACTTTGCTCCAAGATGCTCTTCTGCATCCATTGCCATGCTCAACAGCTCAATCTCTCCTGTCTTCCATCCAGGCTTTCAGTATCCTGCCAATGTCAGGTGTGCTGCAGCCAGGTGAGAGCCAGCAGGTCTCCTTCACCTACTCTGGCCACCTCAACACCATCTCTGATGTCACGGCGCTGTGCCACGTGGAGGGAGGCCTCACCTACGAGGTGCTGGTGACCGGGGAGATCTCACGTGTCCGCTACTCCGTGAGGCCCCAGGAGATCAACTGTGGCTTACAGGTACCACACACATCCCTGGCACAGCTCCTTGCCTTGGCACCACGGCCAGCAGGTTCCTGCCCACCTCGCTCCAGGGCTCCCTTCCCAGCCCCTTTGTTGGCTCTGGGGCTTGGAAGCCCAACCTTTGAGGGACACATCTGGCATCCAAGCTGCTCTAAAATGGCCATCTCCAACCCTCTCCACAATGCTGGGAATGCCTCTTTTTCAGGGTACCTAACACTGCCTCTGGGGCAGGCAGGGTCCCAGTGGGGGTGCTCTGAGGGGTGTGTCCCTGAGACATCTCTCTGCTGATCCACACCTAAAGCCTGACCTCCAAGGAGATGCTCTTGTCTAAAGCTCTTGCTTAATCCACACAATAATCAAGGGAAGAAGTTGGGCTTCCAGTCACTACCGTTGGAGAGACTGTCTCAGAATAATCCCCACTTCACTCTTTTCCAGTCAAAAGCCCACAGATATTTCCAGCTGCTGGCCCTGTCTGTGTTGCCCTGGGTGACTCCCTTGTTGCATCTATGTTGCTTGCCAATACTTGCATGCAGGTGCCTTTTCTCCTGGAATGCCTCAGTGCTGTCTCTGTTTCTCCTGGCTGTGGGTGACCCCTCAGAGGGCAGAGGGCCTGTGTGCCCTGGTTCATTTATTGCTGGCCCTCACATGGTTGTTACCACAGCTCTGTGTGCTGCCAGAGCTGCCTGGTGCTGTGCAGGTGCCCTGTGAGTCTCACTCACTGGATTTTGATGAGCAGTACCTTGAGGAGGAGAAGGTGAGAAGGCAGGTCTGGTCCCCATGTACACGCTGCCCAAGCTTCACAGCACTCCAGCATTCCCAGGCTTGTGCCAGGGAGATGAAGGCAATCCCCAGGGCAAAGCCAGCTCTGCTGACATGCTGTGGGAGGACCTAAACTAAATAGTTGGTGTTATTGGGAGGAAGGGAGGAGACAGAAAATGGGTTGATTGAGTCTGTGTGATGAAAGGCAAGAAAAGGAATCTTGCGTATGGTTTCTCTTCCCTCCACATACAGATCCTGCGGATGGCAGTGGGGTCTGAGTACCAAAAGAGCTTTGTTATTCCTTCACGTGCCATGGGTGAGACACTGCCTCCAGAGGTGCTGCAGGACCACGAAGCACACAGGAGGCCAAAGGCTCAACAGGCAGAGCTCAAGCCCATGGCAGAAGCCAAGGCCAGGACTGAGTCTGAGTCCAAGGCCAAGGCCATGGGCAAGGCAGCAGCAGGTCAGAAAAACAGTGAGGGTTTGGTGGTGTCTGTTTTGCCTGTGGTCCAGCCCATACACCCTGAACTCTCTCTGTCACCTTGCTCTCCAGGGAAAGCCCATTCTTTTAGCAGCTGCCTGTTCCCCAGCTTGGTGGAGGAGCTCTTGGCTGAAGGGCTGTGGCATCCTCTACCAACCCTGAGTGTAGCCAAAGCAAGCTCCTATCTGCCTGCCATAGACTGGGGAAATAATCAGGATATTTCCTTGTGTCCCTTAGCCACAAAGACTAGGGCTGGATGAGTTTCTCAGCCAATAGGACCAGATCTAATATCACTGGCTCTTTTATATTTGCACCTTCCTAGCAACAAAAGAACAATCTCATCTTGCTTTCACCGAGTCTCCTTTCCTGGGATCCGAGGGCATGGGGACTTTACTGCCCGGCCATAGCTTGGGGGATTGTCTGAATTCTGGGGGGGGATACAAGCTCCCCAATATCTCCTGGGATGATAGGCTGGGTCAGGAAAAGCTGTGAATCCTTGCAGCTGACCCAGAGCACCCAGGTCAGCTTGCAGTCACTCATGGTTTCTCCTCTTTGTGCTAAAGAACTGCAGCGAGAGAAAGCTCTGCAGAGGAAAGCAGAAGTGGATAAAATAGCACTGGAAAGGAAGCTCATAGGGAGGAAAAAGTGAGTAAGGCTTCCATGGGTTACTGCTGTTCCATGGGTTATTGTCCCTGGAGGGCTTCCCTGCTCCAAGGACTCTGAGCTCAGAGGTGCTGGATAGCAAAGGCCAGAAGCAGCACAGGGATGGCCATTCTGAGCTCCCTGGCTCCCAAGAGAGGAAGGACCTTCTTCTGTTGAGACAGAAGATCTTCTTCTCTATTGGAGTGCTGAGCCCTCCTGGCTTAGATGCTGCCTGCAGGGAGCTGGGCTCTGGGCTTGCCTTGGCACTGCCTCTAGAGGTGTCTTTAGGTCCATGGTGTTGAGTTGCACCTTCTTGATCATCTCCCTTCACCAAAACAGTGGGATTGTGGTATGGGCAGGTGTGGGGCACAGAGCAAAGCTTGGTTTGGGTCCTGCTCCTGCCACAGCATTGCAAGTCCTTGCAATGCTGATCTGCCAGGCTTCTCCTTATGGTGGGACACCACCCACAGAAGCTCACGTCCTTTAGGCTCCCCTTCAGCTGCAGCAGTAGGCCAGCCCAGGAGAAGCTCAGCTCCAGCAAGGCAGCCCAGCTCAGGACACACAGGCAAAGTGTGGAGCTGAGAGTGGAGGCTGGTTAAAGCAAGTCTGTGTATCAGCACTTCCTTCAGCCCAGGCTGAAGTTGGTTTCATGGGGAGGAGACAGATGAGGCTGTTTCAGATGGCTTTCATGGCAGAGAGCACCGGTTTGCTTGCTCACAGCTGGGTTCCTGCAGGAAATCTGGCTGACAAGAGCCTGTCTTGCAGGAGAGGAGTTCCTGCAGCCTTTGCTTTCTTACTGATAGGATTATTCTCATTAAGGAGCAGGCTGTGCCCTGAGGGGTGCTGAATGAGCTGAGTGAGAATTGTAGGAGAGATAAGCAGATGTCAGCAATCTGTGATCTGCTTTAAACTGGGAAATCAAGAGACAAAGAGCATTTTCAGGCATCAGCACAGAGAGCTGCTGGATCAGCCTTTGGCAGTGGGCTGGAGGTGTCTGGCTGTGCCTTAAGAGGGAGCTTGCACAGCCAAGACCTTATGATGGCAAGGTTCAGGTTTGGCTGGTCCTGGAGGTCCCCTTGCACCAATGGCATCACTTGGGATGTTCCCAACCTCTGTGGGTTGAGAAAAATTCACGGAAATGGTCTCGTGGTTCTGCCTGGCCTCAGGGTCAAGGAATGAAGTGCAGGGCCGGCCAGGACTGCTGAGCCCAAGTTTCTGGTGGGGACTCTCAGCGATTTTTTCTGTTTTGTTTGCTGAAGGGAGCTGAAGCAGCTGGCTCAAAAGCGTGAGGAAGAGGCAAAAGCCTTAGAGGAGGAAGAGAGGCGGAAGGAGGAAGAAAGGCGGAAGGAGGAAGAGAAGCGGAAGAAGGACAAGAAGGGTGTCTCTGTGGGGAAGCAACCTCCAAAACCAGAGAAGGGGAAAACCAAACCCCCAGAGAAGAAGGAAACCAAGGCTCCAGAGAGGAAGGAAACCATGATCCCAGAGAAGAAAAACAAACCTCCAGAAAAGAAGGAAACCAAACCCCCAGAGAAGAAGGAGACGAAAATCCTAAAGAAGGCAACCGAACCCCCAGAGAAGAAAAACAAACCTCCAGAAAAGGAAACTAAATCCCCAGAGAGAAAGGCAACCAAAATCCCAGAGAAGGAAACCAAAGCTCCAAAGAAGGGGGAAGCAAAAGCCCCAGAGAAGGGGGAACCCAAAACCTCAAAGAAGGATGAAACCAAAGCCCCAGAGAAGGGGGGAACCAAAGCCCAAAAGAAGGGGAGAACCAAAGCCCAAAAGAAGGGAGAAACTGAAATCCCAGAGGACGCAGCTGAGATGGAGAACTTGATCCAGAGGTTTCAGATCTATGAGTCATTGCAGCAGAATTTCTCCTACTGGAACAGAGTTCAGGGTACTGTGCAGATACCTGTGATCCAGAAGGGAAACAAGTTCCAGCATGCAGCTGGAAACCAAGGTCAGAAGACCAATAAGCCTCAGGAGAAGGTGAAGAAGAAACCTGAACAAAAATGTAGAGACCAAAGCAATCTTTAGTCATCTCAGCTGAAGATGCAAAGCAAAGTTACAGAGGGGACAGTCAGATGATGATGTTCCACAATGACTGGGTATCATCTGTGCTGATGGGGAGGTTACCCCTTCTTGGGACTCAGTTTTTTCAGGCAGGGAAAGATTATTCTTTAATCACTCAACTCAGTTTCTACAGTTTCAGACCTCGTGTCCAACTTTATTTAATAGATTTCTTTCTAATTACGCTATTGGTTAATAAAATATATTTTACTTGTGCATCAAATCTCTCTATTGTATTGTTTACTTGTTCTCTGCACTGATTCTCATGGGACAAATCCTTGTTGTTGCAGGTACATTTGTTTTTCACCCTCAGAATAGATTGTTAACGAACTCTCATTCTCAAAATAGCTTCACATGGGAACTTGTAACTGCTTCTCTGCACTTAGAAGAGATGACAGGCCAGCTGTTAATATTGCAGAACAAGGCCTGATTTCATAAGGCCTTTCTTTTATCATTATTCTACCTGTCTATGACATCTCCCCCTTTTCATTCATTTAAAAAAGGCTCCTATGTTCTGATGTTGAAACAGCTCACTCTTGTGAGGGTATTATCTCATGAAGGTTTTCACTGGTTATTATCTGTTAGACAACTGAAAGGTGAATAAGCCATAAATGAAATAACAGCATGATGGTGTACTGGAGGGATTAAAGTTGTAAAAAGCATATTAGAATTCTAAGTAAATCAGTTATGAGAAAAACTCATGGGAACTGCAAATTCCATGGAAACAGAAATTCAGTACGACTTTTTAAAGTGCAGGGTTACTGAAAAATAAATATAATAACGTGCAATTTAGCATATTGCTGAACAACCCAACAGCTTTTTGTGACTGTATCTGGCATCATTTTATATGGCAAATTTGTTAGCATTCTTGTTAAAAATATCAGACCATGTTAAAACTTGATAGGTAATAAGGCGTTGCATTTACCGCTTTTCAATCTCTCCAGTAACTGTAAAACTATATAAAACAATCAGAATTTAGTCAGAAAACGAAATAAACTTAAAAAAACCCTATAGCAACACGTTTTCAAGGCGCACAAACACAGTAGGTAAGGCTCCTGCCTCCTATCAGACAGAAGTAATCAAGCAGCTCTGCGCCAGAGCAGGGGCCTGTGCCGCCCACAGGGCAGAGGGAAAGCCCTACAATAAAGGGAAACTATGGGGAGAAGAGAGGACATTTAAAGTGCAATGACATAACTACACATCAATAAAGCTTCTCTTAATATTCACACAATAGTCATCCCTTCATTGCGCGGGCCAATCCTCTCATTATCCATGGATCCCAGCAGGGCCCTGCGGCCGTGAATGCGGCCCGCTCTGGGCTCGCCTGGCTCGGCCGCCACAGCGCCCCCGGGGCCGCTGCACCTCTGCTCCCCCAAAACACCCGCGGGGAAAAGAGCAGGGCAAAGGCAGCAACACAAAACAAACTCTAAAACCCGCGCACAAAAAGATAAACACAGAAAAGGCACAAGCTGCATTTTATTTCATCTTCTGCCAACACAGTCACTGACTGAGAGTTGCATTTCCACGGCAAAGATCTGCCTTTTGAGAAACTTCAAACACAGAAATATCTTTTTTACTAGATGTGTACAAGGCCAGGCCTCATTGGAGGCACAGCTTTTCTCACAACTCTGCATCATCTTTAACTGAAAAAGAATTAAGCAGTATGGTCATGAGTCTGGCATCTCAGCCAGAAAGGCCAGGTATTAGAGGGAAGAAGTCAGCCTATAAAATCTGATTAGTTTTCCTCTTCCATTGGTCTGTCAATAATGTTAATCAGAATGTATCTCTACATGTTAACATGAAGGTGTTTGTATTTACATAAGCAGTAATATATCTATAAAGACTTTTGAATTCTCTTCAAGGACAAGAAAATTTGAACCAATAATCCTTTCCTAATAGACAGGTCCAGTTTAAGTTTTCACTGAAGATGTTAAACCCAAGGGTAGTTCATGTAATGCTGTCCTTACATGTCGCTATCTTCATGCACAACAGCCCATCTTTATTCTTCACAGCTCACATTTATATGGTTTTCTAAAGGCATTGTCTTTCATTTTAATTGGTTAGTAATTTACTGCAATTCGGTTCCTTGGTTGGTAGTTGCTAAAGTACATGTTAGTCAAAACCTTTCCTCCCTAACGAGGTTTACATTCTTGTCTCCTGGATAGAAGCTGTGGGTAGAAGTCTTTCTTCTTCTTTCTTCTCCTTTCTCACAGGAACTTGTCAGGCTAGCTGTTAGCTGTACTTAGCTGAAGCAGCAGGCCTGAGCCATAATTTTACAAGGGTAACAAAGCTCTTCTTTTATACGGCTTTACAATATTGTATGTAACAATGTTGTATGCAACATTGACATATGATTATTTCAATCTTAAAGAATAATCTTAAATTTCTTTCACGTGAATTTTGACCTTTGTAATATTTGTGTATGATATATTTGGAGATAAAATCTGGTTTGAATCATCCCTTCATAGAATCACAGACTCATGAAATCATCAAGGTTGGGAAAGCTCCCTGAGACCACGGAGTCCCAGCTGTGCCCGATGCCCACCTTGTCCCCAGCCCAGAGCCCTGAGTGCCACCTCCAGCCCTTCCTGGGACACCTGCAGGGATGGGCACTGCCAAGCTCCCTGGGCAGCCCCTGCCAAGGCCTGAGCAGCCTTTCCATGGGGAAATTCCTGCTGGTGCCCAGCCTGAGCGCAGCCTGAGGCCGTTCCCTCTGCTCCTGTCCCTGTCCCTGGGAGCACAGCCCGACCCCCCGGCTGTCCCCTCCTGGCAGGGAGTTGTGCAGAGCCACAAGGGCCCCCCTGAGCTCCTTTGCTCCAGGCTCAGCCCCTTCCCAGCTCCCTCAGCCCCTGCTGGGGCTCCAGCCAGGATAGCATCCTAGTGCTATACAAAGAGCAGTGCCGTAGGTGCCTTTATCACCACATTTTAATCTTTCATAAATACAGAAAGACCCTTCAGAAAGCACTAAAGCCAAGTCAGCAGCAAAAGTGCCAATGTCCTCTGCAAAGCAGCGCGGCCCGGCCCGGGCCGGCCCCAGGCTCGGTGCCGCGGTTGCCCGGTAACCGCGCCCGGGCCCTCAGCGTCTGTGACGGCGCCGTGGCCTCAGCGCCCGCAGCCGGCGCTGCTGCTCATTCGCACTCGGCATTAGCCAAGCGAATGGTTCGCAGAGATTGGTCTCCACGAGTCCTGTGATTTCGCGGAGAATTGGTCTCTGTGAGCAACTCGGAAACTCGCACAACATTGGTTTTTGCTAGGGACTCCTAAATTCACAGAACATTGGTTTCTGTGAGGGAGTCCTGAACTTACAAAGCATTGGTCTTTGTGAGGGACTCCTAAATTCACAGAACATTGGTTTCTGTGAGGGAGTCCTGAACTTACAAAGCACTGGTCTTTGTGAGGGACTCCTAAATTCACAGAACATTGGTTTCTGTGAGGGAGTCCTGAACTGGCAAAGCATTGGTCATTGTGAGGGAGTCCTGAATTTCGTTTGAAGGTAAATACTGACTCAAGTTGTACTTTCTGGTTTTGTCACATCTCTGCTCTGAAAGAGAATGCCAGAGGGAAATACAGGATGGGATAATGCCAGTCTTCAGTTTGGTGGCATGTACAGCTGAGGGGATGAACCATATATGGTCTGCTGATGGTGCTTTTTGTCTCACCGAAGAAATGCAACATTTCCTGAATATACTAGTCTATCCTTTTTTTCCTATAGTATTTATTTAAACTACTTATAGGTGAATGAGTTCTGTTCAAGTTTCAGGGGGTTGTTATGATCTGGTTATTAAAATTATTAAGGAGATGCCTTAATAAAACATGACCATGTGCCAAAGTCAATAGTTTGGATTTTATGGAACAGTAAATGTAAGGAAGAGAGAGGGAGAAAGAAATAGCAAAAGGAGGGGGGAGGGTGGGAGCTGGGAAGGGGGGAAGAAAGAGAGCGACAGAGAGAGATTTAGTAGAAAATATCACCATTCCATGGATCCCATCCCATTCAATCCTCTTCTGGTCTTCTCTGTGGTGAGGCCTCACAAAATGGAAGACTCCAAAGGATTAATGCAGATTTGGGCAAGGTGGCACTGCCCAGGTAGCTCCCTGGGGTGGGGCAAGTTTGGCTCTGTCTCTTGCTACTCTCAAATAATATAAAATCTTTAGCACTAGGATATCCTTTGAGTCTGCCCTGAATTGGGTTGTGGCTTTTCAGATCTGTTGTGTTACTTTGCATGCCCTGCAGTCGTCTGGTGCAAGGCCTCAGGAATGGCTCTGGGGGCACTTTGGAGGTCTTTGATGGGTTATGACACCCCCTCAGCTGCCCCTCATGGGAAGGTCCCCTGGATGTGGCCTTCTGGGGCTGGGGGCTTCTAGAGCTGAGCCAGTTTGTCTGAGGGAGGATGGGTGTCCACTGCCCCTTAGCAGAGGTTGTGCCACACGCCCAGAATTTCCTCCTCCCCCCTCTGTTGATGGGAGGTTTGAGTGCAAACCTGGCCTCAGCAGACGAGTCTGTGGCTATGACTTCCCCAGCCTGAAGGCAGACAGAGCTGGTTTTCAGCACAGCTGCTGGGTCTGGCTTTAGTGGGGATGTATTTTTCTCCCTCAGCCTTGTTCACTTCTCCCCAGACCTGAGCTAATGGGATGCTAGTGTCAGCTTTATCTTGTCTCAAGTTCCCTTAGGCAGCTTAACTCACAGTGCCAAGTTCCAGTCAGGAGGCATTTTCAGGGAAGGGTGGGCTTGGGGGTCTCAGCTTCTCTATACAGTTTTGTCACAATGGGCAAAAAGTCCTTTATAGCAATATTTAAGCCATTAACCATAACACTCCAGTCTCTCTCAAGTCCTGTGAGGAGCAGCTGAGAGAGCAGGGGTTGTTTAGCCTTAGAAGAGGAGGTCCACTCAAGCTGTTTTTAAATAATATTTAAGCTACAGCTTTGATTGTTCTAAGTATTTTTAATGTTGAGCATTTTAGCTCCAGGTTTCAGTATGATCCATCTTTGAATTGCACAAGGTAACCATGTAGTTCAAATAAAGTCCAACTAGAGGCCTAACAATACTAGCTGCTTATGCCAAACAAGCACATAGCTACTTTCAAATCATAGAAAATCTTTAGCACCAGTATATCCCTTGAGTCTGCCATGAACTGGGTTCTGGATTTTCAGAGTTCCATTGTTGTTCCTTCCAGTTCTGTTGAGGGACTGTCACTCATCTGTGACATCATCACTTCACAATGGCATCTGGATTCCCAGGAAGGACACCAACACCTCGACTTTTGCTTAGGGAAGGACTTAAGCCTAATAATGTGAGTAGCCCCTGGGGCTGTGTTAAGGCTGGAAACTGCCCTGGTGTCCCTGCTCTCCCTGCCCCTGTTGTCCAGCAGTGCTCTGAAGCTGCAGAGCCCCTCCCCAGCCCTCTGTGCCATGCTCCTGTTGCTGGGGCTGTCCTGGTGCAGTAGGGAACACTGTGGGATGTGTCAGGGACAGCCCAGCGCCTTGCCTGGCTGTGCCAGCAGAGCCAAGTGAAACCAATGTACAGCTGAAGCCCTCAGCATGGGCTTCTTTCCTTCTCCTTTGCCACAGCAATTCCTTCTGTCAGGCTGGGCACTCACCTGTGCTGCTCTGACCAAGCTGCCCTTGGGCACCTGGGCATGTGAGGGGGAAAGCTCAAACTCTGCCCCAAGCCTTGAGAGCCACGGCTGGTCCCAGCTGGAAGAGCTTCCAAAGCAGCTGTTCTCTCCCAGCTCCTGGGTGGGCACAGATGCAGCCCTGCAGGCAGCACTGGAGCCAGGGCCACAAAGATCCCTTGCTGTCTGCAGCTCACTTGACTGAAGATGCCCCACTGCTGAGGCTCTGCCAAGGACATCCCTCTGTTTTCTTCTCTCGAGGGCTCTGTCAGCCCAGACAGAGAAAACCAATGCTAAGTAACAGAGAGAGCTAAAACTTGGACACATTCCTGTGCACCTCACTCTTGGTACAGCTTGTCTTGCTTGCTTCCCTTGGACTCAGCCAGCAGTGCTATCTCCTGCCTGTGAGTTTTGAGTGTTGTGCAGGGGTGGAGTTCAGGCAGTTCTGAGAGCTCCTCCCCACTCTCTGGAAAGGTCACTGCCTCAATCCAGTGAAATGTAAGAGGAAACAAATGCCCAAAGAGCAGAAATCCCCAAACATGTCCCATCAAATCACAGAGAGACTCATGGGACAGAGCCATGTGGCTGGAGTATGTCTATTGCACTCTGTATTATTAATTTATTGGTGCTAAGTATTTCAGCAGGCAACTTCCAGGGTTTCCAGAACTGTCCTAGTGGTTGTGATCACAAATTATTCATCAGTGCCACTTGTTCAAGGAAAGCCTTTCTGAACAAGCACATCTCTGACATTCTTGCTGTTTGGTTTTTTTTTGTTTTTGGTTGGTTTTTTGTTGTTTTTTTGTTTTTGCATTTCAGCTGCTTCCCTCTAAGTTCCAGAGGGAGAAGTTTGTCAACTCAAAGCAGGAGGCCAGCACTGGGGGGAGTTTTCTGCCCAGAATTGGCCCATGTGTCGACATGAGTGAGACTCGTCAAAAGGTAGCCTTTTCCCGCTCTTTTCCTTTCTGTTTAACATGAAGTTTGAAGAGGGTGAGTGCTTGTGACAGGCTCGCCTCCAGCAAAAGACCTCAGTGTGCAGGTCCTGTTGTCATTGCAAACTGCTGGGAGTGGTGGACTGGGAGTCCTGATCTGCACTAAGCCAACACAAATGACCTCTGCTGAAGCTGCTGGGCTGTGCTGGAGTGTAGCTGCCATTGCTAAAACCAGGGGGGGAAGGCTGAGGACGCAAAGGCACAGAATTGCCATTTGCCATTCTCCTGCTGAAGGAGCCACCTCTTGCTTTGGTGTGGTCACCATCAAATGCTTGGGGTCACAGCATTCCCTCCACAGTGGCAGCGTTGGCCTTTGAGGCCGAGGACCTGCAGGAATTACTTCAGATTTAGCAAAACAAATTGCATTACTGCTTTGGGCTGGAACAATGTGTTGGGACCCTGATGGGGTGTTAGATTTTGCAGGCTGCCAGATGTACAGGGGACTGGCCCTGGGCAGAAGGGAATGGATGTGCTTTATCTGGATCAGTGCCTACTTAGAGTTGTGTTTAAAGCTGCTTTTCTGGCAGGATTGGCTCAGTAGAAAGCACAGTCCAAAGGGGTAGGTGACCGAGGTGGGCTGTTGAGCAGGAAATTGGCAGCAAGCGACACGGAACACAATCCAGGTTAAGGATTGCCCTGGAGAGGGGCCTTGGGAACACCTCAGGGAAAGGCACAACTAAGGCACAGTGTGCTGCAGCCACTCCCTTCAGCAGACTGTGTCTCCTCATGGAGTCACACACAAGACCTGCTTGTGTCTCTGGTGTAACAACAGTGTGACTGGAGAAGGCAGACAAAGCAGGGCAGAGCCTTCTTAAAGCAATGTCTCTGGTCCAGAAGCATTTGCTGTTGTTGTGTCTTTCCAGACATGCCTCTGCAATGGTATTAAATAAGATGGCAATAATTACAAGAAAGCACCCATTTAAAGCTAATGGCAAAAGGAGATACCAACTCTACTCTTACCCAAGTCGCTGAGAAAATAATTGAACCTTATCCTCATTCAGCATTGTCATTCACTTGTCTTCTATCCTCATTCACTTGTCTTTTTCCTGACTTCATTTTTGCCTTTACCTGACTTCCTGACTTTATTTTTGCCTTTCCCTCTGTTAGAAAGGCAGTAACTTTTAAATGCAATGAAAGGGGACAAAATCATCAAAGCAAAAGAAAACTGTTTATTAGCAACCACACACAGAGGCGTGTGTCTCCCTGGCCCCGAAAAGGAGCAAACACACCCTCCAAGAAAAAAGCAATCTTTGTATCCCCTTTGTACCCAGCTGGGACAGTCCCTGGCCCCTTTTCCCCGGAGGGGTACTCAAGAACTTCCATTCTCTCTGACCACCAACTTTTCTGTCCCCTCTCCTCTCATCCTCCTTCCTTTTGGTCAGGTCTTCAGCCAGTTGGTGCTGCCAACTCACAGCAACACCCAACACACCAACCTGAACAAATCCAAACTACAAACAACACATAGTACCAACAAATTCCATTCTTTCACTTAAAAACCTTTTGGCTTCAGCCAAATACCACCTCATCTCTCACACCTCCTCTAGTACTGTTCTCTTCTTACTGATGCTTAAGTTCTAGTTCAAAACAGGTATTTGCAGTTGTGTGGGCCTCAGTTTCCCTGTCTCAGAGTAAAGGACATCCCAAAATTGAATCTGATGTCAATTTGTGGGTCTTACTTACTCCATGAGTGCTCAGTCAGTGCTCCAGTGGGCACAGGGCTGTGCTTAAGGAACGTGCTGCCTGGCATTCTGGAGAAGGAAAGCTGGAGAAATCAAAAGAGCAACTTGGCTTGAGCCTGCTCTAAGCTGATCAAGCAGTTCTTGATCAGCTCAGAGCAGAGGTGGGTGAGCCAGAGTTTGCCCAGTGTGTCCTGGGCACACATGCTCACCCAGAGTCTGTGCTTCACTGGGGATCAGTGTAAGGGATCCTTCATGAACTTTCCTCCCAGCAGCTGAACCTCTCCCTGCTCTCTCGCCTCTCCAGCTGTCACCAGCTCCCCCGAAACGGAGCGTGATTGGGGTTTCCCCACGAGAGCTGGTATTTCAGAACGTCGTTGCTCATGAGGTCTCTGAAATGGTGCTGTCTATCATGAATAAGGACAAGGTAAGTGCTGGCACCTGGAGCTTTAACACTGTGCTGGAAGAGGAGAGTGCTGTCATTCCCCCAGTGTACAGCAAAGCAAGTTATCTGCTGCAGCACATCCAGAAGAAAATGTCTCAGCACCTTTGTTCTGCAAGTTGTGGAAATCTTCCTGTGCTGGGAACTGTCCCCTGATTTTGGCCATGCCTTGATGGTATCTATGCCAAAGGAGTTTCCTGCTCTTGAAAGCTCTGGATTGGTAGGAATGTTGAGCCTGTACAGTTCTTACCTGCTCTCATGCTTTGCCTTGAGCTATACCACATCCTGGGTTTCCTTGGTTAATCTTGGCTCCTGGTAGGAATCTCTGCCTCTCTCAGACTGTTTGGCTCCCTTTGTGCAGCTCACAGTCAGCTCAGGGGCTGAGTCTTCTCCACTTTATGCTGGAATCACTTCTCATTCATGGCATTGGCACTGCAGGAAATGTGTTCTGAAAGAGCCCTGCAATCAGAGTGATGGAGCAGAAGCAGTGGGAGGCCTTTAGGTGCCACTTCAGGCTCCTGCTAAGTTTCATTCAGCTCTGCTCAGCTTTTCCAAAAGCAACACGGTGCTCTGCTTTCCCTTTGAAGAACCACAGCACATCCAACGCTCCTGGAGGTTTTCACCTTCACTTGTGATTGTTTTGCAGTTTCCCAAGAGAGTTGAGAGGGAAAAAGTTGAAAAATGTCACCAGTTGTGTTCCAGTGTAAAGAGGAAAACGGAGACCATTGGAATTTCAGTCAGGGAAACATTTCTCAAATGAGCCTTGTGCCAAGAGTGGGCTGGTGGGAAGAGACAGGAGGGAGTCCAAATCATCTGGTTTAGACTTTCTGAGAGCATTTTGGTGCTCAGGGGTTGATGATATCTGTGTGCTAGAAAATGCATGTGTGCTGTGTCTGTGAATCCCAGAGGGCAGCACCTGGCCTGCTGGCTGCAGGCAGGAATGCCCAGCAGCCCAGCTTGCCTGCACAGGCAGCAAGAAGCCCTGCAGAGCCAAGATTGGCTTTGCATACTGGAACCACACTGTCACTCAGTGCTGGTCATGTTTCTCCAGGCAGAAAATGCCTTTGAAGCCCAGAGTCAATAGGCACAGCCTGTCTGTGTTTCCATCACTTTTGGCAAGCTGAATGCTCTCATGGTTTTAAGATTCCTCCTTGCTGCTTTACTGCCCATTTAAATTCTCTTTGCCATCTCCTTGTTTTAGGGATTGTCTTGCTGTGTTCCTTCTTTTGCTTTTCAGGTTTACTTTTATTCCCAGGAAGGCCACAGTGGTTTGGTCTCCTCTCTTGCTGCTCTGCCTGCATGACTCTATCTCCACAATGTCCCTACCCAAACCTCATCTGCTAGAATGGAATTTTTTCCTTCCCCCAGGACAATTTGATGCTTTGCTTTCAGGTAGCACATTCGCCCCTGGAACATGACAACTTCATGGCTGTGTGCAGGCAGAAGCCAGCAGGTTTTTTGGCCTTGTTGAATATGCAGATGACTTGGTTCAGGTGCTCTGTCTCCATCCTGCTGGTGCTGACCTGCTTGGCCCTTCCTTCCCACCAGGCACTGCCCTACTGGCCCTGGCCACAATGCTGGAGCCAGACAGGAGGGATTCAAGTTCAGCCTTGTGAATGATGTGCCTGTGCCTGCACAGCTGAAAGTGCTTTGGGAAAGGGGCCAGGGAGGGATGTGAGCAGGGCATGGACAGATCTCCTCTCATCCCGTTTCCACAAGTGGCAAAATCATCATTTCATGTCTTTGCTGCAGGTTCCTCAGGTGGTGAAGGTCTCCATGGAGAGCTCCCCTTACTTCCAGCTCTCGTGCTCCAGCGATGTTTTCCGTCTGGTGCCGCCGGGCGCGTCTGCCCCTGTGCGCATCCGCTTCACCCCCGGCGGGAACAAGGTGAGGCTGGAGGGGCCAAAGCACAGAATGATCTCCACAGCCACTGTTTTCCCTGCACTCTGCTCCAGCCCATTGCATGCTGTGAGCTGGGCTCCAGGCCGTGGGCAGGCAGCCTGCAGCCAGTCACACCTTGGCACTGCTGGCAGGCACTGCAGCCAGGCCTGACAGGCTCTGCTTCCCCTCCCTGCACATCCCTGAGCATTGCCAGGGGAAGATGCACAGGGAACAGTGAAAATGAGGGCACTGCAGCCAGGCCTGACAGGCTCTGCTTGCCCTCCCTGCACATCCCTGAGCATTGCCAGGGGAAGATGCACAGGGAACAGTGAAAATGAGGGCACTGCAGCCAGGCCTGACAGGCTCTGCTTCCCCTCCCTGCACATCCCTGAACATTGCCAGGGGAAGATGCACAGAGAACAGTGAAAATGACAGAGGGCTGTTGATAGATCTTTGGCCATCTCTAGGTGTGACAGTGTTCACAGGGTTTCTTGGATGAGGGAAGAGATGAGGATCTGACTCCATGTTTCAGAAGGCTTGATTTATTATTTTATGATAGATATTACATTAAAACTATACTAAAAGAATAGAAGAAAAGGTTTTATCAGAAGGCTAGCTCAGAATAGAATAGGAAGGAATGATAACAAAGGTTTGTGGCTCGGCTCTCTGTCCAAGCCAGCTGGGCTGTGATTGGCCATTAATTAGTAACAACCTACATGGACCAATCAAAGATCCACCTGTTGCATTCCACAGGCGCAGATAATCATTGTTTGCATTTTGTTCCTGAGGCCTCTCAGCTTCTCAGGAGGAAAAATCCTAAGGAAAGGATTTTTCATAAAAGATGCCTGTGACATCTAGGTCCAGTGGAAGGGATTTCATTATGATGGAAAACAGCAGAGGAACAAAGAGGTCAGAGAGCTTTCCTCCTTGCTGACTGCCAACAGCATCCTGCTGCCTCTTGGCACTGTTCTTCTCCTGCCTTGGTTGGAGAGGCAGAGTTAGAGGGGAGTTCTGAGCCAACTGATGTTTCTGCACCAGGCCAGAGGTGCAGGATCTCTTTGGGTACAGCTGCTTTCTCATCTTCTTTTTGCTGCTTAGAGTCAGTTCAACACTTTATCCTATTCTCAGACAGTGGGAATATAGAAACCTAAAGAGGAATGTCCTGTGTCCCCCAGCTCCATGTGACCGTGTTCCCAGGGGTCTTAGGATGAGGGAAGAGACAAGGGTCTGACTCGATGTTTCAGAAGGCTTGATTTATTATTTTATGATATATATTATATTAAAACTATACTAAAAGAATAGAAGAAGGGATTTCATCAGAAGGCTAGCTAAGAATAGAATAGGAAGGAATGATAACAAAGGCTTCTGGCCTGGACTCTCTGTCTGAGCCAGCTGGGCTGTGATTGGCCATTAATTAGAAACAACCACATGAGACTAATCACAGATCCACCTGTTGCATTCCACAGCAGCAGATAATCAGTGTTTACATTTAGTTCCTGAGGTCTCTCAGCTTCTCAGGAGGAAAAATCCCAAGGAAAGGATTTTCATAAAAGATGTCTGTGACAGCTCCTCCATGTTCCTTAGAAGGGACTTAGGAATTATTTAACATCATTGAGATTTAGAGTAAAAATTGTGGTGGCCTAGGGCATTTCTCTGGATGACCCAAGTGACAAAAGAGCTTAAAGCCACTGAGATAGGTATTGCAAAGTGCACTGGTGCCTTCAAAATGTGACACATTAGTAGAACTTAGTGTTCATTTTAGGGTGGAAAAGGTAAATTGATGCCCTTGAAGGGTTCTAGGAAATGGTTTTTCTTCTGCCATGGGGATGGCACTAAATGTCCTGTGCTGAGCCAGTTTCTTTTCCTGCAGGATTATTCCCACGAGCTGGTCTGTGTCACTGACAATGAAAGGATAGTTGTGCCAATTCGGGCCATTGGTGCCCGAGCTATCCTGGACTTCCCTGCCCAGCTGGACTTCTCCAAGTGTCCGGTCAGGTACAGAACCCAGGAGACTCCGCTGGTGCGCAATGTTGGTAACCAGGCAGCTCGGTACCAGCTGAGCACCCAGAGCTGAGGATCTGTCCTTGTGCATATCTTGGTTTGGAAAGACAGGAGTCTGCTAAGGAAGGCAGGAGCCTCTCCTGAAATGGAGAATGTAAACCCTCCCCACCCCTCCAAATTGCTATAAATTTTAAATTCAGGGGGCTCTCAGGCAAAAATACGGGAGCAGGAAATAGCAGTCCCTTAATAGGGAAAAGAAAAAAAAAGGATAAAATCAACAGTGCAGTACACTAGAACAACACTGACAGAGTCAGAACCCAACCAAACACCCTGGGGGGTGTTGGTGGCAGTCCAATTGGAAATGTGGCTGCAGCCCTCCTGCAGTGTCAGGGGTGGTTCTGTGGGAGCAAGGGGCACCTGTAGAGAAGGATGTATTCTTCCTCTGAAGATCCAGTGGAGGAAGAAGAGGCAGCTGCTGTTCCTCTGGGGAATCCAGTGGAGAAAGCCGTGCTGGTGTCTCAAAAACCTCTGGATTCTATCTGGGTAGCAATGCTTGGCTCCTCCCCCTGGGCGGAGCATCTCCCAATGGGATGTTATAGTTCTTATCAGTCGTGCAGTGACATTCAATAGCTGTTATCAGCAGATGTCCCCTCCCCAGGGAGGAGTGATTGTGGTCACTCAAAGAGAGAGATAAAGCAAACTGCCCACTTGACAAAGGTAGTCTGCCATACAGATGGAAATGGAAAAGATCTTGCATTGCAATCTGGAATACATGGCAAGAGACAATCCTGGCCCAGCAAAAGGGAGAAGGGCTGATCACAGGGGAGGCAGAGCTCAGTCCTCAGCACCACAGCAGCGTGAGGCCTTGTCCCTGCCAGCCTGAGCCATGTGCTGGCAGGATAATGCAGTGTGAGCAGGAGAGCTGATGCTGGCTGCTCTGCAGCTTTGGAGCTGGGCTGCTGCTCTTGGCGGGCACTGGCTCAAGGCAGTCAAGAAATGAAAGCAATCTGCACTGGATGATAGCAATAAGAGAAGGGAGATGGATAAAAAAGAACAGGGAAGTTATTCCTTAGCAAGAGAAAAGTGGTGAGTAGGTGTGCCCATAGTGGAGAAACAATGATGCTGGCTTTGTTTTTGGAGGAAAAGTGCTGCTTTTTTCTTTTGGAAATCAAGAGGGAACCTTTCACCATCAAAGAATTGATTCTCCTCTGTCCCTCCCCCAAAGTGGTCATGGGGTGTTTGTGCATAAGCAGCTTTCTCCTGGAGCAAGGGCAGGTGTCTCTTGCTGAGATGTGCAGAGCAGAGCCAGGGCCAGTCCTGTGAATACAACACAAGGCCCAGGTCACTGCTCCTTGATTTGGAACCAAAAGGCAGAGTGGGCACTGATTGGCTTCAACCATGAAATCAACTCTGGTGAGTGTTGTGCAGCTTCAAGTGCTGATTTCAGTGGATGTTGGTGGCTTTTGGAGTGTGTCTGCTGAGTTCAAGGCCAGGTGAGGTGCTGTGCTAGATTCAGGACAGCCTTGTTTGCTTGTTGAAGCTCTTGCTCTTGGCTGTGCCAGCTGGGGCACTGCTGACAAGCTGGTCCTTTCCTCTAGGATTCATCTGTCCCCTGGGTAGAACTGTTGCTGCTCTTTTCAGAGGATGTTTGGGAATGCCCTGGATTTGTGTCTCAGAACTGTGTCTGTAATGATTGTGTGGGTCAAACTCTCCTGGGAAAGCTCCTCCATGGGAACAGCAGTTGCAGCTAAGAAGGAGCAAAGCAGGGCAACTGTGGCTGGCAGGGCTGCTTACAGAAGTTTGTGGGGACACCTTGATGTCCATCCCATTGCAGCTGGGGAAACTGAGGCACGGAGCCATGTCTGGGTGTGTGTTCAGGGTCCTTCATGGGACCCCCAGCATCCCAGGGGCTTCTCCTGCCTGCCCATCAGTGGCTGTTGGCTGCTGGCCACTTGGCTTGAGCTGCCCCCTGTGCACAGGGCCCTGTGCTGAGCACACGGTGCTGTGTTGGTTGGAAACCCAGGGTGCCCTGAGCCCAGGTTTTGTGCCCCGAGCCACGACAGCCGGACCTTTGCAATGCCTTTAACCGAGCCCTTTCCTGCTCTGTCCTCGGCCTCCAGGGGCAGCGTCACTGGACCGAATTTACACTTCGACCTCCCTGAGCTCGACTTCGGGGACATCTCCTTTGGTGAGTGTTGCCTGGGCTGGGACACAGTGTCAGGGATCTGTGCCTTCCAACAGAAAAGCATCCCTCACTCCTGGTCTGCCCCAGCAGCCTCTTCAGGCTGTGAACTGCTGCTGCCTCAGGGGGCATTTTGCCATTGTGAGATCAAATAGAACCAAGGAATAGAAAGGCAGTATTTTCTAGTGTCTCTGTCCTGCTTTAAAAGACAGATCCCCACCATGTGTGGCGGTATCTCTGGCTTTGCAGGATGGAAAGCAAATCTCAGAGCCAAAGTGGGGATCCCCTTGCAGGCACAATCACAGTGAGCAGCATGGCTGTGATGTCCCTGTTTGTTGGGTGAGGTGGGACATGGTTCCTAATTGCTAATCTCAAACCAAGGCTGGGGTTTGCCCCCAGTTGAGTGGGCTCTGAGCTGTCACGTGCTCAGTCTGTTTGGCCCAAACCAAGAGATGCTTTAAGGGTCCTGCAGAGAGAAACTGCATTAAGGTGCATCACATTCTAGTTCCTGATTCCATCCTCATTTTCTTTTGCTGTAGCTTCTTCTCAATGACAACTCACTGTTTATGTATCGTGAAAACAGTGGGAATGTTGGCAGACTTACCAGGGAATTTTACAGCTTGAATTCTCAGAGTAAATGCTGGGTCTGGGTGCACACTCATCACTGAGAGATAACTGGTGCTGGTTTGGGGCAGGGGAGGGAGCTCCTCCCCATCCCAAAGAGAGAAGCTTGCAGTGTTCAGCAGGGCTAGGAGTGGGCATTTTCAAGGCTGCAGTCTGGAATCAGTGTCAAAGGGAACTCAGTGATGATTAATTCCTCATGCAGCTTCTCGGTGAGCTGTAGTTCAGAAAATAAAGAGCTAAACTCCAATCTCACTTTTATCCTGGCAGGATATTCCCACCAGGATCATGCCATAATGGGTGCCTGAATGGATATTTGTGTCCTTTCCTAGGCTTTCCCTATACCCAGAGATGTCGCCTCACCAACTGCTCCATGGTGCCCGTGACATTCAAGCTCCGCATGTCGGACGATGGCACGCAGCCGGCTGTTGACAGCCTTGATCAAATACGCAAAGAAGGTGACCCATCCTGGAGGAAGGGAATTCATTTCTATGTGGAGCCAAGGGAGTTCACAATGAATCCCAGCCAAGGAACCATCCTCCCCCAGGGACACCAGGACATTGAGGTATGGGAAGAATCCAGCTGTAGATGCTTCAGCACCAGGGCTGAAGCTTCACTGGAGTGTGGGAGGGCTTTAGCTCTGGTGCCAGCTTTGAGCATCATGGGAGTGAGAGATCTGCACTGCTGGGAGGCCTCTGCTAGCTGGCTTACCCGGGATGTTCCTCAAGGAGCACTGGTTTGTTTCCAAAATCCTACACTGAGATCAATACCATATAGTCAAGTCCTGAAGCCATTCTTTTGCTTTTGAGAGCGATTTCTTTGATTGCAAGTGGGCAGAGCAAGGATGAAGGCAGAAGGTGGCTGTCAGAGAGATGTCATTGTATAAAGCAGTTAGCTTTTCTTCTTGGTCTCATTTTCCCTCTCCTGAGGAGCAGAAAAATTTGTGTTCACTGCAGGGATCTCCAGTGGAGACAAAAACCTCTGCAGCCATGTGTTGCGGTTCAAATTGATTTTATCGATTCCTTGTTCTGTTGTACACCCATGTTCTCCCTGAGTTGGCTCACGCCTGTGTTTTACCCTCCCTCAATGCTGTCCCTCATGCCGTTCCCTGCCCCTTGTTCCAGCTCTTTTCCCTGCCTGTCTAGGCAACCCAGCCCCTTTTGTTCCCAAACCTTCTTTGCCACTTGAACCTCGGGCCAATCCCTGATTGCAATACCCCTTTGGAATTCCCCTACTCTTGGAGACCCCATTGGCCATGTGACCCATCCTCTTTACCTTCCTACCCCCAGTGGTCCCAGACACTTGATGTAATCCCCTCACTCCTCCCCTGAGGATTCCCTATTGATTTGCTGTTTGTATCCACCCCCTGATTTGTATTTTTACAAAAGCCCTGGCACAGGAGTGTCCAGGGCTTTTGTGCCTCTGATTCCTTTATTTGGAATAAACCCTTCCTTGTGGAACTTCAAGACAGAGAGCCTCCTCCTTTCTCCTCTGCCTGGTCCCTGTGGTGGCTTGTCTCTTGCGCTGTACAGCAAGTGGCTCTGAGGGCTCTGCCTCTGGTAAATGCCCACCCTGGGGCAGCTCCCCACTCCTGGCGTGGTGCCGGAGTTCTAAGAGCCAGCCCGGGCTCTGGGTACCATGGCAGCCATGAACTGCCCAGCACCTGCTGGGCCACACTTTGCCCTCAGCCTTCTGCTGTAAAGCTGAACTCATTGTGTTCAAGTCAGATTTCCTCTGCATTTATGTCATTGTAGTCAGATGAGAAATTGGCCCCTTAATTTGAATACAGTGGTGTGTAGAGCTTTAGTCTAATGTTTTAATGAAGCTGACCGATGCTGTGATAGCAAGGTGTGTTTAACAAATCTGCTATTGCCAGAAGGCTTTTGTTACTCTGAGACTGTGCTCTACACATGGACCAGCAGAAGAATTAAAGCCAAATCCTTCCTCAAGAACTGGAGGAGGTCACATGTGGGTAATGAGCTTTTGTAAGGAAGAATTTACTGTTCTTTTTTCTACCAGGTGACCCTGTGTTCCAACACCGTGATGGAATTCTACAGGAGATTGCTGGTGGACCTGGAGGGTTTTGGTGAGGGAGTGGCATCAGTGGTCATCACAGCCAGGTACCAGCCCTTCCTGGCCTCCCCCAGGCACCGCCTTGCACAGGCTTTGCTGGCTGCAGCTGCCAAGGAGAAGAGCTGCTTAATGGCCTCATGTTGTGCCAGCTGGACATGAGAACAGCAGTGCTTGGACAGCAGCCTGTGGTGAAAAGCACCCCTGCTCACAGCCCAGCACAGTCCTGGCCCTTTTCTAAAGGGACCGGGAATGGTATCATTGATTGGCCTGGGTTTTGGTGCTTGAGGTGGAACAAATTTCCCGAGGGCCTCCTCTCCTTCTTCCTGCAAGAGATGGAGTTGTGCTGGTTGTGACCACCCTGCATTGGTTTGGGACACACCAGGCAGCCTGCTGAGAGTCAGGGTCTGGTTCTGTTCATGAGGGCACATGACAGGGGAAAGTGGCTCCCAGCAAGAGTGGGGAGGGCAAGGTCTTATGAGGGGAAAGCAGCCTTGATGTGGCAGGTCAGCTCCAGTTTTTCTCCTTCCCTGTGCTTCCCATTTTGAGCTTTAATGTTCTCAGACTTAAACCAAAAGTCGTTCTTGCTGCAGCAGAATTCCACCCTGCTGTGCTGCTGTGGGTGTCAGTGTGATGCCAGAGGGATGCAGCTCCCTGGTGCTGTTCCCTCTCCCAGGCAGAGCCATCCAGGCAGTGCCTGGGCTGCCATTTTGTCAAGCAAATGGAGCTGGGGCCAGGCAGGGCCTGGAGCTGTGCAGTGAAGGAGCCAGGGAGCTGCAGGGCCTGGGAGGGGGTGGCTGATCAGCCCCTCTGTGGGGCAGCTGCTGTCTCGTGCCCTCCAAGGCTGGGGCCAGCAGCTGAGTTGTCAGGCAGGGCAAAAGCACCATGGGAGAGAAGGGAGTCATTTTTATGAGACACTAGGGTTGTGTGTTCCTTGAGCCTTAGTGAGCACTGATCCTTGTTGGGATGGCTCCCCCAGAGCTCGTGGGTCACTGGGACTGTTCCAGGAGTCCTGTCAGGCCTTCTTGGGTAAAGGAGGGGCTGAGGCAGTTGTGGCTCAAAGTGCTCTGCCTGGGGCACTGGGCAGCCTCTGGGTGCTGCCTCTCAGGGTTTGCCCCTCCTTGACAAGACATGTTGGAGTGGGAAGAAGTAGAAGGCAATTTATCCCTGTAGGGCTGTTCAATGTGCATTTGACAGTGACCAACGTGTTCTGCTCCATTGCACAATCTTTGGGGGGAAACATTCTCCATTCTCTCAGTATCTCTGATTGCCCTGGGGTCATCTCTCTGCCCAGATGTCTCGTTCCTGAGCTCCAAGTGTCCTCCCCAGTCCTGATGTATGATGAGTGCCACTTGAAGGTGCCATATGAGAGGAAGATCATCATTAGGAATCCCAGCCACCTTCCTGGCTGCTACGGGCTCATTCCCCAGGTTTGGCATCACATCCACCTCCTTCTGTCAAATATTACTGAGGAGATTATTAGAGGAAAAAAGGGTTTGGATAAGACCTTGCTGGTTTCTATTCAGCCTTAAAGATCTGCTGAGAGCAGGATCCTACCCGACTGTAAACTTTAGGAGGCAGTTGAAGCTCCTGAGGAAACAGTTGATGTTCTGGTCTTCAGGGTGTTTTCATGTGGGAGATCTTAGAGGGTTGTGAAAAGCTGCTGCATCCACAGACACCAATGCCTGTGCTGGCAGCCTCCTTGCAGGTTCCCCTGGGAGTGCTAAGCCTACAATTCTTGCATCTTGTGTGTGCCTTTTACCTTTGTGCTGGGGAGTTTGAAACGTGTGTGTAAGTTGCTGTTGCGGTGGATGTTAAGGAGTCTAAAGTTTCTCCAGAGGTGCCTCTGAAGTTGTATTTCATTCTGTCCCTTCCAGAAACGCAAGGAGGACTCTGCTGTGCTCTACTCCAGCCCCAAGCCCTGTGGGATTGTGCAGCCCCAGAGCACAGCAGAGATCCCAGTTGTGGTGGAAGTGCAGGCCCTGGGCACTCATCGCACCAACGTTGTCATCGGCGTGTTCGGGGATGAGAGAAACCCACTGGTGAGGGCAAGGGGAGATGTGAGCCTGTGTGCAGCTGCTCCTGGCAGGGTGCACAGGGACAGGGATTCTTCCGGGGAAAACAGGCACAGGCTGCTGGGGAGAAGGACAGGAGGGATGGGGGGCACAAACAGCTCCTGCCTTAGAGGTGGCAATCTCAGGGTCTGACACAGAATGGAGCTCGGCTAAGCTGGAATCCAGGGGCATTTGAGTTCATTCTTCTTTCAAATGCTGTTAACTTTGGAAACATCTGTTTGAAAATGTCATCTCTGAGCACAAAAGAGGACATCAGAAGACTTCTGGGAACCTTGAGCTTTCTGTAAAAGAAAGGAAAGCTGGCATTTGAAGACTGGTTGCAAGGATTGAAACTTATATTAAAACATATGGAAATGGCAATGCCAAATTCCCTGGATGGCACCAGACATCTGAACCTGGGCCATTGTGGCACTGCCTGTAAATCAGTGAACAGGAAGGACAGGCAATGCAGGCTGCGCCAGGGAGCCTGAAGTTTGACCAAACAGTTGCTTTCAACTATCAGGCTGCTTCCCTTAGAGAGGAGGGTTTCTCCCCACCAGAAGGACCAGTTGTTTAACTGTCAGCCTGGTCTTAACAAGGGATTTCTTGCAAAGGTAAAAGCTTTGGGCCAATAATTTTTAGTTGGAAAGGTTCTCTTACCTTAATCCTTTTTGATTTGGAGGTGAACATGTAATTTTCTTTTTCCCCAAAAGCCCAGCATTTCAGCTGGAGAGTGGTAGCTGTCCCTAAAGAAATAACTTGAGCAAGGTTGAGCTGTTGAAGCTTTTTTAGGTTTCCCTGTTGTGGTTTGTTTTGTGTTTTTTTTTTTTTTTTAATCCTTCTTGCTTGCTTCCTGGAACAGAGAGCACAACTACGGAGCTCAGGACAGCTGGCAGAAATCTCCCCAAGCCCAAGGCTGGCAGAGCTTGGCAGGATCCCAGCACCACAGCCTGTGTATGTATGGATGGATGGATGGATGGGGAATGCGACCTGAGTCGCCTGGGAGTGTTGGGAAATGTCAACCAACCCCCAGCAGTGTCAGGGGAACATTCCTGATAAATCCCTGGTGGAGCTGCAGAGTTTCTGGCCTTGGGCACTGGGGGGGCTCTGCTGGCTGGGCACTGGCTGGGTCTGCCCCTCGGTGCCTCAGATCTCACCTTTTTGCTGCCTTCTCTGTCTTTCCCTCTCCCACTGTGCTTTCTGCATCCCCACCAGGTGTTCATGCCTGTCCTCTGTAGTTGCTCAATGCAAGCAGTTGCAGCTGCTGCAGCACCTCAGGGTCATCCCTGGGCTGCCTTTAGAACAGACCTGCTCCAGCCTGGATTGGGAAGGGCTGGATCAAACCATTTCTCAGGTCAACGTGCCAGCACCCACCCAGGGGCTGCATCCTGGCCAGGAGCTGCTCGTGCAGGTGTCCCTCCCTCCCACTGCAGGTCCCTGTTCATAGTTGTGTTCTTTTCCAGATGTGAGCCTTACCCATCTAAATTCCAACCCCAACCACCAAAGGGGAAGAGACCCAGTTTGGATTCCTGGGCATCTCTAAGGAGACGCTTGAGGATTAGAAATGTGGAGGAGGCAGCCACAGCCCTGAAAGAATCATGGGGTTTTGCCCAATCTCCAGGAGCAGAGGTAGATTTTCTTGTACCCCTACTGCTTGTGCTGCCTCCCCAGCCTGCCAGCACCAAGTCCTGCTCGTGCTGAGCTCCCTTTTTGCTGCCCTGTGCTGTGCTGACAGTGGGCTGGGCAGCAGGGCCAGTGGCTGGGTATGGGCTGTGTGGGAAGGAGAAATAGGAGAGTTTTCCTTGGAGAAGCTGACTCAGATCCTACAGGCCTGTGCTGACTGGGGGATTTTTTTGCCTTGTTTCCTTCCCAAAGTAAGATGAGGCTTTTCTCTGCATCATCATGGTCAGACCTCCAGCTTCCTTCCCAGAGCCAGCTGGGATGATCCTGATCTCCATGGAGCCTCTTCCCAAGGCAGCCAGACTCCCTGTTTGCAGGGCTCTGCTTTCACCCAGAGCTGCTGCTGCACTGCTGGCCCTGAAGCTGTCTCACAAAGGGAGACTTTGCAAAGTGGCTGTCTCTTCCTCCCAGCACAGAAAATGGCATGTTTTCCAGGTGCCAGCACCAACTCCTGCAAACCCTCACCTGCCATGAGGCTTGGAGGGATTCAGGTGCTCCCTGGACGTGGCGCACACTCCCCTGGGAGCGGAGAAGGCAGGAGGGAATCTGTCTCACTGCCCATTGTCAGTGTGGCCAGCAGGGCTGGAGCTGCCAGTGCCGCTGGGGGCCCTCAGCATTGGCCACAGAGGGGCCTCCCATCCCTGCAGGCCCATCACAAAGTGCTGCTGAAGCAGCTGCTTGTTGGAGAGGCCGTGCAGGACACGTTGTAGGGCTGCCCAAGGACGCTGTGCAGCACCTGTGGAGGGCACTGCTCCCCCTGGAACTCCTCAGGTGCTCCACAGGTGTGACTGTGGTCACAAGGGTTTTCAGGATGAAGAAGAGACGAGAATGTTGACTCTATGATCAGAAGGTTTGATTTATTATTTTATGATATATGTTACATTAGACTATACTAAAAAGCAATAGAAAGGAAAAGGTTTCTTGAGAAGCTAGCTAAGCTAAGAATAGAAAAGGAATGAATAACAAAGATCTGTGTCTCAGACAGAGCAAGAGCCAGCTCTGCCATGAGTGGTCAAGAAATCTAAACACTCACAGGAGACTAATCACCTGTTGCATTCTACAGCAGGAGATAACCATTGTTTACTTTGGTTGCTGAAAACTGCAGCTCCTCACAAGGAAAAATCCTAAGAAAGGATTTTTCATGAAAGATGTCTGCGACACACAGGAAGTTTTTGCAGGAGCTTTGCTGTAGCACCTTGAGAAAGCAGCATTTAAATCAGAGAGAGAGGGCAAGAGCCTCAGGAGTCAGATGAGCTGGGCTGGGCTCCTTCCCTCAGCTCCAAGAGCTCTCACTCTGAGTCTCCTCCTTTTCTAAAAGCAGGAAGTTTTGAAACTTTTTAAAGGCAAGTTGTGCATCAGAGAGAATTTCTACTGCCAGGAGACATCCCAGGTCACTTTCATGTAATGTACTAATTAATGCATTGACCCGTGAGGATGGGAGAAGATTTTCCCCATGGTCCCTGCACTGGTCAGTGGCATGGATGCAGGATGAGGTGAGGGTGATTCTGGCAGTGTTTGGGGAATAGGCCCCTCTGGCTACAGCTGCACTTTGCTCCAAGATGCTCTTCTGCATCCATTTCCATGCTCAGCACCTCAATCTCTCCTGTCTTCCACCCAGGCTTTCAGTATCCTGCCAATGTCAGGTGTGCTGCAGCCAGGAGAGAGCCAGCAGGTCTCTTCCACCTTCTCTGGCCACCTCAGCAGCACCTGCAGTGTCCCGGAGCTGTGCCACGTGGAGGGAGGCCCCAGCTACGAGGGGCTGGTGCCCGGGGAGGCCTCACGTGTCAGCTCCTCCCTGAGCCCCCGGGAGATCAACTGTGGCTCTCAGGCCCCTCTGAGGGAGAGGTGAGTCAGCCTTCCATGGGCTCCTGCTCTGCCATGGGTTATTGTCCCTGCAGGGCTTCCCTGTTCCAAGGACTCTGAGCTCAGAGGTGCTGCATAGCAAGGGCCAGCAGCAACACAGGGAGGGCCACTCTGAGCTCCCTGGCTGCCAAGAGAGGAAGGACCTTCTCCTCTTGAGACAGAACATCTTCTTCTCTATTTGAGTGCTGAGCCCTCCTGGCTTAGCTGCTGCCTGCAGGGAGCTGGGCTCTGGGCTTGCCTTGGCACTGCCTCTAGAGGTGGCTTGAAGTGCATGGTGTTGAGTGGCATCTTCTTCATCATCTCCCTTCTTCACCAAAACAGTGGCATTGTGGTATGGGCAGGCGTGGGACACAGAGCAAACCTTGCTTTGGGTCCTGCTGCTGCCCCAGATGAAGCCCTTGCAATGCTGATCTGCCAGGGTTCTCCTTATGGTGGGACAGCAGCCAGAAAAGCTCATGTCCTTTAGGCTCCCCTGCATCTGCAGCAGTGGGCAAGCACAGGAGAAGCTCAGCTCCAGCAAGGCAGCCCAGCTCAGGACACACAGGCCCAGGGTGGAGCTGGGAGTGGAGGCTGCTTCAAGCCAGCCTGTGCATCAGGACTTCTTCAGGCCAGGCTGAAGTTGGTTTCATGGGGAGGAGAGGGACGAGGCTGCTTCCAATGGTTTCCATGGCAGCCAGCACTGGTTTGCTTGGTCACAGCTGGGTTCCAGCAGGAAATCTGGCTGACAAGAGCCTGCCTTGCAGGAGAGGAGTTCCTGCAGCCTTTGCTTTCTGACTGATAGCATTGTTCTCATGAAGGAGCAGGCTAGGAGTCATTAAAACCGAAGGTCATGGACAGAGACTCTCTAACTAATTAAAGTTAGACAGTGGTGTGTTTATTGACACCGGCGGGCGGCACCAGAGCCATCCCTAAAAGGCGTGACCGCGCTGTCCAAGGTTCTTTGCCCTCTCTTTATTGCCCAAGATCTTACATACAATACATCTGCACAAGCCCAGCACCTCCCATCCCCGCTCTGTATTCAAATGAGCTCATTGGTCCTTCACACCTGTGCAATTCCTCCCTTGAATTGGGTCTCGAATTGGGTCTGTGGTCTTAAGGGATGAAGTCAGGAATGTCTTCATCAGGTCTCTGTGACCCTCTGGCACGATCCAAGGTCCCCTGCTTAGTGACTGATTGACATCAAGCCCAGGTCCTAAGCATTGTTCTCCTGGTTTCAAAATGTTCTTATAACAGTTCACTTCCTCCACTTCCTTCTAGAAAGAAGCTCCTCATGGTAAACAATAGAACATTCAGCTCTGGCTTAAGCATCTCATAATCATTAACCTATGGTCTGCCTGTCTAACTTACATCCTGATCAATGGGAATTGCTTCTAAGCCTCAGCTGAAATCTGAACTCTTTAAAATCATGCTTCAGCTATGCCCAGGAGGAAGGGGGCTGAATGAGCTGAGTAAGAATTGTAGGAGAGATAAGCAGACGTCAGCAATCTGTGCTCTGCTCTAAACTGGGAAGCCAAGAGACAAAGGGCGTTTTCAGGCACCAGCACAGAGAGCTGCTGGATCAGCCTTGGGCAGGGGCTGGAGGGGTCTGGCTGTGCCTTCAGAGGGAGCTTGCACAGTCAAGAGCTTATGATGGCAAAGCTGAGGTTTGGCTGGGCCTGGAGGTCCCCTTCCACCAATGGCCTCACTTGGGATGTTCCCAGCCTCTGTGGGTTGAGGAGAATTCACGGAAATGGTCTCAGGGCCAAGGAATGAAGTGCAGGGCCAGCAAGGACTAGGGAGCCCAAGTTTCTGGTAGGGACTCTCAGCCATGGTTTCTATTTTGTCTGCAGAAGGGAACTGAAGCAGTCAGCTAAAAAGCTTGAGGAGGAGGCAAAAGCCTTAGAGGAGGAAGAGAGGCGGAAGGATGAGGAGAGGCAGAAGAAGGAAAAGAAGGGTGTCTCTGTGGGAAAGCAACCTCCAAAACCAGAGAAGGGGAAAGCCAAGACCCCAGAGAAGAAGGGAACCAAAATCCCAAAAAAGGAAACCAAATCCCCAGAGAGGAAGAAAACCAAAATCCCAGAGAAGAAGGAAACCAAAATCCCAGAGAAGAAAGAAACCAAAATCCCAGAGAGGAAGGAAACCAAAGCATCAGAGAGGAAGGAAACCAAAATCTCAGAGAAGGAAACCAAAATCTCAGAGAAGAAGGAAAGCAAAGCATCAGAAAGGAAGAAAGGCAAAGCATCAGAAAGGAAGGAAACCAATGCATCAGAGAGGAAGGAAACCAAAATCCCAGAGAAGAAGGAAAGCAAAGCATCAGAGAGGAAGGAAACCAAAATCCCAGAGAAGAAGGAAAGCAAAGCATCAGAGAGGAAGGAAACCAAAATCCCAGAGAAGAAGGAAAGCAAAGCATCAGAGAAGAAGGACACCAAAGCCCCAGAGAGGAAGGAAAGCAAAATCCCACAGAAGAAGGCAGCCAAAACCTCAGAGAAGAAGGAACCCAAAGCCCCAAAGAAGAGGGAACCCAAAGCCCCAAAGAAGGAGGAACCCAAAACCTCAAAGAAGGGGGGAACTGAAATCCCAGAGGACCCAGCTGAGCTGGAGAACTCTTTATTCTTTATTCATGTAACTCATTTTACACAGTTTGAAAAACCTTGTGTTTTTCAACTTTAGTTAGTTCAGAGATTTCTTATCAGTTATTCTATTATTGGTTAATAAAATAGATTTTACTTGTGCATCAGATCTCTCTATTGTATTGTTTACCTGTTCTCTTCACTGATTCTCATGGGACAAATCCCTTGTTGCAGGTGCATTTGTTTTTCACCCTCAGAACAGATTGCTCACAAAGTCTCATTCTCACAATGGCTTCACATGGGAACTTGTAACTGCTTAGCTGCACTCAGAAGAGATGACAGGCCAGCTATTAACATGGCAGAACAAGGCCTGATTTCATAGGGCCTTTCTTTTATCATTATTCTACCTGTCTATGACATCTCCCCCTTTTCGTTCATTTAAAAAAGGCTCCTATGTTCTGATATTGAAACAGCTCACTCTTGTGAGGGTATTATCTCATCAAGGTTATCACTGGTTATCTGTTAGATATGGGATAAGATAGATAAAAGACCAATTACAATCAACAAAACTTACCAAATTCCATCAAGTCATTGACGCAGGGTTTTGCAGCATGAGAAAACAAAAGAATAATGTCCAATGTCTCTTAGGGAAATGGAAAGAAATGACCATTGTTTCCAATGAGTTGAGAAGTATGAGAAAGTCTATGAGCTGGAAATGCTGATCTTTGACATCACTGAATGTCCTCCTGGGTGCTGGAACAGGGAATAACTGAAGAAGGTTCGTAGGAGCTCTGTACCGTGAGGATGCCAGGAGGCTTTTGTTGGCAAATTGCCTCTGTCAGTTTCCAGACACAGCCATGTCTGGGCAGTCCTCCTCCTGTTCCTGCCCTGGCCACAAAGGCTGCAAGGAAACCTTTTAAGCAAAGGCGGCAAGGTGATGAGGTTATTTCTCTTTGCACTGGGCCTCATTTTTTCAGAGCTGATCAGTATCTGATGGAATGAACAGGTGACTGCTTTGAGCTGCTGCTGATGAAACACAGGCACATCTTCTCCTGAAGTTAATGAATCAATCAGGCTGCACTGTGGTACACTCAATTGGGATTTAGATGTGATGATCTTTTTTCCAAATTTCTCATGTAAATATTGCATTATTCAAAATGATTAGTCGTCCAAATTTCTCATGTACATATTGCATTATTTGAACGTTCTTGCAGGCATTCATTCCCTTTCTTTTTTGTTTTTTAAGAATGAGATGCATGTATTTTGTTATGAGTATGAAGAAACATCATAGCAAAATAATACATGCAGTGGACAAGAAACTTAGAGCAATTAGGAATAATATGGATACAACAATCAGGAATATTTCAAATAGCAGACAAAGCTAACAACATAGGTGGAATTAGGTAAATAGCAATCTCTGCAATAATGTACCATCATCCCAGAGTCTGCAAACAGCTGACAAACCTCGATTCAGGGGGGACTTGGAGAATTATTTCCAGATAATAATTCCCAAGCTGCCTTTAAAAAGAGTTCAACTGTCATATCTAGAGAGTCAAATTGCCAAGTCAAAACAACTCAAATCTAGTTTTGATGCAGAAAACATCTGGGTCAGTTGGCAATTCCCATCCAGGAAGAGCAAAGGCCTGGCCACCACCCAAGCTCTAAGTGAGAGAGAATTCCCTAAACGTCATTTAAAACAAGGCTCTTGAGAATAGCACTTAGGAGTAAAGGTCTAGGGGTGACAGACTAATGAACCATGCAAGAGCTGTCTCCTCCAAAATTCCCTCAGCACAGAGATGCTTTAAACCCAGCAGAATGTTGGAGTGGTTCTGTAATAATAATTGGGGCTGCATCTGATTAGAGTAGATGTCACAATACCATCAGTTTAGAGGAGGCTTCCCACAAAGCTGAGATATCATTTCTTGGAACTCTGAAAAATACTTAAAAATGATGAGGCAGCACTGGGTCAAACCATAGAGCCAGAATGCGGAGCCCAGCCAGAGGGGTAGTCTGGTCTGAGAGATACATAAGCAGCTAGAGAACAAAAGGAGGATCCTGAAATGACACGTCTTGTAGATAATTACACCAAAGATGGTAAAGCATATGAAAAGCTGGCTATAAAAACAGTAATATTCAAAGATTGATGTATTTATGACAGAATAAATGCATCAAAGGAAAACACTGAACAGCTCACTAGTAAAATTTATGTTACCTCAGATTAAATAACACTCAAACCTGATAGAAATTTATTTGGACAGCGCTAGAGCTTAGCAAGAGGAACTTAAACTCAGCCCTAAAAGGATTTCAAATTAAATTCATTATCACCTTAGTAGAACAAAAAGCGCACTCGAGAGAACTCAAAGTTAATTACTATTAATACCAAACATAACTGGACCCATAAAAACTGGAATAGAACGTTGTTCAAATTTAGTAATACTGAAACCTAACAGAAATTAAATCTACAAAATTTAACAAAAAAACCCCTTTGCCTTATTTAATTTAACAGAATGTAACTGAGCATTACAATATTGGGCTTTAATTTAACAGAATTAAAATGAACATCCTGAAAAGTTACAGATAATGGCATGATGTAATTTTGTCCAAGGTTATTAACACAAAAAAACTACTTAAAGGTGAATAAGCCATAAGTGAAATAACAGCATGATGGTGCACTGGAGGGATTCAAGTTGTAACAAGCATGTTAGAATTATAAGTAAATCAGTTATGAGAAAAACCCACGGTAACTGCAAATTCCACGGAAACAGAAATTCAGTAAGACTTTTTGAAGTGCCGGGTTACTGGAAAATAAATATAATAATGTGCAATTTAGCATATTGCTGAACAACCCAACAGCTTTTTGTGACTGTATCTGGCATCATTTTATATGGCACATTTGTTAGCATTCTTGTTAAAGAAATCAGACCATGTTAAAATTTGATAGGCAATAAGGCGTTGCATTTACCGCTTTTCAATACAGTTGATAGTTATCCATAGGGATAGTTACAGGCTATGTTAATTGCTGATTTGTCTTTTTGGTATGTGTTTTTGGTCCAGTCAATTTCTGGCCAATCGTTTTTCAGACATCTAAAGTAAAATTTGACACAGTATGTGGCTTTGGAGGACCCCAACAGGTCCAATTCTTGGGGTTCCTCTAGAGCATTGGGCAGCATTTTTGTCCACCTGTCCCAAGTATCTGCCAGGTTGGGTCTCTTACCTGTGGTGCGGAGGAGCTCTGAGTTATAGACGGGCCAATCATCTGCTACAAAGGTGTCACGGTTTGACGCTGGCGCAATGCCAGTGCCCCCATGAAAATACATTCTCCCTGGTGTCTGCTGTGAGATGTGACCAGGAATAGGGCAAAGCAGGCTCCAGCTGAGGAATAAAAGGGGAAAAAAAACCCAAAAACTTTATTAACTTACAATATATAAAAGAAACACACAGAACTCAGGATGAAAACCTTCCAAACATTCTTCCTCCCCCCACCAAATTCCCAATACATCACAGTAAGACAAAACCTTGGACTCTCAATTCAGTTACCACCCCTCAGATCATCAACTCTCAGTCCATCACCACCCTTTAGATAATCAGTTCTCAGTTCATCAAGAAGAGAGGAGTCCCTCTTGTGCCATAGGCTTCCCCTGGAAACACAGTTGAGACCTTTTGTGTTTCCATGTCACACGTGGCACTGCCTGGAGATCATTTGCCATCATGACATCTTCCTTTCATGCCCAGTGCTCTCACCACTGCACATGGACCAGAGCTGCTTCTAGGGTTCCCCTTTTAAGGATGCTTTGCCCAGTTCCAAAAAAAGCACAGTCTCTCACTTTCGGGACACCTGTCCCTCCCAAATTCAGCCCCTGGGGCCGAGGGGTCTCAAGAACAGAGATCTTCTTCTTCTTCCCTGAAGATGGAGAGCACCACCACCCTCCTCACCCGTTGTCTCTGTTCACACACTCCTTCACATAACATCACTGCACTCTCTTGGCTCCAAGCCATTGCTTCCCCCTAGATGCAGTCTCTGTGTCACAGGAAAAAAATGGTTCTGTCCATGGCTATACAAGAAAAGTCCAGCCAAAGGCCATTCCATCACCTCCTCTCAACGAAGATTCTTCTCAACTCCTCTCATGGCCCATTTCCTCTTCTCTCATCTCTATCTCTCTTCTCATTCAACTCCAGGAGGATCAGTAATGTTTCTATCATCCAAGAAAAGGGTTAAAAATCTCAGGCTCTGCCTGTCCAGAACTCCCACGCTGCCCTGCTGGGCACCTTCTCGCTGCACCCCCCTTCTCCTTTATGGCTTGCCGTGCTGCCTGCATGTGATACCGAATTTCGAGCTGGCACAAGCACAGGCACAGGCTCACTCTCTTTCTCTCTCTCTCTTTCTCTCTGGGGGGCTGGCTGCCCGATGACTCTCCAGTGTTCCTCCACCCTTCCATCCTGCAGGGGCCTTCACCTCCCCTCTCTGTCCAAGGCCCGGCCTACCTCACGCGGCCGCATGGCTTCCCCTCCCCTGCCAGCCCGCAGCCGGGCAGGGCAGCTCTGACCTCTTTCACAGACAGAACCCAAGAGAGCTCCCCCTGGGAGTTCCCTGCTTTTAACCCCCTGTGTTCTCAGAGGCGTATCCATGTCCTCAGTGGCCACACCAGGTGCCAATATTCAAATCTGAGCACCTATTGGTTTGACAACAGCATCCCAAAAAACTCGCGTCCTTTTCAAACCAGGACACTGGCGGAAAAATATTGCCATTTCTTGAAAGTACTCTAATGACCCAGATAATAAAGATTTGCTTGTGTATTATGAAACCAACAGGTATTAAAACCTGTGCCAATTTTGAGGCAGACATCAGTTGTGTGTCCTTCAACAGGCAGTGCCACTTGTGCCCTGAGGTGCCCTGAGCTGGGGTTGGATCTCTCCGAGAGCACCTGAGGGAGAGCAGAGCACCTTGCAAGCTGCAGGTCCCTGACAGCCCCGCAGGGCTCCTGTGCCATCAACATCTGCTCTGCTCCAGTGTGAAACAGGGCCCAGCATGGTGCCGGGATCATCAGAGAGCTGAGGTGTGTGCTGGAATTCAATGGCCTCCCCATCCCGCAGCAGCCCTGCATTTCCCTCCTGCAGCCTTGGTCTCCAGCCCAGCCATGGAGGCTCTTTGGGCTCTGGAGTGTTGCTGCAGCCCCCAAGGGCAGCTGAGCTCTGCCTTTGGCACAGTCAGGCCTGGCCAGCGCAGGCCATGCTCAGCAATTGCTTGTGTGTGCCTGGCCTTGCTGTCAGCCCCGGCAGCGGCTGCGTGGCCCCTTTGTGGCCCTGTGCTGGCCCAGCCATGGTGGCCCAGCCCCTGTGCAGGCCCAGCCCAGGCCAGGAGCATTGCGGCTGGGAACGGCCCCTGTGCCGTGGTGCCCACAGCAGCCTTGGGGCTCTGTGCCCCATGGCCTCCCTGCTGGGCAGCCTCTGCCAGCTCCTGCAGAGCCCCTGGCACCTGTGGGGCTGCACAGACAGCCCTGCCCCGGGCTCTGCCGGCCCCTGGGCCAGCAGAGAGGCAGGCAGGGCTGGCCATGGCCGGGAACAGGCCCTGAGCCCCGCAGGAGGATGGAGCTGGGCCACAGCCAAACCCAGCCCAGGCCAAAGCTGGGCTCAGCAGCCAGGGCTGCCAACACATGGGCACAGAGGCTGGTGCTGACAAATGTCCTGGGCCCCTTCCCTGCTCTGTCCCTGCCACCAAGGGCACAGAGCAGCCTCCTCTCTGGGCCACTTGCCTGTTTGCAATGCCTTGCACAGGCGCTGGCCCTGCCCCACAAGGCCTGGCCTGAGTCCTGCCCCTGCACGCTCAGCCAGGCTGAGATGGACACTGATGGTTTCTGGGCCAGGCTCTCAGAGCCCAGCCCAGCTCCCTGCAAGCTCTGCCAGCTGCCCTGAGCTCTGGGCAGCACCAAGGGCCTCTCTGAGCCCAGCCCAGCCCAGCCGGCTCTGGCCCCACAGCTCTGCTCAGCCCAGGCTGCTCTGGGCACTGGCCCCTCAGCCTCAGCCCCTGCCAAGGCCACAGCAGCAGCTGCAGCTGCCACAGGACTCAGCCCCAGCCATGGGGGAAGGTGCTGGGCCAAGGCCAAAGGAGGCTCCCTGGCTGCCCTGCTCCCCTCGGCCTGAGGTGCTGAGAGCTCTGCAGCCCCTGCTGCCATCCCATCTGCCCAGGGCAGCACCAGAGCCCCGGCCTTGGGGCCCTCAAGAGCTGCTCCTGCTCCAGGCCCAGGGCCCATGCCAAAGCTGGGACAGCAGCCACAAAGCTGTGCCCATTTCTGTTCCTTGCTGCTCTGATGGGGATGGATCCTCAGCCATTTGGAGGTTGCTGATGAATTTTATTACTCCAGAGGCCTATTCTTTCTGGAGCTCTTCAGTTCAGACACCCAGGTAAAAAGGCTCATGAACATTTGTTCGAAACACTTAAAAAAGAAAGCCCATCGGAATAATCTAAGTTTTCAATTCTACTACGGTTAATTAGACACATTTCGGAAGTGTATATAAAGTGATTCTGCTATATTGAAAAAAAGCAGGGAGAACTGAGTTGTCCTGTTTTCTTTTCCTGTTCATAGTTTGGTATCACGAATTGACACTAACCAATTGATATTGGTCCAATTGATATTGACCCCCAGTACCTTCTAATGCAGTCTGAATAGATATGAACATCAAGACCCTTCATTGCTTGACAATCGATATTTTTTCTCCCCACTCCCTCTCCACCATTTCCCTCATCCAACCCATGGGACTCAAAAGGATCAGGAACAGTGTGCCCAGCAGGAGTGGTTCTTCCCCTGTGCTCAGTAATGTTTGGGCAGCATAGTGTTAGGTCCCAGGAACTGGCTGCCCAGAGAGGTAAGTGAGCCACTGTCCCTGGAAGTGTTTCAGGGAAGACTGGATGTGGCACTCAGTGCCATGGTCTGGGTGACAAGGTGGTGTTGGGTGCCAGGTTGGCCTTGATGCTCTCCAAGGTCATTTCCAGCCTGGTTGATTCTCTGATGATTGTGACCCTGCAGGGCCCTGGGGAAGCAAGGGGCCATTGTGACACTGCGGGGCCTGGTGGCACTAAGAGGACCATGGTGACACTGTGTATGACATGGCAGCACAGAGCCAAGGGGCCATGGTGACACTGTGGGGCTGAATGGAAGCAAGGAGTCCATTGTGACAGTCTGGGTCCTGCTGGAACCACAGAGGCCACTGTGACACTGCAGGGCCTTGTGGAACCAAGGGGCCATTGTGACCCTGTGGAACCAAGGAGAGCCTTGGGAGAGCCTGGCAACAATGGAATCAAGGGGCCATTGCTCCATTGCAAGGATTCTGGGAACTGAGGGAGCAATTGTGAAACTGTGGTGCCCCATGGAACCAAGGGTCCCTGGGGACACTGCAGGATCTTGTGTCACCAGGGCACAATTGTGACACTGCAGCACCAAGGAATTCATTGTGGCACTCTGAGGCCTCAAGGGACTTTGTGACACCAAGGGATCCCATGGAACCAAAGGGACATTGTGACACTGGCAAGCATCATGGAACCATGGAGACCATTGGGACACTCTGAGGTCTCATGGAACCATGGTGACACCAAGTTGTCTGGGAGTGTGCATCTGCTGGATGGCAGGAGGGCTCTGCACAGGGCCCTGGACAGGCTGGATCCAGGGCCCAAATCCAACAAGGTGAGGTTTAACAAGTCCCAGTGCTGGGTCCTGCACTTTGGCCACAACAACCCCTGCAGCACTACAGGCTGGGGACAGAGTGGCTGGAGAGCAGCCAGGCAGAGAGGGACCTGCAGGGACTGATGGACAGCAGGCTGAACATGAGGCAGCAGTGTGCCCAGGTGGCCAAGAAGGCTGGGGGACGTTCCCATGGTGCCAAGTCAGAAACTGCAATGGGGAATGGGGCCAGAAAGGAAAGGGCAAACAGGGATGGGCTGTTTGCAGGGCAGGGAACAGGGCTGGGCAATTGGAAGAAATTTGTACCAGAAGAGTAAAGAAAGCAAAGGTGAAGGAAAGGAAATGCTCAGGACAGTTTGGGGGTGGCTGCCAGGAGCCTGGAGCCTCCAGGGCCTGGCCTGAGGCGTCAGCGCTGCCCCAGCAGTGCCCATGGCCTGTCCCTGCTGCAGCCCCGGCACTGCCACCCCCAGGGCTGTGCCCGGCCCCGAGAGCACTCAGGCCCTGCAGCAACACCAGGGCCACCAGGGCAGCGGGGCAGGGCCACGGCAGCAGCACTGGCAACACCAAGTGCTGCTGCTGCTGCTGCTGGGCACAGCTGCTGGGCCAGCACTGATCTGCCCCAGCTCTGCACACAGACATTGCTGCTGCAGCTCCAGAGAAGGCAACAAAAGGGCATCTCTGCAGAAAACTCTGCTGGGACATCCTTTAGTTCTTTTAAATACACCAAGAGCACAGCCCATCATTGCCACAGTCTGTGGCCACAGGCAATGTGAAGATAAACACAACAAAACTGCCACAAACCATGACATTTCTTTGGTGACAATATTAACTAAAATGAAGCAAAAGAACATCCAAGATGAAACCAACAAGAAGACTCAAAGATGACTTTTATTACAGGTGATTTGCAGAAATTGGCCAGCAGTTTAATGTTCCTGAGACCATCCAGTCATCTGTCTCCACACTTCAGCCTTGAGCTCCTGGTTCCTCAGGCTGTAGATGAGGGGGTTCAGGGCTGGAGGCACCACCGAGTACAGAACTGACAGGGCCAGATCCAGGGACGGGGAGGACATGGAGGGGGGCTTCAGGTGAGCAAATATGACACTACTGATGAACAGAGTGACCACAGCCAGGTGAGGGAGGCAGGTGGAAAAGGCTTTGTGCCGTCCCTGCTCAGAGGGGATCCTCAGCACAGCCCTGAAGATCTGCACATAGGAGAAAACAATGAACATGAAACAACCAAGAGCTAAACAGGCACTAACAGCAATGAGCCCCAGTTCCCTGAGGTAGGATATGGAGCAGGAGAGCTTGAGGATCTGTGGGATTTCACAGAAGAACTGGCCCAGGGCATTGCCATGGCACAGGGGCAGGGAAAATGTATTGGCCGTGTGCAGCAGTGAATAGAGAAAGGCACTGGCCCAGGCAGCTGCTGCCATGTGGGCACAAGCTCTGCTGCCCAGGAGGGTCCCGTAGTGCAGGGGTTTGCAGATGGACACGTAGCGGTCGTAGCACATGATGGTCAGGAGGGAAAACTCTGTTCCAAGGAAGAAGTAAATCAGAAATAGCTGAGCAGCACATCCAGTGTAGGAGATGTTCCTGGTGTCCCAGAGGGAATTGTGCATGGCTTTGGGGACAGTGGTACAGATGGAGCCCAGGTCAGCGAGGGCCAGGTTGAGCAGGAAGAAGAACATGGGCGTGTGCAGGTGGTGGCCGCAGGCTACGGCGCTGATGATGAGGCCGTTGCCCAGGAGGGCAGCCAGGGAGATGCCCAGCAAGAGGCAGAAGTGCAGGAGCTGCAGCTGCCGCGTGTCTGCCAATGCCAGCAGGAGGAAGTGCCTGATGGAGCTGCTGTTGGACATTTGCTGGGGCTGCACATGGGCACCTGTTCATGGAGAAAGGACAGTGACAAGTCAGGAGAGGCTGCTTGGAGCCAAACCTGGGCCATTCCCTGCAGACTGCCCTGCTTGGACTCACCCAGCCTTGTTCCTGCTCTGGGAAAACCTTCACCCAGGTCCCTGCCTGAGCTCCAGTTTTGCTGGCTGTGGGTGCCAGGAGCAGCCAGGCCTGTGCATGGGGGCTCTCAAGGAGCCATCCCTGCCCCACTGCCCTGGGTTTGTGGCCCTGTGGCAGAGGGACAAGGCTGGATATTCAGGATTCGTCAGGGGAATCACTCCTAATGCAGACAGGCTTGGTAGCATCTGCACTCCCACTTTTAAAGGATTGCAGGAATTTATTTTAGGAATTGTTTTCCTACCCACACACCATTCCTGCCTCTCTGAGGTCACAAATCCCCAGCATTTCTGCTGCACTCAGAGTTTGCCACTGAGACATGGGAGAGGCAAAGGATTCCCTGTGGCTCAGGGAAGATGAGGGGCTGGATGGGCTTGTTCCCAGCTGCCCTGGCTTTGCACCTTTGGCTGCAATCAGAGCACAGTCACACTCCTGGGTCACCCTGGGATAAACCAGGCCCTGCCCAGAGCAGAGGGATCCCTGAATGTCTCACCCTCTCTCAAGGTCTCTGGGCAAGGTCTCAGCACCCCCTTGTGCCAAGGACACTCACGGCTCCCTGGGCAAACCCAGCAGCATTTCCTCAGCTGTGGCAGCTCTGCCCTTGCCCGTGGGACATTCAGGGAACTCCCAGAGGCTCTGGCACAGATCTGCACCCAGGAGGGCAGCTCAGAGCCTGGCAGGGCACAGCAAGGAGATCCCTGGCTGTGCCCATGATGGGATCTCAGGGAGGGGGCTCAGCTCATTCCCCTTTGCCATGGACTGCTTTGCCCACAGCCCCACAGGTGCCAGGGAAGCTTGGACACCCCATTGCCATGGACAGCCCTGCCTGGCAGGAATGCCAAGGGCAGTGCCTGACTCAGCTGCTGCAGATGCCAGAGCCTCCCTGAGAGCAGCAGATAACAGTGCCAGTGTCAGGGCAGGGCAGAAGCAAGAGCAGATGTTGTGGTGCTGTGCCTGAGAGGGCAGGGCAGAGACAGCCGGGCACTCAGGACAGTGTTCCCGTGCCCAGCTGTGCCCGGCACCTCCCACACACCAACAGTGCCCTCCTGCCCCAGCCCTGCTCTCTCCAGCCCCCTCTCCTTCCCTGAGCATCTCCCTGGGCCTGGACATTCCCTCCTGAGAGGAGCCTTGTCCCTGCCAGCGCTCACAGAGCCCATCCCAGCCTGCGTGCCCTGGCTGGGGCCCTACAGAAACCTGCCTGTGTGCAGGGCCCTGGCTGGGGCAGGCTCTGTGTGCAGCTGGGCAAGGGCAGCTCAGGAGAGCCCTGCTGGGCCCTGCAAAGGTGATGCTGCTGCTGTGCAGGGCTGAGGAGTGGCTGAGGGCCCTTTGGGAGGCTCCCAGCAGAGACACTGACCACCCAAAGTTAGTTCTGGAGTCTCTCTGTAAATGCTCAAACATTCCTTTGATGATCCTGTGTGTCCCTTTCAACTCAGAATGTTCTGTGATTGTGGGATTACAATTCCTGTTCTGCTTCTCTCATCCCCCTGTTGTCTACAATCCAAAGAGAAAAAAATCCTTGCAATGGTGTTAGAGCTGTAAAAGTGAAAACCAGACATTAATTGGAATATTCCAAGTGTCCCAGTGGGGATGGGGCACACCCGGTGCCTGATTTCAACAATTTATTAAGGTTGATTAATTAGGATATTTAACAGGAACATCCAATAGCAGATTCAGTTGCCCCAGTTACACACCCCTGGCTCAACCCATTGGAGTAGGTCCAAGGGCTTCTTTGCCTTCACTTTTTGTTGTGACTGTTCACATTCTGGTCAATAAAAAAAATGTTTTTGTAGGTTCTCTTCCTGATAATAAGATTATTTGATAATAAGACTGATAATAAGACAGTATTTTAGGAATGTATTTAGACAGTGAGCTTATTTTTCTAAAATCTAAGAGAAAGGTTAGGAAACGTACTAGAGTTAATTAAGGATTATAATTATATAAGTAATAATAGTAGTTTAATATAGTTAATTAAGAATTTAGTAGTGTTAAGTAAGGATTGTAAATTTATAACTATATAATAGTAATATACGGAGCTATGAATATATGAAAAATGTATAAATTGCAAAAATCTTTTTGTCATCACCCCAACTTTCCCACCCTGCTCCAAGCAGGAAATTGAAAACACTCTCAGGAAAGCTCCTGATCTTTCCAGCAATCCCAGGCTTACCTTCTTTGGGAGGTGCCCTGCGGAGCTGTGCCCAGGCTGGTCTGGAGCTGGGAGCAGCCCTGCCCCACCCAGCCCCTCTCAGCAGCAGCCCCTGCCCTGCTCAGGGCGGCTCCTTCCCCCCAGAGCTTCTCCCCAGCGCTGGGAGCAGCTCCCCGGGCCGGCTGAGAGCTGTCCCTGGCAGGCAGCAGAGTCCCTGCCCCAGCACAGCGCCCTGGGCTGCAGGACCCTGCTCTGCAGGACAGCCCTGGGCACCCCTGGCTGCAGCCCCGGCTGCTCAGCCCTGCAGCAGAGCCTGGCAACAGGAGCTGCCTTGGGCTGTGCCTGGGCTGGGGCAGCAGGGAAAGCCAGCCCTGCCCTAGGGCCACAGCCCTGCCCTGGAGCAGCCCTGAGAGTCCTCCTGAAAGGTCCTAAAAGCTGTGGCATGTGCCAGCTCCAGGAGATCCCTGCAGGAACTGCAGCTTCTCTTCCCACAGCCAGGCAATGACTGCTTCAAACCTGGGCTGATTTCTGCTCTAGTGAGCCCTGAGTGAGCTCTGCCCTGTGCTCCCAGCCCAGGCTGAGTTTAACCCCTCTGTGCCTCTGTGCTGTGCCCGGGCTGGCTGCAGGCAGTGCCCCAGCCCTGCTGGGCTGGCACAAGAGCTGCTCATCAAGAGAAATGTGCTTTTGAAGCTCTTCTTGGTGACCAGGAGCTGCCTCTGGGCCAGGAGCCCAGCCCAGCTCAGCAGCACAGACACAGCACAAGGACTTTAATCAGCCTCTGGGGCTTTGTGCTCAGGCCCTGAACATCAGTCCCTGAGAGGGAGCTGAAGAAACCTCTCCAGAACTCCAAGGCAGAATCCAACTCCAAACTTTCTTGGACTTTTAATGGGTCCCACTGAGAGACACGACTGAGCAAGTGTCCCCAGGCCCCAGGCAGAGCAGAGAACTGCAGGCAGTGATGACAGGTGGGGACAAAGAGAAGCCAAGTCTTGGTGGCCTGGGGCACAGCAGGGTCTGTGCCACCAAGGGCTGGGAGGAGACACCTTGTCCTGAGGCCCTGGGGCCTCCTGGCACAGCCCCAGCCAGGCTGGGCACTGTCAGCCCCTTGTGCTGCCCTCAGCATCCCCCCCTAGCCCACATCCCAGTGGCCTCAAGGATCTGCTGCAAGGAGTCCCTGGGGAGCCTTGCTCAGCAATGGCCCTGGGGGCTCCTTCATGCTCCCTGCAGGGACTGCAGGTTTTTCAAAGCACTTTGGCTTTGGCTTTTGCCTTGCAGTCTCTGAGAGGTTTGTGCAATCCTGGCCTCCAATAATCTGCTGTAATTAGTCCCTGGAGAGGCTTTGTCAGTAACAACACTCAGTGGGGCTCATTAATGCTTCAGGGTACTTCAGTTATTTGAAGGTACTTGGTGTTTCCCTTTTGATAGAGACTGTGTGAGAGGTTTGTGCAATCATGGCCCCAATTATTTGCCTAATGAGTCCCTTGAGGTCTTTGTACTGGCACTCAGTAGGGCTCATTAATGCCTTGAGATACTCAAGGTTTTTAAGGTACTTTGGATTCTCCTTTCTACACTCTGAGTCTCTGAGAGGATTTCATGCCATCCTGGCCTCCAATTCTCTCCTCCAGGAGTCCATGAGGAGCCTGTGTTGGGGATGGACCTCAGTGGGTCCTATTAATGAATGCCTCGAGACACTTTGGGGTTTTTCCTCTGACTTTGACTCCTGGCAAGGTTTGTGCAATCCCCTCTCAGGCCCTGAGGTTCCAGACTCAGCTCCAAATGCACCACGGGGCTCATTAGGATCAAGCAAGTCCTGACAAGCCATGGCTCTGCATTGATTTCCCTCTGGTCTGGAGCAATTCATCAGCAGGATTTCCTTTTACAGTTATGCAGAAATATTTCAAAGAGCTTCTAAAAAATATGTATTCCTATTGCAAAGGGTGTCCTTTATTGCTGTTCTTATTGTACAAGATGTGATTGCAGCATTCTGTGATTGATATTGATCCAGGGTTTCTCCTAAGGAGGTCTGGCAGGTCAGTGAAGTTTTACCTTGAAAGCTGACCCAACCTCGCTCCACATTCCCCAACCCCGTGTGAGAAATGATTTTTACTTTCAAAAATTTAAATGCTTTATTAAGACCTTATCAAAATACAACAAAAGACTGAATAAAGCAAAGAATACAGCACTGGGACGAAAGAATTCAGTCACTGTGTGCTCGTCTACAAACTGCATGTTCTGTTTCTTATACCTCTAGCCCCTCCCAAAGTCTTGTCAATCGACTCCTTCTTCTCTGTCCAGTGCTGGAGATCACTGTCTCACCCCTTGATTGGAGGTCAGGTGCTGCCATAGGAACAAGCCAACCCTCCCAAATGCCCCAACTACTGAGGCCATCCTGTGATAGCAATGCAAGGGGGAGGGGAAGGATAACTGTACATCTACAAAATGTCCCTTAACATATATTTAACATTCACCCCTTAATTGTGAGAGTCAACCCTAGGATTATTCCTCTATAACAAACTCACCTTTCTTTTTCTATAAGTAATTTTGTTCAAACAATTGAGTCAAAATTTTTCTCTCTCTCTTGTATGAGTCACACCAGCATCTGTTGATGTGGGCAAGGACAGTGGGAACAGGAAAAAAAAATCTCAGGTTTTCCATAGACACACTCATTTGGAATGGGCAAAAGGGCATCCCAGAGGTCCAGTGTGGCTTTGACTCCCATCTACCGTGCCTATGTGGCTGCTGCCCGTAGTTGGTGCATCTTAGGGGTGAGCACAGAGGCCAACTCGGTCCTGCCCTCCAGTCCCTGTTGAATTAAAAGACAACTGAGGAATGACAGAGGTCTGGAATGGCCTTTTGTCCCTACCTTACCATGCCTACAGGGTTGCTACCCACAGCAGGGCTATGGAGCCTTCTTGGTAGCAAACAAAGGGGCCAACCTGGCCTTGCCCTCCTTCCTTTGTCTTATTTTCTTAAAGAAGCTGTCCCATTACCTTTTACAGTCCCTTGTGTACTTCCCCTCAATAGCTGCTGGTAATTCTCAGCCATTAAAACAGGAAGACAGTTCTCGAGCTGGTTGGTGGAAGCTTGACTCTGCTTTTTGGGCATCTTGGTGTTTTTCTGGTTGTCTTTCAGTCTCTGCTTGAGAGTCAATCTTGTTTCACCCAGCCTGGATGTTACAGTCCACTCTTTGGCTTCTTCTCCTGGGCCTTTGACTCTGTTGCCATGAGTCCATCCCCGCTCTGCAGCTCGCACGGCCGATTCGGTGGTGAGCAGTGCTTGAAAGGGACCTTCCCACTGAGGAGTTAGAGGCTGATCTCTCCATGGCTTAATCATCACCCAATTCCTGGGATTAATATTATGGACTCTGAAATCCAGGGTGGTAGTTTGAGGAATTGCCCCTTTATGTCTTATCCCCTCTAAGGTTTGTGCTATAGACATCACTTATTTCTTGGCATTGGCTTCCCCTTCCTCATAGGTGGCAGCCTTCTGGGGTGAGGTCAGGAAGGGAAACCCAAACATCATTTCATAGGGTGACAGCCCCAGATCTGACCAGGGTTGGGTTCTAATTCTTAATAAGGCCAAAGGGAGACATTTTATCCATGACATTTGGGTTTCAATCATTAGCTTAACTTGAGCTCTTTTAAGAGTTTGATTCATTCTCTCAACCTGACCGGAACTCTGTGGATGCCACGGAGTGTGTAATTCCCATTTTACTCCCAGGGCCTGAACAATTTTCTGCAATATCTTCGATGTGAAATGAGTTCCGCAGTCTGAATCAATCCTGTTTGCCATCCCATATCAGGGAATGATTGATTCCAGAAGTGTTTTACTCACAACACTGGCATTGGCTTTCACAATGGGTATCACTCTACCCAATGAGTCCCGTAATCTGCTATCACTGGGAAAAACTTCCACCATTGTACCTGGAAAGCTCAATAAAGTCTACTTGGATGTTTTGGAAGGGCCTTAAGGCCAGTTCTCGCCCTCCCCTGGGTGTTTTCCTCATCATTTTCTCATTCACTTGTTGACATATCATACCCTGTTCAGTTACTTGCTTAGCTATTCTGAAAATTCCTGTGCATCCCCAGCCCCTTAGATATTGATCACTTTGCACTTGTGTACCCCAATGTGTTGTTCCATGTATGCCTTCTAGCATTTTCCTGGCAAGGGGTTTATTATTATTTCCTTCCATCTGCTCATTTCCCTTCATTATCTTTCTTGGCTCCTAGTTTAAGGAGTTCTTCCTCTTCTGTCCCACTGAATACAGGGACTTTTTGCATTTCTCTCATGGGGGTTAATACTATTATTAGTTTTTCTGTCTCTGATTCAGTTGCATTTTTAGCTTCTAAATTGGCAAAATTGTTCCCTTGCTCCCTTTTTGATGTCCTTCAACATATACCACCACTACTTCCTCTGGTAATTGTAAGGTTTCTAACTCTTCTAAGACAAATTTTTCATGAATCGGTCACTTTCCCTTTGAATTTAATAGTCCCCTCTCTATTCCCAAATTTTTCCAAAGATATGCACTGTTCCAAAAGCATATTTTCAGTCTGTATATTTTGTTCTCCTTTTCTGTGCTAATATTTCCAGAGGTCGTTTTAGGGCACACAACTCATATTTTGGGCTGACCAATTGGAAGGTAACTTTCTCTTTTCTGTGGCCATCAACTCTTCATGCACGATAGCGTACCCCGATACCCTGTGCCCCTTTATTACCCGTGAAGATCCATCAATGTTCAGTCATTTTCCACCTTGGAGTGGTTGATCTGTTAGGTCCTCTCTTCCTTTAGTTTGGTATTTTATAACCTCTAGGCAATTATGTATTAGTTCCTGACTTGGTTCTCCATACAAGAACTGGGCAGGGTTGAGTTGGTTCCTCACGATCAGCTCTAAACCATTATCTCTTAAGATGGCTTCATACTTTAGCACTCGGGAATCAGTGAGCCATTTCTCAGCCTTTTGGCTCAGGATACTGCTTACTGAGTTTGGGATATATCTTCAATTTTCCCCCAAAGGGTAATTTTTTGCTTTCTGCTATGAGTAGGGCAGTCGCTGCCACAGCCTGAACGCAGGTTGGCCACCCCCGGCTGACAGGGTCTAGCAGTTTTGATAAATAGGCCACTGGTTTCCTGGATCCTCCCCAGTCCTGGACTGACACTCCATGTGCTACCCCTTTTTCTATATCCACAAACAATAGAAGGGTTTGTCTAAGGCAGGAAGACTCTGTGCCAGTGCACTGACTAATTTTTGCTTTAAAGCTTCAAACTTTTGTTCATCATCTTTTTCCCACCTTATCTCTTCTTCTGCTAACTTTTCATACAAGAACTGGATGGCCTGCGTGTATCCTTCAATCCATAGCCTACAACATCCAACACAGGCCTAAAAACCTTCTGACTTCCCTCTTAGTTTTTGGCCACGGGAGTGAGACTGTCCCTGTGATTCTCTCAGGGTTCAGCTGGCAGCTCCCTTGACAAATCACATGTCCTCGGTATTTTACTTCTCGCTCTACAAATTGGAGAATCCCTTTTGATACCCAAAGTCCTTGGTCCCCCAGGAAATTTAAAAATGCTATGGTAGATCCCTGAACTTCTTTTTCTTCCCGTCCTGAGAGAACGAAATAATTTATATATTGGATGAGCTACATCTCAGGTTTAATGGAGAAGAGCTGTAGTACTTCTCCTAGGCGTTGACCGAAGAGGTTTGGGGATTCGGAAAACCCTTGGGGTAACCCAGTCCATTGAAGCTGTTGCTTCCTCCCAGAATCGAGGTCCTCCCATTCAAAAGCAAATATATCCCACTTTCCTCTGCCAGTGGGTATGCCCAAGAAGCATCGTTTAGGTCTATCACGCTAAACCACTGGGATGTTACTTAGTAGCGTATAGGGATTTGGCATTACCGGATATGGATTCACAGTTCTTTTGTTCACTTCTCTCACATCTTGGACAAGCCTGTAAGTCCCATCTGACTTCTTTGCTGGTAATATGGGTGTATTATGGGGGGACATTTATGGTTCTAAGGTCCTGTCCTCAAGTAGGTCCTGGATCAGCGGCCGTAGTCCTTGTCTCCCCTCCAGGGAAAGTGGGTATTGTCATACCCAAACTGGATGGTTTTCATTAACTACTTTTATTACTATAGGTTTCATGTTTAATTTACCTCAGTTTTTTGGTTTTGCTCACATCATGTCATGAATTTTCTCCTCATTTTCTTCCCTTATTGGAGAAGCTTAACTACCATTTTCCCTTTCACTGGGAGCACCCCAATGTCAAACTGCACCTGTAAATCCTGTCCTAAGAAATTTCACCTGGCTTCTGGAACTAATAGAACATCCCCAATTCCTATTTTATTTGTTCCTTCAAACTTTATTTGCTTTATAACTGAAGCTTTGAAAATTTCGCCTTGTCTAGGTTTGAAAAGACAAGTGTCTGCTAATGATGGTAGGAGTTGCCCCTGAAATGGAAAATGTAAAACCCCTCCCTCCAAATTGTTAAAGTTTTGAAATTAAGGGGGCTCTCAGGCACAGATATGGGAGCAGGAATAACAGTTCTTTATTAGCAAAGAAAATCAAAATAAAATGAACAATGCAGTAATACAAAGCAACACTGATAGAATCAGAATATGACCTGACCCACTGTGGGTCAGGGTGTTGCTAGCAGTGCAATGAAAATAGTGGCTGCAGTCCTCCTGCAGTCTTCCTGCAGACAGATGTGGTTCTGTTGGAGCAGGGATCCTGTTGAAGGGTGTAGTCTTCCTCTGAAGATCCAGTGGTGGTGTAGATGGGCCTGGTCTTCCTCTGGGAATGCAGTGGAAGGGGCAGGTGCTCCTCTGGGAATCCAGTGGAAAGACTGTTCTGGTGTCCCAAAATCTCAGATTGTATCCAGGCAGGAACGCTTGGCTCCTCCCTCTGGGGAGACCATCTCACAATGGGAAGATGTAATTTTATCAGTCATGCAGTGACACTCAATGGCCCATTAACAGCAGATGTCTGCCCAGAGGCAGGACTGGTTTGTGGAAGAGATAAAGAAAAACTGCCCAATTAACAGATGATACCTGGCCCACCTCTAACAGATGGGAATTGAACACACACATTACCTTGCAGTCTAGGACATTATCCATGCCTAATTCTATTTCCATCTGCATCACAAAGAAACCTTACACACAGCTCTCACTTATGACTGGGTTTCCCTGTGGTACACAACGGCTTTCCCCATCTTTCTGCATTACCCACCAAGTGTAACCAGGTCCTTGAACAAAAACAATCCCATGGATGGGTTTGTCTTTGCCTGAGGTGGGAGTAATCCAAACAGTCTTTCTTAAGATACCTTTCATGTGTACAACAGGGACTTTTCTCCATCCACTGTGTGCAGGGGTTCCCTCTGGGCAGGACCAGCTCAACTGATGGACCCTCTGGTGTTGACCATCCAGATGGCTTTTGCTAAGGTCATTTCCCAATTTCTAAAAGTTCCCTCGCCAAGTGCCTTCAGGGTAGTCTTAAGTAATCCATTGCAGTGTTCAACTTTCGCAGCAGCTGGTACATGATAGGGGATATGATAGATCCATTCAATGCCATGTTCTCTGGACCAGGTGTTGATAAGGCTGTTCCTGAAATGGGTCCCATTGTCTGACTCAATCCTCTCAGGGGTGCCATGTCTCCACAGGATTTGCTTTTCCAGGCCCAGGATGGTGTTCCGGGCCACAGCATGAGACACAGGGTAGGTTTCCAACCATCCCATGGTGGCTTCCACCATGGTCAGCACGCAGCGCTTGCCCTGGCGTGTCTGGGGCAGTGGGATGGAGTCAATCTGCCAGGCCTCCCCATACTTGTACTTGGACCACTGCCCACCGTACCATAGGGGCTTCACTCGCTTGGCCTGCTTGATGGCAGCACACGTCTCACAGTCATGGATAACCTGAGAAATACTGTCCATGGTTAAATCCACCCCTCGGTCTTGTGCCCACTTATAGGTGGCATCTCTTCCCTGATGGCCTGAGGCATCATGGGCCCATTGAGCTGGGAATAACTCTCCCTTGTGTTCCCAACCTAGGTCTATCTTGGACACCTCTATCTTTGCAGCCTGGTCTTCCTGCTCGTTGTTTTGGTGCTCCTCATTGGTTCTACTCTTGGGGACATGGGCATCTACATGGCGGACATTCACAGGCAGCTTCTCCACCCAAATGAGAATGTCTTTCCATTCATCAACAGCCCAAATTGGTTTTCCTCTACACTGCCAGTTAACCTCTTTCCACCTCTCCAGCCATCCCCACAGAGCATTGGCTACCATCCATGAATCAGTGTAAAGGTAGAGCTTTGGCCACTTCTCTCTCTCAGCAATGTCCAGGGCCAGCTGAAAAGCTTTGAGTTCTGCAAGTTGGCTTGATCCACCTTCTCCTTCATGGCGTCTGTGACCTGTCATGTGGGGCTCCATATGGCTGCTTTCCACTTCCGGTTCATTCCCACAATGTGGCAAGAACCATCAGTAAAAAGAGCGTAGCGTGGATCTACTGCTGGCAGTTGGTTGTATGGTGGAGCTTCTTCAGCCCGTGTCACTTCTTGTCACTTCATCAGCGAGACCGAAGTTTTCACCTCCTGGCCAGTTTGTAATTATCTCCAGAATCCCAGGGCAATTCAGGTTTCCAATACGGGCGTGCTGTGTGATAACCGCAATCCATTTGCTCCATGTAGCACTGGTGGCATGGTGCATAGAGGGAACTTTTGCTTTCAATATCCACCACAGCACTGGTAGTCGGGGTGCCAGGAGGAGTTGTGCTTCTGTACCAATCACCTCTGAGGCAGCTTGGACTCCTTCACAGGCAGCCAAGATTTCCTTCTCTGTGGGAGTGTAGTTGGCCTCAAACCCTCTGTAGCTTCAACTCCAAAATCCCAGTGGTCGGCCTTGAGTCTCCCCAGGCACCTTCTGCCAAAGGCTCCAGGACAAGCCATGGTTCCTGGCTGCAGAGTAGAGCTTGTTCTTCACCTCTGGTCCTGTCCTGACTGGGCCAAGGGCAACCACATGAGTGATCTCCTGCTTAATCTGGGCAAGGCTTGTTGCTGCTCAGGGCCCCAGTGGAAATCACTCTTCTTGCTGGTGATCAGGTAAAGAGGCCTCACGATCTGACCGTATTTGGGAATGTGCATCCTCCAAAAACCTATGGCACCCAGGAAAGCTTGTGTTTCGTTCTTGCTAGTTGGTGGAGACATCACAGAGATTTTGTTAATGACCTCAGTGGGAATCTGACGCCGTCCATCTTGCCACTTCACACCCAGGAACTGGATGTCTCAGGCAGGTCCCTTGACTTTACTCTTCTTGATAGCAAAGCCGGCTTCTAGCAGAATTCTGATGATCCTCTCCTCTTTCTCAAATACTTCCATTGCTGTGTTCCCCCACACAATGATGTCATCAATATATTGCAGATGTTCTGGAGCCTCACCCTTTTCCAGTGCAGCCTGGATCAGTCCATGGCAGATGGTGGGGCTGTGCTTCCACCCCTGGGGCAGTCGGTTCCAGGTGTACTGCACACCCCTCCAGGTGAAAGCAAACTGAGGCCAGCAGTCTGCTGCCAGAGGAATGGAGACAAACACGTTAGCAATGTCTGTAGTGGCAAAGCACTTTGCTGCCTTGGACTCTAGCTCATACTGGAGTTCCAGCATGTCCAGCACAGCAGCGCTCAGTGGTGGAGTCACTTCATTAAAGCCATGATAGTCCACAGTCAAACTCCATTCTCTGTCAGACTTGTGCACAGGCCAGATGGGGCTGTTGAAGGGTGAGTGGGTTTTGCTGACCACCCCTTGGCTCTCCAGCTCACGGATCATTTTGTGGATGAGGATCACGGCATCTCAATTTGTTCAATATTGCTGGCGGTGCACTGTCGAGGTGGCAATCGGCACTCATTGGTCTTCCACCTTCAGGAGAGCTACTGCAGATGGGTTTTCTGATAGTCCAGGCAAAGTGTTCAACTGCTTGATGTTCTCAGTCTCTACAGCAGCTATGCCAAAAGCCCATCTGAGTCCCTTTGGGCCTTTGTAACAGCCATTCTGGAGGAAATCTATGCCCAGAATACACGGGGCCTCTGGGCCAGTCACAATAGGATGTTTCTGCCACTCCTTCCCAGTCAGGCTCACCTGGGCTCCCAACAGGGTCAATTGCTGGGATTCCCCCTCACCCCAGCAATGGAAACAGGTTCTGCCCCCACATGTCCCGATGGTATCAGGGTACACTGCACACCAGTATCAACTAAGACATCGTATTTTTGTGGCTCTGATGTGCCAGGCCATCGGATCCACACCGTCCAGAAAATCCGGTTTTCCCGTATCTCTTCCTGGTTAGAGGCAGGGCCCCTCTAACCCTGGGCATACATGGTAGAGGTTCCTTCCAGGGGATCTGACGGGTCGTACTCAGCAGCTCAGTCATGGGAGGCTGAGGCTACCTTCACTTTACTGAGTTCCCTCGATTAGTGTTTCCCTCCTTGAGCTGATGCACCCGTGCTGCCAGGACAGAAGTGGGTTTCCCATCCCACCTTCCCATGTCTTCCCCATGGCCACGCAGAAAGAACCACAGGTCAGCCCGTGGGCTGTACCCTCTCTCTCTAGCTGGGGAACGTTGGGCTCTGACTCTGGGGCCTGTGACTCACACTGGTGCAATGTGGGAACTGTTCCTCCTTATCTCCTCCCTCATCTCCCTCATCTCCTCTCTGAGTTCTTGGACCACGGCAGAGACGTGAGCCTGCATTGGGCCATTGATCACACGCTCATAATTTCTAAGCTTGTTGCCAACAGAACCCACTGTCTCTCAGTTGGTAACGGCATTAATCATTGCAATAAAGGTGGTGTATTGAGCTGGCCCCAGATTTGCCAGACTCCACAACATTTGCCCTGTGCACCTGACCTTGTTGGGGTCATTATCATGCTGTCCATCCCTCCCAAAGAGTAACTCCAATACTGCCACTTCTCTCAGCTCTTGGATCCCTTCCTCAAGAATCTTCCAGTGCATTCTGTGGTGCTGGTCCTGCATTCTCTCCCTGTAGACAAACCTCTCTCTGACACTCATTAAAAGCCGCTCCCAGAGGGAAAGGGACCTTGTCTCCCTTACAAAAATCAGATTCATACCTGAGTCCTGAGTCAAGTGTCCCAAATTCCTTGCCTCACCACCATCCAGCTGGACACCTGTACCCATAAGGTCCCAGACCCAAAGTAGCCAGGTTGCGTAAGTCTCACGTCCCTGTCATACAATGTCTTTGTGCAGATTACAGAGACTTTCGTACGTCAGGGACTCGGTGATGACCTCAACTGTTGCCTCTCCTGGGCGTTGTGGGTTCCACTGCTGCACCATCAGACTCTCCCTCTTTGAGGCAGGGGGATGGCTTTTCACCAGCTGTGGAAATATACTCCTTCAGCATCTGGCCCATCTCTTTCATTAGAACCCTAATCCAGCCTGGGTGGTTCATTTCTGAGGTGGGCTGTGGGGCAGGGTCAGGCTCTGGGGCAGCAGCATCCCTGGTCTCTGGGGTAGGTGTCAGCGTGGTTATCCAGGTTAATCTTCCCTTATCTCTGAATGCTCAATGTACCAGGCCTATCAGCAACACCAGCCACTGTATGATATCATTAGCATTTAGAGTGGATCTGAACGCTTTGAAAACTGGTGGGGCAGACCCAAAGAGCTGGGTGAAGGGCTGGGAAAAAATTTGCCCCCGTGTCATTTCCTCACAGTAAGGACCATTATTAAAGTAACCCCAAAACCATACACTTAGTGTGTGATAGCTCTGAATCCATGTGGCTGCCTTCCAGAGGAAGTTAAAGATCCATGAATTCCTCACCTCATTAAGCCATAAAGCAAACTGGATAACAGCCAGGGCAGCCTTAGTTTGGTTAGCCTGTGTTCCCAGGGATTGCCTGGGTGCTCCTGATGGGGCAGAAGGAAGAGCTCCAGGCCCTCCGTGAGGGTGATGAGGGCAGTGGGCTGTCAGCAGGGGCTGGCTGGGGGAGCTGCAATGCCTGGGCAGGAGCTGCAATCCCTGCCCCGGCTGCGGTGGGCTTTGCTCCCTGTGTGGACCAGCGGTGGCGTGGGCAGAGCACACAGAGATTTCAGGGATGCGGGCAGGGGGATTCATGGCCAGCACTTTGCAGCTGATCCCCTTGGCCTCTCCTCTCTTGCGGCCATGGCAAGAGCTGGGTGGGATGGCTCTGGCAGGAAGGTCTCCTTGGATTCCTGCACATCCACGTTCTGACCGTGGCTCTGTTCCTCTCTCTTCCAGCCCTTCGAGCCCTGAGTGAAGACAACAGCCCCTCCTGCATAAGCACATTTGCTCAGGTGATGTTTGAGCGAAGAGCTGCAGAACTTTCATCTGCTGGCTCAGAAGAACCAGTGTCTCTTTAAGACCTCCAGATCCCTTGGAAGGTGAGACCACCAGGAGACCAGAGGGGATCAGCTGGAGTTCCAGGCACAGCTGATGACTGGCAGAACTGAGCCTGTGGGAAGCTCCCATGGCTCCTGCCTTCTCCCTCCCTGTTGACAGCTCCCTCCCTCCAGCCTTCAGACCGTGCCCATCCCCTTTCTTCCCTCCCAGCTCATCCCTCTGCTTCGCCTTCCATTAATAAACAGTTTGGCTTCCTCACTTTACCTGCATCTCTGTGGAGCTGGAGTGATTCAAATCCGGGGCCCTGGGACACACAGGCCCCTCCTGCCGTTCTCTCCCACACTGTGTTTTGTTCACAGACACAGAGGAACAAGGGCAGGTCAGGCTGGAAAGGTGCCTGTGCTGAAGGTCCAGTTCCACAACACTGTGGAGTGACAGATCTTGCTGAGCACCTCGGAAACCCTGGATTTTGGAAGAGCCGACCTGAGGATGCTCTGAACCCAGATAAGAGGGATTCTATGGCAAGCATCCATGGAGGGCAAATGAGCTTGGAATGCTGGAAGGTTTCAAGAACAGCTTCCTGAAAGCACAGCAATGCTCCATCCCTGCACAGGATGAGGAACAGGGCAGAACCAGAGACCATCCGGGCTTAGCAGGGAGCTCTGGGTGTGCCTAAGGGCAGATGAAGCAGCAGCACGGTGCCCGAGACTCGGACACGCGGCCGTGCCGGTGCCCGGAGCGCTGCCAGGCAGTGCTGGGATCCCGGCTGTGGTTCTGGTCCCCACAAGTGAGGAATGGCAGCCCCAGGCTCAGAGCCAGTCAGAAAGCCAACCAAGGGAGAGCAGAGGGAGGGCACCCTTCCAGTCTCTCTTGGGCATGGCCGCAAATCAACCCCTGCTGCTTCTTCCTCCGCCTGTCTTTGGGCTGTGCTGGTGGCAGAGCCAGCCAGGTTGTGCTCTGTGTTCCAAAGCCTGTTGGGAGCGGGCATGAAAAGCGCTGCGTGCACAGCAGAGAGTCCTGGAAGGTGCTGGCAAGAGCCTCCTGTGGGGACAGGGCTCTGGGCTCTGGCTGGGAACAGCCTGGTTTTGGTGCTGTGAGCACAGGCAGGAGCTGAGGCAGGGGAAGAGGCAGCGGGCAGCTTGTGTTTGTAGAGGGCCTGGGGCTGCACCTCTGAACCTGCACCTGGACACACACTTGGGGGAATACGAGCTGGAGCTGGAGTGCCTGTCCTGAAAGGACCTGGAGTCATTCAGCCTTGCCAGCTTTGCTTAAGAGTGTGTTGGTGTTCCCCAGGAAAGCCACACATTTGGGGAAATGCCTTTGGAGGAAAGGGGCTTGCTTCTCAAGGAAAGTGCTTCCCAGGGAGCTCCCAGTGAGGCAGGTGCGAGTGTCCCCCTTTGGCTCTCTGTGCTCCTTTCAGTCCTTGAGGCCCCTTGCACTTGGCAGAGGAGCAGGGCAAGGGAGAAGGCTGTGAAGAGCAGGTTTGGCATCCGCCTGGACCTGCAGAGACCAAGCCAAGCACCTGCAGCAGGGTGTGTTCCCTCCCTTTGGACAGAGGTGTGAGCAGGAGTATCTCTGTCCAGCCATGAGCCCCAAAGCTCTCTGTGAGAGCTGTGAATTAAAAGGCCTTTGCACACACACTTTTCACATCTTTCCAGTCTGCTGTGTTTCCACTCTTGGCAAAATGCATTTGCCTCCTGCTTGGTGGGAGCTGCTGTGGCCCAGGGCCAGCACAGAGCTGGGATGTGTGGGCCAGGCAGCATGGAGAGCCTTGGCTGATCTTGGTGTGTCCCTGGCCTCAGAAAAGGCCTCCCAAGGTGTCCTGCTCATTGGCTCTCCCTGTGCATCTTGGAGAGAACAAGGTGGGCATTTCTGCCACCTGGGCACCAGCAGGCCTCAAAATGGGGGCGTGTGGTGGAGTGAGCCCAGCTGAGATCCCCTGAGAGGAGCCCAGTGCTCCTTGCTCCTCTCTGCTGACCCGGGAGCGTTTGTCTGCTTTCGGGATGGCCCTGGCTGTGTCAGGGCTGCTCCGTGGACACGAGACAGCCGCTCCTGTCCCGCTGGGTGCCAGCAGTGCCTGGCAGCAGCCCTGCATCCACGTCAGGATGCTGGCCAAGGGAGGCCCTGGAAGCTGAGGCAGCTGATTTGAAGCTTTTGCAGATACACACAGGGCATGGCCAGCAGTGTTCCCTCAGGATACAGCAGTGCTGAGGCGCCTCCCCAGAGCTGCCTGATGCTGCCCACTCCTTGTGGCACCAGTTGCTTTCCTGTGGGATGTTCTACCTCCCCCAAGAGTGAAGAGGGAGCTGGAGAAAGAGCTGGCCAGGCTGCTCTGGATCCTTTTCCAGCAGCCCTGGCTGAGTGGAGCAGTCCGAGCTGAGCGCAGAGGTGCCCATGGAACAGCCGTGCCCAGGAAGGCTCGCTGGGAAGGGTGATCCAGGAACCACAGGCCTGGCAGCCTGAGCTGCCACCGGGGAAGGCCTTGGAGCAGATCCTCCTGAGTGCCAGCCCACGGCACGTGCAGGGAACCAGGGCGTGTGCTGGAGGCTGGGAAAGCTCTGCAGAGGGACGGGCACAGCTGGGGCTCCTGGTGAGGTGTTGAGGGCTTCTCTGTGGGATTTTGGGGGGTTGGTGTTGGTGGGGTGTTGGGGAAGGAGTTGTCTGGAAGGTGAAAGGTCTGGGCTGGAATTTGAGTCAGTTTGAAGGCAGCATCTATGCTTTGGCACAGCTTTGGTTATGGAGGGCAGAAAGAATATCTGTGACTATTTCTATTCATGGTCCTCTTTCCCCTGCAGGGAACAAGAGGGGAGAGCTGTACTTTATTGGCCACTTAGATATCTGTACTGGGGGAGGATCAGCCCTTTTGCCATCTACTCATTTGTTTGGGTTACTCTTGTAACACTGAGTGGTCTTTCATTCCTTGAGAGTTTTTATTCCTTAAGAAAATTAGGAGATTATCATCCCTTCATCAAAATCCATTTGCAAATCAAAGAATGGTCTTCTTTTTGGCTCTGTGTAGTGTTATGTTTTCTAAAGTGACATTCAATGGATGATAAGGCAAATGAGTTGCTGCTTCAGGATGGGACACAAACTTGTAGACCAGTCACATTCTCAGGCCATCCCAATAAATTTGGGAAGTTTGCAAATTTTGGAACTACTTGAGCTGAGCAATGGGAAGGACAACTTTCCTGAAGTGAGGATTCCTTAATGCCAGATTCTTCTGTGTCTTCATGGCAAAGATGTGTTTGTGGTGCAGGAAATGACTTCAATGAGAAAATAATTCCAGCATGGAGTAAGAGCTTCTGACAGAGACCAAGTGTTGCCAGCAGTTGCTGCAGGTGCTGCTGCCATCAGCCCCCAATGCACGTGGGCTTTGGCTCCCTGTGGCACAGCAGCCCCCCGGGGGCACAGGTCTCTGGGGCAGGAGACGGGCACCAGCGCTGCCAGGGCTCGGGGGTGGCAGCTCTGCTTGGGCAGGGACTCTGCCACAGCTGCTGCTGTCAGCGCTGCCCGGGCCCCAGGGCTCAGAGCAGCATTCGTGCCCTGGCCCACACATTCCTTGTCTGTGTCACACCCGTGGGTTTAGGATGGCCACCAGCTGGGAGGTGTCCCAAGGAGGCCGTGCCAGCTTCCCTGGAAGGCCCCGTGCCCTTCCCAGTGCGGCTGCGTCGGCAGCCCTGGGGCTCCTTCTGCTGCCCTGAGCCCGCAGAGCAGGGCAGCGTTTGCTGATGCTCTGAGCCCTTCCTAAAGATCCTGTGGGGCTGCCTTAGACACCTGGGGCCAGGCATTCCTTCCAGCCTGGGCCACTTTGGCTGGGCTGGGGGCGGCCCCAGGGCAGGCGGCAGTGTGTGCAGGGGCCCTTTGTGACACGGTGCAGCAAGGTCACTGTGGCATAGAACGGGTGTCCAAGGGCCCTTTGTGACACGTGGGAAATAGAAGCTTGCCTGGCTGCTGGGAACAGGCAACGGGGCAGAAAGGGACAGAGCGGTGCCGTGAGGAGCCCCCGCACAGCGCCCTCGTTCCTGTCCCACCCAGAGCCTTTCCCAGGCGTTATTCCTGCAGGTGACCTCGAGGCCAGACCACAGGACTTGCTGACCCGTGGTCTCCCTGAGGCTTCTCTTCTGCAGGAGCCTTCGAGGCCAGAGCCCAATCCTTGACAGGAGTCTCCTGTCCTTGTGGCAGGAGCCCTTGTGACTGAGCGCAGGACTTGCTGTGCTGCAGCCTTCCTGAGGCTTCTGTCTTGGAGGTGCCTTCAAGGCAGCACTTGGTGACTTGGAGCTTTTGCAAGGCATCTCACCTGCAAATAGCCACAAATCCAGTCCAAGATATGGAGCAGAGACCCCCGAGAGTGCCCAAGCTGGCCTGGGTGGAGGAGGAGGAAGAAGGCCCTGCAGCGGCCCCAGCACAGGAGACCGAGGAGGTGGTGCCGTTCCAGCCACCGCAGGAGGGTGAGTGGCAGAGCTGGGCCACAGGGTTGGTGTCTACAGCCAGCTTGACCCCATGCCATGTTATGCCATGCCATGCCATGCCATGCCATGCCATGCCATGCCATGCCATGCCATGCCATGCCATGCCATGCCATCCTATCCCCTGGGGAAAAGCCCATGGACAGGACGGAAGAGGGCCTGGGCAGACACCCTGCAGTGGCCGCGCTCCATCCCCTGGGCCATCCTGGGGCTCTCTCTGCCTGGGCAGCGCAGGGCTGGGCTGTGTTCTCCGGCCTCTCCCGCAGCCCCTCAGCTCTGGCTGCACTCGCTCTTTGCCAGATGCAGCCCTGGAGTGCACACAAGAGCAGGAATCCAGCTGTGGCCTCTTCCGCAGCACAGCGCAGGTACCTGCAGCCACCCCCACCTGGGCTGGGCCTGCTGTCCCTGCTCAGCCCAGCACCGTGTGTGCAGCACTCCATGCAACATCCCCGGCTTCCTGCCCTTCTCCTACAGTTCATCTGCAAATTCATGAGGAGAATGCAGGAGGAAGAGACCATGGCCATGGGCACTGGGCTCAGACCATACTCGCCCATCTTCAAAACCAAGACCAGCGCTGCCCTCCTGTGTATGCTTGTAGAGGATGGTTTTTACTATCCAAACCAAGTAAGCAGCCTGTGGGCAGGGTTTGATCCTCCCAGGAATTGCTTGGCCTCCCAAGCCACGCATGCTGGTTGCTGTGAGCCTTTGAAGCCACATGGCAGCGCGCTGGGAAGGGAAGCACTTCTCTGGGCAAGATGGGAACATTGCTCCCTCTGGCAGCTTCCCAAGTCTCCCTGTGCCTTCTCCAGGTGCCCGCCATGGTGAGGTTCATCCACCAGTGGCTCATGGCCAATGATTGTGCTGAAGCCAGGCTGGACGAGGCCCTGCTGGATCTGACGGAAGCACAGCCAGATGACGCAGTCCTGACGCTGCTGCGTGTGGCCCCGTCCTGTGACAGGTATGGGGCCCACCTGCCCAGAGGGCTCAGGCCTCCCCAGCCCATCACCCTGTACAGCCTGCTGCAGGTGTCTGAGCAACAGAGACTTCCAGGGCCCTCTGGCTGCTGCCTTTCCCAGCCCTGGCACGTCAGCCCCTGAGCCTACTGCCATGCTCCCTCCCTGCCCCTCAGGGCTCTGTCCCCACAGGCCTGGGCTGCCTGGCTGCTGCTGGCCAGGGCCAGTGGGCAGAGGCAGAGCTGGCAGCCAGCTCAGCTCCCCACGCTGCTGTGGCTGAGACCCCCCTGAGACAGAGCTCTGACTCCCCAGAGCTGCCATGGCCATGTGGAAGACCATCATGGGCTCAGCCAGGACTGCCGAGCTGGCACAGCTGATCCTCCTGGATGTGCTGGGGAGCTGGCCAGAGCACAGCACGTGCACCTCCGATGGGGACCAAACGGCTGTCTTTAACCTGGCTGTGAGTTTCTGCAAGTGGCCTTTGCTGGCCCCAAGGCCGCCTCTCCAGCAGCTCTCCATCCTCCTTCCCCCACTGCATCTGCCTGCCTCAGGCGCTGGCCTGAAACCTGGCCCAGGGGCAGCTTCAGGCCCAGCAGGCCCCGTGCTCCCCCTGCCAAGGTCTCTGCGGGCCTCTCCCTGCCACGCTCAGGCCCTGCCACACGGACGCCTGGGCACTGAGCGCTGTCTCGGGGGCCTTTGTCCCTTGCAGGCAACCGTGGTGATGTGGAAGATCCTGCAGGTGCCCTGTCTGCCACGGATATTGAAGGTGTATTTCCCCCGCCTATTTGTGCATCTGCTCTTCCAAGTGTTCTCCAGCACCTTGGAGATGCCAGAGGAGGTCGATGCCTTCTGGAAGCAATGCCAGCAAGAGCACGGCCTTGCCACCAGCCCCAACAGGTGCTCCATCCCACTCCTCCTGTCCCTGCCACGTGGCCTGCCAAGGAGCCAGTGCTGCCAGCGTCACCTGGCCTTTGCTGTGCACACAGGTTTGCAGTGCGCACCCTGAAGTCCCTGCTCTGCCTTCTCCACTGTGAGGATGTGGTGGTGGCAATGGAACGCAGGTGTGGCTGGGACACGCTGCTCTCTCTTGACACCCACCACTTTGCCGTGGCTCTGCTGGCCAGGTGAGAGCCCCTTCTCCCCACGGCCTCTGACATTTGTGCTCTGTGCCGGCGGTGTCCTGCAAAGTTTCCGTGGTCATGGGCCAGAGGGCCTTGTCAGTGCGGGACGGCCAAGCAGACTGGAAAAGGCTGGGAGAGGAGGGTGCCCATGAGAAAGCAACTCCCGAGTGGCCCAGGTCCCCTTGCTGGAAGGGTGGTGGGGAAAGATGAGAACTCTGTGAGTCACTCCTAGGAGAGATTTGCCCCACTGGCTCAGGGTCTTGTTTCCGTTTTCCTCTTTTTAGAGAAATTTCTCATTCAGCCCTACACTTTTGTTCCGGGATTGCATTCTACCTGCTCACCATGCTGGGCCAAGAGATGCCATACTGGGATTTCCCTGCCCTGGCATTCCTTGTGGAGGTGAGCCTCAAGGCCAGCGCTGCCTCCCAGCTCTCTGCCCTCTTGTAGGCACAGCTGCCAGAACGGTGCCCGTGCCCTGTGCTGCAGCCTGGGCCAAGCCCTGTGCGGCTCCGGGCTCCTGCCGGCCGGCTCCCTGTCACTGCCCTGTGCCTTTCAGGTCCTCGAGTGCCTGGACTTGAGGGAATGCAGTGACAGTGTTCTGCAGATCATGGCACAGAACCTGCAGAGCGAGCAAAGGGCCAGGCGTTACTTGGCACTCAGAGGCCTCATAGTGCTGGGCAAGAATCCCTTGATGGTGAGAAGGGGGCAGTGGCTGAAGCCATGCAGGCAGCGTGGGGCCGGGCAAGGCAGTCGCTTGGCCTTGCCTGGGCTTGGGGCCCTGGGGCAGCTGCTCCCAGCTCTCCTGCCTCCCGCTTCAGCTGCCCCAGTGCTTTGGGACAGGCCTTTGGCCTCTGGGCCCTGCGGCAGCAGACTGGCCTTTCACAAACTTGTGTTCTGCACAGGCTGAAAAAATGGGGAGCCTGACCCAAAGTCTTGTGGAGCTCCTGCAGGAAAATGATAGCCACATGATCAGGATGACCATTCTTCTACTCCGATATTTGCTCCTGGATATTGGGGGTGCCCCAATTGCCACCCCCCTTGCCCTGCAGCTGGCTGAGGCGCTCCTGCCACTCTTTGACCACGTAAGGCTCTGTGCCCACAGCCACGGCCGCCGGCTGCTGCCCGCACACTTGGTGCCCTGTGCAGATGCAGGCCTGTGCTCTGGGGGGCCTGAAGCAGCTGATGCTGAGGTCTTTTGCCCTTCCTCTCCTACAGGATGATATCCGGGTGCAGCTGAGCTCCATGTGTGTCTTTCAAGAGATGCTGGACTTTTTAAGAGAAGATGGAAGAAAGGCCCTGAAGTCCCACGTGCGCCAGAGCCTGGTCCCACTCTACGTCCACTGCCATGATGAGAATCAGATTGTTGCTGAGGTGAGGACCTGTGACCACCTGCTGTCCACCTGGGAGGGGACTGGGCTGCCTCCTGCCCCGGCACCTTGCGGGCTGCAGCCTCCTCCAGGTTGTGGCACTGGGATGCTCCCGTGCCCTGGCCTGTGGGGCCAACACCGCGTCTCTGCTGCTCTCCAGGCCTCCCGGGAAACGCTGCATTCTGCAGCCGGATTCCTGAAGAGGCGGAATCTCGAACAAATGCTCCAGGTGGATCAGACATGGAGGTTTGGCGAGTGCTTGGTAAGAGAAGCCGAGAACGCGCAGGCTCAGCCTGGAGAAGGCCCCTGAGGGCGGTGCTCAGTGTGCGGGGCCGGGCAGCTGTGCCCCTGCCCGCTGCTGCAGCCAGAGGCCGCGGGGGCTCTTCTCCAGGTTCCCGTGGGCCCGAGCCGGGTGCCCATGGAGCCCCGGCCCGGCGGGGCTGCGGGCCGGCACCGCGGCTCCCCGGGCAGCAGCCGGCCCTCTGCCCCCTGCCCTCGGGAGCCCTTGGCCAGCGGCTGCTGTGGCCGCGCCTCAGGGCTGTGCGGGCAGGGGAGGCCGGGGCTGGGTGCAGGCAGCGCCCGACCCAGGGGCTGAGCCCGCGCCAACCCTTCCCTCCTGCCGCTCTCTGCAGCTGGCAGAGGACAGGAGCCGAGCGGCCGAGCACCTGCGCCGGGCCCTGCGTTACCTGCAGAGCCCACAGGAGCCCCTGCGAGAGGCGGCCATCAGGTTCATGGGTGAGCCACGAGCCCGGGCTCCCTCCCCGTCCCGCCGCAGCTCGGCCCCGGCCCCGCCTGCTGCCCTGGCAGCGCCAGCCGGGCCCGGCGCCGTGGAGCCCCGCCTGGGCTGGGCATTGCTGCTGCCGCCCTCTGGCAGCCGTGCCCTGGGGCGGCAGCGTGCGCCAAGGGCCGGGCTGAGCCCTGCCGGGCCAGCAGCCCGTGTGGCCACAGCGCTGGCAGGGAGCTGTGCCGCTGGCGCCGTGACAGGCTCTGTGTTCACAGGCATGGCCGGGCGGCACCTGAGGGGGCAGCAGCAAGAGCTGCAGCTGATCTGCACTGGTGAGTGAGGCCAGCGGGCTGGCAGCGGGGGCTGCCAGGGGGAGAGCTGCAAACCCTGCCCCGGCTGCGGAGGGCTCTGCTCCTGGGGGTAGAGCACACTGAGATTTCAGGGCCACGTGGGCCATTGGTGGCCAGCAGCTTCGGGCTGCTCCCCTTGCTCCCTGCTCCCTCCTGGCCATGGCAAGAGCCGGCTGGGATGGCCCTGGCAGGGGGCTCTCCTCAGCTCCCCTCAGATCCGGCATCTGACCATGGCTCTGTTCCTCTCTCTTGCAGCCCTGGAACGCCTGACGGAGGACATGAGCAGTGCCGTGTCAGAGCTGGCACTTGAAACACTGCATGTCCTCCGAGCAACAGCCAGTGGGCGATCTTCCATCTTCCAGAGGCTGCACGACCAGCTGCACAGGGCATGGATCACTCGGCCTCGTCTCTCACGGCTGGGCTGGCTGCACTGCTGGAGCTCTGAGGAGAGCTGATCCCGGAGGCTCTCTTTGCTGGGGCAGCCTGAGCCAGTGGGGATTTTTACTTTTCTTTAAGATTTTCTTTTCTTCCATTCTATTTTTTACCCGATGTAAATATATACCCTGTTATAATATACACACTCTCTGGTGATTTTCTTTGCTGCCCAGGGTCCGTAGGGCATAGGGAAAGTGGAGAAAAGCCTGCTTCTACTTAGCATGCTGCCCATGCATGCAGTGCTGCAGGGAAAATGGCCAGAAGCCCCTTGGCCTGTGGTGGCTCTGCTGAAGCCTTTGTGCTGCCCACAGAGCGGCTGGGCAGGGGCCGGAGCTGCAGGGATCCCTGCCAGAGCGGTGCCTGGAGATGGCCACAAGCCCTGTGCCAGGCAGGAAGCGCCATCCATGCCCTCCTGCCCGTCTGCTGCTGCCTGCCTTGCTGAGGGCTCCCAGGTGCCTCTGGCTGGAGCTGCTCTGGAGCTGCTGTGGGGCTGCGGCGCTGCTGCCGGGCAGCTTGGCCGGGCTGGGGCAGGGCCTGAGGGGCTGGGGCGCTGGCAAGCCCTGAGCAATGGGGCTGTCAGAGGCCACAAGCAGCCCCCTGGCAGCCGCCTTCTTCCTGCCACAGTTGACTTGCAAGACAGATCCCAGGCACTCTGCAACTATTAGCATTAGTGTTGTTGGAAACCCAAATGCAGAGAAATGTCAGACCTTTGGTCTTGTCAGCAAAGCTTAGAATTTAACCCAGGATTTGATCTGAGACCTTGGAAAGGGCTTCCGAACTCAGGTGCTTGAAGCAAGAATGAGGATTTCTAGTTTCTAGCAGAGACACGGGGAGGAAAGTTTAAGTGGAGGAAAGTTTAGAGTTTTAGAGTTCCAGATCTAGAAAAAATCAAAGTAGTTACAAGAGTAAACAAGAAGTTTAGGATGCAGTGCTGTAGGTTTGTTGCGTCATGGCATGATTGGCTAAGGAAGCTTCCGCTGTAGCATGATGTGGGAAGCCAGGAAATTCCTCGGGCTGCCCTGCAGGACTCGAGACCCTGTCAGAGGGCTCAGAGACCTTGGCACAGAGCCCAAGACCCCTGTGCCTTTGATTTAGCCCTTGGAAAAAACAATTCCCAACCTTGTATGAAGAATGACAAGCCACAAAATGAAAGGGAATTTATCACAGAGTGGAAAAATAGATTTTGGGGGTTTTTAGAATGGGGCTTCAGGGGGCAACATGGAGGAATGTGGGCATGTCCAGCCTTTCTCCTTCTTCTTCTTGGCCTTCATCTTCTGCTGTGATGTTGGCACTTTTCGATTGGTTTAGAGTAGAAGCTCACAGTCTAACGGAGATGATAGGTATGGGAAAGTAATTGTAGTTGTTTTTAGTAGAAAAAGATAACACCGCCCCAGGGGAGGCAGAGTGCCTTAGACTGTCTTGCTGAGCAGACCTCGGCAGGACAGGAGAAAGAATTTTATAGATAAGATACAAGAAACAACCTTGAGACCGAGAAATGAAGAGCTCTTCCTCCTTCTTCGACCACCGGGCTGGGAAAAGAGACTTTCTAACTTATCTCGGGGTCACTCTGAGCAGCTAGAGACCCTGAGAGCATGAGTCCCTAAGAGGAAATATTGAAGGATTGGCTCCAAAACATAAATATCCTTGTTGGCCGTGTCTTCTTGGCCAAGAAATCCTTCAAAGCTCTTGGAACTACAAGTCTTGCGGCCCTGTGAGCCATGCGGTGGAGATGGGAGCCAAACTCACCCTTCCTGTCTATGTAGAAGAGAAGAAAAAGCAATGGCATCATCTAAAAAATTCAGAGGTCCGCTCTCTAGCTCATTCCAAACTCCTTCAACTCTCCCAAAGTGTGATTTAGCTACAAACTCATGACAAGGACTTTTAGTGCTGCCTCTTTGACTCCAGAGCGGCTGCTTTAGAATCTTTCCCATAACCCTGTGTAGTTGTGTGCCAGCAAGTTCTCCTTTGAAGAAACTTTCCCAACTGACTTGCATGGAGGTTTGTTTGAAGGGTGTTTGAGGGGAAAGGCTCCCAGCAGAGGTCTGGGCTTTGGCCTAGCTGTGTCTCCTGCTGATTGTGAAGTGTGCCATCAGCAGCAGGGCTTTCTGGTTCCCTGACAGCTGGGGCCCTGGGCAGAGCCCTGAGAGCCTGGTCTCCCCCCAGGGAAGGAGCAGGAGCCCCTGGAGAAGCTGTACCGGGTGGGGATGCTGCTGCTGCTGCTGGAGACAGCCAGGATGACATCAAGGATGACAAGCTCTTCCTCAGCGTGGCCACTGGAGGCTGAAGGGGATGGACTTTGATTCTGGCACCTTCTTCAAAGCCAAAATCCACAGGGAATTTGCAGATGAGTCCCCACGTGGGGAAATTCTGCCAGATTTGGGCATGGGCCAGCCTGGCTGGGAAGCAAAGGTTCCCCCTTTGCTGGGGCAGATGCAACTCATCCTTCAGTCGCTGCCCAGCAGCTTTTTGGCAGGGCTGTGGGGATGGGCTGGGCTGGGTACGAAATGGGAGTGGGCTCCTGGCCCTGCCAACAGCCCCCAGCACCCACCGTGCCCTGGGCTGGGGCTGGGGCTGGGGCTGGGGCTGGGGCTGGGGCTGGGGCAGCCAGCCTGACACAAAGAAAGCCCCATGCTGGGAGCAGAGGTGGGACTCCAGAACCTGTGCAGGGGCTGCTTTGCTGTGCAGGCAAGGAAGGGCTTGGGCTGCTCAGCTGCCCTTGTTTGCTTTGGGATCATTGTGATTTTGGGGGCAGTGCAGGGGGGAAGAGAGGAAGTGTGGGCTTCCCTCAGCCATGGCTGGGTTTTTCCCTACCATGTAGGAGTTGGGCCTTCCTCAAGGCCCTGACAGAGATAAGAGTTTTTCCCGTTTTTCTTGCTTTCCCTTTTTGCATCTAATCTCTTTTCAATAATGTGCTGTTTGTTTTTCCAGAGGAAGCGTTCTAGGTGGTCCAGTGTGGATGGGGAAGTGCTTGGGAGCAGCTGTGGCGTGGATGGGCCGTGCCCTTGGAGAAGGCTGAGGCCATGGTTTGGGAGCAGCTTTTCTTGCAGCCGTGGATGGCGTGAGGTGAGTCCCTGTGTGCTTGGCAGGGTGGGATCAGAGCTTTTGGGAGATGGCAGCGAGCACAGGAGCATCCTGCTCTGGGCAGCTGCTGAGGGCTGGATGTGCCGTGGCTGGCTGCAGGCTGGGCACATGTGCTGCCCTCCTGCTCTGCTGCCAAAGGCAGCAGGGATGGGCAGCTCTGGGCACAGCTCTGGGCACAGCCAGCATGGCCTGGGCACCGCAGGCCTTGGCACAAGGGCACAGGAGCCCTCAGCTGACGGGCGGTTTCTGCTTTCTCTCCTTGCAGCCGGGCTCTGCGGCTGCTGAGGCTGCTCTGGGCTCTGCCAGGGCTCTGCTGGGCTCAGCCCTGGGCCCAGCTGGGCTGGCTCTGCCCTCACATTGCTCTGACAGCTCTGCATCAGACGAGCCCGTTGCGAGCACAGCGCCTGAGCTTTCTGCTTTGGCAGCTGAGTGAGACTCTGCTGCAGGCCCAGAGATTGCAGCTGGGGACACACATCCAATTGGCAAGGACCCAAACTCTCCACAGTCCCAGCTGAATGCCTGGATCTCCCCAGGATGTTTTGTCTGTCCCACTCTTCCTTCTTGATTGGCTGGAATTGTGCAGTTGCACTTTCTTCCTCCTCTAGAAGTGCCACGAGTGGGCCAAAGCTGGCGAGTGGGCCGTGCTCCTGAGGCAGTGCAGTCTGGAGGTGATGGATGGAGAATTGCCCTTCTGCACCTCCAAACCAGAGCAAAAAGCTGTCAGTGGGACTTTGTGTCTTTAAGAAATCCCTGACAGTTTCAAAGGGAATGTGCAGCTCATTTCCAGGCTGAGAAGGAAGGGCATCTTCTAAAGGATTTGGGGTTTGACAGAGTTTCCATTCCCAGTCCTGCTTGGAGCTGGAAGGGCACAAAGCAATTTCCTCTTGCTTTGAGCACAATTTAAAATAGCAATGTTGGAAACAAAGCCCAAAACCTTTTAAAAGGCTGCTGAGGTCAGTAAGATGGATCCATGCCATCAGCACATTTACAATATAAATAACTGAATTCTCTTTTTCAAAAGATCATGTACCTCTTAATGCAAAGAATGTAACTTTGCATTTATGTTTTGTTTTTTTCACTAACATTATGTATATTTTTTCTCTAACACTTGGATTTTATTCTTATCTTTTACAATTTACCTTTTTTTTTCCCTTTTCCCTTTTTTTTCCTTTAAATAGAAAACATATCTTATAAAAGGAATGTCCTTTGCTCCTGGTTCCCGTGTGGAGCAGCTCCCTTCCTGCTGGCTGAGCTGCTCAGGCAGAGCCTGGCAGCTCCTGGCCCTGCAGGGCTGAGGCTTTTCCCTGTTGCTGGGCACAGCCTGATGGAGCAGCACTGCTGAACACGGGCACACAGAGGGACCAGGAGCAGCTGCCTCTGCCCACCTGAGGCTCCAAGGCCCAAACTCTGAGCAGCCAGGGCTGGAAGAGACTGGCAGGATCTGATCCCTGACTCTGGGCCAGGGCTGCACAAATGACCCCACAGCAGCAGCAGCAGCAGCAGCAGCAGCAGCAGCAGCAGCAGCAGATGGAGCTGACTTTCAGCACAGCCCCTGCCCCTGTTCCCTCCCGTGTGCAGTGGTGTCACAGCAGCCTGAGGCACCTGGGAGCCCCCAGTGCCAGCAGGGACTTGAGATGGCAGCCCTGGGCTCCTGGAGGCTGTGCAAGGAACGGAGCTGGGCACTCCCTGTCCATGGGGAGCTTGCAGGTGGAAAAGGCTGCTGTGCCCAGGCAGCTCCAAGGGCACAGAAAGGAGGCTCTGGAGCACTGGATCTGTGCCAGTGCCACAGTCCTGGGCAGCAGCCAGCCAGCCCTGGGGGAACAGAGGGCACAGCACGAGGGACAGAAGCAGGCAAGGGCAGAGACTGGAGAGAGCCAGAGCCAGGAGCAGGAACAGCTGCTCCATTGCACTCTTGGAGAAAGCTCTGGGCTGGTTCAAAGCGCTGAAAGGCGTGAAGGGCAGAGAGGAGGCCACAGCAAACAATGCTCCTGTTTGCACAGCCTCCCCTCTGCGTGTCCCAGAAGGAATTGCATGGACTGTGTTCTTCTCTCCGAGTCATCTCGTTCAGCATGAGCAGCTCAGCACCAGGAGCTGAAGGAGCTGAAGCCTCAGGCCACAGGAGCTGGGCAAGAGGGAACTTTCTGAGCAAAGTAATGCTGCTAAAATAGCCCCAGCTGAATGCAGTGGATAGAATCATGGAATCACAGAATCCTTTCTGTTGGAAAAGCCCTCTGAGCTCACCCAGTGCAGCCGCTCACCCAGCAGTGCCAAGCCCAGCACTAAACCACGTCCCTGAAGTGCCAAGGCCTGGACACCAGCCCTGAGTGAGGCCTGAACAGCAGGCCCTGAGCCCAAGGTGGCCTCTGGATGAACCTTGCAACTAAAGGTTATCTTTGTATCTGCTCCCTGATGAAATATGCATGGTCATTAGCACTGTGATAGATGTAGCCACTCATTAGTGAAACATGTATTGACCTTTGTGTATTTAGAAGCTGGACAAGGCCATGAAATGTGACATCTGGCCTTGTTTGGGGCTGAATGGTCACAGTCACCTCCCTTGGTTCCTCCTGGGGCCCTGGCCAGCCTTTGGGAGGGACCCAAGAGAGGATGAAACCAGATGCTGCCACACTAGAAGTGCTGTCAGTTTGTCCATTCAGCACTGTCAGAGCTGGGCCCTCTCCCAGCGGGGTTGGAGCCTCACCTGTGGCTGGAGGCACCTGCAGGAATTGCCAGTGCCCAGGAGTGGCTCTGCAGCCCTTGGCTGTGACAGCTTCCCCAGCTGCTGTGTGAGTCTGGGCGATGGTAAAGGCTGAGGGTAACTGGGGCTGGATCTTTCTCAATCACTGCAGGCAATCTTTGGTGGGGATGGTTGGGTGCATTGCTGAGCTGCTCCTGTTGAGATTCTTTGCTGCTTTGAGCTGCAGGAAATGACACTGATTCCTTCAGTTGGAGTCTGTGTCTTTGGTGCTGACCCTGCCCACTGGCAAAACAAAACTGGCCCAGTCTGGCCAGATCCCAACAAAATGTCACTTGTTCAATGTAAATGTGAGGAATCCGTGCCATCAGAAATTCCCAGATGGGAAGCCCTTCCCTGGAGTTCCCTGGCTCTGGAGTGGGCTGAGGTTGGAGCCCCGTGGGAGCAGTGGGGCAGTCGGGTAAAAGAGGCTGCACCTCTGGATGGCTTCAAATGCATCCAAAAATTGCACATGGGAAAGGAAAAGAACTTGTGGGTTTGGGCAGACAAAGATGAATTTGTTAAGAGTACATTGGAAACAGCGCCTTCAGAAGGAACAATTATTGTTGGAATGTTCCCACGTGGAGCAACAGAAGAAGGTTTTAATCTTGAGCTCAGATGCATTGGTGCAAGGGAAAAATCAATATTATAAATAACTATATATGTATTTATAGTACAATAAGACCTTCATATATATTTGTTATATATTTTTATATGTATGTCTAGGTCTGTCTATCTATATCAAATGTATATCTACATATAAAATTATAATAATGTGAAGTAGTGCTGACAATACTAATTTGGTAGCTTTGGCTGCTCAGGGATGTAACACTAAATACCCTACAGAACAGGATTGGCCAGGACCCTGATTTCAGTGGTCAACTTTGTGAGATTGTATACAATGAAAAAAGGAGGAAGGGAGGAAATTGGCTGTTTTTACAGGGTTTGCTGATACTGTGATGCAGAGTGCTTTGTCTGTTCCTGTGAAAAATTCAGTGATTAAGCCTGCAGGGCTTTTCATGTACCAGACTATGCACAAGCTGCAGGATTGGTTGCACAGGCAAAGGGTTGTTTAAAAAGCAGTTGAAAAAATGAGGAGATGGGAACCTTTGCCCATGGAGAACCCATCTCCCAGATGTGCTCCATGCCCTTAACAATGGCCCACTGGGGAAATGGAAACCCCCTGGCTGTGCACGGCTGCCCCCCATTTGCAAATCCAACCATGGGCAGTGAGACTTGGGCTGCCTGGGAAATTGTTCTGGCTGTGATGGCCCCTGGCAGGGCCAGCCCAGAGGCTGCAGGGCTGAGCCTTCATGCATTGGAATTAATTAGGAGAAATTCAAAGCAAATGAGAGCTATCAATACTGAAACAGGAATTCAGATTCCTCCAGGACACTTTGGTTTATAACTGCTCACTCGAGCTTGGCCTTGCAAAGTGTTCATGTCATGAGAGGAGGAACTGATGCAGAATATCCAGGAGAAATTACAGTAATTCTGTTAAACAATAGTGACCAGGATTGGATTAGTCAACCCCATGACAGGGTAGCACAATTATCAATATTGCAATTTTAAGAAGGATTGTGAAGAAAGGAGATCCACCTGCAATCACCACCGTTTGTGGAGATAAAGGGTTTGGATCCAGCAGGCCTAATAATGGAGCCAGAGTGTGGGTCCAGAGGCCAAATGGCCCTCCCGAGGCAGCTGAAGGAGCAGCTCCTGGGAAAGACAACTCTGAGTCCTGAAACCTGGGCAGGAACAATGGGAATGTGTCCCTGCAGCCAAGTGTTCTGTGTGAGAACAAGTAGATCTGACAGGATATTGTTTTCCACATGCTGCCAGCCCAAATCTCCCTGTTTGCCCCAAGGGCACCTTTGGGAAATGCTCTGATCCACGGGGCTCCATGTGAAGGCTGCTGTGACACTGAGGGACTTGCACAGGAATTGCATCCAGGAGCCCGGGTGCCCCTCAGGGACTGGGACCCGGCCCCTTCCAGCCCGAGGGGAAAGGGCCCCCCCAGGCCTTGTTAGCCCCAGACAGCATGGTAAAGCTGAACAGCAAAGGGCCTGGGGCCATTATTCTGGAATTACCATGGTGCCAGCTCCATGGACACCAGAATTCTTGTTCCTAACTCAAATGAGATTGAGAAAAATGGATGAAGAACGGTGTCACTAAAGTACTACAGGTGTCTGTAAGTTGTACCTTGATAGTCAGCCAGAATCTTTTTCTGCCACAAACACCTCTAGTGTTTCACCAAGGGGTTTGTCATCCAAATGTAATGATGAGTTCTGATGGATTGCTGAGCTTCTTTTGTAATTCTTTGCTAATGATGATGTGCTTTGCTGAGCTTATCCTTTTGTAATTCTTTGCAGCTGTGCATGATATAAATGACACAATTCCTTAAGTTGGTGTCTGTGTCTTTGGTAGTGACCCTGCCCACTGGAGAAACAGGGCCCCCTCTTGCCTAAGTGTTACCTGGGAAGGCAGAAACCCTCCCTCCAAAATTCCCCCTTCCTCCTTATTCCCCCCTTCATACCCTGAGCATGATGTGCTCTGGTCTGGGCTATGCCCGGGGTCAGTTGGGGTCACCTGTCCTGGCTGTGTCCCCTGCCAAGCTCCCCCGCAGCCCCAGCCCCTCCCCAGCGTGGCTGGACGAGGGGCAGGACAGGCCTTGGCTGTGCTGCAGCTCAGCAAGAACAAAACCATCTCTGCGTGCTCAGCGCTGTGCTCAGCACCCGGCCCAGCAGTGTCTCAGTGCCAGGGGCTGTGCCCTCAGTGCCTGCCAGGGCTTTCCATGGCAACTGCCAGGCCAGGTGACCCAGGTGTCCCCCCAGTGCCGGTTGCCATGGAAACAGTGCCCAGCGCTGCCCCTTTCTGTCTGGCTGACCTGGCCTTTGGCCCTGGCAGTGCCCTTGGCTGCTGGTTCCTGGTGCCCGAGCGGCCAGCGCGGCACAGGGCAGGTGGCCATGGCACAGCCCCCAGCAAGGGATCCCCTCTGGCCCTGGGCACTGACACCAGCCCTGAGCAAGGTCCGGCTCCGGGCATTGGTTGCCTTGGCACCAATCTAAGGAACGGGTCCCCGTGGCCGTTGCCATGGCACCTGGTGGCACCAACGAGTGTCACTGCAATTGTACCTGGAACAGCCCCGGCACCGCTTTGTCCTCAGGGTTGCCATGGCAGCCCAGGGCAGCAACAGCTCTGCAGGCAAGGGGCCATGGAACCTGGCTGCAGAAATGGCTCCTTGGGCTGCTTTCCAAGGAAACCTGAACTGATGGGGGTTGCCATGGCACCCAAAGCCAGCAGTGGGGTCAGTGCAGTGTCCATGGCAACAGTCCCTTGCAATGGCCCAGTGCAGGCTGGGATGATGATCCACCCTCACAGCTGGCCCAGGGCAGGTCTGGAGTGGTCTCAGTGGCACCTTGGGCTTGGCACACACTTGAGGAGGGTGTCTGTTTGCAATGGGGAAACTCAAAGAGTTTTAGATTGCTTGAAAAAATAAAAGAAGTAAAGCCGCTCTTTGGCTTTGTGCAGCCAGTTCTCCAAGCAAAGCAGGTCCCAGGTGAGTGAGGAGAGACAGGATGGGGTTGGGGAATGTGGAGCAAGGTTGTCCACACTGGGTCAGACCTCAAGGCACAGCTTCTCTGACCTGGCCAGACCTCCTTAGGAGAGTCCCTGGATCAATATCAATCACAGAATGCTGCAATCACATCCTGTGTAATAGGAACAGCAGTAAAAACACCCTTTAAAATAGGAATACATAGCTCTTAGAAGCTCTTTGAAATATTTCTCCATAACTGTAAAAGGAAATCATCCTGATGAACTGCACGAGAGCAGAAGGAAATCAATGCAGAGCCATGGTTTGTCAGGAGTTGCTTGATCCTAATGAGCCCCGTGGTGCATTTGGAGCTGAGTCTGGAACCTCAGGGCCTGAGAGGGGATTGCACCAACCTTGCCAGGAGTCAAAGTCAGAGGAAAAACTCAAAGTGTCTCAAAGAATGAATGGGTCCCACTGAGGTCCATCCCTAACAGAGGCTCCTCATGGACTCCTTGGAGGAGAGAACTGAAGGCCAGGATTGCAAAAAAACCTCTCAGAGATTCAGAGTGGAAAAGAAAATCCAAACGACCTTAAAAAACTTGGGTACCTCAAAGTATTAATGAGCCCCACTGAGTGTCCATGCAAAGCCTCTCCAGGGACTCGTTAAAGCAGATAATTGGGGCCATGATGCACAAACCTCTCACAGAGTCTGGATCAAAAGGGAAACACCAAGTACCTTAAAATAACTGAAGTACCCTGAAGTATTAATGAGCCCCACTGAGTGTTGTTACTGACAAAGCCTCTCCAGGGACTAATTACAGCAGATTATTGGAGGCCAGGATTGCACAAACCTCTCAGAGACTCCAAGGCAAAAGCCAAGCCCAAAGTCCTTCGAAAAACCTGCAGTCCCTGCAGGGAGCATTCAGGAGCCCCCAGGGCCATTGCTGAGCAAGGCTCCCCAGGGACTCCTTGCAGCAGATCCTTGAGGCCACTGGGATGTGGGCTAGGGGGGGATGCTGAGGGCAGCACAAGGGGCTGACAGTGCCCAGCCTGGCTGGGGCTGGGCCAGGAGGCCCCAGGGCCTCAGGACAAGGTGTCTCCTCCCAGCCCTTGGTGGCACAGACCCTGCTGTGCCCCAGGCCACCAAGACTTGGCTTCTCTTTGTCCCCACCTGTCACCACTGCCTGCAGTTCTCTGCTCGGCCTGGGGCCTGGGGACACTTGCTCAGTCGTGTCCCTCTCTGGGACCCATTAAAAGTCCAAGAAACTTTGAAGTTGGATTCTGACTGGGAGTTCTGGAGGGGTTTCTTCAGCTCCCTCTCAGGGACTGATGTTCAGGGCCTGAGCACAAAGCCCCAGAGGCTGATTAAAGTCCTTGTGCTGTGTCTGTGCTGCTGAGCTGGGCTGGGCTCCTGGCCCAGAGACAGCTCCTGGTCACCAAGAAGAGCTTCAAAAGCACATTTCTCTTGATGAGCAGCTCTTCTGCCAGCCCAGCAGGGCTGGGGCACTGCCTGCAGCCAGCCCGGGCACAGCACAGAGGCACAGAGAGCTTCAATCAGTCAGGGCTGGGAAGGGGCTGAGAAGTGCTTGGGGCACAATCACTGCCAGCCCTTGGCACAGGAACCTCTGGCTGCAGGACAATGCAGCTGCAGCTCCTGGAGCCATCTCCTGCAGCTGGAACATGGCAATGCCTGCAGAGCCTGTGAGTACATTCTCTGCTTGTCTCTTGTGCAGAGCAGCCAGGGGTGCCCAGGGCTGTCCTGCAGAGCAGGGTCCTGCAGCCCAGGGCGCTGTGCTGGGGCAGGGACTCTGCTGCCTGCCAGGGACAGCTCTCAGCCAGCCCTGGCAGCTGCTCCCAGCACAGGGGGACAAGATCTGGGTGGCAGGAGACAGCTGGTGAGGCTTGGGAGTGTTCTCCTTGTGTGGGGAGGATGCTGCATTGTTCAGGACTGCTCCCAGCATGGCATTGAACTGCAGAACATTTCCAAGTAAGAAAATCAGCAGGAAATCAGCACAGAGCCCTTTAGAGGCAGCACCAGTGCTGCTTTTCCAGCCTCCTCAGGGTTGCTCTTGTTAGCATTCAAAAACACATAATCACAGAAGCGATTATATGTGGTGCTTTTTATTCAAGAGCTCTGGGAATCAGGGTAGTTTCCACCTAAATCTGATTCCGACCATACATTCGAGGTGAACGTGTTTTATACTCTATCATTAGTTAACTTTCATGTTAATTATTAAACTTATATTCATCTACTGTATACACAGATTTCAGCTAAACATACCTCCCTTTAAATTTCCAACATAGTTTCCCATAATTCTTCCTTTGGTTATATAATAATTATATTTAATTACTAAACAATCATCACATCTAACAATTATATCTTTTATCATACTGCTTACGCAGGTGCAGTGATCTGAGAAAACACAAAGCCCAATATTTTCAAAGACTATTTTTAACATTTTCCAGGGCTCCACTATCACTCTGACGTTGCCCTCAGAGCCTGCAGAGCCAGAGCTGCCCCTGGGCAGTGCCTGAGCTGGGAGGGCTCTGCAGGGCAGAGCTGAGCCCCCAGGGCTGGGCTGGGCTCTGGCAGCACTGGCAGGGCCCAGCCCTGGGCACAGGGAAGCAGCTGCTGGCAGGGACAGCTCCAGGCAGCAGAGCCCTGGGCAGGCAGTGGGGGGGAAGTGCCCCCAGCCTGTGCTGGGATATTTCAAGTCCTCTCCAAAGCCAACTATTCCATGATTACTTTTCTTACAGATCCCCATGCCAAGGCACCACAAATGTCCAACAGCAGCTGCATCAGGCACTTCCTCCTGCTGGCATTGGCAGACACGCGGCAGCTGCAGCTCCTGCACTTCTGCCTCTTGCTGGGCATCTCCCTGGCTGCCCTCCTGGGCAACGGCCTCATCATCAGCGCCGTAGCCTGCGGCCACCACCTGCACACGCCCATGTTCTTCTTCCTGCTCAACCTGGCCCTCGCTGACCTGGGCTCCATCTGCACCACTGTCCCCAAAGCCATGCACAATTCCCTCTGGGACACCAGGAACATCTCCTACACTGGATGTGCTGCACAGCTCTTTTTCTTTCTGTTCTTCCTTGGATCAGAGTATGTCCTCCTGACCGTGATGTGCTACGACTGCTACGTGTCCATCTGCAAACCCCTGCACTACGGGACCCTCGTGGGCAGCAGAGCTTGTGCCCACATGGCAGCAGCTGCCTGGGCCAGTGCCTCTCTCAATGCTCTCATGCACACGGCCAATACATTTTCCCTGCCCCTGTGCCATGGCAATGCCCTGGGCCAGTTCTTCTGTGAAATCCCACAGATCCTCAAGCTCTCCTGCTCCATATCCTACCTCAGGGAACTGGGGCTCATTGCTGTTAGTGCCTGTTTAGCTCTTGGTTGTTTCATGTTCATTGTTTTCTCCTATGTGCAGATCTTCAGGGCTGTGCTGAGGATCCCCTCTGAGCAGGGACGGCACAAAGCCTTTTCCACCTGCCTCCCTCACCTGGCCGTGCTCTCCCTGTTCCTCAGCACTATCATATTTGCTCACCTGAAGCCCTGCTCCATGTCCTCCCCATCCCTGGATCTGGCCCTGTCAGTTCTGTACTCGGTGGTGCCTCCAGCCCTGAACCCCCTCATCTACAGCCTGAGGAACCAGGAGCTCAAGGCTGAAGTGAGCAGACTGATGACTGGATGGTTTCGGAAACAATAAACTATTGGCCAATTTCTGCAAATCACTTGTAATGAAAGTCATCTTTGATACTTCTTGTTGGTTTCATTTTGGAAGTTCTTTTTCTTTTTTTTACTTTTTTCATATTATCTACAAAGAAAAGCCATTGTTTGTGCCATTTCTCATTTTGTTTCTCTACATCTTTACTGTGGCCACAGACTGTGTCAATGAGGGGTTGTGCTCTTGGTGGCTTTAAAGGAACTAAAGGATCTCCTAGCAGAGTTTTCTGCAGAGATGCCCTTGTGTTGCCTTCTCTGGAGCTGCAGCAGCAATGTCTGTGTGCAGAGCTGGGGGCAGATCAGTGCTGGCACAGCAGCTCTGTTCCTGCTGGCCACACCATTCCTGATCCAGGCCAGGAGCCATTGGCCTTCTTGGCCACCTGGGCACACTGCTGCCTTATGTCCAGCCTGCTTTCCATCAGTCCCTGCAGGGCCCTTTCTGCCTGGCTGCTCTCCAGCCACTCTGTCCCCAGCCTGTAGCACTGGGGCCAAATATCAGGGCCTGGCACTTGGATTTGTTAAACCTCACCTTGTAGGATTCATCCCCTGGATCCAGCCTTTCAAGGTCCCTGTGAAGATCACTCCTATGTTCCCTCAGATCAAAGCTCACATCCAGCTCGGTGACATCTGCAAAGATGTCCTTGGTTCCATGGGGCCCCTCAGTGTCACAATGGGCTCTTGGTCACACCAGGCCCTGCACTGTCACACTGGTCTCCTTGGTTCCATGGGGCCCCAAAATGTGACAATAGTCCCCTTGGTTCCATGGGGCCCCAAAATGTGACAATGGTCCCCTTGGTTCCATGGGGCTTCACAGTGTCACAATGTTCTCGTTGGTGCTGCAGTTCCACAGTGGCCCCTTGGTTCCATGGGGCCCAGAGTGTCACAAAGGCCCCATGGCCATATGAGGTCCCACACTGTCACCATGGTCTCTGGGGTTCCTCAGTCTCCCAATGGTCTCCTTGGTTTTGCAGGGTCAAAATGGTGAAACCCCTTGGTTACACGAGGCCCTGCAGTGTCACAATGGCCTCTGTGGTTCCACGAGGGCCCAGAGTGTCACGGGGCACTCCCTGGGTCCATTTGGCCCCACAGCACAGCAATGGAGCCCTGGTTCTGTGGGGCTGCACGGTGTCACCATGGTCCTCTTAGTTCCACGAGGCCCTGCAGTGTCACAATGGCCCCAGAGTGTCCCAATCATCAGAGAATGACAGAATCAAATAGGCTGGAAAAGACCTTTGGGATCATCAAGTCCAACCCATGCCCTGATACTGCCTTGTCACCCAGACCATGCCACTGAGTGCCACTGGAGAGGGACAGTGACTCTGCCACCTCCCCCCTGGCCAGCCCATTCCAGTTCCCACTCACCCTTTCTGTGGAGAACTCCTTCCTATTGTCCAGCCTGAGCCTCCCCTGGCGCAGCTTAAGGCTGTGTCTTCTTGCCCTGCCCTCCAGCAGATCCACACTCACACCCAGCTTGGTGCCATCTGCACTTTGTGAATGCTGGACTCGATCCCCTCACCCAGACCATCAGTGAAGATATTAAACAGGACTGGGCCCAGCACAGATCCCTGGGGACAGCACCAGTGCCTGGACACCAGCTGGGTGCAGCACCATCCCCACCACTCTCTGGGCCCAGCCTCCAGCCAGCTCTTAAATCTCCCAGCGAGGAGGGAACCTGCCCAAGCTGTGGGCTGCAGCTTTTCCAGGGAATGCTGTCAGAGACAGAGTCAAAGGCTCTGCTGGAGTCCAGGCACACAACATCCACAGCCTTTCCCACATCCACAGCTGGGTCACCTGGGCATAAAAGGAGACCAGGTTGGTCAGGCAGGACCTGCCACCCCTAAATCCACGCTGGCTGGCTCTGATCCCTGGGCCATCCTGTGGGTGCCCTGTGATGGCACTCAAGGTGCTCTGTTCCATAACCTTGCCAGGCACCCAGGTCAGGCTGACAGGCCTGGAGTTCCCCAGCTCCTCCTTCCAGCCCTTCCTGGGGATGGGCTCACACTGGCACCTCCAGTGCTCTGGGCCCTCCCTGCTGAGCCAGGACTGATGGTAAATGATGGAGAGCAGCTTGGGGAGCTCATCCACAGCTCCCTCATCCCCCTAGGATGGATCCAATCTGATCCCATACACCTGTGAGCATCTGAGTGGCTCAGCAGGTCAGCAGCTGCTTCCTCCTGGATTCCAGGGGGCTGTTCTGCTCCCTGTGCCCATCTACCAGCTCAGGAGAACACTTGTCCTGAGGACAACCTGTCCTAATATTAAAAATTGAGACAAAAAAGGTGTTCAGTAGCTCAGCCTTTTCCTTATCTTTATTTACTCTACTTTCCACTGCATCGAATAAATAGTAGAGGTTCTTTTTCTCCCTCCTTTTGCTATTATTTTTTTTAAAACCTTTTTTTTTACAGAAGCTGCCAGGTTAAGTTCTATCTGAGCTTTCACATCTCAACTTTTCTTTCTGAATAACCCATCGAAATCCTTAAATGCTTCCTGAGTTCCCACAAAAGCTCCATGGGCAGCCAGGCCAGTCATTTTCCTCACCAGCTCATCTTTTGCCACACTGGGACAGGCTGCTCCTTCCCCCTTAAGATTACTTTCTTGAAATGTGTCCATCCTTCCTGGACCCCATTTGTTTATACAGGCTATTTCCCTTAAAGAAATCAGTACCTGATTTGGTACTCCCCAAATCTGCACCCTGAACAGCCAAAGTCTGCCCTTCCTAATTGCTGTGTAGAAGTTTTGTTACTGCCTCTCTTTCTTACCCAGAATATTGAAAACTTGAAAACCCCAATGTTCCAGTGGGCCTGGCTGAGCTGGCAGGACCCTGAGGCTGCTGAACTTCCAGTTCCCCTTCTCACACAATGGGCCTTGTGTGGTTTCCATTGGCCTGGGGATGTGGAGAACAAGCTCCAGGTGTCAGCTCACCTGGTGTAGGCAATTGATCATCTGGTAACATGAGATCACAGAGTGGGCTATGACATCACAGAGTGGGTAATGTGAGGTCATTGAGAAGCTGTGACATCATAGATTGCCTCTGTGATGTCACAGCACCAGCTGTGACATCACAGAGCAGACTATGACATCACTGAGTTGGCTGTGACATCAGAGACCGCCTGTGTGACATTAGAGAAGGGGCTGTGAGCTCACAGGGCAGGCTGTGCCATCCCAGAGGGGCTGTGTGCCATCCCAGCAGGGCTGTGTCAGGTCACTGGGTTGGTCACTCGGCCCCAGCTCCCCCTCTCAGTTTCTCCCAACAAGTCCAATGCTGTCCATGCCCAGCGGGGTCCCTGTCCCCCGGGATCCCCCCGGCCCACCTGGAGCCACAGCCTCCACCAAAGGATGTTCCACAGGATCCACCCCAGAGCCTGACATGGGGACAAGGGGCAGGGGCTGTGTGACCAGGACATCAAGGACGGGGATTATCCAGGTCACTGTGGCCTGGCTTGGGTTGCCCAGGGCAGGAAAGATGTCTGGCAGCTGCAGCAGGGTCTGGGAAGGGCCTCCAAGGTGGGGCTGGAGCCCTTGGGCTGTGAGCAGAGGCTGAGGGAGCTGGGCTTGTCCAGCCCAGAGCAGGGAAGGCTGAGGGGCTCCTCATCCCAGCCTGGCAGTGCCAGCGAGGAGGGGATGGAGAACACAGAGCCAGGCTCTTCACCGGGGGCCTGGTGGGAGACAAAAGCCAATGGGTGGGAGGGGAAAGAGGGGAGATCAGCCAGGACAAGAGGAGATGAAATGAGTCAGGCTGGTTTCAGCATTTCCTCAGCACCAGAGCAGCCTGACTTCCCTTCTCCATCCACCTCTGACAGCTTTGCAAATCAGGAATTGTTGGAGCTGTTTCCCCCCCACTCCAAGATGAGCATCCTGATACAAGGACTTGATTGTGTTTATATCTATCACAGAACCATGTTTGTCAAAAATTATTTTTAGTATGAAAATCACTTGTGGGTGGTGGACTCATCAGATGCTGCTGGGACATTGCACATAGCTCAGGGAAGAGCATGATTGTTATTAAATTGTGTCCTGTTTAACTATGGTCTGTTGGCCATGAAGAGAAACTTTCTGTGCCTCTGAGTCTCACCAGTTCCTGACCCCAAAGGACACAAACCTGATGAGTTGTGGTTCCCACCCCAATGGTGGCACTTGCACCTCCTTCCATCGCAAGAGCAGAGCTCCCATGTCCCCGAAAGTCCCTGGCAATGCAGGGATGAAGGAAACAGGACAGGCTGTGGGGATCAGGGGCAGGGCAGAGCCAGGGAGAAAAAAGACTTTTGCATTTGGTGTAGCTGTGCCTTCCCTTGCCTTTGCCGGCTGACAAGAAATGAACATCCCTCTGTGTCTCAGGCAGCTCCTTCTGCAAGGAAAGCAGGTGGGAGTTGGAGCCAAGGAGCTGAAAGCTGCAGGTGCAGCCTGGGCTGGAGGCAGCTCAGATTTGCACAAGGCTGCTCTGAGTGCCAGGGCTTGGATGGGGGAAATGGTGGGCTGGGGGTAGGGACAGAGTCTGATTGATTGTCAGCCATGAAGGGTCTTGATTTTCATATCTATTCAAACTGCATGAGAAGGTACTTGGATTCAGTGTCAGTTGGAGATTGCTATTAACAGGAAAAAAAAACCAAACTAAACAGGACCTAAAAAATTTTTTCTCACCGTCATTTTAAATAGAACATATTCAGTTGAATGCACTTCTGAAATCTCTCTTATTAACCACACAAGATTTGGAAACTGAAATCTAATTATTCCCAGAGGCTTGGCTTGTTAAGTTGCTCTGAATGTTAATGAGCCCTGAGACACTGAATTCCTGCACTGAAGAGCTGAAGGCTGAACAAGCCTCTGGAGCAGGGAAATTCAGCAGCAGCCTCCAAGTTGCTGAGGATGTCAGCAGCCCCCAGTGAGGCCATCCCTGCCCAGAGAGCGTGGGGGAATGGGCAGACAAGGAGAGCGTCCCTGGGGCTGGGGCAGCACAACTCAGAGGCACCAGCGGCTCCAGCTGGGCAATGGAGTGTGGAATGTGGCTGGGAAAGCCCTGCCTGGGCTGGGCCAAGCAGGACACACAAGCATCCCCCAAACAATTCTCTCAAGAAGACAATTAAAAGGAATTAAAGTTGTTTGTGTACTCTGAATTGGACTCCCTGGAGAAATACCAACAAAGATTCTCAGGAGCTCAAAAGAACAAAACAGGCCCTACTGGGAGCTTTAGAAAACCAGAGAAACTTCAGCAAATGGTTTATTATGACACAGTAGTGGTTTTAGTTTGTTAATTTAAGATTTTTCTAATATTGAGATTTCTTAATCAATGTATTGATGAGTGTGGTGAGTTTTAGTGTTGGTTAATTATTTATGTATTTATTTTGTTGTGAGATAGGATTACGGGAAAGGTAAACTAGGCCTAACATTTTAAGAGGGTATAAAGAAATTTTTATTAAAAGTAAATTGAAAAAGAAAAAAGTAGTAAGAATTAAAATAAACCCTTTAGAACACTTTTTTTTTCTTTATAACTTTTTCTTTTTACTGACAATGTAAAGTAAGTAAACTTAAAATTTCTAGTTTGTTTACTATTTCTAGAATAGTCTTTTTTTAGTTTACTTCGGGAAAGAAGTCTTGCTTGCTAAGTTTATGGAGATTTTTTTACAAGAAGAAAAATTTTTTTTTGTGGTTCTTAATTCTATCATGGATAACAGTTGTCTGGGGAACTTTGTTCTTGTGAAGTTGTTTTTATTGCTGCAAGCTTTTTTACAGCTTGTAGATGGGCCATGTCAACTTATGGGGTGTTGTTTTAAAGATGGATTCTTTAAGGGTAAAAGTTTTTATTTTTTACTTTTAAAATTATTTTTATCTCTGGGAATAGAGATCTTCTCTTGGGGATAATGGATTACTTGGATTTTTTTTCCCTCCTGTTTAAACTTTTGATGAAATTACAGTTATTTTAACATTTGTTTATTTTATTATGGAGGGGATTTTTTGATATTAATTGTAATTTTTTTTTTAAGTTTTTTGTGTTATAAAGAAAAAGAATTTTTTCATTATAGTTTACAAGAGTATTTTAGTTTTTAGATTAAGGTATTTTTTCTTCTTTTTTATTTGGGATTTAATTTCTCCTTTACTGACTTTAATGGTTTTATATATATATTTTTATATGCTGGTATTTTGTTTTTTTCTTTTACTCAATGGAGCAATGAAGTATTGAAAGGATTAACACCTGACCTGCCAGTAACTTGTGGTGGAAGTTGCGGTTGGGTTGTGTTAGGATTGGTTTTATGGTTGGTTTTGGGGGTTTTTTTGTGTTTAATTTTAGTTGTAGGGTTATTTTGTATGGGTGTAGGTTGTAGGGGTTTTTGGTTTGAGTTGTGTTGGGGGGAGGGGACTTAATGGTAATATTTTAATGGTTGTGGCTGGCTTTGTTCTGGTTGGGGTAGCCTCTTTTGTTTTCCTGTTTGGGAGTTGTTGGGGTTTGGTTTGGTCAGAATGGGGCTGATGGGGGGGGGGGGGGGCAGCCTGGGGAGGGGGGAAGGGGCTCAGCCCATGGCAGGGTTGCTTGGTTTGGTTTGGTTTGGTTTGCTTTGCTTTGCTTTGCTTTGCTTTGGTTTGGTTTGGTTTGCTTTGGTTGAGATGGGGGCCGGGGCCAGGGCCCGCTGCTTCTTTGTTGGCAGGAAAAGAAAGAGGAGGTTCCTGGGTTTTTTCATCTTTAACATTTGTGTTTCACAGGGCGTGTTCAGTATCTCAGTGGTTTAACAGATTGTCAGTGACACAAAAAGTTTTGTATTACGTTTTAAAATTCTTCTCATATCAAACTACGACAAAAATTAAACCAACCAAAACACTTTTCAAAGCATTGACTTGGCCCATTCAACTTCACAAACTCTAAGCCTGTTCAATTTAATGTTAATCAAAATTTACAGGAGCACAGAAATAGAAGAAGACACAGAAAGAGAGAAAGACAAGAAAGATTTAGAGAAGCACACACACAGCTACCAACTCCTGGATTCCAGCACTGTTCTCTGATGGAAATTCCAAGAGGATGCAGGGTCAAGATGTGTGCTTGCCTTGTGGTCAGCCTTCAATACCCCTTGGTCTCCCTGGGCCCTTCCCCCAGGTGGGGCTTGGGCTCATTTGGTCCCTCAGGAGCTGGGCTGGGGCTGCAGAGGTGGCTGTGGAGCATTGCCTGTGCTGTGCCAGGGACTGGCAGCCACTGCTGGGCTGGGATAGAGGCTCTGGGGGGATTGGGGTTCCAGGGCAGGGCAGGGCTGGGCTTCCAGGGCAGGGCAAGGCTGGACCTGCCCCTTCCTCCCCCACACACAAAATGTTTTGAGCCAACAATCTCCGCCAGACTCTCACAACAGGGAATGTTGGAGGTGCAATCCAAATTCTACTTATGGGTGCCTGGAGGAGAACAGTTCTTTTCCATAGGAAGGAAAGCACAGAGCTCCAGGGTTTGGAAGGCAGGTGAGAGCCTCACTAGGCCAAGGCCATTCAGACTTGTCAGAAATGACATATTTTGTCTGGGAGCTATCTTTGGATGTAGGGAATTTTGGAGGTAGAATCCCAACCTCGGCCATGGGCACGTGGAGAAGCAGGACAGTTCTTTCCCATGGGAAGGAAATCTCAGAGCCTTCCCCAATGTTTTGGGACAGATGGGAGGTGAAACCAATGCAAGACAGACTTGTCCTGGCAATATTCCTATGGGAGCAATCCCTGGATATAAGGAAATTTGGAGGTGAAATCCCAATTCTGTCCATGGGTACCTGGTGGAGAAGGAGAGTTCTTTTCCATTGGGAAGGAAAGCACAGAGCCCCAGTGCTTCAGCAGCAGATGAGAAGAGACCTTCAACATGCCAAGGTCAGCTGGACCAGTCAGGTGGTCCCTGGGAGGCCAAGCCAGCCAGACCTGTTCCATGTTCTTTTGGTTTTATGGTGCCCCATAGTGTCACAATGGCTCCCTGGACCCATGGGGCCCTGCAGTGTCATAATGGTGACTTGATTCAATGGGGTCCAGCAGTGTCACAATAGACCCTTCTTTTGATTGAGTTCCACAGTGTCCCAGTGGCCCCAAGGTTTCATAAAAAAGTGTCACAATGGTCCCAATGATTCCATGAGGCCCTGCAGTGTCACAATGGTCTCTGTGGTTCCACAGGCCCCACAATGTCACAGGACTCCTCGGTTCCATGAGCCCTGCAATGTCACAATGGACCTTTGGACCCTGGGGGTTTGCAGTGTCACAATGGTCTCCTTTGGCTCCACAGTGCCACAATGGACCATTGGTGACAGGAGGCCCCTCTGTGTCACCCTGGACCTTTGGTTCCATGCAGCCCTGCAGTGTCACAAAGGCCTCTTGGTTTCATGAGGCCCCACAGTATCACAATGGTCCTCTTGGATCTGTGGGGACCCCCAGGGTCACAATGGTCTCATGGTTTCCATGAGGCCTCACAGTGTCACAAGGCTTTGCTTATTCCATAGGGCCCCACAGTGTCCCAATGATTCTATGAGTCTCCATGATTCTATGAATCCCTCAGTGTCACAATGGACCTTGGTTCCATGAGGCTCTGAAGTGTCCAAATGGTCTCTCCATTAGGTTCTATGAGGTCTTGCAATGTCACAACTGACCTTTGGCTCCCTGGGGTCTTGCAGTGTCACAACGGCCCCTTGGTCTCATGACACCTCAAAGTGTCACAATGGCATTACAATTCCAAGAGTCCCCACAGTGTCACAATGGACTCTTGGTTTGATGGGGCCTCTCAGTGTCACAATGATCCCTACATTCCATGGAGCCACAGAGTGTTGTAGTGCGTTCTTATATTTTGTAATACTTTGAAGTAGTTGGTTTTGTATCCCCATGTTTTTCCCAAATGGCTTATCCCAGACTGTACCCCCCCCCCCCCCCCCTCCTTTTCCCTCTACTTGTGTTATCCCTTTCCCGGGATAAGATCTCCAAAACCCCCACCCTGGCTCTCTGCCAGTCACCTCGACATCCCAGCCCCCTACCTAGAAGTTTCGGTCCAAGTTGTCGAGTGATTAGCCAGGGGCCAAGGGTCAACCCCCCAAGTCCTGCCCCATACGCTGTTTTGTATGTCTGTCCCCCCAGCACCCATCCCCCAGAGATACCTATTGGTCAGTAGGATTTTATCTATGTTAGTTTCCTCCCCCCTTTAAATGTAAGCTCCGAACATCCCCCAGCGCTCTCGGCAGGAACCCCCTGAGGTATAGGAGCTCCCTCGGGACTCCTTAATAAAACCTTGGAATACCCCCTGCTGGGAGTCGGCCCCTTTCCTCTTCCACCGACGTCTCGGTCGTCTCTGCTGCAACGAAGGCAACCAGCCTGAGTGCCCTCAGCACCCTCGGGGCACAGAGAGTGTCTCCCTGCAGTCGGCCGTGGTGGGGCTACCCCCCCCACTCTCCGCCGACCCGGGTAAGGCCCAGGGACAGTGAGAGGCCTGCAGAGAGACTGGGACAGCTTGGCGCCCAGCCGTGGGGCTCTGGGACCATTCCAGGAGCCCACGGAAAGGGGCTCGGACATACTTTCAGTCTGTTCGATAAGCCTTCGGCCGACAAGCTACCTCAGGAAAGAAAAAACTCCGTTTTAGTGAGTTGCTCTCCTGTGGACGAAACTGGGAGCTTCGAAGTACCCCAAGAAGTCAGTTTCAGGTGGAAATCAACATCCCAGGCTTTTTCGTTCCCCTCTCCTGCAGCTGGATCGGTAAGTTTTACCCTTCTCTTGTTTCTCCCCTCTTTGGGAGGGGGTGTTTCCCTGCCCTTTATTCTCAGGCCCGCCGCGGAGGGCTGAAGTTTTTTTTTCTCTCTATTGTGGGCAGGCTGCCAGCTGTAGGCTTTCTCCTCCCCCCCCCACCTGGGTTGCTGAAATTTGAGATACAAATTTAAAATCAGAGCCAAAATGGGTGCTAGGCTTTCTGTATCTCACAAGGGTGTCTATTATCATCTTTTAAACATTCTTAAGAGTGAAAAAATCCGATTTTCAAAAACAGATGTTAAACAGTTCGTCAGATGGCTTTTTGTTCACATTCCTGACGTGTCCACTGAAAATCTCAGTGATTTGGCTTTTTGGGACAAAATTGGTAGTGAATTATTGAAGGCAGGGAAAGCAGGAGACACATCTCCGTCAAAATTCGCTTTTTTAGCCCTGCAGATAAGAAATGTTGTAAAATTTAATTTAAAGATGCAAGAACAGCCATCCGGCAACAGTTTCAATATCTCTGTCTCCCAAAAACCCGATCTACCCCCCTCCGAGTTCGGTTCTCCCTCCCCCACTCACCTCCCCCCACCCCCAGCCCCTGCACAAACCCCTGCCCCCCCCCCAGAGGCTTCCTGTCTCCAACCCGGACACTTCTGCCCTGAATTCCCGAAATCTTACCCTCCCCCCTGCTTCCACAAGTTATAATACCGTGTCTCACAACCTTAGTGCCCGCCTTGGTACCCCTGAGACGCGCCCGGTAATTTCCCCGGACCATAATGGCGGACACCACGTGGCAATGGTGGTTTCCTCGCCTTCCCATAATCCCTTTCGCTCTCCCAACAACCCATTCTGCTCAGAGCACCCCGCCCCCGAAACCCGCCCTCCCGCCCTTCCCCCGTCTCCTCCTCCGGCCCCTCCGGCCCCTCCTCCGGCTCCTCCCGCCCCGGCCCCGGCCGCCCCTCCCGCTCTGGCCCCGGCCGCCCCTCCTGCTCTGGCCCTGGCCGCCCCCGCCCCCTCAGAGCTCTGCCCGCCCGCCGCGGGCTCCCTCCGCCCCCCCCACGGCCCGCCCTCCGGCGCCCAGAGCAGTGTAACAAGAGACGCTGTTGCTGGGAGTCAGAACCCGGAAACAGGACAGTCCTTTTCTGCTGCCCCTGTCTCATATATTCCAGATGTCACCGGGGCATTCCAGCCAAATTATAGCCCCCTTTCTGTTGATTCTGTTAAAGAACTAGCCAAAGCCCAAAAAGATTTTGGCAGATCAAGTGAATATTTTAGAGGGCTCCTTAAAGCTACATTATTCGCTCACATTCTAACCCCTGCTGATATAAAACACCTTTTTTCCTGCCTGTTATCCTCTTCTGAATATCTCTTGTGGGAGGTTGCATGGCAAAAAGGATTGAGAGCAATTTTACCAGCTCTGTGGGCTGATGAAGCTACTGCTCGTGATGTTTATGGTAACATGTTATCTCTCGATCACCTCTGTGGACAGGGAGGTTGGGAAGATAGCGTGACCCAGGCAGAAAGCATTCCCACAAGGGCTTTCAGAGAATGTGCTAGAGCAGCTGAGAAAGCTTTCTTTGGGCTCCGTCCTAGTATTCCAATTGAAAATTATTTGAAAATAACACAATCTCCATCTGAGTCCTTTTTGAGTTTTGTGGAAAGGTTGAGAAAAGCTGTTGAATTGCAAGTTCAGAATGAAGGAGCCAGGATGGAAATCCTCACCGAGATTGCTAAAGAAAATGCCAATGAGAAGTGCAAAGCTGCTATTCTCAGCCTGCCTCTTGACCCAACGCCTACGCTGCAGGCCATGCTTGAAGTGTGTGAGAAGAAAGTTACCATTACCCTCGCTGACACCGACGAGAGACCAAAACCACAGAGGAGGATTGCTGCAGTGGAAACCCCTGAGCCATCATTCACCAGCCAGCTCCAGCATGTCATGAGACCACAAGAGAGAATCTCCAGCTCTAATCGACCTTGCCATCTTTGTGGGAAGTTGGGGCATTGGATGCCAGACTGCCCTCTGAAAAAGCAGTTTTTAGATTTTAAATACAATATGCTTAAAAACCAGAATTCCCCAAAGGACCACCTCTCAAAAAACTGAGTAAAGAGCGCTCCTTTCCCCAGCGCTATGACAAAAATAGGGTGGGCTCAATTCAAGTACGGGGGAGGGAAAAGAAATCTAGTGTAAAAGATGTATCGGTGCCAAGCGAGGCACTGGCTTTGAACAAAACAGAACATTCATTTCATTGGAATAATCCCAGACCAATTTTAACCACTGACTCTTCACATAATCCTTACAGGCTGGCGTTGACCGAACCTCTCCATCTCAGAGACACTAACTGGCATTTCATATCTGTTAACCCTGAACAACCAGGTACTTGGACACAGCTTTGCCAGAAACGTCACAGTAAGTATGTCGTCCTTGGGGACACAAAACACACACCCCAAGAAATTATTATTCCTCCGGGTCTCATATCATCAGACCCGAAACAATTTGTCATATGGCTTCACTGTACTCATCCACCCGTGTACTTGCCCAAAGGCCAAATCATAGCCCAAGCCATCCCAGTACCTGAGCCTCCATGGGACCAGGAGCAAGCAGACACCCTCAGAGGTAAACTCCTTCCCAATGTCTGCTGGACTCAGGTATTGGGAAAAGAAAAACCCAAGCTATCATGTGGGTTACACCGTGGTGGCGAGTACAAGTCCATACAAGGACTTCTAGATACTGGAGCAGATGTCACGATCATTCCATCTAAAGAGTGGCCATCACACTGGGAATTGCAAAACGTAGCAGGACACGTGCAAGGTGTAGGGGGAATTCAATTGGCAAGACAGTCAAAAAACGTTGTTCAAATTGAGGGACCCAATGGCAAAATAGCTTCCATTCGCCCGTTTGTTTTAGACTACACAGAGCCCCTCTGGGGCAGAGATTTAATGGTTCAATGGGGAACCACAATTGACATCCCAGAAAACCCGCAGGTTTTTCGGGGAGCGGTCGCTGAGGTGCGCCACGCCCAAAAATTGATTTGGAAAACTGATACTCCAATAAGGGTAGTTCAGTGGCCGCTCAATAAAACCAAATTAAAGGCGCTTGAAGAACTTGTACAAGAGCAGTTAGAAAAAGGTCACATTGTGGAGACCACGTCGCCGTGGAATTCGCCTGTCTTTGTCATTAAAAAACCAAACAAAGACAAGTGGAGACTACTCCATGACCTCCGTCAAATCAACAACGTTATTGAGGACATGGGCTCCCTACAACCAGGAATGCCCTCACCAAGCATGCTTCCACAAAATTGGTCTTTAGCTGTAATTGACATCAAAGATTGTTTTTTTCACATTCCCCTACATCCTGACGATGCTCCGCGTTTTGCCTTCTCGGTTCCCACCATTAACCTGGAGGCCCCAATGAAGAGATACCATTGGACGACCCTCCCTCAGGGACTAAAAGTCAGTCCTGTGATTTGCCAGAGGTATGTTTCTTCCTTGTTGTCTCCAGTCCGTGAAGCTGCAGGAGATTCCATCATCCTGCACTACATGGATGACATCCTGGTGTGTGCCCCAAGTGATGACATGCTTACTCACACACTTGACCTGACAATCAATGCATTGGTTGCTGCAGGGTTCGAGCTCCAAGAAGAAAAGATTCAAAAGATGCCACCTTGGAAGTACCTGGGCCTTGAAATTGGAAAGCGGACCATTGTGCCGCAAAAATTGACTATCAAACATGATATCAAAACCTTAGCGGATCTCCATCAACTTTGTGGATCCTTAAATTGGGTGAGACCTTGGCTAGGCATTTCCACCGAAGACCTAGCCCCCCTTTTCAATTTGTTAAAAGGGGGAGATGACCTTAGTGCTCCTAGGACCCTCACCCAGGAAGCGAAAACCGCACTGGAGAAAGTTCAGGAAATCATGTCTACTAGACAGGCCCACAGGTGCCAGCAGGGTCTCCCCTTCAAATTTATCATCTTAGGCAAACTGCCACATCTCCATGGTATGATTTTTCAGTGGGAAACTGTCCAGGCAAAGAAAAAGGACCAGGTCAAGAAAGATCCCCTCTTAATTATAGAGTGGGTCTTTCTCAGTCACAACAGGTCAAAAAGGATGACAATGCCACAAGAGCTGATGGCAGAATTGATCCGGAAAGCAAGGATACGGATCAGAGAATTGGCAGGGTGTGACTTTGACTGCATTTACATTTCCTTAAAACTGAAATCAGGCCATTTGTCTCAAGCAATGCTAGAGCAATTTTATCAAGAGAATGAAGCCTTGCAATTAGCCCTAGATAGCTACACAGGCCAAATTTCAATTCACAGACCGGCCCACAAAATTTTCAACTCAGATGTTCAGTTTTCGTTATCACTGACAAGTATTCAGAGCAGGACACCTCTAAAAGCACTGACAGTTTTTACTGATGCGTCTGGTGCGTCTCACAAGTCAGTGGTAACTTGGAAAGATCCCCAAACTCAACAGTGGGAAGCAGATATTGCTAAGGTGGAAGGATCACCCCAAATTGCTGAGTTGGCCGCTGTAGTCAGAGCTTTTGAGAAGTTTCCTGAGCCTTTAAATGTAGTTACTGATTCAGCTTATGTTGCAGGTGTAGTGTCTAGGGCAGAGAATGCTGTGTTGCAAGAAGTCTCCAACATTCCTTTATATGAATTACTTTCTAAGTTAGTAAGAATTATTTCTGGCCGAGAACACCCATTTTATGTGATGCATGTTAGGTCACACACAGACCTGCCGGGGTTCATTGCAGAAGGCAACCGGAAAGCTGATGCCCTTGCGGCTACAGCCAAGATGGCCCCGCTCCCAGAGGTATTCCAACAAGCAAAGATCAGTCATCAATTTTTTCATCAGAATGCACCTGCCTTGGTCCGACAATTCCATCTGAAGCACAAACAAGCCCAGGCCATCGTAGCCACATGCCCTTCTTGTCAAAATCAGTCACTACCTACCTTAAGTGCAGGTGCAAACCCTAGGGGCTTGCAGAGCTGCGAAGTGTGGCAGACAGATGTAACCCACATCCCATCATTTGGCAGATTTAAATATGTCCACGTCTCCGTGGATACCTTTTCTGGTGCCATCTATGCTTCTGCCCACACAGGGGAGAAAGCCAGTGAGGTAAAGAAGCATTTCATACAAGCCTTTTCCACATTAGGAATCCCTAAGGTCATCAAAACAGACAATGGCCCAGCGTACAAGTCCAAAGACCTTCAGAGCTTCCTGCAGCAATGGGGAATAGAACACAAAACAGGCATCCCCTATTCCCCGACAGGCCAAGCTGTGGTGGAGAGAGCCCATCAGAATCTAAAAAAGGTTCTTCACCGACAACGTGAAGTGATGAAAACAGAGACCCCTCAAATCCAGCTGTCCAAAGCGCTGTTCACACTGAACTTTTTGAACTGTACCTTTGAAAACCTTAACCCACCTATTGTAAGACATTTTAACGAGAACAGTCAGCACAAGCTAAAAGTCCGTCCGCCAGTCCTCATAAAGGACCCTGAAACTTGGAAAATAGAGGGGCCCCATGAGCTCGTAGTCTGGGGTAGGGGATATGCGTGCGTATCCACTCCCTCAGGCTTGAGATGGATCCCCTCCAGGTGGGTGAGACCATACATTCCTAAGGTGTCAAAGGACAAAGCTGCAACACAGGTAGCCAGTGCCTGCTGGAGGAGGAAGCGCCGTCAGACTCTTTAAAGTTAAATTGTTGTTACCTGGACCTCATCCCTAACATTTTTTATTTTCAGTTTTAGTGTTTTCCTTTGATCTGAACTCAGCCCTGGTGTCATCAGAATGAGCCCCATCCTTCCGGTGCTTCTGTTGACAGCCGTCCATCCAGGTCAGATGTGGATCGTTCCACAACCCCAAGCAAATGTGTGGACCACCCTCGCCAGAGTCCTCAACCAAGACCACATTTGCCTGTCAGCCTCTTCTGTGTCTGACCCGATGTCCACTTGCCTTGTGGGGATCCCATCTAAATATGATGAATTTCCGCCAACATTAGCTGCTCCCCTTCCCCCAGTATATAATCCGTTATCCCCTTGGTCAAAATTAATTGATAGACAAGCAGTAGCAGAAAAAGAACCCCAAGAATTTGAACTCCTTGGTTCTGCCAAGGCATTCTATTGTGTTCAGTTTACGTTTACACCAAAAGATCAAGTAGATTTGTACCATGAAGTCAAACAGTTTAAAGTGAATTATACAGCAAAAATTTGGTGTAAGAAAATTTCCCAAGTAGGAATACCTTCTACCCCTGATAATAAGCCCCGTGCCCTTCCTAAGGGGTTTTTCCTCATTTGCGGGGACAGGGCATGGGCAGGCATCCCCTCTCGTCTAATCGGAGGTCCATGCACCATTGGAAAGCTGAGCCTGTTTACACCCAACAAAACCCAAATCATGGATTGGCGAACCAAAACCAACACCCGCAATTCGGCCCGCAAAAAGAGAGATTTAAGGAATCTGGACCCAAATTGCGATTCTGAAATTGTACATTGGTCCAAACCAAAAGGAGTTGCGATCACCGTGTTTTTGCCATGGGTGTCTGCAGCTAAAGCTCTAGGCGAATTATCACATCTAGAGTGTTGGGTTGCTAAACAGGCCAATATTACATCAGCTGCACTTTCAGACCTCCTGGCAGACGATGAAACAACAAGGCAAGCCACCCTACAAAATCGGGCTGCAATTGATTTTCTTCTCTTGCTACATAATCATTGTTGTGAGGAGTTTGAAGGTCTCTGTTGCCTGAATCTGTCATCCAAAGCTGAAAATGTCCACAAAATCATCGGGAAGATGCAACAAATGGTCCAAGACATCAAGCAAGAAACAGCAGACTGGATGGATGGACTCTTTCAGGGATGGGGACTCTCGGGCTGGGTCAAATCCATTTTGAAATCTGTATTTTTAGTTTTGCTTGTTCTTCTTGTTATTTTGATCAGTTTTGGGATCATCAAGAGCATTGTGACCAAACTGATCTCGAAAGATATTTCCCCTTTAGAGGTCAATCAGGTGACTGTTCCCACCTCTTCTGAGGAAGGGACAGAAACCTCTGCAGAATTTACAAAACAGCCTTGGTTTGCTGAGGATTGATAGCACTCCGAGCTGAAATTCAATGTTTAGGTGCCTCTTCCTTTTTTTATTTAAACGAAAAGAGGGAGATGTTGTAGTGCGTTCTTATATTTTGTAATACTTTGAAGTAGTTGGTTTTGTATCCCCATGTTTTTCCCAAATGGCTTATCCCAGACTGTACCCCCCCCCCCCCTCCTTTTCCCTCTACTTGTGTTATCCCTTTCCCGGGATAAGATCTCCAAAACCCCCACCCTGGCTCTCTGCCAGTCACCTCGACATCCCAGCCCCCTACCTAGAAGTTTCGGTCCAAGTTGTCGAGTGATTAGCCAGGGGCCAAGGGTCAACCCCCCAAGTCCTGCCCCATACGCTGTTTTGTATGTCTGTCCCCCCAGCACCCATCCCCCAGAGATACCTATTGGTCAGTAGGATTTTATCTATGTTAGTTTCCTCCCCCCTTTAAATGTAAGCTCCGAACATCCCCCAGCGCTCTCGGCAGGAACCCCCTGAGGTATAGGAGCTCCCTCGGGACTCCTTAATAAAACCTTGGAATACCCCCTGCTGGGAGTCGGCCCCTTTCCTCTTCCACCGACGTCTCGGTCGTCTCTGCTGCAACGAAGGCAACCAGCCTGAGTGCCCTCAGCACCCTCGGGGCACAGAGAGTGTCTCCCTGCAGTCGGCCGTGGTGGGGCTACCCCCCCCACTCTCCGCCGACCCGGGTAAGGCCCAGGGACAGTGAGAGGCCTGCAGAGAGACTGGGACAACAGAGTGTCAGTATGGTCCCCATGGTTCCATGAGGTCCAGCAATGTCACAGTGCTCTCCATGATTCCATGAGGCCCCACAGTGTCACAATGGTCCCTTGGTCTCACAGGGCCCCACAGTGTCACAATGGTCCCTTGGTTCCATGGGCCCTGTGCTGCTGCATTCCCCCCTCCCCTTCTCAGGCCACCCTGCCAGCTGAGAAATGCTCCTTGGGACTCGGCCTTGGCCAACAGCCCCTGGGCTCAGCTCCTCTGCAGCTCATCACAAACACTGTCTGCTCCAGGCACTGCTGCTGCCCAACCAGCTCCTGCTTTCTGGAGGAGCAGCCCTGGGAACTGGTTTTGTTCCCTCAGTGGCACAACATCCCTGTTCTCACACTGCCAAAGAAAGCTGTTGATGCCAAGTGTGGCCAGGATGAACCATTGCTGGGACTGAAGCCCCTCTCTTGGGGCCCTGCAAACAGCGCTCCAAAAGGAGCCCTTGGAGCTCTCCTGGGCCAGCGACTCCCTCTGAGTGGGGCCTCTCCCAGCCGGGAACTCTCCCGTTTGCTGCACTCGGGATCCCCAACAACGACGGAGCCTGGGCCGATCCCCCCACTCCTCCAGGCTCAACCCTTCACCCACTGGGGAGATGCCAAAGGATCCTCAGGGAGCATTTCCTGCCCTCAGGGGAATTTCTCCCAGGTACCTTGCACTGACTCTTTGTGTCTGTGTGCACACAGGAGTGCCTGTGCTGGGGAAATGTGGCAGAAATGCTGCTCTCTGAGGGCTTTGAGTGCCTTGGATAGCTGAGTCAGTCAGGCCTGTACGAAATGTTCAGTCATGAGGTATGAACAAAGTTAAATGCTGCTTAGAGTTGTTCTTTTGCTAAGTTGTTATTTTAATGTAAGTTATTAGGCTAAGTTAAATACTGTTAAGTGTTATTCCTCTGTTAAATTGCAAAGTCATAGGTTATAAGTTAGGTTAAATACTGTTAGCTGCTCTTTTTGCCTAAATTGTGACATTTAAGCTATCAGTTACGGTAAAGTCCTGTTAAGTTTGAGCTCTGTTAAACCTTTGGGCTGTCTTCCTTTTATCCTTCCCCTCACTGTCCTTGTGTCACACACACACACACAAAGACAGTTCTCGGTTCATTTCTGGTTTGATTGCCTGCATTTTGTTTGGTTTTGTTGTGGCTTTGTTTCCTTGGTGTGCCTGAAGTGTCCAGTCAGGAGCACAGTGACTCTTGCCAAGGAACTTTGTGCTGCTGTCCCTTAATATTCAATCTGGTTTTTGGTGCTCCCTTGCTGGGGATTTTTTCAGCGCTCTCAAGGCCTCGTAGGTACCAGGGTGAAGGAGCCCTGGCCCAGGCTCTGGCCCTGGGGGACACGGGGACACTGCCGGGGGGTCCCTGTCCCCCTGTGCCACCCCCAGGGCCCCGGCCCCCCGTCCCTGTGTCAGGCTCTGGGGTCGATCTCGTGGAACATCCTCTGGGGGAGGCTGCAGCGCCGGGGGCGCGGGGACCCGGGGGGACAGGGGACCCCGCTGTGCAGGAGCAGGGTTGGACTGCTCTGGGGGGAACTGTGAGGGGGGCCGGGGCAGAGTGACCTCCCCAGGGACCTCACACAGCCCCTGTGATGTCACACAGGCCCCTGTGATGTCACAGAGCCCTGTGATGTCACACAGCCCTCTCTGTGATGTCACACAGTCCCCTATGATGTCACACAGCCTCCTGTGATGTTACACAGTTGCTCTTTGATGTTATAGAAGACTCCGATGTCAAAGAGTCACACTGCGATGTCACAGTTTGTTCTGTGATGTCACAGGCTGCTCTATGATGTTACACAGCCACCTGGTGATGTCACAACCCACTCCCTCATGTCACTGAGCCACCCTCTATGATGGCAAGATCTGCTCTATGGCTTCACACTATGATGTCACAGACAGCTGTGTGATGTCACAACCCCCTCAGTGATGTCCCAAAACCCTCTCTGTGATGCCATACTGCCACTCTGGAATGTGACAACAGGCACTTTGACCTCACAGCCACACCACTCTGTGATGTGATACATCTGCTCTGTGATGACATAGAAGACACTGTGATATCACAAAGTCATCATGTGATGTCACTGTCTGTTCTGTGATGTCACAGCCTACTCTATGATTTTACAGCCGGCCAGTGATGTCACAACTCACTCTCTGATGTCAAAATTCCATCCCCTATGATGGCAGGATCTGCTCTATGTCCTTACCCTTACTCTATGATGTCAAAGATAGCTGTGTGATGTCACAACCCTCTAAGTGATGTGTCCCTATAGAGTGGTCAAGTGCTTGAGGCCAATAGTGCCTGGACAAGAGGCACAGTTCTTTTCTATAGGAAGGAAACCACAGAACCCCAGGGTTTGAAGGCAGGTGAGAAGCAGTCACCAGAGGCCAGGGCCAGCCAGACCTGTCTGTCCCTGCAGCTTTTGTCTGAAAGCAGCCTTTGGATATAAGGGGAGTTTTGTGGGTGGAATTCCATTTCAGCCATGGGTTCCTGGACTGGAATGACAGTTCTCCATAGGAAGGAAAGGACAGAGCCCCAGTGTTCCAAAGGCTGATTAGAGGCAGCCCCAAGGAGGCCAAGGCAGCCAGATCTCTTGTCAGGGAAGAATCCTTGGAGAGACAGAATTTGGGAGGCCAAACCCCACATTTGTGTATTGGGCTCTGGACAAGAAGGACAGTTCTTTTCCATAGGAAGGAAAGTATGGAACCCCAGTGCTTCAAAGGAAGATGAGAGCTGGCCCTCAGGACACCAAGGGAACCTAGATAGTCCTGGCAGCTTTTGTCTGGAGCTGTCCTTGGATTTAAGGAATTCTGGAGGCGAATTCTCAGTTTTGGCCATGGATGCCTGGACTTGAAAGATGTTTTTTTCCATGAGAAGAAAAGCACAGGCCCCCGGTGTTTTGAAGGCAGATGAGAGGTGGCCCCCAAGAGGGCAAGGCCAGCCAGAGCTGTCTGTCCTGGCAGGTTTCATATGGAAATAATCCTTGGATATAATCAAATTTGGAGGAAGAATCCAAATTTCAGCCATCAACCCCTGGAGGAGAAGGACAGTTCTTTCCCACAGGAGGAAAGCATGGAACTCCAGGGTTTCAGGGGCTGATGAGAAGCAACCCTCAATATGCCAAGGTCAGCTGCACTAGTCAGGCAGCCCTCAGGAGGCCCAGCCAGCCAGACCTGTTCCATGTTCTTGGATCCTTGGGGCCCTGCAGCATCACAATGGCCCCTTGGGTCCCATGAGGCCCTGTAGGATCACAACAGATCTTTGTTTCCATGAGGCCCACTGATATAACAATGGTCTCCTTGGCTCCATGGTGGCACAATGGCCGCTTGCTTCCATGAGGCCTTGCAGTGTCAAAATGGTTTCCTTGTTTCCATGGGATTGTGCAATGCCACAATGGGCCCATTGGTTCCATGAGTTCGTGGTCTTAAAATGGCTCCTTGCTTCCATGGGTTCCTCAGGATCACCATGGCCCCTTGGTTCCAAGAGGCCTGGATGTGTTATACTGGCCCCTTGCTTCCACGGGGACCTGCAGTGTCACAGTGGCCCCTTGTTTCCATGAGACCTTGCAGTGTCACAGTGCCAGAATGGTCTCATTGGTTCCATGAAGCCCCTCAGTGTCACAATGGTCTCTTTTGGTTCTGCCGTGTCACAATGGCACCTTGGTTCCGTGAAGCCCTGAAGTACGGAATGGCGCCTTGGTTCCATTGGGCTCCTCCCTGCCACACGAGTTCCCAGTTCCACGGAGCCCTGCAGTGTCACAGTGCTCTCCTTGGTTTCATGGTGCCACTCAGGGTCACAAGGGCCCCTCAGCTCTACAAGGCCCCATAGTGTCACAACTGCCCCTTGCTCCCATGAGACCGTGCCATGTCACAATGGTCTCATTGGTTCCACGAGGCCCTGCAGCTCCACAATGGCCTTTGAAGTGTCACAATGGTCTCAGCAGGTTCCCCGACTGGTTCACAATGGCCTCCTTGGTTCCATGATGCCCCATAGTGTAACAATGGTATCCTTGGTTCCACAGTTAGAATGGCCCCATGGTCTCATGGAGCCCCACAACCCCTTATAGAGCCCCACAGCCCCTTGTGGAGCCCCACAGGGTCACTGTGATCCCCTTGATTCCATGAGGCCCTGCTGTGCTACAATGGCTCCTTGGTTCTATGAGGCCCTGTGGTGTCACAATGGCCCCTTGGTTCCAGTGAGTCCCCAAATGTCATATCAGTCTCCTTGGTTCTATGAGGCCCCACAATGTCACAATGGACTTTTTGTTCCATGAGCTTTTGTACTGCCAAAACCAGACAACAACAGTCCCCTTGGTTCCACGGTGTCACACTGGACCCTTGGTTTTTTTGGGACTCACAGTGTCAGAAGGGGCTCCTTGGTTCCATGAGGCCCTGCAGAGCCCCTTGATTCAACAGGGCCTCAAAGTGTCATCATGGCCTCCAGGATTCCATGAGGCCCCGCAGTGTCACAATGGAGCTTTGGTTCCATTTGTGCCAGCACTGTTCCATGAATCCTTAATTCCATGGGGCCCTGTAGTGTCACAATGGACTCCTTGGTGCCACACAGTGTGACAACTGCCCCTTGGCATGCCAACGCTCCATGGTACCACAATGATGCCTTGCTTCCAAGAGGCCTTGTAGTGTCACAATGACCCCTTGGTTCAATGAGGCCTTTGGTGTCACCATGGTCTTCATGATTCCATAAGGTCTTGCAGTGTCACAACAGACCATTGGTTTCACTGAGCCCCACAGTGTCACTGTGGTCCCCTTGGCTCCACAAGGCTCTGAAGTGCCACAAAGGCCCTTTAGTTTCACAAGGCCTCAAAGTGTAAAAATGGCCTCCATGGTTCCATGAGGCCCTGCTGGGTCCCAATGGACCTTTGGTTCCATGATGCCCCAGAGTGTCACAATGGTATCCTTGGTTCCTTGGACCCTTCATCCCATGGAGACCCCCAGGGTTCACTGTAGTTCCCTTGACTCCATGAGGCCCTGCCAGTCTATAATGGCCCTTTGGTTCCAGTGGGTCCTAAAGTGTCAGTCTCCATTGTTCCATGAGGCCCCACAAAGTCACTGTGGTCCCCTTGGTTCCACTGGCCCCACAGTGGAACAATGGACTCTCTGTTCCATGAGGTTCCCCAGTGACAATGGTCTCCTTGGATCCGCAGTGTCACAGTGGCCCCTTGACTCCATGTGGCCATACTGTGTCACAATGGCTCATGGTTCCATGAGGCCACAGAGTTTAACAAGGGACCCTTGGTTCCATAAGGCCTTGCTGTGCCACAATGGATTTCTGGTTCCATGAGCTTTCACACAGCCAACAGCATCTCCTTGGTTCTGCAGTGTCACAATGGACCCATGATTCCACAAGGCCTTGATGAGTCAGAATGGCCCCTTGGTTCCAAGAGGTTTCTCAGGGTCACAATGGTGTTCTTGGATCTGCAGTATCCCAATGTGGTGTATCACAATTGGTTCAATGTAGCCCCAATGTGCCAAAATGGATTTTGGTTCCATGGGGTTCTGCAGAGTCACAATGGACCCTTTGTTCCATGAGTTTGCACAGTGTCACAGCTGACTCCTTGTTCTGTGAGGCCTTGCTGTCACCAAATCTCTGAAATATCAGAATAAGGCTCCTTAACACTAATTTCCTATTTAAGAGGGTATCATTTATTCAGGCCTGAGGTCTAGTGAGGGATAGCCCCAATCTTATGTGGACATGTAATTCTACCGGCATTGCTAAATGTGTATTACAATTTACTCATTACCATAAAACCCACCCCAAGTTCCCAGTTTCAGTCCTTTTTTTTTTTTGCCACTACATTCTTGACCCAGATGTCTTCCTGTCTTCCAGACATCCTTGCTGGGAAAGCAGCCCCTGCATGCCTTGTTCCTGTGCTAAAAGTTCACAGGCACAGTAAAAATTGATTTAACCCTTTTGGTATCAAGGCTAAGGCTTTGTGTGGGCAGGCAGAGGCAGGCAGGAGGCAGAGCTGTCAGCAAAGGAAGGGCCCAGCCAGGTGGGGCAGCTGGGGGATGCCCACAGCCTGCAGGGACAGAGGCGCAGGGCAGGGACACCGTAGGACAGCCTGGGCTGCACAGGGCACAGGGATGGGCAGCAGCTGCAAGACAGCCCTGACAGAGCCAACTTGGGCAGCACTTTGGCCATGACAGACACAAAGCGCACCAAAGCCCCAGAGGGTCATTACAGTCCTTGTGCTGTGTCTGTGCTGCTGAGCTGGGCCGGGCTCCTGGCCCAGAGGCAGCTGCTGGCAAGGGCAGCAGAGCTGCAGAGAGACAGCTCTGGCCAGGAGCAGCTCCTGGGCACAGCCCAGCAGGGCTGGGGCACTGCCAGGGCCCCTCAGGGACACCAGCAGGGCACAGACAGAGCTCCCAGGGGCTCAGCACTGGCAGGGGCTGTGGCATGTCCCAGAGGGGGCTGTGTCACAGCAGCTCCTCTGTGCCTGTGTCATGGAGGCACAGAGCAGCTGGGATGTCAGCAAGGGGCTGTGTGACAGCACAGAGTGGGCTGTGTGAGGTCACAGATTGGGCTATGACATCACAGAGTTTGTTGTATGTGGTCATTTAGCAGCTACAGCAACATAGCGGGGATTCTGTGACATCACAGAGCAGGCTGTGACATCATGGCACGGATGTATGGCATCATAGAGCTGGCTGTGAGGTAAAAGTGTGTACTGTGACCTTACAAGTGTCAGTATGACATCACAGAGAGGGTTTTGTGATATCACTGAGGGGGTTGTGATATCACACATCCGTCTGTGACATCATAGGGTAGGGTGTGAGGTCATAGAACAGATCCTGCCATCATAGAGGGTGGCTCTGGGATATCAGAGAGAGGGTTGTGACATCACTGCCTGGCTGTGTAACATCATAGAGCAGCCTGTGACATCACAGTACAAATTGTGGAATCACAGGGTGACATTTTGACATCACAGAGTCTTCTGTGACATCACAGTGCTGCTGCATGACATTCTGGGGTGACATCCCAGAGCTGGCTCTGTGACATCACAGGTTGCTGTGTGACATCACAGGGGCTGTGTGAGGTCACTGGGGAGGTCACTCTGCCCCGGCCCCCCTCACAGTCCCCCCAGAGCAGTCCAACCCTGCTCGTGCACAGCGGGGTCCCCTGTCCCCCAGGGTCCCCCCGCCCCCGGTGCCGCAGCCTCCCCCAGAGGATGTTCCACGAGATCGACCCCAGAGCCTGACACGGGGATGGGGGCCCGGGGCCCAGGAGGTGGCACAGGGGGACAGGGACCCCCCGGCAGCGTCCCCATGTCCCCCAGGGCCAGAGCCTGGGCCAGGGCTCCTTCACCCTGGTACGAATGATGGCTTTAGAGTGCTGAAAAAATCCCCAGCAAGGGAGCAGTAAAAACCAGATTTAATATTAAGGGACAGCAGCACAAAGTTCCTTGGCAAGAGTCACTGTGCTCCTGACTGGACACTTCAGGCACACCAAGGAAACAAAACAACAAAAAAACCAAACAAAGTCCAGGCAATCAAACTAGAAATGAACTGAGAACTGTCCCTGTGTGTGTGTGACACAAGGACAGTGAGGGCAAGGATGAAAGGAATATGGCCCAAAAGCTTAACAGAGCTCAAACTTAACAGGACTTAACTTATACCTTAATCTTAACTGATACCTTCATTTTCACAATTAAGCAAAAAACAGCATTTAGCAGGATTTAATCTAACTTATAACCTATGACTTTGCAATTTAACAGAGGATTAATATTTAACAGTATTTGACTCAGCTTATAACTTATACATAGCAACTTAGGGAAACAACAACTCTCAACTCTTAGCGGTGTTAAGCTTCACTTAGACCTCGTGACTAAGGCAATGTAGGTAAGGTTAAGACATCCTGGCCACACTTGGCACCAACAGCTTTCTTTGGCAGTGTGAGAACAGGGATGTTGTGCCACTGAGGGAACAAAACCAGTTCCCAGGGCTGCTCCTACAGAAAGCAGGAGCTGGTTGGGCAGCAGCAGTGCCTGGAGCAGACAGTGTTTGGGATGAGCTGCAGAGGAGCTGAGCCCAGGGGCTGTTGGCCAAGGCCGAGTCCCAAGGAGCATTTCTCAGCTGGCAGGGCGGCCTGAGAAGGGGAGGGGGGAATGCAGCAGCACAGGGCCCATGGAACCAAGGGAGCATTGTGACACTGTGGGGCCCTGTGACACCAAGGGGCCATTGTGACACTATGAGGCCCCTGGAATAAGCAAAGCATTGTGACACTGTGAGGTCTCATGGAACCAGTGCGACCATTGTGACCCTGGGAGTCCCCACAGAACCAAGAGCACCATTGTGATACTGTGGGGCCTTGTTAAACCAAGAGGCCTTTATGACACTGCAGGGCTGCATGGAACCAAAGGTCCATTGTGACATGTGGGGCCTTGTGTCATCATTGGTCCATTGTGACACTGTGGAGCCAAAAGAGACCATTGTGACACCACAAACCCCCAGGGTCCAAAGGTCCATTGTGACATTGCAGGGCTCATGGAACCGAGGAGTCCCATGTTCATTGTGGGGCCTGGGGAACCACAGAGACCATTGTGACACTACAAGGCCTCATGGAATCATTGGGACCATTGTGACACTTTTTTATGAAACCTTGGGGCCACTGGGACACTGTGGAACCCAATCGAAAGAAGGGTCTATTGTGACACTGCTGGACCCCATGGAATCAAGTCACCATTATGACACTGCAGGGCCCCATGGGTCCAAGGAGCCATTGTGACACTATGGGCGCCATAAACCAAAAGAACACAGAACAGGTCTGGCTGGCTTGGCCTCCCAGGGGCCACCTGACTGGTCCAGCTGACCTTGGCATGTTGAAGGTCTCTTCTCATCTGCTCTGAAGTACTGGGGTTCCATGTTTTCCTTCCCAAGGGAAAAGAACTGTCCTTCTTCTCCAGGCACCCTTGGCCAGAATTGGGAATTCCACCTCCAAATTTCCTTATATCCAGTGATTGTTCCCATAGGAGTATTGCCAGGACAAGTCTGGCTGGCAGTTGTTTCACAAGGGTCACCTCCCATCTGTCCCTTAAACCCTGGGGAAGGCTGCGTGCTTTCCTTCCTATATAAACGAATTGTCCTGCTTCTCCAGACATCCATGGCCAAGACTGGGTTCCACCTTCCCTAAATCCAACAACTGCTCCCAGACAAAATCTGCCATTACTGACAAGTCTGCCAGACCTTGGCCTAGTGAGGCTCTCACGTGCCTTCCAAACACTGGGACTCTCTGCTTTCCTTCCTATAGGAAAGAACTGTTCTCCTCCAGGTACCCATAAGTAGAATTTGGATTGCACCTCCAACATTCCCTGTTGTGAGAGTCTGGCGGAGATTGTCAGCTCAAAACATTTTGTGTGGAGGAGAGGAAGGGGCAGGTCCAGCCTTGCCCTGCCCTGGAAGCCCAATCCCCCCAGAGCCTCTATCCCAGCCCAGCAGTAGCTGCCAGTCCCTGGCACAGCACAGGCAATGCTCCACAGCCACCTCTGCAGCCCCAGCCCAGCTCCTGAGGGACCAAATGAGCCCAAGCCCCACCTGGGGGAAGGGCCCAGGGAGACCAAGGGGTATTGAAGGCTGACCACAAGGCAAGCACACATCCTGACCCTGGATCCACTTGGAATTTCCATCTGAACAGTGCTGGAATCCAGGAGTTGGTAGCTGTGTGTGTGCTTCTCTGTATCTTTTATGTCTTTCTCTCTTTATGTGTATTCTTCTTCTATTTCTGTGCTCCTGTAAATTTTGATTAACATTAAATTGAACAGGCTTAGAATTTGTGAAGTTGAATGGGCCAAATCAATGCTTTAAAAAGTGTTTTTGTTGGTTGAATGTTTGTCATAATTTGATATGAAAAGAATTTTAAAACGTAATATGAAAATTTTTGTGCTACTGCCAATCTGTTAAACCACTGAGATACTGAACATGCCTCTGTGAAACACAAATGTTAAAGATGAAAAAACCCAGGAACCTCCTCTTTCTTTCCCAGTCAACAAAGAAGCAGCAAGCCCTGGCCCTGGTCCCCATCTCAACCAAACCAAAGCAAACCAAAGCAAAGCAAAGCAAAGCAAACCAAACCAAACCAAGCAACCCTGCCATGGGCTGAGCCCCTTCGCCCCTCCCCAGGCTGCCCGCCCCCATTGGCCCCATTCTGACCAAACCAAACCCCAACAACTCCCAAACAGGAAAACAAAAGAGGCTACAAAACCCCAACCAGAACAAAGCCAGCCACAGCTATTAAAATCTTACTATCAAGTCCCCTCCATCCAACACAACTAAAATTAAAAACCCCTACAACCCATACAAAATAACCCTACAACTAAAAACTTAAACATAACAAAAGCCAAAAACCAGCAATAAAACAAATCCTAACACAACCCCACCACAACTTCCACCACAAGTTACCGGCAGGTCAGTTGTTAACCCTTTCAATACTTCAATCATCCCTCGGGTAAAAGAAAAAAACAAAATATGAACATATAAAAAAATACAAGCATATAAAAAAAACCATAAAATCATCAAAGTCAGTAAAGAAGAAATTAAATCCCAAATAAAAAAGAAGAAAAAATATCTTAATCTTAAAACTAAAATCCTCCTATAAACTACAAAGAGAAAACTCTTTTTCTTTATAACACATAAAACTATAAAATATTCAAATTAATTTCAAACAAAAACCTGCATACTAAAATAAACAAATGTTAAAATAACTGTAATTTCATAAAAAGTTTAAATAGGGGGGGGGGGAAGTAATCCAGTATCTCCAAGAGAAGATCTCTATACCCTAAAATAAAAATAATTTTAAAAGTAAATAAGAAAAACTTATAGCTTTAAATAACTCATCTTTAAAACAAAACCCCATAAGTCAACATGGCCCATCAACAAGCTGTGAAAAAGCTTGTAGCAATAAAAACAACTTCACAATAACAAAGTTCCCCAGACACATGTTATCCAGGACAAAATTAAGAACCCCAAAAAAAATTTTTTCCTCTTGTAAAAAAATCTCCATAACCTTAACAAGAAAAACTTCTCTCCCTAAGTAAACTAAAAAAAGACTATTCTTGAAACAGCAAACTAACTAGAAATTTTAAATTTACTTTCTTTATATTGTCAGTAAAAAGAAAAAAATTGAAAACAAAAAAAAAAGTGTTCTGAAGAGTTTATTTTATTTCTTACTACCCTTTTTCTTTTTTAATTTCTATTTAATAAAATTTTATTTATACCCTTTTGGAATTTTAGGCCTACTTGACCATTCTCATATTCCTATCTCAAAACAAAATAAACACATTAATAATTAACCGACACTATAACCCGCCACACTCATCAATACATTAATTAGGAAATCTCAACATTAGAAAAATCTTAAATAAAAAAAACAAAACTACTACAATGTCATAATAAATCTTTTGCCAAAGTTTCTCTGATTTTCTAATGCTCCCAGTAAAGGCTGTTTGGTTGTTTTGAGCTCCTGAGAATCTCTTGTTGGTATTTCCCCAGGGAGTCCAACTCAGAGTACACAAACAATTGTAATTCCTTTTAAATGTCTCCTTGAGTGAGTTTTTTTGGATGGGGGTCAGGGCTTGTGTGTCCTGCTTGGCCCAGCCCAGGCAGGGCTTTCCCAGCCACATTCCACACTCCATTGCCCAGCTGGAGCCGCTGGTGCCTCTGAGTTGTGCTGCCCCAGCCCCAGGGACGCTCTCCTTGTCTGCCCATTCCCCCACGGTCTCTGGGCAGGGATGGCCTCACTGGGGGCTGCTGACATCCTCAGCAACTTGGAGGCTGCTGCTGAATTTCCCTGCTCCAGAGGCTTGTTCAGCCTTCAGCTCTTCAGTGCAGGAATTCAGGGTCCCAGGGCTCATTAACACTGAGAACACCTTAACAAGCCAAGCCTCTGGGAGTAATTTGATTTCAGTTTCCAAATCTTGTATGGTTAATAAGAGAGATTTCAGAAGTGCATTCAACTGAATATGTTCGATTTGAAAAGACAGTGAAAAAACATTTTTCAGGTCCTGTTTTAAGTACATTTTTTCCCCTGTTAATAGCAATCTCCAATTGACACTGAATCCAAGTGCCTCCTCATGCAGTTTGAATAGGTGTGAAAATCAAGACCCTTCATGGCTGACAATCAATCAGACTCTGTCCCTACCCCCAGCCCACCATTTCCCCCATCCCAGCCCTGGCACTCAGAGCAGCCTTGTGCAAATCTGAGTTCCCTCCAGCCCAGGCTGCACCTGCAGCTTTCAGCTCCTTGGCTCCAACTTCCACCTGCTTTCCTTGCAGAAGGAGCTGCCCGAGACACAGAGGGATGTTCATTTCTTGTCAGCCAACAACGCCAAGGGAAGGCACAGCTCCATCAAATGCAAGTCATTCTTCTCTCTGGCTCTGCCCTGCACCTGATTCCCACAGCCTGTCCTGTTTCCTTTGTCCCTGCATTTCCAGGGACTTTCTGGCTGTGGAGGGAGGTCCAAGTGCAGCCACTGGAGTGGGAACCACAACTCATCAGGTTTGTATCCTTTGAGGAAGCAGGAACTGGTGAGACTCAGATTCAAAGAAAGTTTTTTCCTCATGGCCAGTATAAAAAATGTGAACATGATAAAATTTAAGAAACCTCAAAACTCTTCCCTCAGCTCCTTGTGATATCATAGCAACATCTGGTATGTTCACCACCCTCAAGGCATTTCCATACAGGAAAGATTTTAGACAGAGACATTAGAAGGGGTGATATAAAAGATAAAAATACAACTAAGATGCTGACTAAGGTGTTATTTTAACTTCTGAAAGATTGGGCAACTCCCTGAAGCTCAAAGCATGAAGCCAGTCAAGGGAGATGCATTGGAATGACCTGAGAAGAGCTGCAGGAGGAAGTCTGGGAGCAATGGAAAGGACAAAGATCCAGCGGCTCTAAATGAAGAGATGTCTGTAGACACGGCCATTTAAACAGGACAGCTGAAAACACATGAAGGAAGAGGGTCATGAAATATTAGACTGAATGTTGGTAGCAAAGGCAGAGGAGAAGATCAGTTTTTCTTCTCCTGCCATCAGTAGAAGAATCCAGTAGATCCAGGAAATTCGTGTTCCTGGTGGGAAAATATTGCCATATCTCAAAGGTACTCGAGTGACCCACATAAAAAAGATTTGCTTGTATAATTATGAAACTAACAGGTATTAACATCTGTGCCCCTTTCTAGGCAGACATCAGCTGTGTGCCCATGAACAGGCAGTGCCACTTGTGCCCTGAGGTGCCCAGCTGGGATTGGATCTCTCTGAGAGCACCTGAGGGAGAGCAGAGCACCTTGCAAGCTGCAGGTCCCTGACAGCCCCTCAGGGCTCCTGTCCCATCAACATCTGCTCTGCTCCAGGCTGAAACAGGGCCCAGCATGGTGCTGGGATCATCAGAGAGCTGAGATGTGTGCTGGAATTCAATGGCCTCCCCATCCCGCAGCAGCCCTGCATTTCCCTGCTGCAGCCTTGGTCTCCAGCCCAGCCATGGAGGCTCTTTGGGCTCTGGAGTGTTGCTGCAGCCCCCAAGGGCAGCTGGGCTCTGCCTTTGGCACAGTCAGGCCTGGCCAGCACAGGCCATGCTCAGCAATTGCTTGTGTGTGCCTGGCCTTGCTGTCAGCCCCGGCAGCGGCTGCGTGGCCCCTTTGTGGCCCTGTGCTGGCCCAGCCATGGTGGCCCAGCCCCTGTGCAAGCCCAGCCCAGGGCAGGAGCATTGCGGCTGGGAACGGCCCCTGTGCCGTGGTGCCCACAGCAGCCTTGGGGCTCTGTGCCCCATGGCCTCCCTGCTGGGCAGCCTCTGCCAGCTCCTGCAGAGCCCCTGGCACCTGTGGGGCTGCACAGACAGCCCTGCCCCGGGCTCTGCCGGCCTCTGGGCCAGCAGAGAGGCAGCCAGGGCTGGCCATGGCCGGGAACAGGCCCTGAGCCCTGCAGGAGGAGGGAGCTGGGCCACAGCCAAACTCAGCCCAGGCCAAAGCTGGGCTCAGCAGCCAGGGCTGCCAACACATGGGCACAGAGGCTGGCACTGACAAATGTCCTGGGCCCCCTCCCTGCTCTGCCCATGCCACCAAGGGCACAGAGCAGCCTCCTCTCTGGGCCACTTTGCCTGTTTGCAATGCCTTGCACAGGTGCTGGCCCTGCCCCACAAGGCCTGGCCTGAGTCCTGCCCCTGCACGCTCAGCCAGGCTGAGATGGACACTGATGGTTTCTGGGCCAGGCTCTCGGAGCCCAGCCCAGCTCCCTGCAAGCTCTGCCAGCTGCCCTGAGCTCTGGGCAGCACCAAGGGCCTCTCTGAGCCCAGCCCAGCCCAGCCGGCTCTGGCCCCACAGCTCTGCTCAGCCCAGGCTGCTCTGGGCACTGGCCCCACGGCCTCAGCCCCTGCCAAGGCCACAGCAGCAGCTGCAGCTGCCACAGGACTCAGCCCCAGCCATGGGGGAAGGTGCTGGGCCAAGGCCAAAGGAGGCTCCCTGGCTGCCCTGCTCCCCTCGGGCTGAGGTGCTGAGAGCTCTGCAGCCCCTGCTGCCATCCCATCTGCCCAGGGCAGCACAAGAGCCCCGGCCTTGGGGCCCTCAAGAGCTGCTCCTGCTCCAGGCCCAGGGCCCATGCCAAAGCTGGGACAGCAGCCACAAAGCTGTGCCCATTGCTGTTCATTGCTGCCCTGATAGGGATGGATCCTCAGCCACTTGGAGGTTGCTGATGAATTTCACTACTCCAGAGGCCTCTTCTTTCTTGAGCTCTTCAGTTCAGGAGTTCACTGAAAAAGGCTCAGAAAGATTTGTTCTAAAGACCCAAACAAGAAAAACCCCATTGAATAATTTTAGTTTTCAATTCTTCTGTGGTTAATTATACACATTTCAGAATTGTATTCAAAGTGAATCTGCTATGTTGAAAAAAAAAAGTAGAGAGAACTGTTTTATCCTGGTTTTTTCCCTGTTTATAGTTTGGTATCAGCAATTTTCAATTGATATTGACCCCCAGCAACATCTAATGCAGTCTGAATAGATAAGATCAGGACCCTTCACGGCTGACAATCAATCAGACTTTGTCCCCACCCTCTCCCCACCATTTCCCTCATCCAACCCCTGGCACTCCTATGGATCAGGAATGGTGTGGCCAGCAGGACCATCACACTAGGATCTTTTCTCCTGAGAAGCTGGGAAGCTTCAGCTTTTCCATGTTTTGCTACTTTGGAATGCGATTTAGAAAATTGTTTACGCCCCAGGTGAAATTGTTCCTACTTGATGACCAATCACACATCCAGCCCATTTTATCATCATTCCATTCCTTTACTTCCTAGCCTTTGGATGAAATCCTTTCTTCTATTCTTTTAGTATGGTTTTAATATAGCATTTCTTTTAATATAATATATATCATAAAATAATAAATCAGCCTTATGAAACATGGAGTCAAGATTTTCATCTCTTCCCTCGTCCTGGGACCCCTGCAAACACCACCACAGAGGACCAGGGCAGTGATTCTTCCCCTGTGCTGGGAACTGGTTGAGCAGCACCTCGAGTGCTGTGTCCAGTTCTGGGCCCCCCAATTTAGGAAGGACATGGAGGGGCTGGAGCGTGTCCAGTGAAGGGCAACAAGGCTGGGGAGGGGTCTGGAGCACAAGTCCTGTGAGGGAGCTGGGGTTGTTTATCCTGGAGAAGAGGAGGCTCAGGGGAGACCTCATAACTCTCTACAACTCCCTGACAGGAGGGTGCAGCCAGGTGGGGGTCGGGCTCTTTTCCCAGGAACAGGGACAGGACAAGAGGACACAGCCTTGAGCTGCACCAGGGTCATTTAGGCTGGAAATTAGGAAATATTTTTCACACAAAGGGTGATTGGGCATTGGAATGGGCTGCCCAGAGAGGTGGGTGAGTCACAGTCCCTGGAGGTGTTTAAGGATAGACTGGATGTGGCACTCAGTGCCATGGTCTGACTGACAAGGTGGTGTTGGGTCCCAGGTTAGACTTGATGCTCTTCAAGGTCTTTTCCAGCCTGGCTGATTCTCTGATGATTGTGACACTGCAGGGCCTGGGGAAGCAAGGGGCCATTGTGACACTGCGGGGCCTGGTGGCACTAAGAGGACCATGGTGACACTGTGTGCGACATGGCAGCACAGAGCCAAGGGGCCAGGGTGACACTGTGGGGCTGAATGGAAGCAAGGAGTCCATGCTGACAGTTTGGGTTCTGCTGGAACCAGGATTTCCCTCTGCTCTAGTGCAGTTCACTAGGTAGGTTTCTTGCTACAGCTATGGAGAAATATTTCAATGAGCTTCTAGGAAATACATATTTCTATTTGAAAGGGTGCCTTGTAGTGCTGTCCTATTACACAAGAGGTGATTGCAGCATTCTGTGACTGATATTGATCCAGGGACTCTCCTAAGGAGGTCCAGGCTGCTCAGAGAAGCTGTGCCTTGAAGTCTGACCCAGTGTGGACAACCTTGCTCCACATTCCCCAACCCCATCCTGTCTCTCCTCACTCACCTGGGACCTGCTTTGCTTGGAGAACTGGCTGCACAAAGCCAAAGAGCGGCTTTGCTTCTTTTATTTTTTCAAGCAATCTAAAACTCTTTGAGTTTCCCTGTTGAAAACAGACACCCTCCTCAAGTGTGTGCCAAGCCCAAGGTGCCACCGAGACCACTCCAGACCTGCCTGGGCCAGCTGTGAGGGTGGATCATCATCCCAACCTGCACTGAGCCATGGCAAGGGACTGTTGCCATGGACACTGCACTGACCCCACTGCTGGCTTTGGCTGCCATGGCAACCCCCATCAGTTCAGGTTTCCTTGGAAAGCAGCCCAAGGAGCCATTTCTGCAGCCAGGTTCCATGGCCCCTTGCCTGCAGAGCTGTTGCTGCCCTGGGCTGCCATGGCAACCCTGAGGACAAAGCGGTGCCGGGGCTGTTCCAGGTACAATTGCAGTGACACTCGTTGGTGCCACCAGGTGCCATGGCAACGGCCACAGGGACCCGTTCCTTAGATTGGTGCCAAGGCAACCAATGCCCGGAGCCGGACCTTGCTCAGGGCTGGTGTCAGTGCCCAGGGCCAGAGGGGATCCCTTGCTGGGGGCTGTGCCATGGCCACCTGCCCTGTGCCGCGCTGGCCGCTCGGGCACCAGGAACCAGCAGCCAAGGGCACTGACAGGGCCAAAGGCCAGGTCAGCCAGACAGAAAGGGGCAGCGCTGGGCACTGTTTCCATGGCAACCGGCACTGGGGGGGACACCTGGGTCACCTGGCCTGGCAGTTGCCATGGAAAGCCCTGGCAGGCACTGAGGGCACAGCCCCTGGCACTGAGACACTGCTGGGCCGGGTGCTGAGCACAGCGCTGAGCACGCAGAGATGGTTTTGTTCTTGCTGAGCTGCAGCACAGCCAAGGCCTGTCCTGCCCCTCGTCCAGCCACGCTGGGGAGGGGCTGGGGCTGCGGGGGAGCTTGGCAGGGGACACAGCCAGGACAGGTGACCCCAACTGACCCCGGGCACACCCCAGACCAGAGCACATCATGCTCAGGGTATGAAGGGGGGGAACAAGGAGGAAGGGGGAATTTTGGAGGGAGGGTTTCTGCCTTGCCAGGTAACACTTAGGCAAGAGGGGGCCCTGTTTCTCCAGTGGGCAGGGTCACTACCAAAGACACAGACACCAACTTAAGGAATTGTGGCATTTATATCATGCACAGCTGCAAAGAATTACAAAAGGATAAGCTCAGCAAAGCACATCATCATTAGCAAAGAATTACAAAAGAAGCTCAGCAATCCATCAGAACTCATCATTACATTTGGATGACAAACCCCTTGGTGAAACACTAGAGGTGTTTGTGGCAGAAAAAGATTCTGGCTGACTATCAAGGTACAACTTACAGACACCTGTAGTACTTTAGTGACACCGTTCTTCATCCATTTTTCTCAATCTCATCCGAGTTAGGAACAAGAATTCCGTTGTCCATGGAGCTGGCACCATGGTAATTCCAGAATAATGGCCCCAGGCCCTTTGCTGTTCAGCTTTACCATGCTGTCTGTGGCTAACAAGGCCTGGGGGGGCCCTTTCCCCTCGGGCTGGAAGGGGCCGGGTCCCAGTCCCTGAGGGGCACCCGGGCTCCTGGATGCAATTCCTGTGCAAGTCCCTCAGTGTCACAGCAGCCTTCCCATGGAGCCCCGTGGATCAGAGCATTTCCCAAAGGGGCCCTTGGGGCAAACAGGGAGATTTGGTCTGGCAGGATGTGGAAAACAATATCCTGTAAGATCTACTTGTTCTCACACAGAACACTTGGCTGCAGGGACACATTCCCATTGTTCCTGCCCAGGTTTCAGGACTCAGAGTTGTCTTTCCCAGGAGCTGCTCCTTCAGCTGCCTCGGGAGGGCCATTTGGCCTCTGGACCCACACTCTGGCTCCATTATTAGGCCTGCTGGATCCAAACCCTTTATCTCCACAAACGGTGGTGATTGCAGGTGGATCTCCTTTCTTCACAATCCTTCTTAAAATTGCAATATTGATAATTGTGCTACCCTGTCATGGATTTGAATAATCCCATCTTGTTCACCGTTGTTTAACAGAATTACTGTAATTTCTCCCTTATATCTGCAACAATAATTCCTCCTCTCATGACAGGAACACTTTGCAAGGCCAAGCTCAAGTGAGCAGTTATCAAACCAAAGTGTCCTGGAGGAATCTGAATTCCTGTTTCAGTATTGATAGCTCTCATTTGCTTTGAATTTCTCCTAATTAATTCCAATGCATGAAGGCTCAGCCCTGCAGCCTCTGGGCTGGCCCTGCCAGGGGCCATCACAGCCAGAACAATTTCCCAGGCAGCCCAAGTCTCACTGCCCATGGTTGGATTTGCAAATGGGGGGCAGCCGTGCACAGCCAGGGGGTTTCCATTTCCCCAGTGGGCCATTGTTAAGGGCATGGAGCACATCTGGGAGATGGGTTCTCCATGGGCAAAGGTTCCCATCTCCTCATTTTTTCAACTGCTTTTTAAACAACCCCTTCACCCATGCAACCAATCCTGCAGCTTGTGCATAGTCTGGCACATGAAAAACCCTGCAGGCTTAATCACTGAATTTTTCACAGGAACAGACAAAGCACTCTGCATCACAGTATCAGCACACCCTGTAAAAACAGCCAATTTCCTCCCTTCCTCCTTTTTTCACTGTATACAATCTCACAAAGTTGACCACTGACATCAGGGTCCTGGCCAATCCTGTTCTGTAGGGTATTTAGTGTTACATCCCTGAGCAGCCAAAGCCACCAAATTACTATTGTCAGCACTACTTCACATTATTATAATTTTATATGTAAAGAGTGATATAGATATATATATAGAAATATATATTTCAGGTCTTATTATCCTATAAATATATATATATAGTATTTTATTATATTGATATTTCACTTGCACAAATGCATCTGAGCTCAGGATTAAAACCTTGTCTTGCTCCATGTGGGAGCATTCCAACAATAATTGTTCCTTCTGAAGGTGCTGTTTCCAATGTACTCTTAACAAATTCATCTTTGTCTGCCCAAACCCACAAGTTCTTTTCCTTTTCCATGTGCAATTTTTGGATGCATTTGAAGCCATCCAGGGGTGCAGCCTCTTTTACCCGACTGCCCCACTGCTCCCACAGGGCTCCAACCTCAGCCCACTCCAGAGCCAGGGAACTCCAGGGAAGGGCTTCCCATCTGGGAATTTCTGATGGCACTGATTCCTCACATTGACACTGAACAAGTGACATTTTGTTGGGATCTGGCCAGACTGGGCCAGTTTTGTTTTACCAGTGGGCAGGGTCAGCACCAAAGACACAGACTCCAACTGAAGGAATCAGTGTCATTTCCTGCAGCTCAAAGCAGCAAAGAATCTCAACAGGAGCAGCTCAGCAATGCACCCAACCATCCCCACCAAAGATTGCCTGCAGTGATTGAGAAAGATCCAGCCCCAGTTACCCTCAGCCTTTACCATCGCCCAGACCCACACAGCAGCTGGGGAAGCTGTCACAGCCAAGGGCTGCAGAGCCACTCCTGGGCACTGGCAATTCCTGCAGGTGCCTCCAGCCACAGGTGAGGCTCCAACCCCGCTGGGAGAGGGCCCAGCTCTGACAGTGCTGAATGGACAAACTGACAGCACTTCTAGTGTGGCAACATCTGCTTTCATCCTCCTCTTGGGTCCCTCCCAAAGCCTGGCCAGGGCCCCAGGAGGAACCAAGGGAAGTGACTTTGACCATTCAGCCCCAAACAAGGCCAGATGTCAGATTTCATGGCCTTGTCCGGCTTCTAAATACACAAAGGTCAATACATGTTTCACTAATGAGTGGCTACATCTATCACAGTGCCAATGACCACGCATATTTCATTAGGGAGCAGATACAAAGATAACCTTTGGCTGGAAGGTTCATCCAGAGGCCACCTTGGGCTCTGGGCCTGCTGTCCAGGCCTCACTCAGGGCTGCTGTCCAGGCCTTGGCACTTCAGGGACGTGGTTTAGTGCTGGGCTTGGCACTGCTGGGTGAGCGGCTGCACTGGGTGAGCTCAGAGGGCTTTTCCAACAGAAAGGATTCTGTGATTCCATGATTCTATCCACTGCATTCAGCTGGGTCCATGTTAGCAGCATTCATTTGCTCAGAAAGTCTCCTCTTGCCCAGCTCCTGTGGCCTGAGGCTTCAGCTCCTTCAGCTCCTGGTGCTGAGCTGCTCATGCTGAACGAGACGACTCGGAGAGAAGAACACAGTCCATGCAATTCCTTCTGGGACACGGAGAGGGGAGGCTGTGCAAACAGGAGCATTGTTTGCTGTGGCCTCCTCTCTGCCCTTCACGCCTTTCAGCGCTTTGAACCAGCCCAGAGCTTTCTCCAAGAGTGCAATGGAGCAGCTGTTCCTGCTCCTGGCTCTGGCTCTCTCCAGTCTCTGCCCTTGCATGCTTCTGTCCCTCATGCTGTGCCCTCTGTTCCCCCAGGGCTGGCTAGCTGCTGCCCAGGACTGTGGCACTGGCACAGATCCAGTGCTCCAGACCCTCCTTCCTGTGCCCTTGGAGCTGCCTGGGCACAGCAGCCTTTTCCATCTGCAAGCTCCCCATGGACAGGGAGTGCCCAGCTCCGTTCCCTGCACAGCCTCCAGGAGCCCAGGGCTGCCATCTCAAGTCCCTGCTGGCACTGGGGGCTCCCAGGTGCCTCAGGCTGCTGTGACACCGCTGCACACGGGAGGGAACAGGGGCAGGGGCTGTGCTGAAAGTCAGCTCCATCTGCTGCTGCTGCTGCTGCTGCTGCTGCTGCTGCTGCTGCTGCTGCTGCTGCTGCTGCTGCTGTGGGGTCATTTGTGCAGCCCTGGCCCAGAGTCAGGGATCAGATGCTGCCAGTCTCTTCCAGCCCTGGCTGCTCAGAGTTTGGGCCTTGGAGCCTCAGGTGGGCAGAGGCAGCTGCTCCTGGTCCCTCTGTGTGCCCGTGTTCAGCAGTGCTGCTCCATCAGGCTGTGCCCAGCAACAGGGAAAAGCCTCAGCCCTGCAGGGCCAGGAGCTGCCGGGCTCTGCCTGAGCAGCTCAGCCAGCAGGAAGGGAGCTGCTCCACACGGGAACCAGGAGCAAAGGACATTCCTTTTATAGGACATGTTTTCTATTTAAAGGAAAAAAAAAGGGAAAAGGGAAAAAAAAAGGTAAATTGTAGAAGATAAGAATAAAATCCAAGTGTTAGTAAAAAATAACATAATATTAGTGAAAAAAACAAAACATAAATGCAAAGTTACATTCTTTGCATTAAGAGGTACATGATCTTTTGAAAAAGAGAACTCAGTTATTTACATTGTAAATCTGCTGATGCCATGGATCCATCTTACTGACCTCAGCAGCCTTTTAAAAGGTTTTGGGCTTTGTTTCCAACATTGCTATTTTTGATTGTGCTCGAATCAAGAAGAAATTGCTTTGTGCCCTGCCAGCTCCAAGCAGGACTGGGAATGGAAACTCTGTCAAACCCCAAATCCTTTAGAAGATGCCCTTCCTTCTCAGCCTGGAAATGAGCTGCACATTCCCTTTGAAACTGTCAGGGATTTCTTAAAGACACAAAGTTCCACTTGCAGCTTTTTGCTCTGGTTTGGCAGTGCAGAAGGGCAATTCTCCATCCATCACCTCCAGACTGCACTGCCTCAGGAGCACGGCCCACTCGCCAGCTTTGGCCCACTCGTGGCACTTCTAGAGGAGGAAGAAAGTGCAACTGCACAATTCCAGCCAATCAAGAAGGAAGAGTGGGACAGACAGGATCCTGTGCAGATCCAGGCGTTCAGCTGGGACTGTGGAGAGTTTGGGTCCTTGCCAATTGGATGTGTGTCCCCAGCTGCAATCTCTGGGCCTGCAGCAGAGTCTCACTCAGCTGCCAAAGCAGAAAGCTCAGGCGCTGTGCTTGCAACAGGCTCGTCTGATGCAGAGCTGTCAGAGCAATGTGAGGGCAGAGCCAGCCCAGCTGGGCCCAGGGCTGAGCCCAGCAGAGCCCTGGCAGAGCCCAGAGCAGCCTCAGCAGCCGCAGAGCCCGGCTGCAAGGAGAGAAAGCAGAAACCGCCTGTCAGCTGAGGGCTCCTGTGCCCTTGTGCCAAGGCCTGCGGTGCCCAGGCCGTGCTGGCTGTGCCCAGAGCTGTGCCCAGAGCTGCCCATCCCTGCTGCCTTTGGCAGCAGAGCAGGAGGGCAGGACATGTGCCCAGCCTGCAGCCAGCCACGGCACATCCAGCCCTCAGCAGCTGCCCAGAGCAGGATGCTCCTGTGCTCGCTGCCATCTCCCAAAAGCTCTGATCCCACCCTGCCAAGCACACAGGGACCCACCTCACGCCAGCCACGGCTGCAAGAAAAGCTGCTCCCAAACCATGGCCTCAGCCTTCTCCAAGGGCACGGCCCATCCACGCCACAGCTGCTCCCAAGCACTTCCCCATCCACACTGGACCACCTCGAACGCTTCCTCTGGAAAAACAAACAACACATTATTGAAAAGAGATTAGATGCAAAAAGGGAAAGCAAGAAAAACGGGAAAAACTCTTATCTCTGTCAGGGCCTTGAGGAAGGCCCAACTCCTACATGGTAGGGAAAAACACAGCCATGGCTGAGGGAAGCCCACTCTTTCTCTCTTCCCCCCTGCACTGCCCCCAAAATCACCGTGATCCCAAAGCAAACAAGGGCAGCTGAGCAGCCCAAGCCCTTCCTTGCCTGCACAGCAAAGCAGCCCCTGCACAGGTTCTGGAGTCCCACCTCTGCTCCCACCATGGGGCTTTGTTTGTGTCGGGCTGGCTGCCCCAGCCCCAGCCCCAGCCCCAGCCCGGGGCACGGTGGGTGCTGGGGGCTGTTGGCAGGGCCAGGAGCCCACTCCCATTTCATACCCAGCCCAGCCCATCCCCACAGCCCTGCCAAAAAGCAGCTGGGCAGCGACTGAAGGATGAGTTGCATCTGCCCCAGCAAAGGGGGAATCTTTGCTTCCCAGCCAGGCTGGCCCATGCCCAAATCTGGCAGAATTTCCACAGGTGGGGACTCATCTGCAAATTCCCTGTGGATTTTGGCTTTGAAGAAGGTGCCAGAATCAAAGTCCATCACCTTCAGCCTCCAGTGGCCAGGCTGAGGAAGAGCTTGTCATCCTTGATGTCATCCTGGCTGTCTCCAGCAGCAGCAGCAGCAGCAGCAGCAGCAGCAGCAGCAGCAGCAGCAGCAGCAGCAGCAGCAGCAGCAGCATCCCCACCCAGTACAGCTTCTCCAGGGGCTCCTGCTCCTTCCCTGGGGGGAGACCAGGCTCTCAGGGCTCTGCCCAGGGCCCCAGCTGTCAGGGAACCAGCACAAGCAAAACCAGCTTGGATGGCGGCCACCAGTGCTGGGCAGAGCAGCTCAGCTCCAGCACAAGGGCTGCGTGTGCCCATCCCATGACCCCGGTGCAGTGACACAGGCAGCACAAAAAGGTCTGGCTTCCTCTACTTCTCATTGCCAAGGCATGTGTGGAGCTGGAACTTACCAGGGCCCTGGATACTCCAGGGACCTGGAGAACCATTCCCAGCAATTGGGAAAATCCTAGGTGCTCCATCCACCCATAGATGAGGTCTCCAAATTTGCCCCAAAAGTGGGTCCAGCTTTTAGAGGCCAAAATGAGCAAGTCCAAGTGACTTGATGGTATTTTTAGCCCAGAAAGCCCTGCAGCTGATGGCACACTTCACAATCAGCAGGAGACACAGCTAGGCCAAAGCCCAGACCTCTGCTGGGAGCCTTTCCCCTCAAACACCCTTCCAACAAACCTCCATGCAAGTCAGTTGGGAAAGTTTCTTCAAATGATACATTTCTGGCACACAACTACACAGGGTTATGGGAAAGATTCTAAAGCAGCCACTCTGGAGTCAAAGAGGCAGCACTAAAAGTCCCTGTCACCTATTTGTAGCTAAATCCCACTTTGGGAGAGTTGAAGGAGTTTGGAATGAGCTAGAGAGCAGACCTCTGAATTTTTTAGATGATGCCGTTGCTTTTTCTTCTCTTCTACATAGTCAGGAAGGGTGAGTTTGGCTCCCATCTCCACCGCATGGCTCACAGGGCCGCAAGACTTGTAGTTCCAAGAGCTTTGAAGGATTTCTTGGCCAAGAAGACACGGCCAACAAGGATATTTATGTTTTGGAGCCAATCCTTCAATATTTCCTCTTAGGGACTCATGCTCTCGGGGTCTTTAGCTGCTCAGAGTGACCCCGAGATAAGTTAGAAAGTCTCTTTTCCTAGCCCCATGGTCGAAGAAGGAGTAAGAGCTCTTCATTTCTTGGTCTCAAGGTTGTTTCTTGTATCTTATCTATAAAATTCTTTCTCCTGTCCTGCCGAGGTCTGCTCAGCAAGACAGTCTAAGGCACTCTGCCTCCCCTGGGGTGGTGTTATCTTTTTATACTAAAAACAACTACCTGTACAATATTTACAATTACTTTCCCATACCTATCATCTACGTTAGACTGTGAGCTTCTACTCGTAACCAATCTAAAAGTGCCAACATCACAGCAGAAGATGGAGGCCAAGAAGAAGGAGAAAGGCTGGACATGCCCAGATTCCTCCATCTTGCCCCCTGAAGCCCCATTCTAAAAAGCCCCAAAATCTATTTTTCCACTCTGTGATAAATTCCCTTTCATTTTGAGGCTTGTCATTCTTCATACAAGGTTGGGAATTGTTTTTTCCAAGGGCTAAATCAAAGGCACAGGGGTCTTGGGCTCTGTGCCGAAGTCTCTGAGCCCTCTGACAGGGTCTCGAGTCCTGCAGGGCAGCCCGAGGAATTTCCTGGCTTCCCACATCATGCTACAGTGGAAGCTTCCTTAGCCAATCATGCCATGACGCAACAAACCTACAGCACTGCATCCTAAACTTCTTGTTTACTGTTGTAACTACTTGGATTTTTTCTAGATCTGGAACTCTAAAACTCTAAACATTCCACCACTTCAACTTTCCTCCCCATGTCTCTGCTAGAAACTAGTAATCTGCATTCTCACTTCTAGGACCTGAGTTCGGAAGCCCTTTCCAAGGTCTCAGATCAAATCCTGGGTTAAATTCTGAGCTTTGCTGACAAGACCAAAGGTCTGACATTTCCTTGCATTTGGCTTTCCAACAACACTGTTTGTTGCAGAGTGCCCAGGATCTGTCTTGCAAGTCAACTCTGGCAGGAAGAAGGCGGCTGCCAGGGGGCTGCTTGTGGCCTCTGACAGCCCCATTGCTCAGGGCTTGCCAGCGCCCCAGCCCCTCAGGCCCTGCCCCAGCCCGGCCAAGCTGCCCGGCAGCAGCGCCGCAGCCCCACAGCAGCTCCAGAGCAGCCCCAGCCAGAGGCACCTGGGAGCCCTCAGCAAGGCAGGCAGCAGCAGACGGGCAGGAGGGCATGGATGGCGCTTCCTGCCTGGCACAGGGCTTGTGGCCATCTCCAGGCACCGCTCTGGCAGGGATCCCCGCAGCTCCGGCCCCTGCCCAGCCACTCTGTGGGCAGCACAAAGGCTTCAGCAGAACCACCACAGGCCAAGGGGCTTCTGGCCATTTTCCCTGCAGCACTGCATGCATGGGCAGCATGCTAAGTAGAAGCAGGCTTTTCTCCACTTTCCCTATGCCCTACGGACCCTGGGCAGCAAAGAAAATCACCAGAGAGTCTGTATATTATAACATGGGATATATTTCCATCGGGTAAAAGATAGAATGGAAGAAAAGAAAAATCTTAAAGAAAAGTAAAAATCCCCACTGGCTCAGGCTGCCCCAGCAAAGAGAGCCTCCCGGATCAGCTGTCCTCAGAGCTCCAGCAGTGCAGCCAGCCGAGCCGTGACAGACGAGGCCGAGTGATCCATGCCCTGTGCAGCTGGTCGTGCAGCCTCTGGAAGATGGAATATCGCCCACTGGCTGTTGCTCGGAGGACATGCAGTGTTTCAAGTGCCAGCTCTGACACGGCACTGCTCATGTCCTCCGTCAGGCGTTCCAGGGCTGCAAGAGAGAGGAACAGAGCCATGGTCAGATGCCGGATCTGCGGGGAGCTGAGGAGAGCCCCCTGCCAGGGCCATCCCAGCCGGCTCTTGCCATGGCCAGGAGGGAGCAGGGAGCAAGGGGAGCAGCCCGAAGCTGCTGGCCACCAATGGCCCACGTGGCCCTGAAATCTCAGTGTGCTCTACCCCCAGGAGCAGAGCCCTCCGCAGCCGGGGCAGGGCTTGCAGCTCTACCCCCGGCAGCCCCCGCTGCCAGCCCGCTGGCCTCACTCACCAGTGCAGATCAGCTGCAGCTCTTGCTGCTGCCCCCTCAGGTGCCGCCCGGCCATGCCTGTGAACACAGAGCCTGTCACGGCGCCAGCGGCACAGCTCCCTGCCAGCGCCGCTGCCGGCGCTGTGGCCACACGGGCTGCTGGCCCGGCAGGGCTCAGCCCGGCCCTTTGCGCACGCTGCCGCCCCAGGGCACGGCTGCCAGAGGGCGGCAGCAGCAATGCCCAGCCCAGGCGGGGCTCCACGGCGCCGGGCCCGGCTGGCGCTGCCGGGGCAGCAGGCGGGGCTGGGGCCGAGCTGCGGCGGGACGGGGAGGGAGCTCGGGCTCGTGGCTCACCCATGAACCTGATGGCCGCCTCTCGCAGGGGCTCCTGTGGGCTCTGCAGGTAACGCAGGGCCCGGCGCAGGTGCTCGGCCGCTCGGCTCCTGTCCTCTGCCAGCTGCAGAGAGCGGCAGGAGGGAAGGGTTGGCGCGGGCTCAGCCCCTGGGTCGGGCGCTGCCTGCACCCAGCCCCGGCCTCCCCTGCCCGCACAGCCCTGAGGCGCGGCCACAGCAGCCGCTGGCCAAGGGCTCCCGAGGGCAGGGGGCAGAGGGCCGGCTGCTGCCCGGGGAGCCGCGGTGCCGGCCCGCAGCCCCGCCGGGCCGGGGCTCCATGGGCACCCGGCTCGGGCCCAGGGGAGCCTGGAGAAGAGCCCCCGCGGCCTCTGGCTGCAGCTGCGGGCAGGGGCACAGCTGCCCGGCCCCGCACACTGAGCACCGCCCTCAGGGGCCTTCTCCACGCTGAGCCTGGGCGTTCTCGGCTTCTCTTACCAAGCACTCGCCAAACCTCCATGTCTGATCCACCTGGAGCATTTGTTCAAGATTCCTCCTCTTCAGGAATCTGGCTGCAGAATGCAGTGTTTCCCGGGAGGCCTGGAGAGCAGCAGAGACGCGGTCTTGGCCCCACAGGCCAGGGCACAGGAGCATCCCAGTGCCACAGCCTGGAGGAGGCTGCAGCCCGCAAGGTGCCAGGGCAGGAGGCAGCCCAGTCCCCTGCCAGGGGGACAGCAGGTGGCCACAGGTCCTCACCTCAGCAACAATCTGATTCTCATCATGGTAGTGGAAGTAGAGTGGGACCAGGCTCTGGCGCACGTGGGACTTCAGGGCCTTTCTTCCATCTTCTCTTAAAAAGTCCAGCATCTCTTGAAAGACACACATGGAGCTCAGCTGCACCCGGATATCATCCTGTAGGAGAGGAAGGGCAAAAGACCTCAGCATCAGCTGCTTCAGGCCCCCCAGGGCACAGGCCTGCATCTGCACAGGGCACCAAGTGTGCGGGCAGCAGCCGGCGGCCGTGGCTGTGGGCACAGAGCCTTACGTGGTCAAAGAGTGGCAGGAGCGCCTCAGCCAGCTGCAGGGCAGTGGGGGTGCCTATTGGGGCACCCCCAATATCCAGGAGCAAATATCCAGTAGAAGAATGGTCATCCTGATCATGTGGCTATCATTTTCCTGCAGGAGCTCCACAAGACTTTGGGTCAGGCTCCCCATTTTTTCAGCCTGTGCAGAACACAAGTTTGTGAAAGGCCAGTCTGCTGCCGCAGGGCCCAGAGGCCAAAGGCCTGTCCCAAAGCACTGGGGCCGCTGAAGCGGGAGGCAGGAGAGCTGGGAGCAGCTGCCCCAGCGCCCCAAGCCGAGGCAAGGCCAAGCGACTGCCTTGCCCGGCCCCACGCTGCCTGCACGGCTTCAGCCACTGCCCCCTTCTCACCATCAAGGGATTCTTGCCCAGCACTACCAGGCCTCTGAGTGCCAAGTAACGCCTGGCCCTGTGCTGGCTCTGCAGGTTCTGTGCCATGATCTGCAGAACACTGTCACTGCATTCCCTCAAGTCCAGGCACTCGAGGACCTGAAAGGCACAGGGCAGTGACAGGGAGCCGGCCGGCAGGAGCCCGGAACCGCACAGGGCTGGGCCCAGGCAGCAGCACAGGGCACGGGCACCGTTCTGGCAGCTGTGCCTACAAGAGGGCAGAGAGCTGGGAGGCCGCGCTGGCCTTGAGGCTCACCTCCACAAGGAATGCCAGGGCAGGGAAATCCCAGTATGGCATCTCTTGGCCCAGCATGGTGAGCAGGTAGAATGCAATCCCGGAACAAAAGTGTAGGGCTGAATGGGAAATTTCTCTAAAAAGAGGAAAACGGAAACAAGACCCTGAGCCAGTGGGGCAAATCTCTCCCAGGAGTGACTCACAGAGTTCTCATCTTTCCCCACCACCCTTCCAGCAAGGGGACCTGGGCCACTTGGAAGTTGCTTTCTCATGGGCACCCTCCTCTCCCAGCCTTTTCCAGTCTGCTTGGCTGTCCCACAGTGACAAGGCCCTCTGGCCCATGACCACGGAAACTTTGCAGGACACCGCCGGCACAGAGCACAAATGTCAGAGGCCGTGGGGAGAAGGGGCTCTCACCTGGCCAGCAGAGCCACGGCAAAGTGGTGGGTGTCAAGAGAGAGCAGCGTGTCCCAGCCACACCTGCGTTCCATTGCCACCACCACATCCTCACAGCGGAGAAGGCAGAGCAGGGACTTCAGGGTGCGCACTGCAAACCTGTGTGCACAGCAAAGGCCAGGTGACGCTGGCAGCACTGGCTCCTTGGCAGGCCACGTGGCAGGGACAGGAGGAGTGGGATGGAGCACCTGTTGGGGCTGGTGGCAAGGCCGTGCTCTTGCTGGCATTGCTTCCAGAAGGCATCGACCTCCTCTGGCATCTCCAAGGTGCTGGAAAACACTTGGAAGAGCAGATGCACAAATAGGCGGGGGAAATACACCTTCAATATCCGTGGCAGACAGGGCACCTGCAGGATCTTCCACATCACCACGGTTGCCTGCAAGGGACAGAGGCCCCCGAGACAGCGCTCAGTGCCCAGGCGTCCGTGTGGCAGGGCCCGAGCGTGGCAGGGAGAGGCCCGGAGAGACCTTGGCAGGGGGAGCACGGGGCCTGCTGGGCCTGAAGCTGCCCCTGGGCCAGGTTTCAGGCCAGCGCCTGAGGCAGGCAGATGCAGTGGGGGAAGGAGGATGGAGAGCTGCTGGAGAGGCGGCCTTGGGGCCAGCAAAGGCCACTTGCAGAAACTCACAGCCAGGTTAAAGACAGCCGTTTGGTCCCCATCGGAGGTGCACGTGCTGTGCTCTGGCCAGCTCCCCAGCACATCCAGGAGGATCAGCTGTGCCAGCTCGGCAGTCCTGGCTGAGCCCATGATGGTCTTCCACATGGCCATGGCAGCTCTGGGGGGTCAGAGCTCTGTCTCAGGGGGGTCTCAGCCACAGCAGTGTGGGGAGCTGAGCTGGCTGCCAGCTCTGCCTCTGCCCACTGGCCCTGGCCAGCAGCAGCCAGGCAGCCCAGGCCTGTGGGGACAGAGCCCTGAGGGGCAGGGAGGGAGCATGGCAGCAGGCTCAGGGGCTGACGTGCCAGGGCTGGGAAAGGCAGCAGCCAGAGGGCCCTGGAAGTCTCTGTTGCTCAGACACCTGCGGCAGGCTGTACAGGCTGATGGGCTGGGGAGGCCTGAGCCCTCTGGGCAGGTGGGCCCCATACCTGTCACAGGATGGGGCCACACGCAGCAGCGTCAGGACTGCGTCATCTGGCTGTGCTTCCATCAGATCCAGCAGGGCCTCGTCCAGCCTGGCTTCAGCACAATCATTGGCCACGAGCCACTGGTGGATGAACCTCACCATGGCGGGCACCTGGAGAAGGCACAGGGAGACTTGGGAAGCTGCCAGGGGGAGCAATGTTCCCAGCTTGCCCAGAGAAGTGCTTCCCTTCCCAGCGCACTGCCATGTGGCCTCAAAGGCTCACAGCAACCAGCATGCGTGGCTTGGGAGGCCAAGCAATTCCTGGGAGGATCAAACCCTGCCCACAGGCTGCTTACTTGGTTTGGATAGTAAAAACTTTCCTCTACAAGCATACACAGGAGGGCAGCGCTGGTCTTGGTTTTGAAGATGGGTGAGTATGGTCTGAGCCCAGTGTCGATGGCCATGGTCTCTTCCTCCTGCATTCTCCTCATGAATTTGCAGATGAACTGTAGGAGAAGGGCAGGAAGCTGGGGATGTTGCATGGAGTGCTGCACACACGGTGCTGGGCTGAGCAGGGACAGCAGGCCCAGCCCAGGTGGGGGTGGCTGCAGGTACCTGCGCTGTGCCGCGGAAGCGGCCATGGCTGGATTCCTGCTCTTGTGTCTTGTCCAGGGCTGCATCTGGCAAAGAGGGAGCGCAGCCAGAGCTGAGGGGCTGCGGGAGAGGCCGGAGAACACAGCCCAGCCCTGTGCTGCCCAGGCAGGGAGAGCCCCGGGATGGCCCAGGGGATGGAGCGCAGCCACTGCGGGGTGTCTGCCCAGGCCCTCTTCCGTCCTGTCCATGGGCATTTCCCCAGGGGATAGGATGGCATGGCATGGCATGGCATGGCATGGCATGGCATGGCATGGCATGGCATGGCATGGCATGGGGTCAAGCTGGTGCAGACGCCAACCCTGTGGCACAGCTCTGCCACTCACCCTCCTGCGGTGGCTGGAACGGCACCACCTCCTCGGTCTCCTGTCCTGGGGCCGCTGCAGGGCCTTCTTCCTCCTCCTCCACCCAGGCCAGCTTGGGCACTCTCAGGGGTCTCTGCTCCATATCTCGGACTGGATTTGTGGCTATATGCTGGTGAGATGCCTTGCAAAAGTTCCAAGTCACCAAGTCCTGCCTTGAAGGCACCTCCAAGACAGAAGCCTCAGGAAGGCTGCAGGACGGCAAGTCCTGCGCTTGGTCTCAAGGGCTCCTGCCACAAGGACAGGAGACTCCTGTCAAGGATTGGGCTCTGGCCTCGAAGGCTCCTGCAGAAGAGAAGCCTCAGGGAGACCACGGGTCAGCAAGTCCTGTGGTCTGGCCTCGAGGTCACCTGCAGGAATAAGGCCTGGGAAAGGCTCCGGGTGGGACAGGAACGAGGGCGCTGTGCGGGGGCTCCTCACGGCACCGCTCTGTCCCGTTCTGCCCCGTTGCCTGTTCCAGCAGCCGGGCAAGCTTCTATTTCCCACGTGTCACAAAGGGCCCTTGGACACCCGTTCTATGCCACAGTGACCCTGCTGCACTGTGTCACAAAGGGCCCCTGCACACACTGCTGCCTGCCCTGGGGCCGCCCCCAGCCCAGCCAAAGTGGCCCAGGCTTTAAGGAATGCCTGGCCCCAGGTGCCTAAGGCAGCCCCACAGGATCTTTAGGAAGGGCTCAGAGCATCAGCAAACGCTGCCCTGCTCTGCGGGCTCAGGGCAGCAGAAGGAGCCCCAGGGCTGCCGACGCAGCCGCACTGGGAAGGGCACGGGGCCTTCCAGGGAAGCTGGCACGGCCTCCTTGGGACACCTCCCAGCTGGTGGCCATCCTAAACCCACGGGTGTGACACAGACAAGGAATGTGTGGGCCAGGGCACAAATGCTGCTCTGAGCCCTGCGGCCCGGGCAGCGCTGACAGCAGCAGCTGTGGCAGAGTCCCTGCCCAAGCAGAGCTGCCACCCCCGAGCCCTGGCAGCGCTGGTGCCCGTCTCCTGCCCCAGAGACCTGTGCCCCCGGGGAGCTGCTGTGCCACAGGGAGCCAAAGCCCACGTGCATTGGGGGCTGATGGCAGCAGCACCTGGAGCAACTGCTGGCAACACTTGGTCTCTGTCAGAAGCTCTTACTCTGTGCTGGAATTATTTTCTCATTGAAGTCATTTCCTGCACCACAAACACATCTTTGCCAGGAAGAAACAGAAGAATCCGGCATTAAGGAATCCTCACTTCAGGAAAGTTGTACTTGCCATTGCTCAGCTCAAGTAGTTCCAAAATTTGCAAACTTCCCAAATTTATTGGGATGGCCTGAGAATCTGACTGGTCTACAAGTTTGTATCCCATCCTGAAGCAGCAACTCATTTGCCTTATCCTCCATTGAATGTCACTTTACAAAACATAACACTACAGAGAGCCAAAAAGAAGACCATTCTTTGATTTGCAAATGGATTATAATCTCCTAATTTTCTTAAGGAATAAAAACTCTCAAGGAATGAAAGACCACTCAGTGTTACAAGAGTAACCCAAGCAAATGAGTAGATGGCAAAAGGGCTGATCCTCCCCCAGTACAGATATCTAAGTGGCCAATAAAGTACAGCTCTCCCCTCTTGTTCCCTGCAGGGGAAAGAGGACCATGAATAGAAATAGTCAGAGATATTCTTTCTGCCCTCCATAACCAAAGCTGTGCCAAAGCATAGATGCTGCCTTCAAACTGACTCAAATTCCAGCCCAGACCTCTCACCTTCCAGACAACTCCTTCCCCAACACCCCACCGACACCTATCCCCCAAAATCCCACAGAGAAGCCCTCAACACCTCACCAGGAGCCCCAGCTGTGCCCGTCCCTCTGCAGAGCTTTCCCAGCCTCCAGCACACGCCCTGGTTCCCTGCACGTGCCGTGGGCTGGCACTCAGGAGGATCTGCTCCAAGGCCTTCCCCGGTGGCAGCTCAGGCTGCCAGGCCTGTGGTTCCTGGATCCCCCTTCCCAGCGAGCCTTCCTGGGCACGGCTGTTCCATGGGCACCTCTGCGCTCAGCTCGGACTGCTCCACTCAGCCAGGGCTGCTGGGAAAGGATCCAGAGCAGCCTGGCCAGCTCTTTCTCCAGCTCCCTCTTCACTCTTGGGGGAGGTAGAACATCCCACAGGAAAGCAACTGGTACCACAAGGAGTGGGCAGCATCAGCATCAGGCAGCTCTGGGGAGGCGCCTCAGCACTGCTGTATCCTGAGGGAACACTGCTGGCCATGCCCTGTGTGTATCTGCAAAAGCTTCCAATCAGCTGCCTCAGCTCCCAGGGCCTCTCTTGGCCAGCATCCTGACGTGGATGCAGGGCTGCTGCCAGGCACTGCTGGGACCCAGCGGGACAGGAGCGGCTGTCTCGTGTCCACGGAGCAGCCCTGACACAGCCAGGGCCATCCCGAAAGCAGACAAATGCTCATGGGTCAGCAGAGAGGAGCAAGGAACACTGGGCTGCTCTCAGGGGATCCCAGCTGGGCTCACTCCACCACACGCCCCCATTTAGAGGCCTGCTGATGCCCAGCTGCCAGAAATGCCCACCTTGTTCTCTCCAAGATGCACAGGGAGAGCCAATGAGCAGGACACCTTGGGAGGCCTTTTCTGAGGCCAGGGACACACCAAGATCAGCCAAGGCTCTCCTCGCTGCCTCTGTGCTGGCCCTGGGCCACAGCAGCTCCCACCAAGCAGGAGGCAAATGCATTTTGCGAAGAGTTGAAACACAGCAGACAGGAAAGATGTGAAAAGTGTGTGTGTAAAGGCCTTTTAATTGACAGCTCTCACAGAGAGCTTTGGGGCTCATGGCTGCACAGAGATGCTCCTGCTCACACCTCTGTCCAAAAGGAGGGAACACATCCTGCTGCAGGTGCTTGGCTTGGTTTCCGCAGGTCCAGGCGGATGCCAAACCTGCTCTTCACAGCCTTCTCCCTTGCCCTGCCCCTCTGCCAAGTGCAACGGGCCTCAAGGACTGAAAGGAGCACAGAGAGCCAAAGGGGGACACTCGCACCTGCCTCACTGGGAGCTCCCTGGGAAGCACTTTCCTTGAGAAGCAAGCCCCTTTCCTCCAAAGGCATTTCCCCAAATGTGTGGCTTTCCTGGGCATCACCAACACACGCTTAAGAAAAGCTGGCAAGGCTGAATGACTCCAGGTCCTTTCAGGACAGGCACTCCAGCTCTAGCTCGTATTCCCCCAAGTGTGTGTCCAGGTGCAGGTTCAGAGGTGCAGCCCCAGGCCCTCTACAAACATAAGCTGCCCGCTGCCTCTTCCCCTGCCTCAGCTCCTGCCTGTGCTCACAGCACCAAAACCAGGCTGTTCCCAGCCAGAGCCCAGAGCCCTGTCCCCACAGGAGGCTCTTGCCAGCACCTTCCAGGACTCTCTGCTGTGCACGCAGCGCTTTTCATGCCCGCTCCCAACAGGCTTTGGAACACAGAGCACAACCTGGCTGGCTCTGCCACCAGCACAGCCCAAACACAGGCGGAGGAAGAAGCAGCAGGGGTTGATTTGCGGCCATGCCCAAGAGAAACTGGAAGGGTGCCCTCCCTCTGCTCTCCCTTGGTTGGCTTTCTGACTGGCTCTGAGCCTGGGGCTGCCATTCCTCACTTGTGGGGACCAGAACCACAGCTGGGATCCCAGCACTGCCTGACAGCGCTCCGGGCACCGCGTGTCCGAGTCTCGGGCACCGTGCTGCTGCTTCATTTGCCCTTAGGCACACCCAGAGCTCCCTGCTAAGCCCGGATGGTCTCTGGTTCTGCCCTCTTCCTCATCCTGTGCAGGGATGGAGCAGTGCTGTGCTTTCAGGAAGCTGCTCTTGAAACCTTCCAGCATTCCAAGCTCCTTTGCCCTCCGTGGATGCTTGCCATAGAATCCCTCTCAGCTGGGTTCAGAGCATCCTTAGGTTGGCTCTTCCAAAATCCAGGGGCTCCAGGGTGCTCAGCAAGATCTGGAACTGCACAGTGCTGTATAACTGCGCCTTCAGCACAGGGACCTTTCCAGCCTGACCTGCCCTCGTTCCTCTGTGTCTGTGCACAAAACACGGCGTAGAAGAGAACGGCAGCAGGGGCTTGTGTGTCCCAGGGCCCCGGATTTGCATCGCTCCAGCTCCACAGAGATACAGGTAAAGTGAGGAAGCCAAACTGTTGATTAATGGAAGGCGAAGCAGAGGGATGAGCTGGGAGGGAAGAAAGGGGATGGGCAGGGTCCGAGGGCTGGAGGGAGGGAGCTGTCAACAGGGAGGGAGAAAGCAGGAGCCATGGGAGCTTCCCACAGGCTCAGTTGTGCCAGTCATCAGCTGTGCCTGGAACTCCAGCTGATCCCCTCTGGTCTCCTGGTGGTCTCACCTTCCAAGGGATCTGGAGGTCTTAAAGAGACCCTGGTTCTTCTGAGCCAGCAGATGAAAGTTCTGCAGCTCTTCCCTCAAACATCACCTGAAGAAATGTGCTTATGCAGGAGGGGCTGTTGTCTTCACTCAGGGCTCGAAGGGCTGGAAGAGAGAGGAACAGAGCCACGGTCAGAACGTGGATGTGCAGGAATCCAAGGAGACCTTCCTGCCAGAGCCATCCCACCCAGCTCTTGCCATGGCCGCAAGAGAGGAGAGGCCAAGGGGATCAGCTGCAAAGTGCTGGCCATGAATCCCCCTGCCCGCATCCCTGAAATCTCTGTGTGCTCTGCCCACGCCACCCCTGGTCCACACAGGGAGCAAAGCCCACCGCAGCTGGGGCAGGGATTGCAGCTCCTGCCCAGGCATTGCAGCTCCCCCAGCCAGCCCCCGCTGACAGCCCACTGCCCTCATCACCCTCACGGAGGGCCTGGAGCTCTTCCTTCTGCCCCATCAGGAGCACCCAGACAATCCCTGGGAACACAGGCTAACCAAACTAAGGCTGCCCTGGCTGTTATCCAGTTTTCTTTATGGCTTAATGAGGTGAGGAATTCATGGATCTTTAACTTCCTCTGGAAGGCAGGCACATGGATTCAGAGCTATCACACACTAAGTGTATGTTTTTGGGGTTACTTTAATAATGGAACTTACTGTGAGGAAATGACACGGGGGCAAATTTTTTCCCAGCCCTTCACCCAGCTCTTTGGGTCTGCCCCACCAGTTTTCAAAGCGTTCAGATCCACTCTAAATGCTAATGATATCATACAGTGGCTGGTGTTGCTGATAGGCCTGTTACATTTAGCATTCAGAGATAAGGGAAGATTAACCTGGATAACCACGCTGACACCTACCCCAGAGACCAGGGATGCTGCTGCCCCAGAGCCTGACCCTGCCCCACAGCCCACCTCAGAAATGAACCACCCAGGCTGGATGAGGGTTCTAATGAAAGAGATGGGCCAGGTGCTGAAGGAGTACATTTCCATAGCTGGTGAAAAGACATCCCCCTGCCTCAAAGAGGGAGAGTCTGATGGTGCAGCAGTGGAACCCACAGATGTTACAACTGTCCAGGTTCCAGCTGAACTGCAAAGGCAGTCACGGCCAGCAGCAGTCGCCCTGGTGGAAACAAGGAGATCTAAGATGAAATCAGAGCACCCAGATGAGGATATGAAAGGAGGGCCTTCACAACTCCCAGGAGAGGCAACAGTTAAGGTCATCACTGAGTCCCTGACGTATGAAAGTCTCCGTAATCTGCACAAAGACATTGTATGACAGGGATGTGAGGCTTACACAACCTGGCTACTTTGGGTCTGGGACCTTATGGGTACAGCTGTCCAGCTGGATGGTGGTGAGGCAAGGAGTTTGGGACACTTGACTCAGGACTCAGGTATGAATCTGATTTTTGTAAGGGAGACAAGGTCCCTTTCCCTCTGGGAGTGGCTTTTAATGAGTGTCAGAGAGAGGTTTGTCCACAGGGAGAGAATGCAGGACCAGCACCATAGAATGCACTGGAAGATTCTTGAGGAAGGGATCCAAGAGCTGAGAGAAGTGGCAGTATTGGAGGTACTCTTTGGGAGGGATGGACAGCATGATATTGACCCAGACAAGATCAGGTGCACAGGGCAAATGTTGTGGAGTCTGGCAAATCTGGGGCCAGCTCAATACACCACCTTTATTGCAATGATTATTGCCAATAACAAATGAGATTCAGTGGGTTCTGTTGCCAACAAGCTTAGAAATTATGAGAGTGTGATCAATGGGCCAATGCAGGCTCATGTCTCTGCCGTGGTCCAAGAACGCAGAGAGGAGATGAGGGAGATGAGGGAGGAGGTGAGGAGGAACAGTTCCCACATTGCACCAGTGTGAGTCACAGGCCCCAGAGTCAGAGCCCAACGTTCCCCAGCTACAGAGAGAGGGTACAGCCCACGGGCTGACCTGTGGTTCTTTCTGCAGGACCATGGGGCAGACATGGGAAGGTGGGATGGGAAACCCACTTCTGTCCTGGCAGCATGGATGCATCAGCTCAAGGAGGGAAACACTAATCGAGGGAACTCCAGTAAAGTGAAGGTAGCCCCAACCTTCCATGACTGAGCTGCTGGGTATGATCCGTCAGTTCCCCTTGAAGGAACCTTGACCGTGTATGCCCAGGAAAGAAATAATAACCAGGGCTAGGCGGGGTCCTGCCTCTAACCAGGAAGAGATATGGGAAAACTGGATTTTCTGGACAGTGTGGATCCGATGGCCTGGGGCATCAGAACCACAAAAATACGATGCCTTAGTTGATACTGGTGCGCAGTGTACCCTGATACCATCGGGACATGTGGGGGCAGAACCTGTTTCCATTGCCAGGGTGACGGGGGGATCACAGCAATTGACCCTGTTGGGAGCCCAGGTGAGCCTGACTGGGAAGGAGTGGCAGAAACATCCTATTGTGACTGGCCCTGAGGCCCCGTGTATTCTGGGCATAGATTTCCTCCAGAATGGCTGTTACAAAGGCCCAAAGGGACTCAGATGGGCTTTTGGCATAGCTGCTGTAGAGGCTGAGAACATCAAGCAGTTGAACACTTTGCCTGGACTATCAGAAAACCCATCTGCAGTAGCTCTCCTGAAGGTGGAAGAGCAACGAGTGCCGATTGCCACCTCGACAGTGCACCGCCGGCAATATTGAACAAATTGAGATGCTGTGATCCTCATCCACAAAATGATCCGTGAGCTGGAGAGCCAAGGGGTGGTCAGCAAAACCCACTCACCCTTCAACAGCCCCATCTGGCCGGTGCACAAGTCTGACAGAGAATGGAGATTGACTGTGGATTATCATGCCTTGAATGAAGTGACTCCACTGCTGGGCACTGCTGTGCCGGACATGCTGGAACTCCAGTATGAGCTGGAGTCCAAGGCAGCAAAGTGCTTTGCCACTATAGACATTGCTAACGTGTTTGTCTCCATTCCTCTGGCAGCAGACTGCTGGCCTCAGTTTGCTTTCACCTGGAGGGGTGTGCAGTACACCTGGAACCGACTGCCCCAGGGATGGAAGCACAGCCCCACCATCTGCCATGGACTGATCCAGGCTGCACTGGAAAAGGGTGAGGCTCCAGAACATCTGCAATATATTTATGACATCATTGTGTGGGGGAACATGGCAATGGAAGTATTTGAGAAAGAGGAGAGGATCATCAGGATTCTGCTATCAAGAAGAGCAAAGTAAAGGGACCTGCTCAACAGATCCAGTTCCTGGGAGTCAAGTGGCAAGACGGACGGCATCAGATTCCCACTGAGGTCATCAACAAAATCACCACGATGTCTCCACCAACTAACAAGAAGGAAACACAAGCTTTCCTAGGCCCTATAGGTTTTTGGAGGATGCACATTCCTGAGTACAGCAAGATTGTGAGCCCTCGCTACCTGGTCACCCGCAAGAAGAACACTTTCCACTGGGGCCCTGAGCAGCAACAAGCCTTTACCCAGATCAAGCAGGAGATCGCTCATGTGGTTGCTCTTGGCCCAGTCAGGACAGGGCCAGATGTAAATAACGTGCTCTATTCTGCAGCCAGGAGCCATGGCTTGTCCTGGAGCCTTTGGCAGAAGGTGCCTGGGGAGACTCAAGGCTGACCACTGGGATTTTGGAGTTGAAGCTACAGAGGGTTTGAAGCCAACTACACTCCCACAGAGAAGGAAATCTTGGCTGCCTATGAAGGAGTTCAAGCCGCCTCAGAGGTGATTGGCACTGAAGCGCAACTCCTCCTGGCACCCCGACTACCGGTGCTGGGGTGGATGTTCAAAGCAAAAGTTCCCTCTATGCACCATGCCACCAGTGCTACATGGAGCAAATGGATTGCGGTTATCACACAGCGCGCCCGTATAGGTAAACTGAATTGCCCTGGGATTCTGGAAATAATTACAAACTGGCCAGAAGGTGAACACTTCGGTCTCGCTGATGAAGGGCAACAAGAAGTGACACGGGCTGAAGAAGCTCCACCATACAACCGCCAGCGGAAGATACACGCTACGCTCTTTTTACTGATGGTTCTTGCCACATTGTGGGAATGAACCAGAAGTGGAAAGCAGCCATATGGAGCCCCACAGGACAGGTCACAGAGGCCACTGAAGGAGAAGGTGGATCAAGTCAATTTGCAGAACTCAAAGCTGTTCAGCTGGTCCTGAACATTGCAGAAAGAGAGAAGTGGCCAAAGCTCTACCTTTACACTGATTCATGGATGGTAGCCAATGCTCTGTGGGGATGGCTGGAGAGGTGGAAAGAGGCATACTGGCATAGGGGAAAACCAATCTGGGCTGCTGAAGAGTGGAAAGACATTGCTACCACGGTAGAGAAGCTACCTGTGAAAGTCCGCCATGTAGATGCCCATGTCCCCAAGAGCAGAGCCAATGAGGAGCACCAAAACAATGAGCCGGTAGACCAGGCTGCAAAGATAGAGGTGTCAAAGATAGACCTAGATTGGCAATGTAATTTCCTAGCTCGATGGGCCCATGATGCCTCAGGCCATCAGGGCAGAGATGCCACCTATAAGTGGGCCCGAGACCGAGGGGTGGATCTAACCATGGACAGTATTTCTCAGGTTATCCATGACTGTGAGACGTGTGCTGCCATCAAGCAGGCCAAGCGAGTGAAGCCCCTATGGTATGGTGGGCAGTGGTCCAAGTACAAGTATGGGGAGGCCTGGCAGATTGACTCCATCACACTGCCCCAGACACGCCAGGGCAAGCGCTGTGTGCTGACCATGGTGGAAGCCGCCACTGGATGGTTGGAAACCCACCCTGTGCCTCATGCTGTGGCCCGGAACACCATCCTGGGCCTGGAAAAGCAAATCCTGTGGAGACATGGCACCTCTGAGAGGATTGAGTCAGACAATGGGACTCATTTCAAGAACAGCCTTATCAACGCCTGGGCTAGGGAACATGGCATTGAGTGGGTGTACCATATCCCCTACCATGCACCAGCTGCAGGCAGAGTGGAGAGGTACAATGGACTACTAAAAACCCAGCTGAAAGCTTTGGGTGGGGGATCTTTCAAAAACTGGGAGCAGCATTTAGCAAAGGCCACCTGGTTAGTTAACCCACATGAATCAGTGTAAAGGTAGAGCTTTGGCCACTTCTCTCTTTCTGCGATGTTCAGGACCAGCTGAACAGCTTTGAGTTCAGCAAGTTGGCTTGATCCACCTTCTCCATCACCTTTTGTATAATAGAAAGAGCAATAAAAGACACCCTTTGAGATAGGAATACATATTACTTAGAAGCTCTTTGAAATATTTCTCTATAACAGTAAAAGGAAATCTTCCTGATGAACTGCTCCAGGCCAGAGGAAATCAAGGCAGAGCCATGGTTTGTCAGGAGTTGCTTGATCCTAATGAGCCCCGTGGTGCATTTGAAGCTGAGTCTGGAACCTCAGAGCCTGAGAGGAGATTGCAAAAACCTTTCCAGGAGTCAAAGTCAAAAGAAAACCCCAAAGTGTCTCAAGGGTTGAATGGGCCCCACTGAGGTCCATCTCCAACACAGGCTCCTCATGGGCTCCTTGGAGGAGAGAATTGGAGGCGGAAATTGGACAAAACACCTCTCAGAGATTCAGAGTGGAAAGGAATATCCAAAGTACCTTAAAAACCTTGAGTATCTCAAAGTATTAATGAGCCCCACTGAGTGTCAGTACAAAGCTCTCCAGGGACTTGTTAAAGCAGATAATTGGGGCCATGATTGCACAAACTTCTCACAGAGTCTGTATCAAAAATGAAACACCAAGTACCTTAAAATAATTGACTACCTTGAAGCATTAATGACCCCACTGAGTCTCCTTACTGACAAAGCCTCTCCAGGGACTAATTACAGCAGATAATTGGAGGCTGTGACTGCACAATCTTTCTCATAGCATCTGTATCAAAGGGAAACACCAAGTAGCTTAAAAAACTGAAGCACCTTGAAGTATTAATGAGCCCCACTGAGTGTTGTTACTGACAGAGCCTCTCCAGGGACTAATTACAGCAGATAATTGGGGCCATGACTGCACAAACCTCTCAGAGACTGCAAGGCAAAAGCCAAAGCCAAAGTCCTTTGAAAAACCTGCAGTCCCTGCAGGGAGCATGAAGGAGCCCCCAGGGCCATTGCTGAGCAAGGCTCCCCAGGGACTCCTTGCAGCAGATCCTTGAGGCCACTGGGATGTGGGCTAGGGGGGGATGCTGAGGGCAGCACAAGGGGCTGACAGTGCCCAGCCTGGCTGGGGCTGGGCCAGGAGGCCCCAGGGCCTCAGGACAAGGTGTCTCCTCCCAGCCCTTGCTGGCACAGACCCTGCTGTGCCCCAGGCCACCAAGACTTGGCTTCTCTTTGTCCCCACCTGTCACCACTGCCTGCAGTTCTCTGCTCTGCCTGGGGCCTGGGGACACTTGCTCAGTCGTGTCCCTCTCTGGGACCCATTAAAAGTCCAAGAAAGTTTGGAGTTGGATTCTGCCTTGGAGTTCTGGAGAGGTTTCTTCAGCTCCCTCCAGGGCCTGAGCACAAAGCCCCAGAGGCTGATTAAAGTCCTTGTGCTGTGTCTGTGCTGCTGAGCTGGGCTGGGCTCCTGGCCCAGAGGCAGCTCCTGGTCACCAAGAAGAGCTTCAAAAGCACATTTCTCTTGATGAGCAGCTCTTGTGCCAGCCCAGCAGGGCTGGGGCACTGCCTGCAGCCAGCCCGGGCACAGCACAGAGGCACAGAGAGCTTCAATCAGTCAGGGCTGGGAAGGGGCTGAGAAGTGCCTGGGCCACAATCACTGCCAGCCCTTGGCACAGGAACCTCTGGCTGCAGGACAATGCAGCTGCAGCTCCTGGAGCCATCTCCTGCAGCTGGAACATCCCAATGCCTACAGATTCTGTGAGTACAACTCTGAGTATTTCTGGTGCAGGGGAGGTGAAATGCTCATGAAGCTCTGACATGCTGAGGGGTTCTGGTCAGTCATAGAATATTTCCAAGACAAGAATTTTATAAAACTGAGGAAATATCCTCAGACTTTTTATTCAGTTTCCTTCTACTGGAGAATGACAGGGAGGGGTGTGGCTGCATTTCTCTTCACTGAGAAAAGCAAGGCACAGCTTCTCGAGGATATTTTCTGGGAATTGAAGTGAGGAACCTCAGAGAAAGGAAAGTGAATTCTTATCTCAATTGATGTTCCTCTTGTTGTGCACAAGTGGTATGCATTTTGGAAGATAGTTTACCTGAAGGGAATTGGTATTAGATTCTGGTGTGAGTGTTCTGATTCATTGACCAATTGAATTCACATGTGTCTGTTTGGATTGTTGGCTGACAGTCATGAGATGCTATTCAGTAGAGTGGAGTGCTTGTACAGATTCAGTGTAATATAGTGTAGAAGAATATATTATAATAAAGTTATTCATTTGCCTTCTGATATCAATAGAGTCCCCTCGTCATTCTTCCCTTTGTCGGGGTTGTCTTGATTTTACTATAGAGGGGTGTTAAATATTAAAGTCTAAATATGAAATATGAATTATGAATTTTGAAAAGTGCCTGAGACATCCACACTGTTACTTTTAGTGATCAATAGGTTCACAGGAGATCCCTAATGTGCTCTCAGCCACTCTGCCCATGGACAGCAGCAGCATCACCTTTGCTGGAGCCATCAGGCCCAGTCTGAGCTGTCCTTTCTCCAAGCTGCAAACAGAACCTGCCCCCAGGCAGTGCCCTGCAAACAGGCAGGGTTCTGTAGGGCCAAGGAGAGTGCACAGAGATTTGGGCTCTGTGAGTGCTGGCAGGGAGAGATCAGGCACAGGGAAACACCTGCAGGAGGAAAATCTGCAGGAAGCAGAGAGAAGATCAGGCAATGAGAGAACACAAAGCCCAGCAATGCTGTGGCAGGGAGAGTTTAGAGATGCCCACAGGAGCCCCTGCAGTGCAGCCCCTCCCTCTGAACAAGCCCCCTCCCTCCTGTGCCCCAGCCAAGCCTCTGCCCTCAGGGCCGGGGCTCCAAGGCGTGCAGCCCCTCCTGTGCAGGCAGAGCTGCAGCAGAGCCGTGGGGCAGCTCTGCAGCCCCGGGCCCAGTTCCCTCTGCAGAGCACAGGGCTGGGAGCAGCTGCCTGGCCCTGGGGGCTCTGGAGGGGGCACAGCTGGCTCAGGGTGACGCTGTCCCCAGTGCCCGGCTCTGGGCAATGCTGTCAGTGCAGCCAGGGAAGGAGCTGCATCTCCCTTCATCCAATGCCATCAGAAGGACACCTGGAAGTCTCCCTGAGATTTCAGTCCAAGCTGGGAGCCTCAATCCAGGGTGCAAACCTGTCCTAGAGCATCTCTGAGTTATGAGATTGATGGGGAGTAGCAGAGGTGTTGTGACACTGAAAATGCTTCTGGGTTGGTGAAATGAGCAGAGTGAGTCCTTGGCTACAAATGTGGAGCTGGGCTGTGGTGGATCCATATGCTCTCAGCAGTACCTGGGGGTTTTTAAGAGAAATGTGGGAGTGTGAACATTCTCCATTTGAGAAAAGTGAAAGCCCAGAGAAACTCCAAACAGAATGAAGTGACAGACCATTGCCCCTCACTCTGCACTCATCATCTTGCCACAGAGAATTCACTCTCTTCTACAGGAGGGCAGCAAAATTGCTGAGGGTTTCTGCTATCCAAGAATACCAGGAGAGACATGGGGGAGGATTAAAATGTAAACCTCAGAACTCTTAAACACAAAAGAAGGTCCATGTATGTTAGAGAGGATGTAAATGGGAAATGGCTTAGACTTTTGTTACAGGTGTCTCCTCTAAGTCTTCACTGTCCTTTCTCCATGAACAGGTGCCCATGTGCAGCCGCAGCAAATGTCCAACAGCAGCTCCATCAGGCAATTCCTGCTGCTGGCATTGGCAGACACGCGGCAGCTGCAGCTCCTGCACTTCTGCCTCTTGCTGGGCATCTCCCTGGCTGCCCTCCTGGGCAACGGCCTCATCATCAGCGCCGTAGCCTACGGCCACCACCTGCACACGCCCATGTTCTTCTTCCTGCTCAACCTGGCCCTCAGCGACCTGGGCTCCATCTGCACCACTGTGCCCAAAGCCATGCACAATTCCCTCTGGGACACCAGCAACATCTCCTACACTGGATGTGCTTCCCAAGTCTTTTTCTTTGTGTTCTTCCTTGGATCAGAGTATTTCCTCCTGACCGTGATGTGCTATGACCGCTACGTGTCCATCTGCAAACCCCTACACTATGGGACCCTCCTGGGCAGCAGAGCTTGTGCCTACATGGCAGCAGCTGCCTGGGCCAGTGCCTTTCTCACTGCTCTCATGCACACGGCCAATACATTTTCCCTGCCCCTGTGCCATGGCAATGCCCTGGGCCAGTTATTCTGTGAAATCCCACAGATCCTCAAGCTCTCCTGCTCCAAATCCTACCTCAGGGAACTGGGGCTTCTTGCTGTTAGTGGCTGTTTAGCGCTTGGTTGTTTCATGTTCATTGTTTTCTCCTATGTCCGGATCTTCAGGGCTGTGCTGAGGATCCCCTCTGAGCAGGGACGGCACAAAGCCTTTTCCACCTGCCTCCCTCACCTGGCTGTTGTCTCCCTGTTCCTCAGCACTGCAGCGTTTGCTCACCTGAAGCCCCCCTCCATATCTTCGCCATTCCTGGATCTGGCCCTGTCAGTTCTGTACTCGGTGGTGCCTCCAGCCCTGAACCCCCTCATCTACAGCCTGAGGAACCAGGAGCTCAAGGCTGCAGTGGGGAGACTGAGGACTGGATGGTTTCAGAAACATTAAACTGCTGGGCAATATCTGCATATCACTTGTACTAAAATTCATCTTTCATACTTCTTGTTGGTTTCATTTTTAAAGTTCTTTTATTTTTTTTACTTTTTCATATTAACTACAAATAAATGTCATTGTGCCATTGGTCATTTTGTTTCTCTCCAGCTTCCCTGTGGCCACACACTGTGTCAATGAGGGGCTGTGCTCTTGGTGGATTTAAAAGAACTAAAGGATGTCCCAGCAGAGTTTTCTGCAGAGGTGCCCTTGTGTTGCCTTCTCTGGAGCTGCAGCAGCAATGTCTGTGTGCAGAGCTGGGGCAGATCAGTGCTGGCCCAGCAGCTGTGCCCAGCAGCAGCAGCAGCAGCACTTGGTGTTGCCAGTGCTGCTGCCGTGGCCCTGCCCCGCTGCCCTGGTGGCCCTGGTGTTGCTGCAGGGCCTGAGTGCTCTCGGGGCTGGGCACAGCCCTGGGGGTGGCAGTGCCGGGGCTGCAGCAGGGACAGGCCATGGGCACTGCTGGGGCAGCGCTGATGCCTCAGGCCAGGCCCTGGGGGCTCCAGGCTCCTTGCCCAGGCTCTCTCAAGAACACGGCCAGGCCAATGCTCAGCACAGAAACCCCCGTGAGCAGCCCCAGGCTGGCCGTGGGCAGGCTGGGGGCAAACAGCATGGCTGGGGCTCTGCAAGGGCCCTGGGCCAGACGGGAAGGAGCAGCAGAGCAGGGGCTGATCCATGCCCAGTGCGCTGCACAGCCCAGGGCAGCGTCCCAGAGCGTCCTCATGCAGCTGCCAACAACATCCCCCCTCTGCAGCCCTGGCCTCTCCCCCAGCTCACACAGGTGCCCCATCCTTGCGGGCACAGACACGGCAGCACTGCCTCAGCAGCCCCTGTTTGCATTGCACACAGCAGGGGCAGCACCCCCATGCTGTTGCTGTGGGGACATGAACCTGAGGGAGCACAAATGCCATCAGCCCCTGGGGCCAGCAAGGCCTGCGGGACACCAGGGAAACCACTCAGCTTTGTCCTGGCCTCTGCACTCAGCCAGAAAGTTTGTTCCCATCAGCTGGGAGTTTCCTGTGCCACTGCAGACGCTGTTGCTCAGAGCCAGGGCTGCCTGGCAGCCACCCCCAAACTGCCCTGACCATTTCCTTTGCCTCACCTTTGTTTTCTTTACTCTTCCTTGGTCCAGATTTCTTCCTGCTGCCCACCCCTGTTCCCTGCCCTGCAAACAGCCCATCCCTGTTTGCCCTTTCCTCTCTGGCCCCACTCCCCATTGCAGTTCCTGACTTGGCACCACGGGAACGTCCCTTGGCTTTCTTGCCCACCTGGGCACACTGCTGCCTCTTGTCCAGCCTGCTGTCCATCAGTCCCTGCAGGTCCCTTTCTGCCTGGCTGCTCTCCAGCCACTCTGTCCCCAGCCTGTAGAGCTGCAGGGGTTGTTGTGGCCAAAGTGCCGGACCTGGCACTGGGACTTGTTAAACCTCACCTTGTTGGATTTGGGCCCTGGATCCAGCCTGTCCAGGGCCCTGTGCAGAGCCCTCCTGCCCTCCAGCAGATGCACACTCACACCCAGCTTGGTGTCATCTGCAAATTTGCTGATGATGGACTCAATCCCCTCATCCAGATCATCAATGCAGATATTGAAATCCACGCAGGCTGGCTCTGATCCCTGGGCCATCCTGTGGGTGCCCTGTGATGGCACTCAAGGTGATCTGTTCCATAACCTTGCCGGGCACCCAGGTCAGGCTGACAGGCCTGGAGTTCCCCAGCTCCTCCTTCCAGCCCTTCCTGGGGATGGGCTCACACTGGCACCTCCAGTGCTCTGGGCCCTCCCTGCTGAGCCAGGACTGATGGTAAATGATGGAGAGCAGCTTGGGGAGCTCATCCCCAGCTCCCTCATCCCCCTAGGATGGATCCCATCTGCTCCCTTCTCCATCCACCACTGACAGCTTTGCAAATCAGGAATTGTTGGAGCTGTTTTGCACCAACTCCAGGATGAGTATCCTGATACAAGGACTTAATTGTTTTTATATCTGTCACAGAACCATGCTTGTCTAAAATTAATTCTAGTATGGAAATCACTTGTGGATGGTGCACTCATCAGATGCTGCTGGGACATTGCACTTAGCTCACGGAAGAGCGAGATTGTTATTGAATTCTGTCCTGTTCAACTGTGGTCTGTTGGCCAAGAGGAGAAACTTTCTGTGCCTCTGAGTCTCAGCAGTTCCTGACCCCCAAAGGACACAAACCTGATGAGTTGTGGCCCCCACTCCAATGGTGGCATTTGGACCTCCATAGCCAGAGCAGAACTCCCTTGTCCCAGAAAGTCCCTGGCAATGTAGGGATGAAGGAAACAGGACAGGCTGTGGGGATCTGGGGCGGGGCAGAGCCACAGAGAAGAATGACTTTGGCATTTGATGGAGCTGTGCCTTCCCTTGCCTTTGCTGGCTGACAAGAAATGAACATCCCTCTGTGTCTCGGGCAGCTCCTTCTCCAAGGAAAGCAGGTGGGAGTTGGAGCCAAAGAGCTGAAAACTGCAGGTGCAGCCTGGGCTGGAGGGAGCTCAGATTTGCACAAGGCTGCTCTGAGTGCCAGGGCTTGGATGGGGGAAATGGTGGGGTGGGGGTAGGGACAGAGTCTGATTGATTGTCAGCCATGAAGGGTCTTGATTTTCATATCTATTCCAACTGCATGAGGAGGTACTTGGATTCAGTGTCAATTGGAGATTGCACACATCATTTAATTAACAGGGGAAAAAAACTAAACAGGACCTGAAAAATCTTTTTCTCACTGTCTTTTTAAATATATTGCATGCACTTTGGATATACTACTGAGATCTGTCTAATTAACCACAAATGATTTGAAAATTAAATTCAAATGATTCCCAGAGGCTTGGCTTGTTAAGATGTTCTGAATGTTAATGAGCCCTGGGACCCTGAATTCCTGCACTGAAGAGCTGAAGGCTGAACAAGCCTCTGGAGCAGGGAAATTCAGCAGCAGCCTCCAAGTTGCTGAGGATGTCAGCAGCCCCCAGTGAGGCCATCCCTGCCCAGAGAGCGTGGGGGAATGGGCAGACAAGGAGAGCGTCCCTGGGGCTGGGGCAGCACAACTCAGAGGCACCAGCGGCTCCAGCTGGGCAATGGAGTGTGGAATGTGGCTGGGAAAGCCCTGCCTGGGCTGGGCCAAGCAGGATACACAAGCCCTGACCCCCATCCACTAAAAAACTCTCTCAAGGAGACATTTAAGAAGAATTACAATTGTTTCTGTACCCTAAGTTGGATACACTGAAGAAATACTGACAGGAAATCCTCAAGAGCTCAAAACAAACAAACAGCCTTTACTGGCAACTTTAGAAAATCAAAGAAATTTTTGCAAATGTTTTAATAGGACATTCAATCAACAAAACAACACTTCTCAAAACATTAATTTGGCCCATTCAACTTCACAAACTCTAAGCCTGTGCAATTTTAAGTTAATCGAAATTTGCAGGAGGACAAAAGAAGAAGTTTTTTTCTTTCTCTCTCTCAGAGAGACAGAAAGAAAAATAAGATACAGAGAAGCAAACACACAGCTACCAACTCCTGGATTCCAGCAGTGTTCAGATGGAAATTCCAAGAGGATCCAGGGTCAAGATGTGTGCTTGCCTTGTGGTCAGCCTTCAATACCCCTTGGTCTCCCTGGGCCCTTCCCCCAGGAGGGGCTTGGGCTCATTTGGTCCCTCAGGAGCTGGGCTGGGGCTGCAGAGGTGGCTGTGGAGCATTGCCTGTGCTGTGCCAGGGACTGGCAGCCACTGCTGGGCTGGGATAGAGGCTCTGGGGGGATTGGGGTTCCAGGGCAGGGCAGGGCTGGGCTTCCAGGGCAGGGCAAGGCTGGACCTTCCTCCCCCAAACACAAAATCCTTTGAGCCACAATCTCCTCCAATCTTTCACAACAGGCAGTGTTGGAGGTGAAATCCCAATTCTGGCCATGGGGGCCTGGCCAAGAAGGGCAGTTCTTTTCCATAGGAAGGAAAGCACAGAGCTCCAGTGTTTGGAAGGCAGGTGAGAGCCTCACTAGGCCAAGGCCATTCAGACTTGTCAGAAATGACATTTTTTGTCTGGGAGCTATCTTTGGATGTAGGGAATTTTGGAGGTAGAATCCCAACCTCGGCCATGGGCACGTGGAGAAGCAGGACAGTTCTTTCCTATGGGAAGGAAATCTCAGAGCCTTCCCCAATGTTTTGGGACAGATGGGAGGTGAAACCAATGCAAGACAGACTTGTCCTGGCAATATTCCTATGGGAACAATCACTGGATATAAGGAAATTTGGAGGTGAAATCCCAATTCTGGCCATGGGTGCCTGGAGAAGAAGGACAGTTGTTTTCCATTGGGAAGGAAAGCACAGAGCCCCAGTGCTTCAGCAGCAGATGAGAAGAGACCTTCAACATGCCAAGGTCAGCTGGACCAGTCAGGTGGTCCCTGGGAGGCCAAGCCAGCCAGACCTGTTCCATGTTCTTTTGGTTTTATGGTGCCCCATAGTGTCACAATGGCTCCCTGGACCCATGGGGCCCTGCAGTGTCATAATGGTGACTTGATTCAATGGGGTCCAGCAGTGTCACAATAGACCCTTCTTTTGATTGAGTTCCACAGTGTCCCAGTGGCCCCAAGGTTTCATAAGGCCCCACAGTGTCACAATAGTCCCAACGGTTCCATGAGGCCTTGCAGTGTCACAATGGTCTCCGTGGTTCCCCAGGCCTATCAATGACACGGGAGGGACTCGTCTGTTCATGAGCCCTGCAGTGTCACAATGGACCTTGGACCCTGGGGGTTTGTGGTGTCACAATGGTCTCCTTCGGTTCCACAGTGTCACAATGGACCATTGATGACACAAGGCCCTGCAATGTCACAACGGACCTTTGGTTCCATGCAGCCCTGCAGTGTCACAAAGGCCTCTTGGTTTCATGAGGGCCCACAGTATCACAATGGTCCTCTTGGTTGTGTGGGGACCCCCAGGGTCACAATGCTTTGCTTATTCCATGAGGCCTCACAGTGTCACAATGGTCCCTTGGTCTCACAGGGCCCCACAGTGTCACAATGGTCCCTTGGTCTCACAGGGCCCCACAGTGTCACAATGCTCCCTTGGTTCCATGGGCCCTGTGCTGCTGCATTCCCCCCTCCCCTTCTCAGGCCACCCTGCCAGCTGAGAAATGCTCCTTGGGACTCGGCCTTGGCCAACAGCCCCTAGGCTCAGCTCCTCTGCAGCTCATCCCAAACACTGTCTGCTCCAGGCACTGCTGCTGCCCAACCAGCACCTGCTTTCTGTAGGAGCAGCCCTGGGAACTGCTTTTGTTCCCTCAGTGGCACAACATCCCTGTTCTCCCACTGCCAAAGAAAGCTGTTGATGCCAAGAATGGCCAGGATGACTTAACCTTACCTACATTGCCTGTAGGTAAGGTAAAATCACGAGGTCTAAATGAAGTTAAACACTGCTTAGAGTTGGTTTTTTTTCAAACAACATAAGTTGTTATGTTTAATATAAGTTATAAGCTGAGTTAAATACTGTTAAATGTTAATCCTCTGTTAAATTGCAAAGTCATAGGTTAGAAGTTAGATTAAATCCTGCTAAATGCTGTTCTTTTGCTAAAATTTGAAACTGAAGGTATCAGTGAAGGTGTAAGTTAAGTCCTGTTAAGTTTGAGCTGCATTAAGCTTTTGGGCCGTATTCCTTTCATCTTTGCCCTCACTGTCCTTGTGTCACACACACACACAGGGACAGTTTTCAGTTCATTTCTGGTTTGATTGCCTGGATTTGGTTTGGTTTTGTTGTTGCTTTGTTTCCTTGGTGTGCCTGAAGTGTCCAGTCAGGAGCAGAGTGACTCTTGCCAAGGAACTTTGTGCTGCTGTCCCTTAATATTAAATCTGGTTTTTGCTGATCCCTTGCTGGGGATTTTTTCAGCGCTCTCAAGGCCTCGTTGGTACCAAGGTGAAGGAGCCCTGGCCCAGGCTCTGGCCCTGGGGGACAGGGGGATGCTGCCGGGGGGTCCCTGTCCCCCTGTGCCACCCCCAGGGCCCCGGCCCCCCGTGCCCGTGTCAGGCTCTGGGGTCGATCTTGTGGAACATCCTCTGGGGGAGGCTGCGGCACCAGGGGTGGGGGGACCCGGGGGGACAGGGGACCCCGCTGTGCAGGAGCAGGGTTGGACTGCTCTGGGGGGAACTGTGAGGGGGGCCGGGGCAGAGTGACCTCCCCAGGGACCTCACACAGCCCCTGTGATGTCACACTGCCCCTGTGATGTCACACAGCAACCTGTGATGTCACAGAGCCAACTCTGGGATGTCACCCTGGAATGTCATGCAGCTGCACCGTGATGTCACAGAAGACTCTGTGATGTCAGAAAGTCACCCTGTGATTCCACAATCTGTTCTGTGATGTCACAGGCTGCTCTATGATGTTACACAGCCATCCAGTGATGTCACAACCCTCTCTCTGATGTCACAGAGCCACCATCTATGAACACAGGATCTGCTCTAGGGACTCACACCCTACTCTGTGATGTCACAGACAGATGTGTGATGTCACAACCCCCTCAGTGATGCCACAAAACCCTCTCTGTGATGTCATACTGCCACTCTGTAAAGTCACAGCACACACTTTGACCTCACAGCCAGCTCTATGATTTAAGACAGCCATGCCATGATGTCACAGCCTGCTCTGTCATGTCACACAGAATCCCCTCTATGATGGTGTAGCTGCTCAGTGACCTCACACAACAAACTCTGTGATGTCAGAGCCCAATCTGTGACCTCACACAGCCCACCCTGTGCCGTCACACAGCCCCTTGCTGACATCCCAGCTGCTCTGTGCCTCCATGACACAGCCACAGAGGAGCTGCTGTGACACAGCCCCCTCTGGGACATGCCACAGCCCCTGCCAGTGCTGAGCCCCTGGGAGCTCTGTCTGTGCCCTGCTGGTGTCCCTGAGGGGCCCTGGAAGTGCCCCAGCCCTGCTGGGCTGTGCCCAGGAGCTGCTCCTGGCCAGAGCTGTCTCTCCGCAGCTCTGCTGCCCTTGCCAGGAGCTGCCTCTGGGCCAGGAGCCTGGCCCAGCTCAGCAGCACAGACACAGCACAAGGACTGTAATGACCCTCTGGGGCTTTGGTGCTCTTTGCATCAGACACAGTCCCTTACAGCATGCTCAAAGAACTTCTCAAGGACTCAAAGTGAGGTTTCTCGTGCATAAAATTGATCCTTCTGAGGGACAGGACTGAGAAAGCATCCCCAGGTTCCAGGTAGAGGAGAACACTGGTGGCAGTGATGACAGGTGGGGACAAGCAAGGCAAAGGTGTCTCTGGTGCTGAGCAAACCTGCGCCTCTGTCCCTGCAGGCTGTGGGCATCCCCCGGCTGCCCCACCTGGCTGGCCCCTTCCTTTGCTGACAGCTCTGCCTCCTGCCTGCCTCTGCCTGCCCACACAAAGCCTTGGGCTGCTCCAGGCTCCTGCTGGGGGACGTGCTGCACCACAGCCCTGCCCTGGCAGGGAAATTCCTTTCTCCTGGTGTCCACTCTGGGCCTCCCCAGCTGCCCTTGGTGCTATTATGTCTCCTTCAGGCTCATTCCCACTAGGAAGAAAAGCTCCAGCCTCTCTGAAACCGCCCTTCAATCCCTACCAGGCTACTCCTGTTCTGTCCTCAGTCTCCACACCTCTTAGCCCAGAGCCTGCAGACTCTCCCTGCTGGTTTTGTGATGAGGCCTCCAAACCCCAACCTGGGAGATTTCTGGGTCTTCTCCAAGGTCTGTGAAAATGGAAAAACAGTGATCAAAGTTATTTTCTCCCAAATCTTGCAGTGACAGAACAAGGGTCAATATCTCTAAACTGAATGAGGGTGGATTTACATTTGTTAGAAGGAGGAAATATTTTACAATTATGAAAGTGACATGAAACTTCAACTGTTTTTCCAGAGAATTGGATTCCCCATCCCAGGAATTATCCAAGATCAGGAGCTTTGTGCAACTTGACCCAGTGAAACCCCCTGCCCTCCCCAGTGGCAGAATTCCTATTGTGTGGGCTCTCTGCTGTGCTGGGTGCCCTCACAACGCTTCTGGCCAGAATGTCTGCTGAGGGCAGCCAGGCTGCTGCAGGGGCAGTGACCTCACAGCCATCACCATGGTAGCCCTGTCCCCTGGGCCTGGCTCTGCCCTTTGCTCTGCCCCTGCCTTGGCTCTGCTGGCATGAAGAGTTTTGTCATTGATATCTTGTCCCCAAGGTGCAGGGGCCAATGGCTTCCCAGTCAGGCTCCTGGAGCAGAAGTGGCTTTTCCGAGGCCAGCCAGGAATGAGCCCTGAGGCAGCAGCTCTGCAGTGGTGGCCACCAGGCCGGGCTGCCAAGGGAGGCTTCTGGCCATGGCCTGCAAGCAGCTGCTGCTGCCAAGGTGCCTTTGGTGCCTCAGGCTCTCCCTGGCACAGCTCCCAGCACGGCACTCTGCCCTTGTGCCCGAGGCCTTCCCTGTGCTGGGGCTGGCCTGGGGCTTTTCCTGCAGCAGGACCTGCCCTGCTGATGGCACAGGAAAGGCAGTTCCTGCTGGAGCAGGAGGCTTCGCCTGCAATGGCCTCCAACAGCTCCAGCAAGGCCCTGTTGACTTCAAAATTGGTTCCTAGAGCACGATATTCTAATAATTGTTATAGCTCCTGTACTGTGGAGTAAATAACTGTGCTAGTGATCTTTCCATCTGATCATGATCAGAATGAATCAGAGGTGTATTTATACTAATTTATCTGGTATTCTATCATTAATCCTGTAGGACAAATTGTGTTAAAGTTCAATTTCACCTATCCAATGCTTTCGACCTTTGACAAAGTCAAAGGCAGGAATGTGATCCAGCCGCTGCCAGTCTCCTCTCTTAGAAGGAATTTGAGAAGTCGAGGGGTCCTGCAGGGCTTTGAGCATCCATGGTGGCTGTTGGCTGTCATTTCTCCACCTCATGTCTCAGAAGGAGTTTCTCCAATAAAGAAATAAAGCTTTTGCCTGAAGCTCCCACTGTACCCATGACAGGAACTCCTGTGAGTGTCTGGGACATCCCAGCTCTTTGGCAGCCTGGGGACTCCTGGGATGTCACCGTGGAGCCCCCGTGAGTGCCTGGGACAGATGGGTATCTTTGCAGCCCAAGGTGCCCTGGGATGTCACCATGGAATGGCTGTGACTGCCTCTGACCACAGGGCTCTTTACCATCCCCAGAAACTTCTGGGAGGTCTCCATGGAGCCCCTGTCTGTGCCTGTGACATTCCAGCTCTGGAACAGCCTGGAGACTGTTGGAAAGTCCCCATGGAACCCCTCTGAGGGCCTGTGACAAATCTGATCCTTAGCAGGCAACCATCCCCAGCCCCCTGTTGCTATGCTCAGTTTCCATGGCAACCATCCCCAGCCCCTGTTGCTATGGTCAGTTTCCATGGCAACCATCACCAGACCCCCCCCCCCCCCCGTTGCTATGCTCAGTCTCTTGGCAACTCCATGGAGACCCCATGCCAGGGGTGGTTGCCATGGCCACCAGGGCTGGCACCAGCTGGGATGCTCGGTTTCCACGGGTTGGGCTTCAGGAATGGGATTCCCCAATTTCCTGCCCCCACTAAAACCACGCTGCCCTCGCTGCCCTCCCGCCTCCCATGGAAAGCACAAAAGGCAAAGATCCCGGGCTGGGATAAGAACAATTTATTGGGAACAGCAACGAGATAAGGAACAAACAGAAACAAAAACAAGATTGATAACAGAAGGGATAAATAAAACTGTTTACAGGGAAAATAAAAACACAACTCACTGGGTCTGCCTGGCCACAATTTCCTCTGCCTGGAAAGGAGACCCTTCTCCTCACTGAGGGAAAGAGAGACTCCCTTTCCTGCCCCTGGCAATGACCTGAGGTGGGAGTGAATGTAATGACATGTCGATGGCCAGACGATCATGTTTTTCAATCCCACATCATATCATCAGCACAGGCAGGAAAAAGGACAGGTCTCTTCCCAGCATGGATTACAGGGAACATGGATCCCCAGGACTCTTGCCAATGTGGGCCCTCTAATGGGAGATGAAGCTTGAGCGTGCATGAAGATCTTCCTGCAGCTGGGGCATTTGCAGGGCTTCCCTTACTGGTGGCTCCGTTGGTGTCTGGTCAAGTTAGAGCTCTGGGTGAAGCTCTTCCCACACTGGGGACACTCGTAGGGCTTCTCCCCAGTGTGGATGCGCTGGTGGGTGACGAGGGTGGAATTCTGCTTGAAGCCCTTCCCACAGTCAGGGCAGAGGAAGGGCCTCTCCTTGGTGTGAATCCGCTGATGGCAGAGGAGATCAGAGCTGGTCCGAAACCTCTTCTGACACTGGGGACACGCATAGGGCCTCTCCCCAGTGTGGATGCGTTGGTGGGTGACGAGGGCAGAGCTGCAGCTGAAGCCCTTCCCACACTCCCCACACTCGTAGGGCCATTCCCCAGTGTGGATCATCTGGTGGCTGATCAGGGTGCTGCTCTGCCTGAAGCTCTTCCCACACTCCAAGCACTTGTGGGGCTTCTACCCATTGTGAAGCTGCCCATGGGCCACCAGCTCTGAGCTCTGGCTGAAGCTCTGTCCACCTTCCTGGCTCAGGGTGGGTCTTTCCACCTCAGTGCACCCTGGACTGGGTTTGCAGCCCTTCCTCCTGTGAAAACTCTGGGGCTTTTCCTCCACGTTCGAATTCTGCACCGTGGAGCCACTTAAAATGGCCTCTTCCACGAGGTTCTGCTGTGGGGATTTTTCCTCCCTGGTCTCCATCCTCAGCCCCTTCCCTGGGGGAGGAAGGACAAGGAGAGGATGGGATTTGCCTCCGTGCCACAGGGAAGGGGAAGGAGATCCCCCCAGTGCATCCCCGGCAGGACAGGGTTGGCAGCAGGGTTGTCCTGCAGCCAGGGGCTGTGCTGGGCTGGGAGATGGAGCAGGAGAGAGGGGGAAAGGGGCACTGACTTCCTCCTCACCTGCCTGGGGCTCCCAGGGCTCCTTCCTCTTCCTCACAGCCTCCTCCTTCATCTAGTGAAGGTTTCAGGATGGGAAATCCTGCTTTGGGAGGAAAACAAGGGATGAGCACACTAAATTTTATACTGGATTGAAGGCAAACCTGGGGGAGAGTCTAAGCTAGAATTACAATTTAATAAGAAAATGAAGATCAAGGCAATGCTACAGAAACACTGCCTTAAACTGGCAGAATCAGGATATAACCTGACACCCTGTTGCTCAGGATGGTGGCAGCAGTCCCATTAAATGGTGGCTGCAGTCCTGTGGGAGTGATGAACATGATTCTGTCCAAGCAGTGATCCTGTAGAAGGGTCTGGTCTTCCTCTGGAGGTCCAGTGGTGGTTCTGGAGCTCTTGTCCTCTGGGAATCCAGTAGGCAAGCTGCTCCTGGTGCTGCAAGCTCAGCTTATATCCAGGTAGGAATGCTTGGATCCTCCCCCTGGGCGGAGCATCCCACAATGGGAGGATGGAATTTGATCAGTCCTGCAGTGACACACAATGGCCCATTCACAGCAGATATCTCCCCTGGAGGGCGTTAGCAGGGCTGAGTCATGGAAGAGATAAAGAACACTGCCCCACCTGTTTCTAGCAGTTGATGAAGATGGGGATCGAAAACATGCATTTGGTTCCATCTTACATTGCAACCTGAAACAGTGGGGGAATCCCTGCTCAGGGGGTGAACACCACCCCCCTTACCCAAACTGGCTCATGTGTAAAACCCCCACCCCGGGAAGGCCACACACACAGGGGACAATGTCACACTTGCCCTGCCCCAGGGGCGGTCTCTGTCCCTGTCACTCCCTTGCTCTCTCCCCTTTTCTCTTTCTTTCCATCTCTCTCTCTACCTCACACTTACTGTTCAATAAAATCCACTTTGGATTTGGTCTCGTTAGCACCTTAACTGGGGCAGAGGCATTTCTCTAACAATTTGCATAACCAGATTGTGACATTATTTTTGCACAGTGAGTTCAGGGCACTCTTGTCTCACCCCAAGTGCCTTTGACAACAGCATGGTTCCCTCTGAGGAGGTTGTGGTTTTTTCTGGAAGAACTCTTGGAAACTTGGACACAGTCCCTCCTTCCTCCTGGGGAACTTATGGAAGAACTGATGGGGAAAATGGCTGTTGTGGGTGGCCAGTGAAAAAGAAAATATTTTGTTGTCCTTCCTTGAAAAATTTGTTAAAATCACTGGAGAAGAGGGAGCAAATTATATCAGCGTCACTGACAAAGTTCATTCACCCCATGGTGAGGAACACAAGGCTACTAAAAGTCCCACAAGAAGCCCAGCTCAAGTAGCTAATTCCCAAATAACTCCAGCCAGGGGTCTCCGGGAGGATTTTTTTGGAGAGTGTTCGGAGCCGGCAGATCCCGGACTCGAGCCCCGGATATCTCCAGGCTCCCTAAGAGGAGCTTTTTCGGGGCCAGAGGAGCCGCGATCGCCCCTTGGGAGGGTCCCGGGGGGTCCACGTGGGGATGGCCCGGTACCGACGGGGCGGGACATTGGTTTTGGGGATCCCCGTGAGAGCCGGGGCTGTGGAACGGGGGACCCCCAGGGCGGGGAGAGGGGAAGGGGCGATACCGGAGCTGGGGCACCCCCAGCAGCCCGGAGATGAGGCGGGGACGGGACCCCCTGACCCTGACAGGGGCGCGTCCTGGGGTGACTTCATGATGCTCGTGCCCCATCGGTCCCTTTAGCCCAGAAATGAGTTCTGCACCTTTAAGGCTGGTTCTGAGAGCCAAGGGGAGGAGGAAGAAGCTGCAGTTTGTTTTCATACACTGCACTCACTCCTCCACATTCCGGCTCCTGGATGGACAGAGGGCAGGACAGAGCTCTCCTTTGCTTTTAGTTAGTTTTTAGCTCTCTGAGGCAGAGAAGTTGCCTGGACTGTGGTTTTTCTTTTTCTTTGCAGCTGTTTAAAACCTGCACAGGACTGAACACCCAGAACACCACTGGCAGCTCCCACCTGTGGCCCACTTGGCCGGGCGTGGACCAAGGCATTTCCAGCGATGGAGGGACTGATAAGAGACTGATAAGAGACTGATAAGACACTGATAAGAGACTGAGTGCACTGAGCTACAGCCCAAGGAGGGACTTGTGGAGTTTGTCATCTCTTTTGAAGCAGCAGCAGGTTTTATTGCTTAATATTGTTCAATTTTTATGCTGGTGAATGCTTTGCCTGGTAAATAAAGTTTTTTTCCAGTTTTCTCCAAGGAAATATTTTCCCGAACTGGCTGAGGGTGGGGCTGCTGAATCTGCATTCTAGAGGAAACTCCTTTTGGGGGTTTTCAACCAAATTTGCCCTAAAGCAGGACAGGGCGGTGGAAAGAAGGGGAAACCACAAGTGGCTGGATTGAGGGGAGGCTGAAGAGGGGGACCCTGAGACTCCAAAATCCGCCTGCATCCCTAAGCAGGACCCTGGAGAGGGGGGATCCCCAGGACCCATGGGATCCCCAGCAGCCCGGACACAGGAGACCATGAGAACACCAGAGGGATGAGACTGGAAATGGGACACTCGTGGTGGCTTTTTTTTATTCACTCTTGATTTTTGGAGGTTTTTATGGACATCAGGTGACTTCTAGAGATGGACTTGTGTGGGAGGAATCCCCAACCCAAGGCATTCACAGCTTGTTTTTCCCCAAATCAGTATTTTCCCCAAACCTTCTCACAGTGACATCCCGTCCTGTCCTGATCTGGGTGAGCTCAGTCCCAAGCCTGACCCTGATCCTGGTCTCAATCTCACTCCATGTTTCGACACACTCACAGTTCTGTATTTAATCCCATCCCAGTCCCAAACTCATCTAGCCCCAGACCCAATCCCAACCCCAGCCCTAAAGCCAATCCCATGTCTAGCCTTAACCCCAATCCCAGCTCTAATCCAAATCTCAGCCCCAACTCCAAGCCCAGCCCCAATTCCAGCCATTTCCTAAATCCTCAGCCCCAAACCAAATCCCAGGTTCAGCCCTTCTGGGGCTTTGGGGGTGTCTCTGTCCCTGTGGCCCCGATGATGTTTGGGTGGGGTCCCAGCAGGGCTGAGAGGGCCAGAGACCCCCCCGGCCTCCCCAGGGGTGAGAAGGTGGCAGAGCCCCCCCAGCCCCAAGCAGCCTCAGCGGTGAGAGGGACACAGAGCCCCTGGTGCCCAGCCCTGCACAGGCATTGCCTGAGGCCAGAGGGATGGAGACCCCCCGAGCATCCCCCAGGGCCAGGGGACAGAGAGCCCCGAGCATCCCCTGGGCTGAGAGGGACAGAGACTGCCCCGAGCACCCCCTGGCACAGGGGAGAGAGGGAGGGAGACCCCCCAGGCATTCCCTGGGTGAGAATGATGGAGACCCCTGGGGAATGGCCTGGGGTGAGAGGGACAGGGACACCCCTGGGGAATGGCCTGGGGTGACAGGGACAGGGACACCCCTGGGGAATGGCCTGGGGTGACAGGGACAGGGACACCCCTGGGGAATGGCCTGGGGTGACAGGGACAGGGACACCCCCTGGGGAATAGCCTGGGGTGACAGGGACAGGGACAACCCCCCCAAAGCCCTCCCAAGCATCCCCCAGTGTGAGAGGCTCAGAGACCCCTTGAGCATTCCCTGGGCATGGGACAAAATAAAGTTGTTTCTTGACAAAAATCAAAGTTAACTCTACAGAAATTGCCTTGAATTTTCTCTTCCCACAAGTCACTTGTGGTGAAAATGCAAACAAATCCCAAAATTTAATAAACTCACAGTAGAAGCAATTTTGTGGCAATTCCAAAATCCATTGGTCCTGCACAGCTCCAGCTCAGCTGCTGGCACATTCTGATAAAAGAAAAGTGGAAATTTGGCCCAATACATTGTGATACCTCTTTTATGAAAAGATTATGAAAAGGAAGGGAAAGCTCTGTGTAGATGTCACAAAGGTGACAGGGACAAAGAAAAGAATTATTCTTAGATTTGGCAAAGCCCCCAGCCTGTGAAAGAGAAAAGGGGGGACAGCCACAGAGTGACAGGGACAGAGACCTCCCCTGGGGCAGGGCCAAGTGTGACATTGTCCCCTGTGTGTGTGGCCTTCCCGGGGTGGGGGTTTTACACCTGAGCCAGTTTGGGAAAGGGGGGTGGTGTTCACCCCCTGAGCAGGGATTCCCCCACTGTTTCAGGTTGCAATGTAAGATGGAACCCAATGCATGTTTTCAATCCCCATCTTCATCAACTGCTAGAAACAGGTGGGGCAGTGTTCTTTATCTCTTCCATGACTCAGCCCTGCTAACGCCCTCCAGGGGAGATATCTGCTGTGAATGGGCCATTGTGTGTCACTGCAGGACTGATAAAATTCCATCCTCCCATTGTGGGATGCTCCGCCCAGGGGGAGGATCCAAGCATTCCTACCTGGATATAAGCTGAGCTTGCAGCACCAGGAGCAGCTTGCCTTCTGGATTCCCAGAGGACAAGAGCTCCAGAACCACCACTGGACCTCCAGAGGAAGACCAGACCCTTCTACAGGATCACTGCTTGGACAGAATCACGTTCATCACTCCAACAGGACTGCACCCACCATTTAATGGGACTGCTGCCAGCACCCTGACCAGCAACAGGGTGTCAGGTTATATCCTGACTCTGTCAGTTTAAGGCAGTGTTTCTGTAGCATTGCCTTGATCTTCATTTTCTTATTAAATTGTAATTCTGATTTAGACTCTCCCCCCTGCTTTGCCTTCAAACCAGTTCAAAAGACAATGTGCGAAACCTTTGTTTGGTCCCCAAAACAGGATTTCCCATTCCCAAACCTTGACTCAATGGAGGAGGAGGCTGTGAGGAAAAGGAAGGAGCCCTGGGATACCCAGGCAGGTGAGGAGGAAGTCAGTGCCCCTTTCCCCCTCTCTCCTGCTCCATCTCCCAGCCCAGCACAGCCCCCGGCTGCAGGACAACCCTGCTGCCAACCCCGTCCTGCCGGGGATGCACTGGGGGGATCTCCTTCCCGTTCCCTCTGGCACGGAGGCAAATCCCATCCTCTCCTTGTTGTTTCTCACCCAGGGAAGGGGCTGAGGATGGAGACCAGGGAGGAAAAATCCCCACAGCAGAACCTCGTGGAAGAAGCAGTTTTGAGCAGCTCCGTGGCAAAGAAATCCGATGGGGAAGAAAAACCACAGAGATCCCACAGGAAGAGGGGCTCTAAACCCAGCTCAGGGGGCTCTGAGGAGGAAAGACCCACCCTGAGCCAGGAAGGTGGACAGAGCTTCAGCCAGAGCTCAGAGCTGGTGGCCCATGGGCAGCTTCACAATGGGTAGAAGCCCCACAAGTGCTTGGAGTGTGGGAAGAGCTTTAGGCAGAGCAGCACCCTGATCAGCCACCAGATGATCCACACTGGGGAATGGCCCTACGAGTGTGGGGAGTGTGGGAAGGGCTTCAGCTGCAGCTCTGCCCTCATCATCCACCAACGCATTCACAATGGGGAGAGGCCCTTCGAGTGTCCCCAGTGTCAGAAGAGGTTTCAGACCAGCTCCACTCTCCTCCAGCACCAGCGAATTCACTCAGAGGAGAGGCCCTTCCTCTGCCCTGACTGTGAGAAGGGCTTCAAGCAGAATTCCCACCTCATCATCCACCAGCGCATCCACACTGGGGAGAGGCCCTACGAATGTCCCCAGTGTGGGAAGAGCTTCACCACAAGTTCTCATATGAAAAGACACCAACAGAGGCACCAGTAAGGGAAGCCCTGCAAATGCCTTGATTGCAGGAACAGATTCATGCACCACTCCAGCTTCATCCCCCATGGGAGAACCCACACTGGGAAGCGTCTTGGTGATCCATATTCCCTGTGATCCATGCTAGGAAGACACCTGCACCTTTTCCTGCCCCTGCCAATGACCTGATGTGGGATGGAAGAATGTGAGGGTCTGGCCATGGCCCTGTCATTACATTCACCCCCACCTCAGGTCATTGCCAGGAGCAGGAAAGGGACTCTCTCTCCCTGAGGAGAAGGGTGTCCTTTCCAGACAGGATGAAATACGTGGCCAGGCAGACAGTTGTTGATGTTGTAGTTTTCCCTGTAAATAGTTTTTCTTATACTTTCTGTTGACAATATTGTTTTTATTCCTGTTTGTTCCTTATATCGTTGCTGTTCCCAATAAATTGTTCTTATCCCAGCCTGGGATCTTTGCCTTTTGTGCTTTCCATGGCAGGCAGGAGGGCAGCGAGGGCAGCGCGGTTTTAGCGGGAGCAGGAAATTGGGGAATCCCATTCCTGAAGCCCGGACCGTGGAAAGCAAGCATCCCAGCTGGTGCCAGCCCTGGTGGCCATGGCAGCAGCCTTGGGAGCGGGTCCCTGGCTGGGGCTGTGGGAACCTCTTCCCTCTGGTGCCCAGGGACAGGAGTGGAGGGAGCGGCTGCAGCTGAGTCGGGGCAGGCTCAGCTTGGATGTCAGGAAAAGGTTTTTGCCCAGAGGCTGCTGGGGCCATGGCCAGGCTCCCCAGGGAAGGGTCCCAGCTCCAGGGCTCTCTGAGCTGAAGCAGCGTTTGGCCAGCGCTGCCAGGCCCAGGCTGGCATTGTTGGGGTGTCCTGTGCAGGGCCAGCAGTTGGACTGGAGGATCCTGATGGGTCCCTCCCAGCTCAGCCAATTCTGTGCTTCTGGGATCCCATCAGCCTGGGGATGGGGCTGCCAATGGTTGCCATGGCAACAGGCTCTGGGATCCCATCAGCCTGGGGATGGGGCTGCCAATGGTTGCCATGGCAACAGGCTCTGGCTGCAGGCCTGAGCTGGTGTCCATGGCAACCACCCCTGGCATGGGGTCTCCATGGAGCTGCCGAGGGACTGAGCATAGCAACAGGGGCTGGTGATGGTTGCCATGGAAACTGACCATAGCAACAGGGTCCTTGTGATGGTCGCCATGGAAACTGAGCATAGCAACAGGGTCCTGGTGATGGTTGCCTGCAAAGGATCAGATTTGTCACAGGCCCACAGAGGGGTTCCATGGGATCTTTTCAAGAGTCTCCAGGCTGTTCCAGAGCTGGAATGTCACATGCAGAGACAGGGGGTCCATGGAGACCTCCCAGGGCTTTCTGGGGATGGTAAAGAGCCCTGTGGTCAGAGGCAGTCACAGCCATTCCATGGTGACATCCCAGGAGTTCCCAGGCTACCAAAGAGCCGGGATGTCCCAGACACTCACAGGGATTCCTGTCATGGGCACAGTGGGAGCTTCAGGCAAAAGCTTTTTTTCTTTATTGGAGAAACTCCTTCTGAGTCATGAGATGGAGAAATGACACTCAACAGCCACCATGGATCCTCAAACTCCTGCAGGGCCCCTAGACTCTTAAAATTCCTTCTAAGAGAGGACACTGGGAGCGGCTGGATCCATTCCCAGACTTAGAATTTTGCAATGGTGTAAAAGATTGAACAGGTGGAATTCAAATTTAGCACAATTTGTCCCACAAGATTAACGATGGAATACCAGATAAATTAGTATAAATACAGCTCTGATTGCGTCTGATCATGATAGAGCAGAAAGATCTTAACCAGAGTTATTTACTCCACAGTTCAGGAGCTATAACAATTATTAGAATATAGTGCTCTAGGAAGAAACAGGGCGCCTTGCTGTAGTCATTGGAGCCCATTGCAGGCAGAGCCACCTGCTCCAGCAGGAACTGCCTTTCCTGTGCCATCAGCAGGGCAGGTCCCGCTGCAGGAAAAGCCCCAGGCCAGCCCCAGCACAGGGAAGGCCTCGGGCACAAGGGCAGAGTGCCGTGCTGGGAGCTGTGCCAGGGAGAGCCTGAGGCACCAAAGGCACCTTGGCAGCAGCAGCTGCTTGCAGGCCATGGCCAGAAGCCTCCCTTGGCAGCCCGGCCTGGTGGCCACCACTGCAGAGCTGCTGCCTCAGGGCTCATTCCTGGCTGGCCTCGGAAAAGCCACTTCTGCTCCAGGAGCCTGACTGGGAAGCCATTGGCCCCTGCACCTTGAGGACAAGATATCAATGACAAAACTCTTCATGCCAGCAGAGTCAAGGCAGAGGCAGAGCAAAGGGCAGAGCCAGGCCCAGGGAAGAGGGCTGCCATGGTGATGGCTGTGAGGTCACTGCCCCTGCAGCAGCCTGGCTGCCCTCAGCAGACATTCTGGCCAGAAGCGTTGTGAGGGCACCCAGCACATCAGAGAACCCACAGGACAGGAATTCTGCCACTGGGGAGGGCAGGGGGTTTCACTGGGTCAGGTTGCACAAAGCTCCTGATCTTGGAGAATTCCTGGGATGGGGAATCCAATTCTCTGGAAAAACAGTTGCAGTTTCATGCCACTTTCATAATTGCAAAATATTTCCTGTTCTAACAAATGTAAATCTTCCCTCATTTAGCTTAGAGATATTGACCCTTTCTTGGTCACTGCAAGATTTGGGAGAAAATAACTTTGATCTCTATTTTTCCATTTTCCTTGGAGAGGAGTAAAAAATCTCCCAGGTTGGGGTTTGGAGGCCTCATCACAAAACCAGCAGGGAGAGTCTGCAGGCTCTGGGCTAAGAGGTGTGGAGACTGAGGACAGAACAGGAGTAGCCGGGGAGGGATGGAAGGGTGGCTTCAGAAAGGCTGGAGCTTTTCTTCCTAGTGGGAATGAGCCTGAAGAAGACATAATAGCACCAAGGGCAGCTGGGGAGGCCCAGAGTGGACACCAGGAGAAAGGAATTTCCCTGCCAGGGCAGGGCTGTGGTGCAGCACGTCCCCCAGCAGGAGCCTGGAGCAGCCCAAGGCTTTGTGTGGGCAGGCAGAGGCAGGCAGGAGGCAGAGCTGTCAGCAAAGGAAGGGGCCAGCCAGGTGGGGCAGCCGGGGGATGCCCACAGCCTGCAGGGACAGAGGCGCAGGTTTGCTCAGCACCAGAGACACCTTTGCCTTGCTTGTCCCCACCTGTCATCACTGCCACCAGTGTTCTCCTCTACCTGGAACCTGGGGATGCTTTCTCAGTCCTGTCCCTCAGAAGGATCAATTTTATGCACGAGAAACCTCACTTTGAGTCCTTGAGAAGTTCTTTGAGCATGCTGTAAGGGACTGTGTCTGATGCAAAGAGCACCAAAGCCCCAGAGGGTCATTACAGTCCTTGTGCTGTGTCTGTGCTGCTGAGCTGGGCCAGGCTCCTGGCCCAGAGGCAGCTCCTGGCAAGGGCAGCAGAGCTGCGGAGAGACAGCTCTGGCCAGGAGCAGCTCCTGTGCACAGCCCAGCAGGGCTGGGGCACTTCCAGGGCCCCTCAGGGACACCAGCAGGGCACAGACAGAGCTCCCAGGGGCTCAGCACTGGCAGGGGCTGTGGCATGTCCCAGAGGGGGCTGTGTCACAGCAGTTCCTCTGTGGCTGTGTCATGGAGGCACAGAGCAGCTGTGATGTCAGCAAGGGGCTGTGTGACAGCACAGAGTGGGCTGTGTGAGGGCACAGATTGGGCTCTGACATGACAGAGTTTGTTGTGTGAGGTCACTGAGCAGCTACAGCATCATAGAGGGAACTGTGTGACATCACAGAGCAGTCTGTGAGGTCATGGCATGGCTGTATGACATAACAGAGCTGGCTGTGAGGTCAAAGTGTTTGCTGTGACATTCCAGAGTGTCAGTATGACATCACAGAGAGGGTTTTGTGACATCACTGAGGGGGTTCTGACATCACACAGCTGTATGTGACATCATAGTGTGAGCCCATATAGCAGATCGTGCTGTCATAAATGGCGGCTCTGTGACATGAAGGAGTGGGTTGTGACATCACCAGGTGGCTGTGTAACATCATAGATGAGCCTGTGACATCACAGAACAAACTGTGACATCGCAGTGTGACTCTTTGACATCAGAGTCTTCTGTGACATCACAGAGCAGCTGTGTAACATCACAGGGGCCTATGTGACATCACAGGAGACTGTGTGACATCATAGGAGGAAATGTGACATCACAGGGGACTGTGTGACATCACAGGGGGAGTGGGACATCTCACGGGGGCTCCGTGACATCACAGGGGCTGTGTGACATCACAGGTGGCTGTGTGAGGTCACTGGGGAGGTCACTCTGCCCCGGCCCCCCTCACAGTTCCCCCCAGAGCAGTCCAACCCTGCTCGTGCACAGCGGGGTCCCCTGTCCCCCCGGGTCCCCCTGCCCCCGGCGCCGCAACCTCCCCCAGAGGATGTTCCACGAGATCGACCCCAGAGCCTGACACGGGCACGGGGGGCCGGGGCCCTGGGGGTGGCACAGGGGGACAGGGACCCCCCGGCAGCGTCCCCGTGTCCCCCAGGGCCAGAGCCTGGGCCAGGGCTCCTTCACCCTGCTACCAACGAGGGGCTGAGAGCGCTGAAAAAATCCCCAGCAAGGGATCAGCAAAAACCAGATTGAATATTAAGGGACAGCAGCACAAAGTTCCTTGGCAAGAGTCACTGTGCTCCTTACTGGACACTTCAGGCACACCAAGGAAACAAAGCCACAACAAAACCAAACAAAATGCAGGCAGTCAAACCAGAAATGACCCGAGAACTGTTCCTGTGCATGTGTGTGACACAAGGACAGTAAGGGGAAGGATAAAAGGAATACAGCCCAAAGGTTTAACAGAGCTCAAACTTAACAGGACTTTACCGTAACTGATAGCTTAAATGTCACAATTTAGGCAAAAAGAGCAGCTAACAGTATTTAACCTAACTTATAACCTATGACTTTGCAATTTAACAGAGGAATAACACTTAACAGTATTTAACTTAGCCTAATAACTTACATTAAAATAACAACTTAGCAAAAGAACAACTCTCAGGAGCATTTAACTTTGCTCATAACTCATGACTGAACATTTCGTACAGGCCTGACTGACGCAGCTATCCAAGGCACTCAAAGCCCTCAGAGAGCAGCATTTCTGCCACATTTCCCCAGCACAGGCACTCCTGTGTGCACACAGACACAAAGAGTCAGTGCAAGGCACCTGGGAGAAATTCCCCTGAGGGCAGGAAATGCTCCCTGAGGATGCTTTGGCATCTCCCCAGCGGGTGAAGGGTTGAGCCTGGAGGAGTGGGGGGATCGGCCCAGGCTCCGTCCTTGTTGGGGATCCCGAGTGCAGCAAACGGGAGAGTACCTGGCTGGGAGAGGCCCCACTCAGAGGGAGTCGCTGGCCCAGGAGAGCTCCAAGGGCTCCTTTTGGAGTGCTGTTTGTAGGGCCCCAAGAGAGGGGCCTCAGTCCCAGCAATGGTTCATCTTGGCCACACTGGGCACCAACAGCTTTCTTTGGCAGGGTGAGAACAGGGATGTTGTGCCACTGAGGGAACAAAAGCAGTTCCCAGGGCTGCTCCTCCAGAAAGCAGGAGCTGGTTGGGCAGCAGCAGTGCCTGGAGCAGACAGTGTTTGTGATGAGCTGCAGAGGAGCTGAGCCCAGGGGCTGTTGGCCAAGGCTGAGCCCCAAGGAGCATTTCTCAGCTGGCAGGGTGGCCTGAGAAGGGGAGGGGGGAATGCAGCAGCACAGGGCCCATGGAACCAAGGGAGCATTGTGACACTGTGGGGCCCTGTGAGACCAAGGGACCATTGTGACACTGTGGGGCCCTGTGAGACCAAGGGACCACTGTGACACTGTGGGTCCTCATGGAATAAGCAAAGCATTGTGACACTGTGAGGCCTCATGGAATCAGTGAGACCATTGTGACCATGGGAGTCCCCACAGAACCAAGAGAACCGTTGTGATACTGTGGGGCCTTATGAAACCTTGGGGCCACTGTGACACTGTGGAACCCCATCGAAAGAAGGGTCTATTGTGATGCTGCTGGACCCCATGGAATCAAGTCACCATTATGACACTGCGGGGCCCCATGGGTCCAAGGAGCCATTGTGACACTATGGGGCACCATAAAACCAAAAGAACATGGAACAGGTCTGGCTGGCTTGGCCTCCCAGGGGCCACCTGACTGGTCCAGCTGACCTTGGCATGTTGAAGGTCTCTTCTCATCTGCTCTGAAGCACTGGGGCTCTGTGCTTTCCTTCCCAATGGAAAAGAACTGTCCTTCTCCTCCAGGTACCCATGGCCAGAATTGAGATTTCACCTCCAAATTTCCTTATATGCAGTGATTGTTCCCATAGGAGTATTGCCAGGACAAGTCTGGCTGGCAGTGGTTTCACAAGGGTCACCTCCCATCTGGCCCTTAAACTGTGGGGAAGGCTGCGTGCTTTCCTTCCTATATAAAAGAACTGTCCTGCTTCTCCAGGCATCCATGGCCAAGACTGGGTTCCACCTTCCCTATATCCAACAACTGCTCCCAGACAAAATCTGCCATTACTGACAAGTCTGGCTGGCCTTTCCCTAGTGAGGCTCTCACCTGCCTTCCAAACACTGGGACTCTCTGCTTTCCTTCCTATAGGAAAGAACTGTTCTCCTCCAGGTACCCATAAGTAGAATTTGGATTGCACCTCCAACATTCCCTGTTGTGAGAGACTGGCGGAGATTGTTGGCTCAAAACATTTTGTGTGGAGGGGAGGAAGGGGCAGGTCCAGCCCTGCCCTGCCCTGGAACCCCAATCCCCCCAGAGCCTCTATCCCAGCCCAGCAGTGGCTGCCAGTCCCTGGCACAGCACAGGCAATGCTCCACAGCCACCTCTGCAGCCCCAGCCCAGCTCCTGAGGGACCAAATGAGCCCAAGCCCCTCCTGGGGGAAGGGCCCAGGGAGACCAAGGGGTATTGAAGGCTGACCACAAGGCAAGCACACATCTTGACCCTGGATCCTCTTGGAATTTCCATCTGAACACTGCTGGAATCCAGGAGTTGGTAGCTGTGTGTGTGCTTCTCTGTATCTTTTATGTCTTTCTCTCTTTCTGTGTCTTCTATTTCTGTGCTCCTGTAAATTTTGATTAACATTAAATTGAACAGGCTTAGAATTTGTGAAGTTGAATGGGCCAAGTCAATGCTTTAAAAAGTGTTTTTGTTGGTTGAATGTTTGTCATAATTTGATATGAAAAGAATTTTAAAATGTAATATGAAACTTTTTGTGTAACTGACAATCTGTTAAACCACTGAGATACTGAACACGCCTCTGTGAAACACAAATGTTAAAGATGAAAAAACCCAGCAACCTCCTCTTTCTTTCCAGTCAACAAAGAAGCAGTGGGCCCTGGCCCTGGTCCCCATCTCAACCAAACCAAACCAAACCAAACCATACCAAACCAAACCAAACCAAAGCAAGCAAACCAAACCAAACCAAACCAAGCAAGCCTGCCATGGGCTGAGCCCCTTCCCCCCTCCCCAGGCTGTCCCTCCCCCCCCCATCGGCCCCATTCTGACCAAACCAAACCCCAACAACTCCCAAACAGGAAAACAAAAGAGGCTACAAAACCCCAACCAGAACAAAGCCAGCCACAGCCATTAAAATATTACCATTAAGTCCCCTCCCCCCAACACAACTCAAACCAAAAACCCCTACAACCTACCACCCACACAAAATAACCCTACAACTAAAATTAAACACAAAAAAATCCCCAAAACCAACCCTAAAACCAATCCTAACACAACCCAACCGCAACTTCCACCACAAGTTACTGGCAGGTCAGGTGTTAATCCTTTCAATACTTCATTGCTCCATCGAGTAAAAGAAAAAAACAAAATACCAGCATATAAAAATATATATATAAAACCATTAAAGTCAGTAAAGGAGAAATTTAATCCCAAATAAAAAAAAGAAAAAATACCTTAATCTTAAAACTAAAATACTCTTGTAAACTATAATGAAAAAACTCTTTTTCTTTATAACATAAAAAACTTTTTTAAAAAAATTACAATTAATATCAAAAAATCCCCTCCATAATAAAATAAACAAATGTTAAAATAACTGTAATTTCATCAAAAGTTTAAACAGGAGGGAAAAAAAATCCAAGTAATCCATTATCCCCAAGAGAAGATCTCTATTCCCAGAGATAAAAATAATTTTAAAAGTAAAAAATAAAAACTTTTACCCTTAAAGAACCCATCTTTAAAACAATACCCCATAAGTTGACATGGCCCATCTACAAGCTGTAAAAAAGCTTGCAGCAATAAAAACAACTTCACGAGAACAAAGTCCCCCAGACAACTGTTATCCATGACAGAATTTAGAACCACAAAAAAAAAATTTTCTTCTTGTAAAAAAATCTCCATAAACTTAACAAGAAAAACTTCTCTCCCGAAGTAAACTAAAAAAAAGACTATTCTAGAAATAGTAAACCAACTAGAAATTTTAAGTTTGCTTACTTTACATTGTCAGTAAAAAGTTATAAAGAAAAAAAAAAGTGTTCTAAAGGGTTTATTTTAATTCTTACTACTTTTTTCTTTTTCAATTTACTTTTAATAAAAATTTCTTTATACTCTTTTAAAATGTTAGGCCTAGTTTACCTTTCCTGTAATCCTATCTCACAACAAAATAAATACATAAATAATTACTGACAATAAAACTCACCACACTCATCAATACATTGATTAAGAAATCTCAATATTAGAAAAATCTTAAATTAACAAACTAAAACCACTACTATGTCATAATAAACCATTTGCTGAAGTTTCTCTGGTTTTCTAAAGCTCCCAGTAGGGCCTGTTTTGTTCTTTTGAGCTCCTGAGAATCTTTGTTGGTATTTCTCCAGGGAGTCCAATTCAGAGTATACAAACAACTTTAGATCCTTTTCATTGTCTCCTTGAGAGAATTGTTTCAGGGATGGGAGTCAGGGCTTGTGTGTCCTGCTTGGCCCAGCCCAGGCAGGGCTTTCCCAGCCACATTCCACACTCCATTGCCCAGCTGGAGCCGCTGGTGCCTCTGAGTTGTGCTGCCCCAGCCCCAGGGACGCTCTCCTTGTCTGCCCATTCCCCCACGCTCTCTGGGCAGGGATGGCCTCACTGGGGGCTGCTGACATCCTCAGCAACTTGGAGGCTGCTGCTGAATTTCCCTGCTCCAGAGGCTTGTTCAGCCTTCAGCTCTTCAGTGCAGGAATTCAGTGTCCCAGGGCTCATTAACATTGAGAACACCTGAACAAGCCAAGCCTCTGGGAATCATTTGATTTCAGTTTCCAAATCTTGTGTGGTTAATAAGAGAGATTTCAGTAGTGTATTCAAACTGAATAGATTCTTTTTAAAAAGACAGTGAGAAAACATTTTTTAGGTCCTGTTTAGGGGTTTTTTTCCTGATCATAAATTGATATGCGTAGTCTCCAACTGACACTGAATCCAAGTACCTCCTCATGCAGTTTGAATAGGTGTGAAAATCAAGACCCTTCATGGCTGACAATCAATCAGACTCTGTCCCTACCCCCACCCCACCATTTCCCCCATCCAAGCCCTGGCACTCAGAGCAGCCTTGTGCAAATCTGAGCTCCCTCCAGCCCAGGCTGCACCTGCAGCTTTCAGCTCCTTGGCTCCAACTCCCACCTGCTTTCCTTGCAGAAGGAGCTGCCCGAGACACAGAGGGATGTTCATTTCTTGTCAGCCAACAAAGCCAAGGGGAGGCACAGCTCCATCAAATGCCAAAGTCATTCTCCCTGGCTCTGCCCTGCCCCCAGATCCCCACAGCCTGTCCTGTTTCCTTCATCCCTGCATTGCCAGGGACTCTCTGGGACAAGGGAGCTCTGCTCTCAGGATGGAGGGAGGTGCAGGTGCCACCACTGGAGTGGGAACCACAACTCATCAGGTTTGTGTCCTTTGGGGGTCAGGAACTGCTGAGACTCAGAGGCACAGAAAGTTTCTCTTCATGGCCAACAGACCATAGTTAAACAGGACACAATTTAATAACAATCATGCTCTTCCCTGAGCTATGTGCAACGTCCCAGCAGTGCCTGATGAGTCCACCATTCACAAGTGATTTCCATACTAAAATTAATTTTAGACAAGCATGGTTCTGTGACAGATATAAACACAATTAAGTTCTTGTATCAGGATGCTCATCTTGGAGTGGGGGCAAAACAGCTCCAACAATTCCTGATTTGCAACGCTGTCAGTGGTGGATGGAGAAGGGAGGTCAGGCTGCTCTTGATGTTGAGGAAATGCTGAAACCAGCCTGACTCATTTCATCTCCTCCTGCCCTGGCTGATCTCCCCTCTTTCCCCTCCCACCCATTGGCTTTTGTCTCCCACCAGGCCCCCGGTGAAGAGCCTGGCTCTGTGTTCTCCATCCCCTCCTCGCTGGCACTGCCAGGCTGGGATGAGGAGCCCCTCAGCCTTCCCTGCTCTGGGCTGGACAAGCCCAGCTCCCTCAGCCTCTGCTCACAGCCCAGGGGCTCCAGCCCCACCTTGGAGGCCCTTCCCAGACCCTGCTCCAGCTGCCAGACATCTTTCCTGCCCTGGGCAACCCAAGCGAGGCCACAGTGACCTGGATAATCCCCGTCCTTGATGTCCTGGTCACACAGCCCTGGCCCCTTGTCCCCATGTCAGGCTCTGGGGTGGATCCTGTGGAACATCCTTTGGTGGAGGCTGTGGCTCCAGGTGGGCCGGGGGGATCCCGGGGGACAGGGACCCTGCTGGGCATGAACAGCATTGGACTTGTTGGGAGAAACTGTGAGGGGGAGCTGGGGCCGAGTGACCAACCCAGTGACCTGACACAGCCCTGCTGGGATGGCACACAGCCCCTCTGGGATGGCACAGCCTGCCCTGTGAGCTCACAGCCCCTTCTCTAATGTCACACAGCTGGTCTCTGATGTCACAACCAACTCTGTGATGTCATAGTCTTCCCTGTATTGTCACAGCCTACTCTGTGATGTCACAGAGGCAGTCTATGATGTCATAGCTTTGCAATGACTTCACATCCTCCACTCTGTGATGTCATAGCCCACTCTGTGACCTGATGTTACCAGATGATCAATTGTCTCCACCAGGTGAGCTGACACCTGGAGCTTGTTCTACACATCCCCAGGCCTATGGAAACCACACAAGGCCCATTGTGTGAGAAGGGGAACTGGAAGTTCAGCAGCCTCAGGGTCCTGCCAGCTCAGCCAGGCCCACTGGAACATTGGGGTCCACGACCACCAGGGACCACCAGAGAGACCCCCAGGACAGAAGAACACATGGGTAAAGGGGAGGGGGAATATGTTAATGATTTTGGGGAAATGATTATCATATGTATGTTTAGTCCAGGACAATCAATGAATATGTGAGCAAAATACAGAAAATAAACAGAAACTTTCCTGTACTCAGCATGCACAGCTTTGGGAGGAGCTCTCCCCCATGCATCCAGCTGAATAAAGAATGCTGCTTCTTAATGCTACACTGGGGTTAAGGAGTTTTTATGTTTTATCGAATTTTTGGTAACACTCCCACTGCCAAGGAAAGCAGTGTCTGCTGCTGTTCATAAACAGAGAAGGGCTGGGGGCAGATGTGGGGCTCAGAGGCTGCCTGGGGCACAGTGACCATGAAATAATCAAGTTTTCCATGTTCTGTGAAAGGAGGAGGGGAAGCAACAAAACTTCTCCCCTGGAATTAGGAAGGGCAGACTTTGGCCTTTTTAGGATGCTGATTTAGAGAGTATCAAATCAGGTACTGATTTTTTAAAGGAAACAGCCCTTAAAAAAAAAGAAGGGCTGGGAAGGGTGGACACATTTCAAGAAAGTAATCTTAAGGGGGAAGGAGCAACCTGTGCCAGTGTGGCAAAAGATGAGCCAGTGAGGAAAACAACTGGCCTGGCTGCCCATGGAGTTTCTGTGGGAAGTCAAGAGGAAAACGGACTGACAACTCAGGAAGTGTTTAAGGATGTCATAAGGTTATGCAGAAGGAAAAGTTGAGAGTAGAAAACTCAATCAGAACTTAAACTATCAGGTTCTGTAAAAAAATAAATATGTTTTTATAAAAAAACTTATAGCAAAAGGACGGATAAGGTGAACCTCTACTCTTCATTGGATGCAGTGGGGAATACAGTAACTAAAGATAAGGAAAGGCTGAGCTACTTAACACCTTGTTTGTCTCAATTTTTAATATTAGTACAGGTTGTCCTAAGGAAAAGTGTTCTCCTGAGCTGGTAGATGGGCACAGGGAGCAGAACAGCCCCCTGGAATCCAGGAGGAAGCAGCTGGGGACCTGCTGAGCCACTCAGATGCTCACAGGTGTATGGGATCAGATTGGATCCATCCCAGGGGGATGAGGGAGCTGTGGATGAGCTCCCCAAGCTGCTCTCCATCATTTACCATCAGTCCTGGCTCAGCAGGGAGGGCCCAGAGCACTGGAGGTGCCAGGGTGAGCCCATCCCCAGGAAGGGCTGGAAGGAGGAGCTGGGGAACTCCAGGCCTGTCAGCCTGACCTGGGTGCCCGGCAAGGTTATGGAACAGATCACCTTGAGTGCAATCACAGGGCACCCACAGGATGGCCCAGGGATCAGAGCCAGCTCAGTGGATTTAGGGGTGGCAGGTCCTGCCTGACCAACCTGGTCTCCTTTTATGCCCAGGTGACCCAGCTGTGGATGCGGGAAAGGCTGTGGATGTTGTGTGCCTGGACTCCAGCAGAGCCTTTGACTCTGTCTCTGACAGCATTCCCTGGAAAAGCTGCAGCCCACGGCTTGGGCAGGTTCCCTCCTCGCTGGGAGATTTAAGAGCTGGCTGGAGGCTGGACCCAGAGAGTGGTGGGGATGGTGCTGCACCCAGCTGGTATCCAGGCACTGGTGCTGTCCCCAGGGATCTGTGCTGGGCCCAGTCCTGTTTAATATCTTCACTGATGATCTGGGTGAGGGGATCGAGTCCAGCATTCACAAATTGCAGATGGCACCAAGCTGGGTGTGAGTGTGGATCTGCTGGAGGGCAGGACAAGAAGACACAGCCTTAAGCTGCACCAGGGGAGGCTCAGGCTGGACAATAGGAAGGAGTTCTCCACAGAAAGGGTGAGTGGGAACTGGAATGGGCTGGCCAGGGGGGAGGTGGCAGAGTCACTGTCCCTCTCCAGTGGCACTCAGTGGCATGGTCTGGGTGACAAGGCAGTATCAGGGCATGGGTTGGACTTGATGATCCCAAAGATCTTTTCCAGCCTATTTGATTCTGTCATTCTGTGATGATTGGGACACTCTGGGGCCATTGTGACACTGCAGGGCCTCGTGGAACTAAGAGGACCATGGTGACACCATGCAGCCCCACAGTACCAGGGCTCCATTGCTGTGCTGTGGGGCCAAATGGACCCAGGGAGTGCCCCGTGACACTCTGGGCCCTTGTGGAACCACAGAGGCCATTGTGACACTGCAGGGCCTCGTGTAACCAAGGGGTTTCACCATTTTGACCCTGCAAAACCAAGGAGACCATTGGGAGACTCCAGGGCCCAGTGGAACCAAGGGGCCGTTCTGACACTCTGGGACCTCATGGCACCAAGGGGACACTGTGACACTGCAGGATCCTGTGTAACCAAGGGGCCACTGTGACACAATGGGGCCTCAGGGAATCTGGAAGAACGTTGTGACACTGTGTGGCCTGGTGGAAACAAGGAGTCCGTTGTGACACTGAGGGGACTTGTGGAACCCCAGAGACCATGGTGACAGTGTGGGACCTCATGTGACCATGGGGCCATTGTGACATCCTGGGGCCCAATGGAACCATGGGGCCACTGTGAAACTGCAGCACCAACGAGAACATTGTGACACCCTGGGGCCCCATGGAACCAAGGAGTCCATTGTCACATTTTGGGGCCCCATGGAACCAAGGAGACCAGTGTGACAGTGCAGGGCCTGGTGTGACCAAGAGCCCATTGTGACACTGAGGGGCCCCATGGAACCAAGGACATCTTTGCAGATGTCACCAACTGGACGTGAGTTTTAATCTGAGGGAACATAGGAGTGGTCTGCACAGGGACCTTCATAGGCTGGATCCAGAGGATGAATCCAACAAGGTGAGGCTGAACAAATCCATGTGCCAGGCCCTGATATTTGGCCCCAGTGCTACAGGCTGGGGACAGAGTGGCTGGACAGTAGCCAGGCAGAAAGGGACCTGCAGGGCCTGATGGACAGCAGGCTGGACATGAGGCAGCAGTGAGCCCAGGTGGCCAAGAAGGCCAATGGCTCCTGGCCTGGATCAGGAATGGTGCTGGCCAGCAGGACCAGAACTGCTGGGCCAGCACTTATCTGCCCCAGCTCTGCACACAGACATTGCTGCTGCAGCTCCAGAGAAGGGAACACAAGGGGATCACTACAATAAACTTTGCTGGGAGATCCTTTAGTTCCTTTAAAGCCACCAAGAACACAACCCCTCATTGACACAGTGTGGCCACAGGGAAGGTGGAGAGAAACAAAATGAGAAATGGCAGAAACAATGACATTTCTTTGTGGATAATATGAAAAAAGTAAAAAAAAGAAAAAGAACTTCCAAAATGAAACCAACAAGAAGTATCAAAGATGACTTTTATTACAAGTGAGTTGCACAAATTGGCCAGCAGTTTAATGTTTCTGGAAGCATCCAGTCATCACTCTGCACACTGCAGCCTTGAGCTCCTGGTTCCTCAGGCTGTAGATGAGGGGGTTCAGGGCTGGAGGCACCACTGAGTACAGAACTGACAGGGCCAGATCCAGGGATGGGGAGGACATGGAGGGAGGCTTCAGATAGGTAAAAAATGAGGTGCTGATAAACAGAGAGAGCACGGCCAAGTGAGGGAGGCAGGTGGAAAAGGCTTTGTGCCGTCCCTGCTCAGAGGGGATCCTCAGCACAGCCCTGAAGATCTGCACGTAGGAGAAAATTATGAACACAAAACATCCAGATCCCAAACATGCACTTAGAGCAATGAGCCCAAGTTCCCTGAGGTTGGAGTGTGAGCAGGAGAGTTTGAGGATCTGTGGAATTTCACAGAAGAACTGGCCCAGGGCATTGCCATGGCACAGGGGCAGGGAAAATGTATTGGCCGTGTGCATGAGAGCATTGAGAAAGGCACTGGCCCAGGCAGCTGCTGCCATGTGGGCACAAGCTCTGCTGCCCAGGAGGGTCCCGTAGTGCAGGGGTTTGCAGATGGACACGTAGCGGTCGTAGCACATGATGGTCAGGAGGCAAAACTCTGCTGAGATGAAGAACAGAAAGAGAAAGAGCTGTGCAGCACATCCAGTGTAGGAGATGTTGCTGGTGTCCCAGAGGGAATTGTGCATGGCTTTGGGGACAGTGGTGCAGATGGAGCCCAGGTCAGCGAGGGCCAGGTTGAGCAGGAAGAAGAACATGGGCGTGTGCAGGTGGTGGCCGCAGGCTACGGCGCTGATGATGAGGCCGTTGCCCAGGAGGGCAGCCAGGGAGATGCCCAGCAAGAGGCAGAAGTGCAGGAGCTGCAGCTGCCGCGTGTCTGCCAATGCCAGCAGGAGGAAGTGCCTGATGCAGCTGCTGTTGGACATTTGCAGTGCCTTGGCATGGGGATCTGTAAGAAAAGTAATCATGGAATAGTTGGGTTTGGAGAGGACTTGAAATATCCCAGCACAGGCTGGGGGCACTTTCCCCCCACTGCCTGCCCAGGGCTCTGCTGCCTGGAGCTGTCCCTGCCAGCAGCTGCTTCCCTGTGCCCAGGGCTGGGCCCTGCCAGTGCTGCCAGAGCCCAGCCCAGCCCTGGGGGCTCAGCTCTGCCCTGCAGAGCCCTCCCAGCTCAGGCACTGCCCAGGGGCAGCTGTGGCTCTGCAGGCTCTGAGGGCAACGTCAGAGCAACCCTGAGGAGGCTGGAAAAGGAACACTGAGGCTTCCTCTAAAGGCTGATTTCTGTCACTGCAGAATTTATTCAGATCTAAGAGAATTTTTTTTTTCTCTACCTGAACTGAGAGATGAATATCTATGGTCCATTTCCCATCCCAGCAACCCAGAGCAGTAGATTAAAAAAGAAGATTTTCCCTTTTATGCAGCTCCTGCCTTGCTGTGCTCCCTGTATAATCTACTTGGAATTGTTCTGCAGTAAAATATCATGTAGGAGCAGTCCTGAACAATGCAGCATCCTCCCCACACAAGGAGAACACTCCCAAGCCTCACCAGCTGTCTCCTGCCACCCAGATCTTGTCCCCCAGTGCTGGGAGCAGCTGCCAGGGCTGGCTGAGAGCTGTCCCTGGCAGGCAGCAGAGTCCCTGCCCCAGCACAGCGCCCTGGGCTGCAGGACCCTGCTCTGCAGGACAGCCCTGGGCACCCCTGGCTGCTCTGCACAAGAGACAAGCAGAGAATGTACTCACAGGCTCTGCAGGCATTGGCATGTTCCAGCTTGAGGAGATGGCTCCAGGAGCTGCAGCTGCACTGTCCTGCAGCCAGAGGTTCCTGTGCCAAGGGCTGGCAGTGATTGTGCTCCAGGCACTTCTCAGCCCCTTCCCAGCCCTGACTGATTGAAGCTCTCTGTGCCTCTGTGCTGTGCCCGGGCTGGCTGCAGGCAGTGCCCCAGCCCTGCTGGGCTGGCACAAGAGCTGCTCATCAAGAGAAATGTGCTTTTGAAGCTCTTCTTGGTGACCAGGAGCTGCCTCTGGGCCAGGAGCCCAGCCCAGCTCAGCAGCACAGACACAGCACAAGGACTTTAATCAGCCTCTGGGGCTTTGTGCTCAGGCCCTGGACATCAGTCCCTGAGAGGGAGCTGAAGAAACCTCTCCAGAACTCCAAGGCAGAATCACACTCCAAACTTTCTTGCATTTTTAATGGGTCCCAGAGAGGGACACGACTGAGCAAGTGTCCCCAGGCCCCAGGCAGAGCAGAGAACTGCAGGCAGTGATGACAGGTGGGGACAAAGAGAAGCCAAGTCTTGGTGGCCTGGGGCACAGCAGGGTCTGTGCCAGCAAGGGCTGGGAGGAGACACCTTGTCCTGAGGCCCTGGGGCCTCCTGGCACAGCCCCAGCCAGGCTGGGCACTGTCAGCCCCTTGTGCTGCCCTCAGCATCCCCCCCTAGCCCACATCCCAGTGGCCTCAAGGATCTGCTGCAAGGGGTCCCTGGGGAGCCTTGCTCAGCAATGGCCCTGGGGGCTCCTTCATGCTCCCTGCAGGGACTGCAGGTTTTTCAAAGGACTTGGGGTTTGGCTTTTGCCTTGCAGTCTCTGAGAGGTTTGTGCAGTCATGGCCTCCAATTATCTGCTGTAATTAGTCCCTGGAGAGGCTCTGTCAGTAACAACACTCAGTGGGGCTCATTAATACTTCAAGGTGCTTCAGTTATTTAAGCTACTTGGTGTTTCCCTTTGATACAGATGCTATGAGAAAGATTGTGCAGTCACAGCCTCCAATTATCTGCTGTAATTAGTCCCTGGGGAGGCTTTGTCAGTAAGGAGACTCAGTGGGGTCATTAATGCTTCAAGGTAGTCAATTATTTTAAGGTACTTGGTGTTTCATTTTTGATACAGACTCTGTGAGAAGTTTGTGCAATCATGGCCCCAATCATTTGCTTAATGAGTCCCTTGAGAGCTTTGTACTGACACTCAGTGGGGCTCATCAATGCCTTGAGATACTCAAGGTTTTTAAGGTACTTTGGATTCTCCTTTCCACTCTGAATCTCTGAGAGGTGTTTTGTCCAATTTCTGCCTCCAATTCTCTCCTCCAAGGAGCCCATGAGGAGCCTGTGTTGGAGATGGACCTCAGTGGGGTCCATTCATGCCTTGAGACACTTTGGGGTTTTCTTTTGACTTTGACTCCTGGAAAGTTTTTTTGCAATCTCCTCTCAGGCCATGAGGTTCCAGACTCTGCTTCAAATTCACCACGGGGCTCATTAGGATCAAGCAAGTCCTGACAAACCATGGCTCTGTCTTGATTTCCTCTGGTCTGGAGCAGTTCAGCAGGAAGATTTCCTTTTACTGTTATAGAGAAATATTTCAAAGAGCTTCTAAGTAATATGTATTCCTATCTCAAAGGGTGTCTTTTATTGCTCTTTCTATTATACAAAAGGTGATTGCAGCATTCTGTGATTGATATTGATCCAGAGTCTCTCCTAAGGAGGTCTGGCCAGGTCAGTGAAGTTGTACCTTGAGAGGTGACCCCGTGTGGATAACCTTGCCCCACATTCCCCAACCCCATGTGAGAAAAGATTTTCACTTTCAAAAATTTAAATGCTTTATTAAGACCATATCAAAATAAAGCAGAAGACTGAAGAAAGAAAAGAATACAGCAGCAGGAGCAAAGGATTCAGTCACTGTGTGCTCATCTACAAAATGGATGTTTTGTCTTTCACACCTCTAGCCCCTCCCAAAGTCTTGTCAATCGACTCCTTCTTCTCTGTCCAGTGGTGGAGATCACTGTCTCACACCTTGATTGGAGGTCAGGTGCTGCCATAGGAACAAGCCAACCCTCCCAAATGCCCCAACTACTGAGGCCATCCTGTGATAGCAATGCAAGGGGGAGGGGAAAGATAACTGTACATCTACAAAATGTCTCTTAACATATATTTAATATTCACCCCTTCATTGTGAGAGTCATCCATAGGATTACTCATCTGTAACACTCCCCCCTCTTCTTTTTCTATAAGTCATTTTGTTCAAACAATTGAGTAAAAAATTTTCTCTCTCTTTTGAATGAGTCATACCAGCATCTGTTGATGTGGGCAAGGACAGTGGGAACAGGAGAAAAAAATCTCAGGTTTTCCTTAGACACACTCATTTGGAATGGACAAAAGGGCATCCCAGAAGTCCAGTGTGGCTTTGACTCCCATCTACCGTGCCTGTGTGGCTGCTGCCCATAGTTGGTGCATCTTAGGGGTGAGCACAGAGGCCAACTTGGTCCTGCCCTCCAGTCCCTGTTGAATTAAAGGACAACTGAGGAATGACAGAGGTCTGGAATGGCCTTTTGTCCCTACTTTACCATGCCTACAGGGTTGCTACCCACAGCAGGGCTATGGAGCCTTCTTGGTAGCAAACAAAAGGGCCAACCCGGCCTTGCCCTCCTTCCTTTGTCTTATTTTCTTAAAGAAGCTGTCCCATTGCCTTTTACAGTCCCTTGTGTACTTCCCTTCAACAGCTGCTGGTAATTCTCACCCATGAAAACAGGAAGACAGTTCTCGAGCTGGCTGGTTGAAGCTTGACTCTGCTTTTTGGGCGTCTTGGTGTTTTCCTGGTTGTCTTTCAGTCTCTGCTTGAGAGTCAATCTTGTTTCACCCAGCCTGGATGTTACCGTCCACTCTTTGGGTTCTTCTCCTGGGCCTTTGACTCTGTTGCCATGAGTCCATCCCCGCTCTGCAGCTCGCACGGCCGATTCGGTGGTGAGCAGTGCCTGAAAGGGACCTTCCCACTGAGGAGTTAGAGGCTGATCTCTCCATGACTTAATCATCACCCAATCCCCGGGATTAATATTATGGATTCTGAAATCCAGGGTGGTAGTTTGAGGAATTGCCCCTTTATGTCTTAGCCCTTTTAAAGCTTGTGCTATAGACATCCCTTATTTCTTGGCATTGGCTTCCCCTTCCTCATAGGTGGCAGCCTTCTGGGGTGAGGTCAGGAAGGGAAACCCAAACATCATTTCATAGGGTGGGACCCCCAGATCTGACTGGGGTTGGGTTCTAGTTCTTAATAAGGCGAAAGGGAGACATTTTATCCATGACATTTGGGTTTCAGTCATTAGCTTAACTGGAGCTCTTTTAAGAGTTTGATTCATTCTCTCAACCTGACCGGAACTCTGTGGATGCCATGGAGTGTGTAATTCCCATTTTACTCCCCGGGCCTGAACAATTTTCTGCAATATCTTCAATGTGAAATGAGTTCCCTAGTCTGAATCAATCCTGTTTGCCATCCCATATTGGGGAATGATTGATTCTAGAACTGTTTTACTCACAACACCAGCATTGGCTTTCACAGGGTGTACCACCTCTACCCAATGAGTCAAGTGTTCTGCTATCACTGGCAAAAACTTCCACAATTGTACCTGGGGAAGCTCAATAAAGTCTACTTGGGTGTTTTGGAAGGGCCTTAAGGCCAGTTCTCACCCTCCCCTGGGTGTTTTCCTCATCATTTTCTCATTCACTTGTTGACATATCACACCCTGTTCAGTTACTTGCTTAGCTATTCTGAAAATTCCTGTGCATCTCCAGCCCCTTAGATATTGATCACTTTGCACTTGTATACCCCAATGTGTTGTTCCATGTATGCCTTCTAGCATTTTCCTGGCAAGGGGTTTATTATTATTTCCTTCCATCTGCTCATTTCCCTTTGTTGTCTTTCTTGACTCCTATTTTAAGGAGTTCTTCCTCTTCTGTCCCACTGAATACAGGGACTTTTTGCATTTCTCTCATGGATGTTAATACTATTATTAGTTTTTCTGTCTCTGATTCAGTTGCATTTTTAGCTTCTAAATCAGCGAAATTGTTCCCTTGTGCCCCTTTTTGATGTCCTTCAACATATACCACCACTACTTCCTCTGGTAATTGTAAGGTTTCTAACTCTTCTAAGACAAATTTTTCATGAATCAGTCACTTTCCCTTTGAATTTAATAGCCCCCTCTCTTCCCAAATTTTTCCAAAGATATGCACTTTTCCAAAAGCATATTTTCAGTCTGTATATTTTGTTCTCATTTTCTGTGCTAATATTTCCAGAGCTTGCTTTATGGCATACAACTCACACCTTGGGCTGACCAGTTGGAAGGTAACTTTCCCTTTTCTATGGCCACCAACCCTTCATGCACTATAGCGTACCCTGATACCCTGTGCCCCTTTATTACCCGTGAAGATCCATCAGTGTACAGTCATTTTTCATCTTGGAGTGGTTGATCTGTTAGGTCCTCTCTTCCTTTAGTTTGATAGTTTATAACCTCTAGGCAATTATGTATTAGTTCCTGACTTGGTTCTCCATACAAGAACTGGGCAGGGTTGAGTTGGTTACTCACGATCAGCTCTAAACCATTATCTATTAAAATGGCTTCATACTTTAGCACTCGGGAATCAGTGAGCCATTTCTCAGCCTTTTGGCTCAGGATACTGCTTACTGAGTTTGGGATATATATCTTCAATTTTCCCCCAAAGGGTAATTTTTTGCTTTCTGCTATGAGTAGGGCAGTCACTGCCACAGCCTGAACGCAGGTTGGCCACCCCTGGCTGACAGGGTCTAGCAGTTTTGATAAATAGGCCACTGGTTTCCTGGATCCTCCCCAGTCCTGGGCTGACACTCCATGTGCTACCCCTTTTTCTATATCCACAAACAATAGAAGGGTTTGTCTAAGGCAGGAAGACTCTGTGCCAGTGCACTGACTATTTTTTGCTTTAAAGCTTCAAACTTTTGTTCATTGTCTTTTTCCCACCTAATCTCTTCTTCTGCTAACTTTTCATACAAGAACTGGATGGCCTGCGTGTATCCTTCAATCCATAGCCTACAACATCCCAACAGGCCTAAAAACCTTCTGACTTCCCTCTTAGTTTTGGCCATGGGAGTGAGACTATCCCCGTAATTCTCTCAGGTTTCAGCCACCAGCTCCCTTGACAAATCACATGTCCTTGGTATTTTACTTCTCGCTCTACAAATTGGAGAATCCCTTTTGATACCCAAAGTCCTTGGTCCCTCAGAAAACTTCACAACACTATGGTGGATTCCCAAACTTCTTTTTCTTCCTGTCCTGAGAAAAGCAAATCATTTACATATTGGATGAGCTACATCTCAGGTTTAATGGAGAAGAGCTGTAGTACTTCTCCTAGGGTTTGACCGAAGAGGTTTGGGGATTCGGAAAACCCTTGGGGTAACCCAGTCCACCAAAGCTGTTGCTTCCTCCCAGAATCGAGGTCCTCCCATTCAAAAGCAAATATATCCCACTTTCCTCTGCCAGTGGGCACACCCAAAAAGCATCTTTTAGGTCTATCACGCTAAACCACTGGGATGTTACTTAGGAGTGTATAGGGATTAGGCACCACTGGGTACTGATTCACAGTTCTTTTGTTCACTTCTCTCAAATCTTGAACAAGCCTGTAAGTCCCATCTGACTTCTTTGCTGGTAATATGGGTGTATTATGGGGGGACATTTATGGTTCTAAGGTCCTGTCCTCAAGTAGGTCCTGGATCAGCGGCTGCAGTCCTTGTCTCCCCTCCAGGGAAAGTGGGTATTGTCATACCCAAACGGGATGGTTTTCATTAACTACTTTTATTACTATAGGTTTCCTGTTTAATTTTCCTCAGATTTTTGGTTTTTCTCACATCATGTCATGAATTTTCTCCTCATTTGCTTCCCTTATTGGAGAAGCTTAACTACCATTTTCCCTTTCACTGGGAGCACCCCAATGTCAAACTGCACCTGTAAATCCTGTCCTAAGAAATTTCACACTGCTTCTGGATCTAATAGAACATCCCCAATTCCTATTTTATTTGTTCCTTCAAACTTTATTTGCTTTATAAGTGAGGCTTTGAAACCTCTGCCTTGTCTAGGTTTGAAAAGACAAGTGTCTGCTAATGAAGGTAGGAGCTGCCCCTGAAATGGAAAATGTAAAACCCCTCCCTCCAAATTGTTAAAGTTTTGAAATTAAGGGGGCTCTCAGGCACAGATATGGGAGCAGGAATAACAGTTCTTTATTAGCAAAGAAAATCAAAATAAAATGAACAATGCAGTAATACAAAATAACACTGATAGAATCAGAATATGACCTGACACACTGTGGGTCAGGGTGTTGCTAGCAGTGCAATGAAAATAGTGGCTGCAGTCCTCCTGCAGTCTTCCTGCAGACAGGTGTGGTTCTGTTGGAGCAGCGATCCTGTAGAAGGGTGTAGTCTTCCTCTGAAGATCCAGTGGTGGTGTAGATGGGCCTGGTCTTCCTCTGGGAATCCAGTGGAAAGACTGTTCTGGTGTCCCAAAATCTCAGATTGTATCCAGGCAGGAACGCTTGGCTCCTCCCCCTGGGGAGAGCATCTCACAATGGGAAGATGTAATTTTATCAGTCATGCAGTGACACTCAATGGCCCATTAACAGCAGATGTCTGCCCAGAGGGAGGATTGGTTTGTGGAAGAGATAAAGAAAAACTGCCCAATTAACAGATGATAACTGGCCCACCTCTAAGAGATGAGAATAGAACACACACATTACCTTGCAGTCTAGGACATTATGCATGCCTAATTCTATTTCCATCTGCATCACAATGAAACCTTACACACAGCTCTCACTTATGACTGGGTTTCCCTGTGGTACACAATGGCTTTCCCCATCTTTCTGCATTACCCACCAAGTGTAACCAGGTCCTTGAACAAAAACAATCCCACAGATGGGTTTGTCTTTGCCCGAGGTGGGAGTAATCCAAACAGTCTTTCTTAAGATACCTTTCATGTGTACAACAGGGACTTTTCTCCATCCACTGTGTGCAGGGGTTCCCTCTGGGCAGGACCAGCTCAACTGATGGACCCTCTGGTGTTGACCATCCAGGTGGCTTTTGCTAAGGTCATTTCCCAATTTCTAAAAGTTCCCTTGCCAAGTGCCTTCATGGTAGTCTTGAGTAATCCATTGAACCATTCAACTTTCCCAGCAGCTGGTGCATGATAGGGGATACAATAGATCCATTCAATGCCATGTTCTCTGGCCCAGGTGTTGATAAGGCCGTTCTTGAAATAGGTCCCATTGTCCGACTCAGTTCTCTCCAGGGTTCCATGTCTCCACAGGATTTGCTTTTCCAGGCCCAGGATGGTGTTCTGGGCAGTGATGTGAGACACAGGGTAGGTTTCCAACCATCCAGTGGTGGCTTCCACCATGGTCAGCACGCAGCGCTTGCCCTGGCGTGTCTGGGGCAGTGGGATGGAGTCAATCTGCCAGGCCTCCCCATACTTGTACTTGGACCACTGCCCACCATACCATAGGGGCTTCACTCGCTTGGCCTGCTTGATGGCAGCACACATCTCACAGTCATGGATAACCTGAGAAATACTGTCCATCGTTCAATCCACCCCTCACTCTCGTGCCCACTGATAAGTGGCATCTCAACCCTGACGGCCTGAGGCATCATGGGCCCATCAAGCTAGGAACAACTCCCCCTCTTGTTGCCAATCTAAGTTTATCTTGGACACCTCTATTTTTGGTGCCAGATCTACCTGCTCATTGTTTTGGTGTTCCTCATTGGCTCTACTCCTGGGAACATGAGCATCCACATGGCGGACTTTCACAGGTAGCCTCCCTACCCTGGTAGCAATATCTTTCAACTCTTCAGCAGCCCAAATTGGTTTTCCTCTACACTGCCAGTTAGCCTCTTTCCACCTCTCCAGCCATCCCCACAGAGCATTGGCTACCATCCATGAATCAGTATAAAGGTAGAGCTTTGGCCAATTCTCTCTCTCAGCAATGTCCAGGGCCAGCTGAACAGCTTTGGGTTCTGCAAGTTGACTTGATCCACCTTCTCCTTCATGGCCTCTGTGACCTGTCCTGTGGGGCTCCATATGGCTGCTTTCCACTTCCGGTTCATTCCCGCAATGTGGCAAGAACCATCAGTGAAAAGAGCGTAGCGTGTATCTTCTGCTGGCAGTTGGTTGTATGGTGGAGCTTCTTCAGCCCATGTCACTTCTTGTTGCCCTTCATCAGCGAGACCAAAGTTTTCACCTCCTGGCCAGTTTGTAATTATTTCCAGAATCCCAGGGCAATTCAGGTTTCCAATACAGGCGCGCTGTGTGATAACAGCAATCCATTTGCTCCATGTGGCACTGGTGGCATGGTGCATAGAGGGAACTTTTGCTTTCAATATCCACCCCAGCACCGGTAGTCAGGGTGCCAGGAGGAGTTGTGCTTCTGTACCAATCACCTCTGAGGCAGCTTGGACTCCTTCATAGGCAGCCAAGATTTCCTTCTCTGTGGGAGTGTAGTTGGCTTCAGACCCTCTGTAGCTTCGACTCCAAAATCCCAGTGGTCAGCCTTGAGTCTCCCCAGGCACCTTCTGCCAAAGGCTCCAGGACAAGCCATGGTTCCTGGCTGCAGAGTAGAGCATGTTCTTCACCTCTGGTCCTGTCCTGACTGGGCCAAGGGAAACTGCATGAGCGATCTCCTGCTTGATCTGGGCAAAGGCTTGTTGCTGCTCAGGGCCCCAGTGGAAATCATTCTTCTTGCCGGTGATCAGGTAGAGAGGGCTCATGATCTGACTATACTCAGGAATGTGCATCTTCCAAAAACCTATGCCACCCAGGAAAGCTTGTGTTTCGTTCTTGCTAGTTGGTGGAGACATCACAGTGATTTTGTTGATGACCTCAGTGGGAATCTGACGCCGTCCATCTTGCCACCCGGGAACTGGATCTGTCAGGCAGGTCCCTTGACTTTACTCTTCTTGATAGCGAAGCCGGCTTCTAGCAGAATCCTGATCATTCTCTCCTCTTTCTCAAATACTTCCATTGCCATGTTCCCCCACACAATGATGTCATAAATATATTGCAGATGTTCTGGAGCCTCACCCTTTTCCAGTGCAGCCTGGATCAGTCCATGGCAGATGGTGGGGCTGTGCTTCCACCCCTGGGGCAGTCGGTTCCAGGTGTACTGCACACCCCTCCAGGTGAAAGCAAACTGAGGCCTGCATTCTGCTGCCAGAGGAATGGAGACAAACACGTTAGCAATGTCTATAGTGGCAAAGCACTTTGCTGCCTTGGACTCCAGCTCATACTGGAGTTCCAGCATGTCCGGCACAGCAGCGCTCAGTGGTGGAGTCACTTCATTCAAGGCATGATAGTCCACAGTCAATCTCCATTCTCTGTCAGACTTGTGCACCGGCCAGATGGGGCTGTTGAAGGGTGAGTGGGTTTTGCTGACCACCCCTTGGCTCTCCAGCTCACGGATCATTTTGTGGATGTGGATCACGGCATCTCAATTTGTTCAATATTGCTGGCGGTGCACTGTCGAGGTGGCAATTGGCACTCGTTGCTCTTCCACCTTCAGGAGAGCTACTGCAGATGGGTTTTCTGATAGTCCAGGCAAGGTGTTTAACTGCTTGATGTTCTCAGCCTCTACAGCAGCTATGCCAAAAGCCCATCTGAGTCCCTTTGGGCCTTTGTAACAGCCATTCTGGAGGAAATCTAGCCCAGAATACACGGGGCCTCAGGGCCAGTCACAATAGGATGTTTCTGCCACTCCTTCCCAGTCAGGCTCACCTGGGCTCCCAACAGGGTCAATTGCTGTGATCCCCCCGTCACCCCGGCAATGGAAACAGGTTCTGCCCCCACATGTCCCGATGGTATCAGGGTACACTGCGCACCAGTATCAACTAAGGCATCGTATTTTTGTGGTTCTGATGCCCCAGGCCATCGGATCCACACTGTCCAGAAAATCCGGTTTTCCCGTATCTCTTCCTGGTTAGAGGCAGGACCCCACCCTAGCCCTGGTTATTATTTCTTTCCTGGGCATACATGGTAGAGGTTCCTTCCAGGGGATCTGACGGATCATACCCAGCAGCTCAGTCATGGAAGGTTGGGGCTACCTTCACTTTACTGGAGTTCCCTCGATTAGTGTTTCCCTCCTTGAGCTGATGCATCCATGCTGCCAGGACAGAAGTGGGTTTCCCATCCCACCTTCCCATGTCTGCCCCATGGTCCTGCAGAAAGAACCACAGGTCAGCCCGTGGGCTGTACCCTCTCTCTCTAGCTGGGGAACGTTGGGCTCTGACTCTGGGGCCTGTGACTCACACTGGTGCAATGTGGGAACTGTTCCTCCTCACCTCATCTCTCATCTCCCTCATCTCCTCTCTGCGTTCTTGGACCACGGCAGAGACATGAGCCTGCATTGGCCCATTGATCACACTCTCATAATTTCTAAGCTTGTTGGCAACAGAACCCACTGAATCTCGTTTGTTATTGGCATTAATCATTGCAATGAAGGTGGTGTATTGAGCTGGCCCCAGATTTGCCAGACTCCACAACATTTGCCCTGTGCACCTGACCTTGTTGGGGTCATTATCATGCTGTCCATCCCTTCCAAAGAGTACCTGCAATACTGCCACTTCTCTCAGCTGTTGGATCCCTTCCTCAAGAGTCTTCCAGCTCATTCTATGGTGCTGCTCCTGCATTCTCTCCCTGTAAACAAACTTCTCTCTGACACTCATTAAAAGCTGCTCCCAGAGGGAAAGGGACCTTGTCTCCCTTACAAAAATCAGATTCATACCTTAGTCCTGAGTCAAGTGTCCCAAATTCCTTGCCTCACCACCATCCAGCTGGACACCTGTACCCATAAGGTCCCAGACCCAAAGTAGCCAGGTTGTATAAGCCTCACGTCCCTGTCATACAATGTCTTTGTGCAGATTACGGAGACATTCGTACATCTGGGACTCGGTGATGACCTCAACTGTTGCCTCTCCTGGGCGTTGGGAAGGCCCTTCTTTCATATCCTCATCTGGGTGCTCTGATTTCATCTTAGATCTCCTTGTTTCCACCAGGGCGACTGCTGCTGGCCGTGACTGCCTTTGCAGTTCAGCTGGAACCTGGACAGTTGTAACATCTGTGGGTTCCACTGCTGCACCATCAGACTCTCCCTCTTTGAGGCAGGGGGATGTCTTTTCACCAGCTATGGAAATGTACTCCTTCAGCACCTGGCCCATCTCTTTCATTAGAACCCTCATCCAGCCTGGGTGGTTCATTTCTGAGGTGGGCTGTGGGGCAGGGTCAGGCTCTGGGGCAGCAGCATCCCTTGTCTCTGGGGTAGGTGTCAGCGTGGTTATCCAGGTTAATCTTCCCTTATCTCTGAATGCTCAATGTACCAGGCCTATCAGCAACACCAGCCACTGTATGATATCATTAGCATTTAGAGTGGATCTGAACCCTTTGAAAACTGGTGGGGCAGACCCAAAGAGCTGGGTGAAGGGCTGGGAAAAAATTTGCCCCCGTGTCATTTCCTCACAGTAAGGACCATTATTAAAGTAACCCCAAAACCATACACTTAGTGTGTGATAGCTCTGAATCCATGTGCCTGCCTTCCAGAGGAAGTTAAAGATCCATGAATTCCTCACCTCATTAAGCCATAAAGAAAACTGGATAACAGCCAGGGCAGCCTTAGTTTGGTTAGCCTGTGTTCCCAGGGATTGTCTGGGTGCTCCTGATGGGGCAGAAGGAAGAGCTCCAGGCCCTCCGTGAGGGTGATGAGGGCAGTGGGCTGTCAGCGGGGGCTGGCTGGGGGAACTGCTATGCCTGGGCAGGGAGCTGCAATCCCTGCCCCGGCTGTGGTGGGCTTTGCTCCCTGTGTGGACCAGGGGTGGCGTGGGCAGAGCACACAGAGATTTCAGGGATGCGGGCAGGGGGATTCATGGCCAGCACTTTGCAGCTGATCCCCTTGGCCTCTCCTCTCTTGCGGCCATGGCAAGAGCTGGGTGGGATGGCTCTGGCAGGAAGGTCTCCTTGGATTCCTGCACATCCACGTTCTGACCGTGGCTCTGTTCCTCTCTCTTCCAGCCCTTCAAGCCCTGAGTGAAGACAACAGCCCCTCCGGCATAAGCACATTTGTTCAGGCGATGTTTGAGGGAAGAGCTGCAGAACTTTCATCTGCTGGCTCAGAAGAACCAGTGTCTCTTTAAGACCTCCAGATCCCTTGGAAGGTGAGACCACCTGGAGACCAGAGGGGATCAGCTGGAGTTCCAGGCACAGCTGATGACTGGCACAACTGAACCTGTGGGAAGCTCCCATGGCTCCTGCCTTCTCCCTCCCTGTTGACAGCTCCCTCCCTCCAGCCCTCAGACCGTGCCCATCCCCTTTCTTCCCTCCCAGCTCATCCCTTTGCTTCGCCTTCCATTAATAAACAGTTTGGCTTCTTTGCTTTATCTGTATCTCTGTGGAGCTGGAGCGATGCAAATCCGGGGCCCTGGGACACACAGGCCCCTGCTGCCATTCTCTTCCACGCCGTGTTTTATGCACAGACACAGAGGAATGAGGGCAGGTCCGGCTGGAAAGGTCCCTGTGCTGAAGGTGCAGTTCTACAGCACTGTGCAGTTCCAGATCTTTCTGAGCACCTCGGAAACCCTGGATTTTGGAAGAGCCAACCTGAGGATGCTCTGAACCCAGCTGAGAGGGATTCTATGGCAAGCATCCACGGAGGGCAAAGAAGCTTGGAATGCTGGAAGTTTTCAAGAATAGCTTCCTGAAAGCACAGCAGTGCTCCATCCCTGCACAGGATGAGGAAGAGGGCAGAACCAGAGACCATCCGGGCTTAGCAGGGAGCTCTGGGTGTGCCTAAGGGCAAATGAAGCAGCAGCACGGTGCCCGAGACTCGGACACGCGGCCGTGCCGGTGCCCGGAGCGCTGTCAGGCAGTGCTGGGATCCCAGCTGTGCTTCTGCTCCCCACAAGTGAGGAACGGCAGCCCCAGGCTCAGAGCCAGTCAGAAAGCCAACCAAGGGAGAGCAGAGGGAGGGCACCTTTCCAGTCTCTCTTGGGCATGGCCGCAAATCAACCCCTGCTGCTTCTTCCTCCGCCTGTGTTGGGGCTGTGCTGGTGGCAGAGCCAGCCAGGTTGTGCTCTGTGTTCCAAAGCCTGTTGGGAGCGGGCATGAAAAGCGCTGTGTGCACAGCAGAGAGTCCTGGAAGGTGCTGGCAAGAGCATCCTGTGGGGACAGGGCTCTGGGCTCTGGCTGGGAACAGCCTGGTTTTGGTGCTGTGAGCACAGGCAGGAGCTGAGGCAGGGGAAGAGGCAGCGGGCAGCTTGTGTTTGTAGAGGGCCTGGGGCTGCACCTCTGAACCTGCACCTGGACACACACTTGGGGGAATACGAGCTGGAGCTGGAGTGCCTGTCCTGAAAGGACCTGGAGTCATTCAGCCTTGTCAGCTTTGCTTAAGGGTGTGTTGGTGATGCCCAGGAAAGCCACACATTTGGGGAAATGCCTTTGGAGGAAAGGGGCTTGCTTCTCAAGTAAAGTGCTTCCCAGGGAGCTCCCAGTGAGGCAGGTGCGAGTGTCCCCCTTTGGCTCTCTGTGCTCCTTTCAGTCCTTGAGGCCCGTTGCACTTGGCAGAGGAGCAGGGCAAGGGAGAAGGCTGTGAAGAGCAGGTTTGGCATCCGCCTGGACCTGCGGAAACCAAGCCAAGCACCTGCAGCAGGATGTGTTCCCTCCCTTTGGACAGATGTGTGAGCAGGAGCATCTCTGTCCAGCCATGAGCCCCAAAGCTCTCTGTGAGAGCTGTGAATTAAAAGGCCTTTGCACACACACTTTTCACATCTTTCCTGTCTGCTGTGTTTCAACTCTTGGCAAAATGCATTTGCCTCCTGCTTGGTGGGAGCTGCTGTGGCCCAGGGCCAGCACAGAGCTGGGATGTGTGGGCCAGGCAGCGAGGAGAGCTTTGGCTGATCTTGGTGTGTCCCTGGCCTCAGAAAAGGCCTCCCAAGGTGTCCTGCTCATTGGCTCTCCCTGTGCATCTTGGAGAGAACAAGGTGGGCATTTCTGGCAGCTGGGCATCAGCAGGCCTCTAAATGGGGGCGTGTGGTGGAGTGAGCCCAGCTGGGATCCCCTGAGAGCAGCCCAGTGTTCCTTGCTCCTCTCTGCTGAGCCGGGAGCGTTTGTCTGCTTTCGGGATGGCCCTGGCTGTGTCAGGGCTGCTCCGTGGACACGAGACAGCCGCTCCTGTCCCGCTGGGTGCCAGCAGTGCCTGGCAGCAGCCCTGCATCCACGTCAGGATGCTGGCCAAGAGAGGCCCTGGGAGCTGAGGCAGCTGATTGGAAGCTTTTGCAGATACACACAGGGCATGGCCAGCAGTGTTCCCTCAGGATACAGCAGTGCTGAGGCGCCTCCCCAGAGCTGCCTGATGCTGCCCACTCCTTGTGGCACCAGTTGCTTTCCTGTGGGATGTTCTAGCTCCCCCAAGAGTGAAGAGGGAGCTGGAGAAAGAGCTGGCCAGGCTGCTCTGGATCCTTTCCCAGCAGCCCTGGCTGAGTGGAGCAGTCCGAGCTGAGCGCAGAGGTGCCCATGGAACAGCCGTGCCCAGGAAGGCTCGCTGGGAAGGATGATCCAGGAACCACAGGCCTGGCAGCCTGAGCTGCCACCGGGGAAGGCCTTGGAGCAGATCCTCCTGAGTGCCAGCCCACGGCACGTGCAGGGAACCAGGGCGTCTGCTGGAGGCTGGGAAAGCTCTGCAGAGGGACGGGCACAGCTGGGGCTCCTGCTGGGGTGTTGAGGGCTTCTGTGTGGGATTTTGGGGGGTGGGTGTTGGTGGGGTGTTGGGGAAGGAGTTGTCTGGAAGGTGAGAGGTCTGGGCTGGAATTTGAGTCAGTTTGAAGGCAGCATCTATGCTTTGGCACAGCTTTGGTTATGGAGGGCAGAAAGAATATCTGTGACTATTTCTATTCATGGTCCTGTTTCCCCTGCAGGGAACAAGAGGGGAGAGCTGTACTTGATTGGCCACTTAGATATCTGTACTGGGGGAGGATCAGCCCTTTTGCTATCAACTCATTTGTTTGGGTTACTCTTGTAACACTGAGTGGTCTTTCATTCCTTGAGAGTTTTTATTCCTTAAGAAAATAAGGAGATTATCATCCCTTCATCAAAATCCATTTGCAAATCAAAGAATGGTCTTCTTTTTGGCTCTGTGTAGTGTTATGTTTTCTAAAGGGACATTCAATGGATGATAAGGCAAATGAGTTGCTGCTTCAGGATGGGACACAAACTTGTAGACCAGTCAGATTCTCAGGCCATCCCAATAAATTTGGGAAGTTTGCAAATTTTGGAACTACTTGAGCTGAGCAATGGGAAGTAAAACTTTCCTGAAGTGAGGATTCCTTAATGCCAGATTCTTCTGTGTCTTCATGGCAAAGATGTGTTTGTGGTGCAGGAAATGACTTCAATGAGAAAATAATTCCAGCATGGAGTAAGAGCTTCTGACAGAGACCAAGTGTTGCCAGCAGTTGCTGCAGGTGCTGCTGCCATCAGCCCCCAATGCACGTGGGCTTTGGCTCCCTGTGGCACAGAAGCCCCCCGGGGACACAGGTCTCTGGGGCAGGAGACGGGCACCAGCGCTGCCAGGGCTCGGGGGTGGCAGCTCTGCTTGGGCAGGGACTCTGCCACAGCTGCTGCTGTCAGCGCTGCCCGGGCCCCAGGGCTCAGAGCAGCATTCGTGCCCTGGCCCACACATTCCTTGTCAGTGTCACACCCGTGGGTTTGGGATGGCCACCGGCCAGGAGGTGTCCCAAGGTGGCCATGCCAGGTTCCCTGGAAGGCCCCGTGCCCTTCCCAGCGCGGTTGCGTCGGCAGCCCTGGGGCTCCTTCTGCTGCCCTGAGCCCGCAGAGCAGGGCAGCGTTTGCTGATGCTCTGAGCCCTTCCTAAAGATCCTGTGGGGCTGCCTTAGACACCTGGGGCCAGGCATTCCTTCCAGCCTGGGCCACTTTGGCTGGGCTGGGGGCGGCCCCAGGGCAGGCAGCAGTGTGTGCAGGGGCCCTTTGTGACACGGTGCAGCAAGGTCACTGTGGCATAGAACGGGTGTCCAAGGGCCCTTTGTGACACGTGGGAAATAGAAGCTTGCCTGGCTGCTGGGAACAGGCAACGGGGCAGAACGGGACAGAGCGGTGCCGTGAGGAGCCCCCGCACAGCGCCCTCGTTCCTGTCCCACCCGGAGCCTTTCCCAGGCCTTATTCCTGCAGGTGACCTCGAGGCCAGACCACAGGACTTGCTGACCCGTGGTCTCCCTGAGGCTTCTCTTCTGCAGGAGCCTTCGAGGCCAGAGCCCAATCCTTGACAGGAGTCTCCTGTCCTTGTGGCAGGAGCCCTTGAGCCCGAGCGCAGGACTTGCTGTCCTGCAGCCTTCCTGAGGCTTCTGTCTTGGAGGTGCCTTCCAGGCAGGACTTGGTGACTTGGAGCTTTTGCAAGGCACCTCACCTGCAAATAGCCACAAATCCAGTCAGAGATATGGAGCCGAGACCCCCGAGAGTGCCCAAGGTGGCCTGGGTGGAGGAGGAGGAAGAAGGCCCTGCAGCTGCCCCAGCACAGGAGACCGAGGAGGTGGTGCCGTTCCAGCCACGGCAGGAGGGTGAGTGGCAGAGCTGGGCCACAGGGTTGGCGTCTGCAGCCAGCTTGACCCCATGCCATGCCATGCCATGCCATGCCATGCCATGCCATGCCATGCCATCCTATCCCCTGGGGAAATGCCCATGCACAGGATGGAAGAGGGCCTGGGCAGACACCCTGCAGTGGCCGCGCTCCATCCCCTGGCCCATCCCGGGGCTCTCCCAGGCTGGGGGGCGCAGGGCTGGCCTGTGTTCTCCGGCCTCTCCCACAGCCCCTCAGCTCTGGCTGCTCTCGCTCTTTGCCAGATGCAGCCCTGGAGTGCACACAAGAGCAGGAATCCAGCCATGGCCGCTTCCGCAGCACAGCGCAGGTACCTGCAGCCACCCCCACCTGGGCTGGGCCTGCTGTCTCTTCTCAGCCCAGCACCGTGTGTGCAGCACTCCATGCAACATCCCCAGCTTCCTGCCCTTCTCCTACAGTTCATCTGCAAATTCATGAGGAGAATGCAGGAGGAAGAGACCATGGCCATCGACACTGGGCTCAGACCATACTCGCCCATCTTCAAAACCAAGCCCAGTGCTGCCCTCCTGTGTATGCTTGTAGAGGAAGGTTTTTACTATCCAAACCAAGTAAGCAGCCTGTGGGCAGGGTTTGATGATCCCAGGAATTGCTCAGCCTCCCAAGCCACGCATGCTGGTTGCTGTGAGCCTTTGAAGCCACATGGCAGCACGCTGGGAAGGGAAGCACTTCTCTGGGCAAGCTGGGATCATTGCTCCCCTTGGCAGCTTTCGTAGTCTCCCTGTGCCTTCTCCAGGTGCCTGCCATGGTGAGGTTCATCCACCAGTGGCTCGTGGCCAATGATTGTGCTGAAGCCAGGCTGGACGAGGCCCTGCTGGATCTGATGGAAGCACAGCCAGATGACGGAGTCCTGACGCTGCTGCGTGTGGCCCCGTCCTGTGACAGGTATGGGGCCCACCTGCCCAGAGGGCTCAGGCCTCCCCAGCCCATCAGCCTGTACAGCCTGCTGCAGGTGTCTGAGCAACAGAGACTTCCAGGGCCCTCTGGCTGCTGCCTTTCCCAGCCCTGGCACGTCAGCCCCTGAGCCTGCTGCCATGCTCCCTCCCTGCCCCTCAGGGCTCTGTCCCCACAGGCCTGGGCTGCCTGGCTGCTGCTGGCCAGGGCCAGTGGGCAGAGGCAGAGCTGGCAGCCAGCTCAGCTCCCCACGCTGCTGTGGCTGAGACCCCCCTGAGACAGAGCTCTGACCCCCCAGAGCTGCCATGGCCATGTGGAAGACCATCATGGGCTCAGCCAGGACTGCCGAGCTGGCACAGCTGATCCTCCTGGATGTGCTGGGGAGCTGGCCAGAGCACAGCACGTGCACCTCTGATGGGGACCAAACGGCTGTCTTTAACCTGGCTGTGAGTTTCTGCAAGTGGCCTTTGCTGGCCCCAAGGCCGCCTCTCCAGCAGCTCTCCATCCTCCTTCCCCCACTGCATCTGCCTGCCTCAGGCGCTGGCCTGAAACCTGGCCCAGGGGCAGCTTCAGGCCCAGCAGGCCCCGTGCTCCCCCTGCCAAGGTCTCTGCGGGCCTCTCCCTGCCACGCTCAGGCCCTGCCACACGGACGCCTGGGCACTGAGCGCTGTCTCGGGGGCCTTTGTCCCTTGCAGGCAACCGTGGTGATGTGGAAGATCCTGCAGGTGCCCTGTCTGCCACGGATATTGAAGGTGTATTTCCCCCGCCTATTTGTGCATCTGCTCTTCCAAGTGTTCTCCAGCACCTTGGAGATGCCAGAGGAGGTCGATGCCTTCTGGAAGCAATGCCAGCAAGAGCACGGCCTTGCCACCAGCCCCAACAGGTGCTCCATCCCACTCCTCCTGTCCCTGCCACGTGGCCTGCCAAGGAGCCAGTGCTGCCAGCGTCACCTGGCCTTTGCTGTGCACACAGGTTTGCAGTACGCACCCTGAAGTCCCTGCTCTGCCTTCTCCGCTGTGAGGATGTGGTGGTGGCAATGGAACGCAGGTGTCGCTGGGACACGCTGCTCTCTCTTGACACCCACCACTTTGCCGTGGCTCTGCTGGCCAGGTGAGAGCCCCTTCTCCCCACGGCCTCTGACATTTGTGCTCTGTGCCGGCGGTGTCCTGCAAAGTTTCCGTGGTCATGGGCCAGAGGGCCTTGTCACTGCGGGACGGCCAAGCAGACTGGAAAAGGCTGGGAGAGGAGGGTGCCCATGAGAAAGCAACTCCCGAGTGGCCCAGGTCCCCTTGCTGGAAGGGTGGTGGAGAAAGATGAGAACTCTGTGAGTCACTCCTGGGAGAGATTTGCCCCACTGGCTCAGGGTCTTGTTTCCTTTTTCCTCTTTTTAGAGAAATTTCCCATTCAGCCCTACACTTTTGTTCCGGGATTGCATTCTACCTGCTCGCCATGCTGGGCCAAGAGATGCCATACTGGGATTTCCCTGCCCTGGCATTCCTTGTGGAGGTGAGCCTCAAGGCCAGCGCTGCCTCCCAGCTCTCTGCCCTCTCGTAGGCACAGCTGCCAGAACTGTGCCCGTGCCCTGTGCTGCAGCCTGGGCCCAGCCCTGTGCGGTTCCGGGCTCCTGCCGGCCGGCTCCCTGTCACTGCCCTGTGCCTTTCAGGTCCTCGAGTGCCTGGACTTGAGGGAATGCAGTGACAGTGTTCTGCAGATCATGGCACAGAACCTGCAGAGCCAGCACAGGGCCAGGCGTTACTTGGCACTCAGAGGCCTGGTAGTGCTGGGCAAGAATCCCTTGATGGTGAGAAGGGGGCAGTGGCTGAAGCCATGCAGGCAGCGTGGGGCCGGGCAAGACAGTCGCTTGGCCTTGCCTGGGCTTGGGGCGCTGGGGCAGCTGCTCCCAGCTCTCCTGCCTCCCGCTTCAGCTGCCCCAGTGCTTTGGGACAGGCCTTTGGCCTCTGGGCCCTGCGGCAGCAGACTGGCCTTTCACAAACTTGTGTTCTGCACAGGCTGAAAAAATGGGGAGCCTGAGCCAAAGTCTTGTGGAGCTCCTGCAGGAAAATGATAGCCACATGATCAGGATGACCATTCTTCTACTCCGATATTTGCTCCTGGATATTGGGGGTGCCCCAATAGCCACCCCCACTGCCCTGCAGCTGGCTGAGGTGCTCCTGCCACTCTTTGACCACGTAAGGCTCTGTGCCCACAGCCACGGCCGCCGGCTGCTGCCCGGACACTTGGTGCCCTGTGCAGATGCAGGCCTGTGCCCTGGGGGGCCTGAAGCAGCTGATGCTGAGGTCTTTTGCCCTTCCTCTCCTACAGGATGATATCCGGGTGCAGCTGAGCTCCATGTGTGTCTTTCAAGAGATGCTGGACTTTTTAAGAGAAGATGGAAGAAAGGCTCTGAAGTCCCACGTTCGCCAGAGCCTGGTCCCACTGTACGTCCACTGCCATGATGAGAATCAGATTGTTGCTGAGGTGAGGACCGGTGGCCACCTGCTGTCCCCCTGGCAGGGGACTGGGCTGCCTCCTGCCCTGGCACCTTGCGGGCTGCAGCCTCCTCCAGGCTGTGGCACTGGGATGCTCCTGTGCCCTGGCCTGTGGGGCCAAGACCGCGTCTCTGCTGCTCTCCAGGCCTCCCGGGAAACGCTGCATTCTGCAGCCGGATTCCTGAAGAAGAGGAATCTCGAACAAATGCTCCAGGTGGATCAGACATGGAGGTTTGGCGAGTGCTTGGTAAGAGAAGCCGAGAACGCCCAGGCTCGGCCTGGAGAAGGCCCCTGAGGGCGGTGCTCAGTGTGCGGGGCCGGGCAGCTGTGCCCCTGCCCGCTGCTGCAGCCAGAGGCCGCGGGGGCTCTTCTCCAGGCTCCCCTGGGCCCGAGCCGGGTGCCCATGGAGCCCCGGCCCAGCGGGGCTGCGGGCCGGCGCCGCGGCTCCCCGGGCAGCAGCCGGCCCTCTGCCCCCTGCCCTCGGGAGCCCTTGGCCAGCGGCTGCTGTGGCCGCGCCTCAGGGCTGTGCGGGCAGGGGAGGCCGGGGCTGGGCGCAGGCAGCGCCCGGCCTAGGGGCTGAGCCCGCGCCCACCATTCCCTTTCTCCGCTCTCTGCAGCTGGCAGAGGACAGGAGCCGAGCGGCCGAGCACCTGCGCCGGGCCCTGCGCTACCTGCAGAGCCCACAGGAGCCCCTGCGAGAGGCGGCCATCAGGTTCATGGGTGAGCCACGAGCCCGGGCTCCCTCCCCGTCCCGCCGCAGCTCGGCCCCGGCCCTGCCTGCTGCCCCGGCAGCGCCAGCCGGGCCCGGCGCCGTGGAGCCCCGCCTGGGCTGGGCATTGCTGCTGCCGCCCTCTGGCAGCCGTGCCCTGGGGCGGCAGCGTGCGCCAAGGGCCGGGCTGAGCCCTGCCGGGCCAGCAGCCCCTGTGGCCACAGCGCCGGCAGCGCCGCTGGCAGGGAGCTGTGCCGCTGGCGCCGTGACAGGCTCTGTGTTCACAGGCATGGCCGGGCGGCACCTGAGGGGGCAGCAGCAAGAGCTGCAGCTGATCTGCACTGGTGAGTGAGGCCAGCGGGCTGGCAGCGGTGGCTGCTGGGGGTAGAGCTGCAAACCCTGCCCCGGCTGCGGAGGGCTCTGCTCCTGGGGGTAGAGCACACTGAGATTTCAGGGCCACATGGGCCATTGGTGGCCAGCAGCTTCGGGCTGATCCCCTTGCTCCCTGCTCCCTCCTGGCCATGGCAAGAGCCGGCTGAGATGGCCCTGGCAGGGGGCTCTCCTCGGCTCCCCGCAGATCCGGCATCTGACCATGGCTCTGTTCCTCTCTCTTGCAGCCCTGGAACGCCTGAGGGAGGACATGAGCAGTGCCGTGTCAGAGCTGGCACTTGAAACACTGCATGTCCTCCGAGCAACAGCCAGCGGGCGATATTCCATCTTCCAGAGGCTGCACGACCAGCTGCACAGGGCATGGATCACTCGGCCTCGTCTGTCACGGCTCGGCTGGCTGCACTGCTGGAGCTCTGAGGACAGCTGATCCGGGAGGCTCTCTTTGCTGGGGCCGCCTGAGCCAGTGGGGATTTTTACTTTTCTTTAAGATTTTTCTTTTCTTCCATTCTATCTTTTACCCGATGGAAATATATGCCATGTTATAATATACAGACTCTCAGGAGATTTTCTTTGCTGCCCAGGGTCCGTAGGGCATAGGGAAAGTGGAGAAAAGCCTGCTTCTACTTAGCATGCTGCCCATGCATGCAGTGCTGCAGGGAAAATGGCCAGAAGCCCCATGGCCTGCGGTGGTTCTGCTGAAGCCTTTGTGCTGCCCACAGAGTGGCTGGGCAGGGGCCGGAGCTGCGGGGATCCCTGCCAGAGCGGTGCCTGGAGATGGCCACAAGCCCTGTGCCAGGCAGGAAGCGCCATCCGTGCCCTCCTGCCCGTCTGCTGCTGCCTGCCTTGCTGAGGGCTCCCAGGTGCCTCTGGCTGGGGCTGCTCTGGAGCTGCTGTGGGGCTGCGGCGCTGCTGCCGGGCAGCTTGGCCGGGCTGGGGCAGGGCCTGAGGGGCTGGGGCGCTGGCAAGCCCTGAGCAATGGGGCTGTCAGAGGCCACAAGCAGCCCCCTGGCAGCCGCCTTGTTCCTGCCAGAGTTGACTTGCAAGACAGATCCTGGGCACTCTGCAACTAACAGTGTTGTTGGAAAGCCAAATGCAGGGAAATGTCAGACCTTTGGTCTTGTCAGCAAAGCTTAGAATTAAACACAGCATTTGATCTGATGTTGTAGTGCGTTCTTATATTTTGTAAATACTTTGAAGTAGTTTGTTTTGTATCCCCATGTTTTTCCCAAATGGTTTATCCCAGACTGTACCCCCCCCCCCCTCCTTTTCCCTCTACTTGTGTTATCCCTTTCCCGGGATAAGATCTCCAAAACCCCCACCCTGACTCTCTGTCAGTCACCTGGACATCCCAGCCCCCTACCTAGAAGTTTCGGTCCAAGTTGTCGAGTGATTAGCCAGGGGCCAAGGGTCAACCCCCCAAGTCCTGCCCCATACGCTGTTTTGTATGTCTATCCCTCCAGCACCCATCCCCCAGAGATACCTATTGGTTAGTAGGATTTTATCTATGTTAGTTTCCTCCCCCCTTTAAATGTGAGCTCCGGACATCCCCCAGCGCTCTCAGCAGGAGACCCCTGGGGTATCGGAGCTCCCTCGGGACTCCTTAATAAAACCTTGGAATACCCCCTACTGGGAGACGGCCCCTTTCCTCTTCCACCGACGTCTCGGTCGTCTCTGCTGCAACGAAGGCAACCAGCCTGAGTGCCCTCAGCACCCTCGGGGCACAGAGAGTGTCTCCCTGCAGTCGGCCGTGGTGGGGCTACCCCCCCCACTCTCTGCCGACCCGGGTAAGGCCCAGGGACTTGAGAGGCTTGCAGAGAGACTGGGACAGCTTGGCGCCCAGATGTGGGGCTCTGGGACCATTCCAGGAGCCCACGGAAAGGGGCTCGGACATTCTTTCATTCTGTTCGATAAGCCTTCGGCCGGCAAGCTACCTCAGGAAAGAAAAAACTCCGTTTTAGTGAGTTGCTCTCCTGTGGACGAAACTGGGAACTTCGAAGTCCCCTAAGAAGTCAGTTTCAGGTGGAAATCAACATCTCAGGCTTTTTCGTTCCCCTGTCCTGCAGCTGGATTGGTAAGTTTTACCCTTCTCTTGTTTCTCCCCTCTTTGGGAGGGGGTGTTTCCCTGCCCTTTATTCTCAGGCCCGCCGCGGAGGGCTGAAGTTTTTTTTTCTCTCTATTGTGGGCAGGCTGCCAGCTGTAGGCTTTCTCCTCCCCCCCCCACCTGGGTTGCTGAAATTTGAGATACAAATTTAAAATCAGAGCCAAAATGGGTGCTAGGCTTTCTGTATCTCACAAGGGTGTCTATTATCATCTTTTAAACATTCTTAAGAGTGAAAAAATCCGATTTTCAAAAACAGATGTTAAACAGTTCGTCAGATGGCTTTTTGTTCACATTCCTGACGTGTCCACTGAAAATCTCAGTGATTTGGCTTTTTGGGACAAAATTGGTAGTGAATTATTGAAGGCAGGGAAAGCAGGGGACACATCTCCGTCAAAATTTGCTTTTTTAGCCCTGCAGATAAGAAATGTTGTAAAATTTAATTTAAAGATGCAAGAACAGCCATCTGGCAACAGTTTCAATATCTCTGTTTCCCAAAAACCCGATCTACCCCCCTCCAAGTTCGGTTCTCCCTCCCCCATCCACCTTTCCCCCCCCCCCCCCCCCCCTGCACAAACCCCTGCCCCCCCCCAGAGGCTTCCTGTCTCCAACCCGGACACTTCTGCCCTGAATTCCCGAGATCTCACCCTCCCCCCTGCTTCCACAAGTTATAATACCGTGTCTCACAACCTTAGTGCCCGCCTTGGTACCCCTGAGACGCGCCCGGTAATTTCCCCGGACCATAATGGTGGATACCACGTGGCAATGCAGGTTTCCTATCCTTCCCAGAATTCCTTTCGCTCTCCCAACAACCCATTCTGCTCGGAGCACCCCGCCCCCGAAACCCGTCTTCCCCCGGCCCCTCCTCTGGCCCCTCCCGCCCTTCCCCCGGCCCCTCCTCCGGCTCCTCCCGCCCCGGCCCCGGCCGCCCCCGCCCCCTCAGAGCTCTGCCCGCCCGCCGCGGGCTCCCTCCGCCCCCCCCACGGCCCGCCCTCCGGGGCCCAAGCAGTGTAACAAGAGACGCTGTCGCCGGCAGACAGAACCCGGAAACAGCACAGGTCCTTTCTGTTGCCCCTGTCTCATATATTCCAGATGTCACCGGGGCATTCCAGCCAAAGTATAGCCCCCTTTCTGTTGATTCTGTTAAAGAACTAGCCAAAGCCCAAAAAGATTTTGGGAGATCAAGTCAATATTTTAGAGGGCTCCTTAAAGCTACATTATTCGCTCACATTTTAACCCCTGCTTATATAAAACACCTTTTTTCCTGCCTGTTATCCTCTTCTGAATATCTCTTGTGGGATGTTGCATGGCAAAAAGGATTGAGAGCAATTTTACCAGCTCTGTGGGCTGATGAAGCTACTGCTCGTGATGTTTATGGTAACATGTTATCTCTCGACCATCTCTGTGGACAGGGAGGTTGGGAAGATAGCATGACCCAGGCAGAAAGCATTCCCACAAGGGCTTTCAGAGAATGTGCTAGAGCAGCTGAGAAAGCTTTCTTTGGGCTCCGTCCTGGTATTCCAATTGAGAATTATTTGAAAATAACACAATCTCCATCTGAGTCCTTTTTGAGTTTTGTGGAAAGGTTGAGAAAAGCTGTTGAATTGCAAGTTCAGAATGAAGGAGCCAGGATGGAAATCCTCACCGAGATTGCTAAAGAAAATGCCAATGAGAAGTGCAAAGCTGCTATTCTCAGCCTGCCTCTTGACCCAACGCCTACGCTGCAGGCCATGCTTGAAGTGTGTGAGAAGAAAGTTACCATTACCCTGGCTGACCACGACGAGAGACCAAAACCACAGAGAAGGATTGCTGCAGTGGAAACCCCTGAGCCACCATTTACCAGCCAGCTCCAGCATGTCACGATGCCACAAGAGAGAATCTCCAGCTCTAATAGACCTTGCCATCTTTGTGGGAAGTTAGGGCATTGGATGCCTGACTGCCCTCTGAAAAAGCAGTTTTTAGATTTTAAATACAATATGCTTAAAAACCAGAATTCCCCAAAGGACCACCTCTCAAAAAACTGAGTAAAGAGCGCTCCTTTCCCCAGTGCTATGACAAAAATAGGGTGGGCTCAATTCAAGTACGGGGGAGGGAAAAGAAATCTAGTGTAAAAGATGTATCGGTGCCAAGCGAGGCACTGGCTTTGAACAAAACAGAACATTCAGTTCATTGGAATAATCCCAGACCAATTTTAACCACTGACTCTTCACATAATCCTTACAGGCTGGCGTTGACAGAACCTCTCCATCTCAGAGACACTAACTGGCATTTCATATCTGTTAACCCTGAACAACCAGGTACTTGGACACAGCTTTGCCAGAAACGTCACAGTAAGTATGTCGTCCTTGGGGACACAAAACACACACCCCAAGAAATTATTATTCCTCCGGGTCTCATATCATCAGACCCGAAACAATTTGTCATATGGCTTCACTGTACTCATCCACCCGTGTACTTGCCCAAAGGCCAAATCATAGCCCAAGCCATCCCAGTACCTGAGCCTCCATGGGACCAGGAGCAAGCAGACACCCTCAGAGGTAAACTCCTTCCCAATGTCTGCTGGACTCAGGTACTGGGAAAAGAAAAACCCAAGCTATCATGTGGGTTACACCGTGGTGGTGAGTACAAGTCCATACAAGGACTTCTAGATACTGGAGCAGATGTCACGATTATTCCATCTAAAGAGTGGCCATCACACTGGGAATTGCAAAACGTAGCAGGACACGTGCAAGGTGTAGGGGGAATTCAATTGGCAAGACAGTCAAAAAACGTTGTTCAAATTGAGGGACCCAATGGCAAAATAGCTTCTATTTGCCCGTTTCTTTTAGATTACACAGAGCCCCTCTGGGGCAGAGATTTAATGGTTCAATGGGGAACCACAATTGACATCCCAGAAAACCCGCAGGTTTTTCGGGGAGCGGTCGCTGAGGTGCGCCACGCCCAAAAATTGATTTGGAAAACTGATACTCCAATAAGGGTAGTTCAGTGGCCGCTCAATAAAACCAAATTAAAGGCGCTTGAAGAACTTGTACAAGAGCAGTTAGAAAAAGGTCACATTGTGGAGACCACGTCGCCGTGGAATTCGCCTGTCTTTGTCATTAAAAAACCAAACAAAGACAAGTGGAGACTACTCCATGACCTCCGTCAAATCAACAACGTTATTGAGGACATGGGCTCCCTACAACCAGGAATGCCCTCACCAAGCATGCTTCCACAAAATTGGTCTTTAGCTGTAATTGACATCAAAGATTGTTTTTTTCACATTCCCCTACATCCTGACGATGCTCCGCGTTTTGCCTTTTCGGTTCCCACCATTAACCTGGAGGCCCCAATGAAGAGATACCATTGGACGGTCCTCCCTCAGGGACTAAAAGTCAGTCCTGTGATTTGCCAGAGGTATGTTTCTTCCTTGTTGTCTCCAGTCCGTGAAGCTGCAGGAGATTCCATCATCCTGCACTACATGGATGACATCCTGGTGTGTGCCCCAAGTGATGACATGCTTACTCACACACTTGACCTGACAATCAATGCATTGGTTGCTGCAGGGTTCAAGCTCCAAGAAGAAAAGATTCAAAAGATGCCACCTTGGAAGTACCTGGGCCTTGAAATTGGAAAGCGGACCATTGTGCCGCAAAAATTGACTATCAAACATGATATCAAAACCTTAGCGGATCTCCATCAACTTTGTGGATCCTTAAATTGGGTGAGACCTTGGCTAGGCATTTCCACCGAAGACCTAGCCCCCCTTTTCAATTTGTTAAAAGGGGGAGATGACCTTAGTGCTCCTAGGACCCTCACCCAGGAAGCGAAAACCGCACTGGAGAAAGTTCAGGAAATCATGTCTACTAGACAGGCCCACAGGTGCCAGCAGGGTCTCCCCTTCAAATTTATCATCTTAGGCAAATTGCCACATCTCCATGGTATGATTTTTCAGTGGGAAACTGTCCAGGCAAAGAAAAAGGACCAGGTCAAGAAAGATCCCCTCTTAATTATAGAGTGGGTCTTTCTCAGTCACAACAGGTCAAAAAGGATGACAATGCCACAAGAGCTGATGGCAGAATTGATCCGGAAAGCAAGGATACGGATCAGAGAATTGGCAGGGTGTGACTTTGACTGCATTTACATTTCCTTAAAACTGAAATCAGGCCATTTGTCTCAAGCAATGCTAGAGCAATTTTATCAAGAGAATGAAGCCTTGCAATTAGCCCTAGATAGCTACACAGGCCAAATTTCAATTCACAGACCGGCCCACAAAATTTTCAACTCAGATGTTCAGTTTTCGTTATCACTGACAAGTATTCAGAGCAGGACACCTCTAAAAGCACTGACAGTTTTTACTGATGCGTCTGGTGCGTCTCACAAGTCAGTGGTAACTTGGAAAGATCCCCAAACTCAACAGTGGGAAGCAGATATTGCTAAGGTGGAAGGATCACCCCAAATTGCTGAGTTGGCCGCTGTAGTCAGAGCTTTTGAGAAGTTTCCTGAGCCTTTAAATGTAGTTACTGATTCAGCTTATGTTGCAGGTGTAGTGTCTAGGGCAGAGAATGCTGTGTTGCAAGAAGTCTCCAACATTCCTTTATATGAATTACTTTCTAAGTTAGTAAGAATTATTTCTGGCCGAGAACACCCATTTTATGTGATGCATGTTAGGTCACACACAGACCTGCCGGGGTTCATTGCAGAAGGCAACCGGAAAGCTGATGCCCTTGCGGCTACAGCCAAGATGGCCCCGCTCCCAGAGGTATTCCAACAAGCAAAGATCAGTCATCAATTTTTTCATCAGAATGCACCTGCCTTGGTCCGACAATTCCATCTGAAGCACAAACAAGCCCAGGCCATCGTAGCCACATGCCCTTCTTGTCAAAATCAGTCACTACCTACCTTAAGTGCAGGTGCAAACCCTAGGGGCTTGCAGAGCTGCGAAGTGTGGCAGACAGATGTAACCCACATCCCATCATTTGGCAGATTTAAATATGTCCACGTCTCCGTGGATACCTTTTCTGGTGCCATCTATGCTTCTGCCCACACAGGGGAGAAAGCCAGTGAGGTAAAGAAGCATTTCATGCAAGCCTTTTCCACATTAGGAATCCCTAAGGTCATCAAAACAGACAATGGCCCAGCGTACAAGTCCAAAGACCTTCAGAGCTTCCTGCAGCAATGGGGAATAGAACACAAAACAGGCATCCCCTATTCCCCGACAGGCCAAGCTGTGGTGGAGAGAGCCCATCAGAATCTAAAAAAGGTTCTTCACCGACAACGTGAAGTGATGAAAACAGAGACCCCTCAAATCCAGCTGTCCAAAGCGCTGTTCACACTGAACTTTTTGAACTGTACCTTTGAAAACCTTAACCCACCTATTGTAAGACATTTTAACGAGAACAGTCAGCACAAATTAAAAGTCCGTCCGCCAGTCCTCATAAAGGACCCTGAAACTTGGAAAATAGAGGGGCCCCATGAGCTCGTAGTCTGGGGTAGGGGATATGCGTGCGTATCCACTCCCTCAGGCTTGAGATGGATCCCCTCCAGGTGGGTGAGACCATACATTCCTAAGGTATCTAAGGACAAAGCTGCAACACAGGTAGCCAGTGCCTGCTGGAGGAGGAAGCGCCGTCAGACTCTTTAAAGTTAAATTGTTGTTACCTGGACCTCATCCCTAACATTTTTTATTTTCAGTTTTAGTGTTTTCCTTTGATCTGAACTCAGCCCTGGTGTCATCAGAATGAGCCCCATCCTTCCGGTGCTTCTGTTGACAGCCGTCCATCCAGGTCAGATGTGGATCGTTCCACAACCCCAAGCAAATGTGTGGACCACCCTCGCCAGAGTCCTCAACCAAGACCACATTTGTCTGTCAGCCTCTTCTGTGTCTGACCCGATGTCCACTTGCCTTGTGGGGATCCCATCTAAATATGATGAATTTCCGCCAACATTAGCTGCTCCCCTTCCCCCAGTATATAATCCGTTATCCCCTTGGTCAAAATTAATTGATAGACAAGCAGTAGCAGAAAAAGAACCCCAAGAATTTGAACTCCTTGGTTCTGCCAAGGCATTCTATTGTGTTCAGTTTACATTTACACCAAAAGATCAAGTAGATTTGTACCATGAAGTCAAACAGTTTAAAGTGAATTACACAGCAAAAATTTGGTGTAAGAAAATTTCCCAAGTAGGAATACCTTCTACCCCTGATAATAAGCCCCGTGCCCTTCCTAAGGGGTTTTTCCTCATTTGCGGGGACAGGGCATGGGCAGGCATCCCCTCTCGTCTAATCGGAGGTCCATGCACCATTGGAAAGCTGAGCCTGTTTACACCCAACAAAACCCAAATCATGGATTGGCGAACCAAAACCAACACCCGCAATTCGGCCCGCAAAAAGAGAGATTTAAGGAATCTGGACCCAAATTGCGATTCTGAAATTGTACATTGGTCCAAACCAAAAGGAGTTGCGATCACCGTGTTTTTGCCATGGGTGTCTGCAGCTAAAGCTCTAGGCGAATTATCACATCTAGAGTGTTGGGTTGCTAAACAGGCCAATATTACATCAGCTGCACTTTCGGACCTCCTGGCAGACGATGAAACAACAAGGCAAGCCACCCTACAAAATCGGGCTGCAATTGATTTTCTCCTCCTGCTACATAATCATTGTTGTGAGGAGTTTGAAGGTCTCTGTTGCCTGAATCTGTCATCCAAAGCTGAAAATGTCCACAAAATCATCGGGAAGATGCAACAAATGGTCCAAGACATCAAGCAAGAGACAGCGGACTGGATGGATGGACTCTTTCAAGGATGGGGACTCTCGGGCTGGGTCAAATCCATTTTGAAATCTGTATTTTTAGTTTTGCTTGTTCTTCTTGTTATTTTGATCAGTTTTGGGATCATCAAGAGCATTGTGACCAAACTGATCTCGAAAGCTATTTCCCCTTTAGAGGTCAATCAGGTGACTGTTCCCACCTCTTCTGAGGAAGAGACAGAAACCTCTGCAGAATTTACAAAACAGCCTTGGTTTGCTGAGGATTGATATCACTCCGAGCTGAAATTTAATGTTTAGGTGCCTCTTCCTTTTTTTATTTAAACGAAAAGAGGGAGATGTTGTAGTGCGTTCTTATATTTTGTAATACTTTGAAGTAGTTTGTTTTGTATCCCCATGTTTTTCCCAAATGGTTTATCCCAGACTGTACCCCCCCCCCTCCTTTTCCCTCTACTTGTGTTATCCCTTTCCCGGGATAAGATCTCCAAAACCCCCACCCTGACTCTCTGTCAGTCACCTGGACATCCCAGCCCCCTACCTAGAAGTTTCGGTCCAAGTTGTCGAGTGATTAGCCAGGGGCCAAGGGTCAACCCCCCAAGTCCTGCCCCATACGCTGTTTTGTATGTCTATCCCCCCAGCACCCATCCCCCAGAGATACCTATTGGTTAGTAGGATTTTATCTATGTTAGTTTCCTCCCCCCTTTAAATGTGAGCTCCAGACATCCCCCAGCGCTCTCGGCAGGAGACCCCTGGGGTATCGGAGCTCCCTCGGGACTCCTTAATAAAACCTTGGAATACCCCCTGCTGGGAGTTGGCCCCTTTCCTCTTCCGCCGACGTCTCGGTCGTCTCTGCTGCAGCGAAGGCAACCAGCCTGAGTGCCCTCAGCACCCTCGGGGCACAGAGAGTGTCTCCCCGCAGTCGGCCGTGGTGGGGCTACCCCCCCCACTCTCTGCCGACCCGGGTAAGGCCCAGGGACTTGAGAGGCTTGCAGAGAGACTGGGACAATCTGAGACCTTGGAAAGGGCTTCCGAACACAGGTGCTAGAAGCCAGAATGCGAATTTCTAGTTTCTAGCAGAGACACGGGGAGGAAAGTTGAAGTGGAGGAATGTTTAGAGTTTTAGAGTTCTAGATCTAGAAAACATCAAAGTAGTTACAACAGTAAAGAAGAAGTTTAGGATGCACTGCTGCAGGTTTGTTGCGTCATGGCATGATTGGCTAAGGAAGCTTCCACTGTAGCATGATGTGGGAAGCCAGGAAATTCCTCGGGCTGCCCTGCAGGACTCGAGACCCTGTCAGAGGGCTCAGAGACCTTGGCACAGAGCCCAAGACCCCTGTGCCTTTGATTTAGCCCTTGGAAAAAACAATTCCCAACCTTGTATGAAGAATGACAAGCCACCAAATGAAAGGGAATTTATCACAGAGTGGAAAAATAGATTTTGGGGCTTTTTAGAATGGGGCTTCAGGGGGCAAGATGGAGGAATCTGGGCATGTCCAGCCTTTCTCCTTCTTCTTCTTGGCCTCCATCTTCTGCTGTGATGTTGGCACTTTTAGATTGGTTACGAGTAGAAGCTCACAGTCTAACGTAGATGATAGGTATGGGAAAGTAATTGTAAATATTGTACAGGTAGTTGTTTTTAGTATAAAAAGATAACACCACCCCAGGGGAGGCAGAGTGCCTTAGACTGTCTTGCTGAGCAGACCTCGGCAGGACAGGAGAAAGAATTTTATAGATAAGATACAAGAAACAACCTTGAGACCGAGAAATGAAGAGCTTTTACTCCTTCTTCGACCACCGGGCTGGGAAAAGAGACTTTCTAACTTATCTCGGGGTCACTCTGAGCAGCTAGAGACCCCGAGAGCATGAGTCCCTAAGAGGAAATATTGAAGGATTGGCTCCAAAACATAAATATCCTTGTTGGCCGTGTCTTCTTCGCCAAGAAATCCTTCAAAGCTCTTGGAACTACAAGTCTTGCGGCCCTGTGAGCCATGCGGTGGAGATGGGAGCCAAACTCACCCTTCCTGTCTATGTAGAAGAGAAGAAAAAGCAATGGCATCATCTAAAAAATTCAGAGGTCCGCTCTCTAGCTCATTCCAAACTCCTTCAACTCCCCCAAAGTGGGATTTAGCTACAAACACATGACAAGGACTTTTAGGGCTGGCTCTTTGACTCCAGAGTGGCTGCTTTAGAATTTTTCCCATAACCCTGTGTAGTTGTGTGCCAGCAAGGTCTCCTTTGAAGAAACTTTCCCAACTGACTTGCATGGAGGTTTGTTTGAAGGGTGTTTGAGGGGAAAGGCTCCCAGCAGAGGTCTGGGCTTTGGCCTAGCTGTGTCTCCTGCTGATTGTGAAGTGTGCCATCAGCAGCAGAGCTTTCTGGGCTAAAAATATCATCAAGTCACATGGACTTGCTCATTTTGGCCTCTAAAAGCTGGACCCACTTTCGGGGCAAATTTGGAGACCTCATCTATGGGTGGATGGAGCACCTAGGATTTTCCCAATTGCTGGGAATGGTTCTCCAGGTCCCTGGAGTATCCAGGGCCCTGGTAAGTTCCAGCTCCACACATGCCTTGGCAATGAGAAGCAGAGGAACCCAGACCTTTTTGTGCTGCCTGTGTCACGGCACCAGGGCCATGGGATGGGCACACGCAGCCCTTGTGCTGGAGCTGAGCTGCTCTGCCCAGCACTGGTGGCCGCCATCCAAGCTGGTTTTGCTTGTCCTGGTTCCCTGACAGCTGGGGCCCTGGGCAGAGCCCTGAGAGCCTGGTCTCCCCCCAGGGAAGGAGCGGGAGCCCCTGAAGAAGCTGTACCGGGTGGGGATGCTGCTGCTGCTGCTGCTGCTGCTGCTGCTGCTGGAGGAGACAGCCAGGATGACATCAAGGATGACAAGCTCTTCCTCAGCCTGGCCACTGGAGGCTGAAGGTGATGGACTTTGATTCTGGCACCTTCTTCAAAGCCAAAATCCACAGGGAATTTACAGATGAGTCCCCACCTGGGGAAATTCTGCCAGATTTGGGCATGGCCCAGCCTGGCTGGGAAGCAAAGGTTCCCCCTTTGCTGGGGCAGATGCAACTCATCCTTCAGTCGCTGCCCAGCTGCTTTTTGGCAGGGCTGTGGGGATGGGCTGGGCTGGGTACGAAATGGGAGTTGGCGCCTGGCCCTGCCAACAGCCCCCAGCACCCACCGTGCCCCGGGCTGGGGCTGGGGCTGGGGCTGGGGCAGCCAGCCCGACACAAACAAAGCCCCATGGTGGGAGCAGAGGTGGGACTCCAGAACCTGTGCAGGGGCTGCTTTGCTGTGCAGGCAAGGAAGGGCTTGGGCTGCTCAGCTGCCCTTGTTTGCTTTGGGATCACGGTGATTTTGGGGGCAGCGCAGGGGGGAAGAGAGAAAGTGTGGGCTTTCCTCAGCCATGGCTGGGTTTTTCCCTACCATGTAGGAGTTGGGTCTCCCTCAAGGCCCTGACAGAGATAAGAGTTTTTCCCATTTTTCTTGCTTTCCCTTTTTGCATCTAATCTCTTTTCAATAATGTGTTGTTTGTTTTTCCAGAGGAAGCGTTCTAGGTGGTCCAGTGTGGATGGGGAAGTGCTTGGGAGCAGCTGTGGCGTGGATGGGCCATGCCCTTGGAGAAGGCTGAGGACATGATTTGGGAGCAGCTTTTCTTGCAGCTGTGGGTGGCGTGAGGTGGGTCCCTGTGTGCTTGGCAGGGTGGGATCAGAGCTTTTGGGAGATGGCAGCGAGCACAGGAGCATCCTGCTCTGGGCAGCTGCTGAGGGCTGGATGTGCCGTGGCTGGCTGCAGGCTGGGCACATGTGCTGCCCTCCTGCTCTGCTGCCAAAGGCAGCAGGGATGGGCAGCTCTGGGCACAGCTCTGGGCACAGCCAGCACGGCCTGGGCACCGCAGGCCTTGGCACAAGGGCACAGGAGCCCTCAGCTGACGGGCGGTTTCTGCTTTCTCTCCTTGCAGCCGGGCTCTGCGGCTGCTGAGGCTGCTCTGGGCTCTGCCAGGGCTCTGCTGGGCTCAGCCCTGGGCCCAGCTGGGCTGGCTCTGCCCTCACATTGCTCTGACAGCTTTGCATCAGATGAGCCCATTGCGAGCACAGCGCCTGAGCTTTCTGCTTTGGCAGGTGAGTGAGACTCTGCTGCAGGCCCAGAGATTGCAGCTGGGGACACACATCCAATTGGCAAGGACCCAAACTCTCCACAGTCCCAGCTGAACGCCTTCATCTCCCCAGGAAGTTTTGTCTGTCCCACTCTTCCTTCTTGATTGGCTGGAATGGTGCAGTTGCACTTTCTTCCTCCTCTAGAAGTGCCACGATTGGGCCAAAGCTGGCAAGTGGGCCGTGCTCCTGAGGCAGTGCAGTCTGGAGCTGGTGGATGGAGAATTGCCCTTCTGCACTGCCAAACCAGAGCAAAAAGCTGTCAGTGGGACTTTGTGTCTTCAAGAAACCCCTGAGAGTTTCAACGGGAATGTGCAGCTCATTTCCAGGCTGAGAAGGAAGGGCATCTTCTAAAGGATTTGGGGTTTGACAGAGTTTCCATTCCCAGTCCTGCTTGGAGCTGGCAGAGCACAAAGCAATTTCCCATTGCTTCACCCACAATTTAACAATGTTGGAAACAACCTCAAAAACTTTTAAAAAAGGGTGCTGAAGTCAGCAAGATGGATCCATGGCATCAGCACATTTACAATGTAAATAACTGAGTTCTCTTTTTCAAAAGATCATGTACCTCTTAATGCCAAGAATGTAACTTTGCATTTATGTTTTGTTTTTTTCACTAACATTATGTTATATTTTTTCTCTAAAACTTGGATTTTATTCTTATCTTTTACAATTTACCTATTTTTTCCTTTTTCCTTTTTTTTTCCTTTAAATAGAAAACATTTCCTAAAAAAGGAATGTCCTTTGCTCCTGGTTCCTGTGTGGAGCAGCTCCCTTCCTGCTGGCTGAGCTGCTCAGGCAGAGCCCGGCAGCTCCTGGCCCTGCAGTGCTGAGGCTTTTCCCCGTTGCTGGGTGCAGACTGATGGAGCAGCACTGCTGAACATGGGCACACAGAGGGACCAGGAGCAGCTGCCTTTGCCCACCTGAGGCTCCAAGGCCCAAACTCTGAGCAGCCAGGGCTGGAAGAGACTGGCAGGATCTGATCCCTGACTCTGGGCCAGGGCTGCGCAAATGACCCCACAGCAGCAGCAGCAGCAGCAGCAGCAGCAGCAGCAGCAGCAGCAGCAGCAGCAGCAGCAGCAGCGGATGGAGCTGACTTTCAGCACAGCCCCTGCCCCTGTTCCCTCCCGTGTGCAGCGGTGTCACAGCAGCCTGAGGCACCTGGGAGCCCCCAGTGCCAGCAGGGACTTGAGATGGCAGCCCTGGGCTCCTGGAGGCTGTGCAAGGAACGGAGCTGGGCACTCCCTGTCCATGGGGAGCTTGCAGATGGAAAAGGCTGCTGTGCCCAGGCAGCTCCAAGGGCACAGAAAGGAGGCTCTGGAGCACTGGGTCTGTGCCAGTGCCAAAGTCCTGGGCAGCAGCCAGCCAGCCCTGGGGAACAGAGGGCACAGCACGAGGGACAGAAGCATGCAAGGGCAGAGACTGGAGAGAGCCAGAGCCAGGAGCAGGAACAGCTGCTCCATTGCACTCTTGGAGAAAGCTCTGGGCTGGTTCAAAGCGCTGAAAGGCGTGAAGGGCAGAGAGGAGGCCACAGCAAACAATGCTCCTGTTTGCACAGCCTCCCCTCTCTGTGTCCCAGAAGGAATTGCATGGACTGTGTTCTTCTCTCCGAGTGGTCTCATTCAGCATGAGCAGCTCAGCACCAGGAGCTGAAGGAGCTGAAGCCTCAGGCCACAGGAGCTGGGCAAGAGGAGACTTTCTGAGCAAATGAATGCTGCTAAAATAGCCCCAGCTGAATGCAGTGGATAGAATCATGGAATCACAGAACCCTTTCTGTTGGAAAAGCCCTCTGAGCTCACCCAGTGCAGCCGCTCACCCAGCAGTGCCAAGCCCAGCACTAAACCACGTCCCTGAAGTGCCAAGGCCTGGACAGCAGCCCTGAGTGAGGCCTGAACAGCAGGCCCTGAGCCCAAGGTGGCCTCTGGATGAACCTTCCAGCCAAAGGTTATCTTTGTATCTGCTCCCTAATGAAATATGCATGGTCATTAGCACTGTGATAGATGTAGCCACTCATTAGTGAAACATGTATTGACCTTTGTGTATTTAGAAGCCAGACAAGGCCATGAAATCTGACATCTGGCCTTGTTTGGGGCTGAATGGTCAAAGTCACCTCCCTTGGTTCCTCCTGGGGCCCTGGCCAGCCTTTGGGAGCAACCCAAGAGGAGGATGAAACCAGATGTAGCCACACTAGCAGTGCTGTCAGTTTGTCCATTCAGCACTGTCAGAGCTGGGCCCTCTCCCAGCGGGGTTGGAGCCTCACCTGTGGCTGGAGGCACCTGCAGGAATTGCCAGTGCCCAGGAGTGGCTCTGCAGCCCTTGGCTGTGACAGCTTCCCCAGCTGCTGTGTGGGTCTGGGTGATGGTAAAGGCTGAGGGTAACTGGGGCTGGATCTTTCTCAATCACTGCAGGCAGTCTTTGGTGGGGATGGTTGGGTGCATTGCTGAGCTGCTCCTGTTGTGATTCTTTGCTGCTTTGAGCTGCAGGAAATGACACTGATTCCTTCAGTTGGTGTTTGTGTCTTTGGTGCTGACCCTGCCCACTGGCAAAACAAAACTGGCCCAGTCTGGCCAGATCCCAACAAAATGTCACTTGTTCAGTGTCAATGTGAGGAATCAGTGCCATCAGAAATTCCCAGATGGGAAGCCCTTCCCTGGAGTTCCCTGGCTCTGGAGTGGGCTGAGGTTGGAGCCCCGTGGGAGCAGTGGGGCAGTCGGGTAAAAGAGGCTGCACCCCTGGATGGCTTCAAATGCATCCAAAAATTGCACATGGAAAAGGAAAAGACCTTGTGGGTTTGGGCAGACAAAGATGAATTTGTTAAGAGTACATTGGAAACAGCGCCTTCAGAAGGAACAATTATTGTTGGAATGTTCCCACGTGGAGCAACAGAAGAAGGTTTTAATCTTGAGCTCAGATGCATTGGTGCAAGTGAAACATCAATATAATAAAATACTATATATATATTTATAGGATAATAAGACCTGAAATATATATTTCTATATATATATATATCTATATCACTCTTTACATATAATAATGTGAAGTAGTGCTGACAATACTAATTTGGTAGCTTTGGCTGCTCAGGGATGTAACACTAAATACGCTACAGAACAGGACTGGCCAGGACCCTAATGTCAGTGGTCAACTTTGTGAGATTGTATACAATGAAAAAAGGAGGAAGGGAGGAAATTGGCTGTTTTTACAGGGTGTGCTGATACTGTGATGCAGAGTGCTTTGTCTGTTCCTGTGAAAAATTCAGTGATTAAGCCTGCCGGGCTTTTCATGTACCAGACTATGCACAAGCTGCAGGATTGGTTGCACAGGCAAAGGGGTTGTTTAAAAAGCAGTTGAAAAAATGAGGAGATGGGAACCTTTGCCCATGGAGAACCCATCTCCCAGATGTGCTCCATGCCCTTAACAATGGCCCACTGGGGAAATGGAAACCCCCTGGCTGTGCACGGCTGCCCCCAGTTTGCAAATCCAACCATGGGCAGTGAGACTTGGGCTGCCTGGGAAATTGTTCTGGCTGTGATGGCCCCTGGCAGGGCCAGCCCAGAGGCTGCAGGGCTGGGCCTTCATGCATTGGAATTAATTAGGAGAAATTCAAAGCAAATGAGAGCTATCAATACTGAAACAGGAATTCAGATTCTTCCAGGGCACTTTGGTTTGATAACTGCTCACTCGAGCTTGGCCTTGCAAAGTGGTCATGTCATGAGTGGAGGAATTATTGTTGCAGATATCAAGGAGAAATTAAAGGAATTCTGTTAAACAATAGTGACTAGGATTGGATTAGTCAATCCCATGACAGGGTAGCACAGTTATCAATATTGCAATTTTAAGAAGGATTGTGAAAAAAGGAGATCCACCTGCAATCACCACCGTTTGTGGAGATAAAGGATTTGGATCCAGCAGCCCTAATAATGGAGCCAGAGTGTGGGTCCGGAGGCCAAATGGCCCTCCCGAGGCAGCTGAAGGAGCAGCTCCTGGGAAAGACAACTCTGAGTCCTGAAACCTGCTCAGGAACAATGGGAATGTGTCCCTGCAGCCAAGTGTTCTGTGTGAGAACAAGTAGATCTTACAGGATATTGTTTTACACATCCTGCCAGACCAAATCTCCCTGTTTGCCCCAAGGGCCCCTTTGGGAAATGCTCTGATCCACGGGGCTCCATGGGAAGGCTGCTGTGACACTGAGGGACTTGCACAGGAATTGCATCCAGGAGCCCGGGTGCCCCTCAGGGACTGGGACCCGGCCCCTTCCAGCCCGAGGGGAAAGGGCCCCCCCAGGCCTTGTTAGCCACAGACAGCATGGTAAAGCTGAACAGCAAAGGGCCTGGGGCCATTATTCTGGAATTACCATGGTGCCAGCTCCATGGACAACGGAATTCTTGTTCCTAACTCGGATGAGATTGAGAAAAATGGATGAAGAACGGTGTCACTAAAGTACTACAGGTGTCTGTAAGTTGTACCTTGATAGTCAGCCAGAATCTTTGTCTGCCACAAACACCTCTAGTGTTTCACCAAGGGGTTAGTCATCCAAATGTAATGATGAGTTCTGATGGATTGCTGAGCTTCTTTTGTAATTCTTTGCTAATGATGATGTGCTTTGCTGAGCTTATCCTTTTGTAATTCTTTGCAGCTGTGCATGATATAAATGCCACAATTCCTTAAGTTGGTGTCTGTGTCTTTGGTAGTGACCCTGCCCACTGGAGAAACAGGGCCCCCTCTTGCCTAAGTGTTACCTGGCAAGGCAGAAACCCTCCCTCCAAAATTCCCCCTTCCTCCTTATTCCCCCCTTCATACCCTGAGCATGATGTGCTCTGGTCTGGGCTATGCCCGGGGTCAGTTGGGGTCACCTGTCCTGGCTGTGTCCCCTGCCAAGCTCCCCCGCAGCCCCAGCCCCTCCCCAGCGTGGCTGGACGAGGGGCAGGACAGGCCTTGGCTGTGCTGCAGCTCAGCAAGAACAAAACCATCTCTGCGTGCTCAGCGCTGTGCTCAGCACCCGGCCCAGCAGTGTCTCAGTGCCAGGGGCTGTGCCCTCAGTGCCTGCCAGGGCTTTCCATGGCAGCTGCCAGGCCAGGTGACCCAGGTGTCCCCCCCAGTGCCGGTTGCCATGGAAACAGTGCCCAGCGCTGCCCCTTTCTGTCTGGCTGACCTGGCCTTTGGCCCTGGCAGTGCCCTTGGCTGCTGGTTCCTGGTGCCCGAGCGGCCAGCGCGGCACAGGGCAGGTGGCCATGGCACAGCCCCCAGCAAGGGATCCCCTCTGGCCCTGGGCACTGACACCAGCCCTGAGCAAGGTCCGGCTCCGGGCATTGGTTGCCTTGGCACCAATCTAAGGAACGGGTCCCTGTGTCCATTGCCATGGCACCTGGTGGCACCAACGAGTGTCACTGCAATTGCACCTGGAACAGCCCCGGCACCGCTTTGTCCTCAGGGTTGCCATGGCAGCCCAGGGCAGCAACAGCTCTGCAGGCAAGGGGCCATGGAACCTGGCTGCAGAAATGGCTCCTTGGGCTGCTTTCCAAGGAAACCTGAACTGATGGGGGTTGCCATGGCACCCAAAGCCAGCAGTGGGGTCCCTGCAGTGTCCATGGCAACAGTCCCTTGCAATGGCCCAGTGCAGGCTGGGATGATGATCCACCCTCACAGGTGGCCCAGGGCAGGTCTGGAGTGGTCTCGGTGGCACCTTGGGCTTGGCACACACTTGAGGAGGATGTCTGTTTGCAATGGGGAAACTCAGGAGTTTTAGATTGCTTCAAAAAATTAAAAAGTCAAAATCCCTCTTCAGCTGAATGAAGCCAGTTCACCAAGCAAAGCAGGTCCCAGGTGAGTGAGGAGAGACAGGATGGGGTTGGGGAATGTGGAGCAAGGTTGTGCACACTGGGTCAGACCTCAAGGCACAGCTTCTCTGACCAAGCCAGACTTCCTCAAGAGTGTCCCTGGGTCAGTATCAGTCACTGAATGCTGCAATCTCCTCTTGTATACTAAGAAAAGTAATAAAGGACACTATAAAATATGATACATATTTCCTTGAAGCTCTTTGAAATATTTTTCCATACCTGCAGCAGGAAAGCTTCCTAACGAACTGCCCCAGAGCAGAGGAAAATCAAGGCAGAGCCATGATTTGTCAGGACTATCTTGGTCCTAATGAGCCCCGTGGTGCATTTGAAGCTGAGCCCTGGAACCTCAGGTCCTGAGAGGGGATTGCAAAAACCTTTCCAGGAGTCAAAGTCAGAGGAAAAACCCAAAGTGTCTCAAAGCATGAACGGGTCCCACTGAGGTCAACACAGGCTCCTCATGGACTCCTTGGAGGAGAGAATTGGAGGCCAGGATTGCACAAAAACCTCTCAAAGACTCAGAGTGAAAAGGAACATCCCGAGTACCTTAAAAACCTTGAGTATCTCAAAGTATTAATGAGCCCCACTGAGTGTCAGTACAAAGCTCTCCAGGGACTTGTTAAAGCAGAAAATTGGGGCCATGACTGCACAAACCTCTCACAGAGTCTGTATCGAAAGGAAAAAACAAAATACCTTAAAATAACTGAAGTATCTTGAAGCATTAATTACCTCAATGATTGTCATTACTGATTAAGGCTCTCAAGAGACTAATTAAAGCAGATAATTGGATGCTGCAACTGCACAATCTTTCTCATAGAGTCTGTGGCAAAACGCAAGCACCAAGTAGCTTGAAATAACTGAAGTACCCTGAAGCATTAATGAGCCCCACTGAGTGTTGTTACTGACAAAGCCTCTCCAGGGACTAATTACAGCAGATAATTGGAGGCCATGACTGCACAAACCTCTCAGAGACTCCAGGGCAAAAGCCAAAGCCAAAGTCCTTTGAAAAAGCTGCAGTCCCTGCAGGGAGCATGAAGGAGCCCCCAGGGCCATTGCTGAGCAAGGCTCCCCAGGGACTCCTTGCAGCAGATCCTTGAGGCCACTGGGATGTGGGCTAGGGGGGGATGCTGAGGGCAGCACAAGGGGCTGACAGTGCCCAGCCTGGCTGGGGCTGTGCCAGGAGGCCCCAGGGCCTCAGGACAAGGTGTCTCCTCCCAGCCCTTGGTGGCACAGACCCTGCTGTGCCCCAGGGCACCAAGACTTGGCTTCTCTTTGTCCCCACCTGTCATCACTGCCTGCAGTTCTCTGCTCTGCCTGGGGGCTGGGGACACTTGCTCAGTCGTGTCCCTCTCTGGGACCCATTAAAAGTCCAAGAAAGTTTGGAGTTGGATTCTGCCTTGGAGTTCTGGAGAGGTTTCTTCAGCTCCCTCTCAGGGACTGATGTCCAGGGCCTGAGCACAAAGCCCCAGAGGCTGATTAAAGTCCTTGTGCTGTGTCTGTGCTGCTGAGCTGGGCTGGGCTCCTGGCCCAGAGGCAGCTCCTGGTCACCAAGAAGAGCTTCAAAAGCACATTTCTCTTGATGAGCAGCTCTTGTGCCAGCCCAGCAGGGCTGGGGCACTGCCTGCAGCCAGCCCGGGCACAGCACAGAGGCACAGAGAGCTTCAATCAGTCAGGGCTGGGAAGGGGCTGAGAAGTGCCTGGGGCACAATCACTGTCAGCCCTTGGCACAGGAACCTCTGGCTGCAGGACAATGCAGCTGCAGCTCCTGGAGCCATCTCCTCAAGCTGGAACATGCCAATGCCTGCAGAGCCTGTGAGTACATTCTCTGCTTGTCTCTTGTGCAGAGCAGCCAGGGGTGCCCAGGGCTGTCCTGCAGAGCAGGGTCCTGCAGCCCAGGGTGCTGTGCTGGGGCAGGGACTCTGCTGCCTGCCAGGGACAGCTCTCAGCCAGCCCTGGCAGCTGCTCCCAGCGCTGGGGGACAAGATCTGGGGGGAAGGAGACGGCTGGTGAGGCTTGGGTGTGTTCTCCTTGTGTGGGGAGGATGCTGCATTGGTCAGGACTGCTCCCAGCATGGCCTTTAAGTGCAGAACATTTCCAAGTAAGTTATAAAGGGACCACAGCGATGCAGGGACTGGATGAAAGAGGAAATCATGCTTTTAAAATCTATTTTTCTGGGTTGTCTTGATAGGAAATTGCACATAGATATTTATCTCTCAGTTCAGGTTTAAAAAAAAAAAACCAATCCTCTCAGATGTTTATAAACCCGGCAGTTACAGAAATCAGCACAGAGCCCTTTAGAGGCAGCATCAGTGCTGCTTTTCCAGCCTCCTCAGGGTTGCTCTTGTTAGCATTCAAAAACATAATCACAGAAGCGATTATATGTGGTGCTTTTTATTCAAGAGCTCTGGGAATCAGGGTAGTTTCCACCCAAATCTGATTCCGACCATACATTCGAGGTGAACGTGTTTTATACTTTATCATTACTTAAATTTCATGTTAATTATTAAACTTATATTCATCTATTGTATACACAGATTTCAGCTAAACATAGCTCCCTTTAAATTTCCAACATAGTTTCTCACAATTCTTCCTTTGGTAATATAATAATTATATTTAATTACTAAACAATCATCACATCTAACAATTATATCTTTTATCATACTGCTTATGCAGGTGCAGTGATCTGAGAAAACACAAAGCCCAATATTTTCAAAGACTATTTTTAACATTTTCCAGGGCTCCACTATCACTCTGACGTTGCCCTCAGAGCCTGCAGAGCCAGAGCTGCCCCTGGGCAGTGCCTGAGCTGGGAGGGCTCTGCAGGGCAGAGCTGAGCCCCCAGGGCTGGGCTGGGCTCTGGCAGCACTGGCAGGGCCCAGCCCTGGGCACAGGGAAGCAGCTGCTGGCAGGGACAGCTCCAGGCAGCAGAGCCCTGGGCAGGCAGTGGGGGGAAAGTGGCCCCAGCCTCTGCTGGGATATTTCAAGTCCTCTCCAAACCCAACTATTCCATGATTACTTTTCTTACAGATCCCCATGCCAATACACTGGAAATGTCCAACAGCAGCTGCATCAGGCACTTCTTCCTGCTGGCATTGGCAGAAACACGGCAGCTGCAGCTCCTGCACTTCTGCCTCTTGCTGGGCATCTCCCTGGCTGCCCTCCTGGGCAACGGCGTCATCATCAGCGCCGTAGCCTGTGGCCACCACCTGCACACGCCCATGTTCTTCTTCCTGCTCAACCTGGCCCTCGCTGACCTGGGCTCCATCTGCACCACTGTCCCCAAAGCCATGCACAATTCCCTCTGGGACACCAGCAACATCTCCTACACTGGATGTGCTACACAGCTATTTCTTCTAATCTTCTTCCTTGGATCAGAGTTTTGCCTCCTGACCATCATGTGCTACGACCGCTACGTGTCCATCTGCAAACCCCTGCACTACGGGACCCTCCTGGGCAGCAGAGCTTGTGCCCACATGGCAGCAGCTGCCTGGGCCAGTGCCTTTCTCAATGCTCTCATGCACACGGCCAATACATTTTCCCTGCCCCTGTGCCATGGCAATGCCCTGGGCCAGTTCTTCTGTGAAATCCCACAGATCCTCAAGCTCTCCTGCTCCAAATCCTACCTCAGGGAACTGGGACTTCTTGCTGTTAGTGTGTCTTTGGTATTTGGTTGCTTTGTGTTCATTGTTTTCTCCTATGTGCAGATCTTCAGGGCTGTGCTGAGGATCCCCTCTGAGCAGGGACGGCACAAAGCCTTTTCCACCTGCCTCCCTCACCTGGCCGTGCTCTCCCTGTTTGTCAGCACTGTCATGTTTGCCTACCTGAAGCCCCCCTTCATCACCTCTCCATCCCTGGATCTGTCAGTGTCAGTTCTGTACTCAGTGGTGTCCCCAGCCCTGAACCCCCTCATCTACAGCCTGAGGAACCAGGAGCTCAAGGCTGCAGTGAGGAGCCTGATCACTGGAAAATTTCAGAAGCATTAAACTGCTGGTTAGTGTTTGCAAATCACTTGTAATAAAAGTCATATTTGATACTTCTTCTTGGTTTCATTTTAGAGTTTCTTTACCTTTGTTTTAATTTTTTCTTTTTGTCCACAAAGAAATGTCATTGTTCATGCCATTTCTCATTTTGTTTCACTCCACCTTCCCTGTGGCCACAGACTGTGTCAATGAGGGGCTGTGCTCTCGGTGGCTTTAAACAAACTAAAGGATCTCCGAGCAAAGTTTTCTGCAGAGATGCCCTTTTGTTGCCTTCTCTGGAGCTGCAGCAGCAATGTCTGTGTGCAGAGCTGGGGCAGATCAGTGCTGGCCCAGCAGCTGTGCCCAGCAGCAGCAGCAGCAGCACTTGGTGTTGCCAGTGCTGCTGCCGTGGCCCTGCCCTGCTGCCCTGGTGGCCCTGGTGTTGCTGCAGGGCCTGAGTGCTCTCGGGGCCGGGCACAGCCCTGGGGGTGGCAGTGCCGGGGCTGCAGCAGGGACAGGCCATGGGCACTGCTGGGGCAGCGCTGACGCCTCAGGCCAGGGCCTGGGCACACTGCTGCCTCATGTCCAGCCTGCTGTCCATCAGTCCCTGCAGGTCTTTTCTGCATGGCTGCTGTCCAGCTACTCTGTCCCCAGCCTGTAGTACGGCAGGGGTTGTTGTGGCCAAAGTGTAGGACCCGGCACTTGGACTTGTTAAACCTCACCTTGTTGGATTTGGGCCCTGGATCCAGCCTGTCCAGGGCCCTGTGCAGAGCCCTGCTACCCTCCAGCAGATCAACACTCCCAGAAAACTTGGTGTCACCACAGTTCCATGAGGCCCCAGAGTCTCCCAATGGTCTCCATGATTTCCTGAGGCCTCCCAGTGTCACAATGTCCCTTTGGTTGCATGGGAGCACTTGGTGTCACAAAGTCCCTTGGATCCTTGGGCCCTGCAGTGTCACAATGGCCATTGCTCCCCCAAGGCCCTGCAGTGTCACAATGGATCCTTGCTTCCATGAGGTCTGGCAGTGCAGCAATGCTCCCCTTGGTTCCACAGTGTCACAATGGTCTCTTGGTCCCAAGGGCCACCACGGTATCAAATATGATTCCTTCATTCCAGGAGTCCCTGAGGAGCAGAACTGGCCCCTTGGTTCCATGGGGCCCTGCAGTGTCACAATGGCCCCATCGTGACACCAGGTCCTGCTCTGTCACAATGCTCTGCATGGTTCCACAGGGCCCTGCAGGGTCACAGTGGCCTCTTGGCTCCATGAGGCCTCAGAGTGCCACAATGAATTCCTTGCTGCTGCAGTGTCACAATGGAGCCCTGGTGACACAAGATCCTGCAGTGTCCCCAGGGACCCTTGGTTCCATGGGGCACCACAGTGTCACAATTGTTCCCTCACTTCCCAGAGTCCTTGCAATGGAGCAATGGCCCCTTGATTCCATTGTCCCCAGGCTAACCCAAGGGTCTCCTTGGTTCCGCAGTGGCACAATGGCCCCTTGGTTCCATAAGGCCCTGCAGGGTCACAGGGGCCTCTGTGGTTCCAGCAGGACCCAAACTGTCACCATGGACTCCTTGCTTCCATTCAGCCCCACAGTGTCACCATGGCCCCTTGGCTCTGTGCTGCCATGTCGTACACAGTGTCACCATGGTCCTTTTAGTGCCACCAGGCCCCGCAGTGTCACAGTGGCCCCTTGCTTCCCCAGGGCCCTGCAGTGTCACAATCATCAGAGAATCAACCAGGCTGGAAATGACCTTGGAGAGCATCAAGTCCAACCTGGCACCCAACACCACCTTGTCCCCCAGACCATGGCACTCAGTGCCACATCCAGTCTTTCCTTAAACACCTCCACAGCTGGTGACTCACCCACCTCCCTGGGCAGCCCATGCCATTGCCCCATCATCCTCTGTGTGATGAATATTTCCTAATGTCCAGCCTAAATGTCCCCTGGTGCACCTGAAGGCTGTGTCCTCTTGTCCTGCCGCTGTTCCCTGGGAAAAGAGCCCGACCCCCACCTGGCTGCACCCTCCTGTCAGGGAGTTGTAGAGAGTGATGAGGTCTCCCCTGAGCCTCCTCTTCTCCAGGATAAACAACCCCAGCTCCCTCAGCCACTCCTCACAGGACTTGTGCTCCACACACCTCCCCAGCCTTGTTGCCCTTCTCTGGACACGCTCCAGCCCCTCCATGTCCTTCCTAAACTGGGGGGCCCAGAACTGGACATAGCACTTGAGGTGCTTCCCAAGCAGTGCTGAGCACAGGAGAAGAATCACTGCCCTGCTCCTGCTGGCCACACCATTCCTGATCCATAGGAGTGCCAGGGGTTGGATGAGGGACATGGTGGGGAGGTGTTGGGAAAAAAGTGTTTTTAATTGTCAGCCATGAAGAGTCTTGATTTTCATATCTATTCAGACTACATTAGAAGGTGCTAAGGGTCAGTATCAGTTGGACATTGCTGATATCAATCTATTAACAGGAAAAGAAAACCAAAGAGGAAATAACAATTTTCCTGGCTTTTTTTTTTTAATATAGCAGATTCACTAAAAATACTCCTCTGAAATCTGTCTAATTAATCACAGCAGAATTGAAAACATAGATTATTCCCTGAGGTTTTTCTGGCTCAGGTATTTTGAACAAATGTTTAGGAGCCTTTGTAACTGAATTCCTGAAGTGAAGAGCTCAAGAAAGAAGAGGCCTCTGGAGTAATAAAATTCATCAGCAACCTCCAAGTGGCTGAGGATCCATCCCCATCAGAGCAGCAATGAACAGAAATGGGCACAGCTTTGTGGCTGCTGTCCCAGCTTTGGCATGGCCCTGGGCCTGGAGCAGGAGCAGCTCTTGAGGGCCCCAAGGCCGGGGCTCTGGTGCTGCCCTGGGCAGATGGGATGGCAGCAGGGGCTGCAGAGCTCTCAGCACCTCAGCCCAAGGGGAGCAGGGCAGCCAGGGAGCCTCCTTTGGCCTTGGCCCAGCACCTTCCCCCATGGCTGGGGCTGAGTCCTGTGGCAGCTGCAGCTGCTGCTGTGGCCTTGGCAGGGGCTGAGGCCGTGGGGCCAGTGCCCAGAGCAGCCTGGGCTGAGCAGAGCTGTGGGGCCAGAGCCGGCTGGGCTGGGCTGGGCTCAGAGAGGCCCTTGGTGCTGCCCAGAGCTCAGGGCAGCTGGCAGAGCTTGCAGGGAGCTGGGCTGGGCTCCGAGAGCCTGGCCCAGGAACCATCAGTGCCCATCTCAGCCTGGCTGAGCGTGCAGGGGCAGGACTCAGGCCAGGCCTTGTGGGGCAGGGCCAGCGCCTGTGCAAGGCATTGCAAACAGGCAAGTGGCCCAGAGAGGAGGCGGCTCTTTGCCCTTGGTGGCAGGGACAGAGCAGGGAGGAGGCCCAGGACATTTGTCAGCGCCAGCCTCTGTGCCCAGCCCTTGGCAGCCGTGGCTGCTGAGCCCAGCTTTGGCCTGGGCTGAGTTTGGCTGTGGCCCAGCTCCATCCTCCTGCGGGGCTCAGGGCCTGTTCCCAGCCATGGCCAGCCCTGGCTGCCTCTCTGCTGGCCCAGAGGCCGGCAGAGCCCGGGGCAGGGCTGTCTGTGCAGCCCCACAGGTGCCAGGGGCTCTGCAGGAGCTGGCAGAGGCTGCCCAGCAGGGAGGCCATGGGGCACAGAGCCCCAAGGCTGCTGTGGGCACCACGGCACAGGGGCCGTTCCCAGCCGCAATGCTCCTGGCCTGGGCTGGGCCTGCACAGGAGCTGGGCCACCATGGCCGGGCCAGCACAGGGCCACAAAGGGGCCATGCAGCCGCTGCCGGGGCCAACAGCAAGGCCAGGCACAAACAAGCAATTGCTGAGCATGGCCTGCGCTGGCCAGGCCTGACTGTGCCAAAGGCAGAGCTCAGCTGCCCTTGGCGGCTGCAGCAACACTCCAGAGCCCAAAGAGCCTCCATGGCTGGGCTGGAGACCAAGGCTGCAGGAGGGAAATGCAGGGCTGCTGCGGGATGGGGAGGCCATTGAATTCCAGCACACACCTCAGCTCTCTGATGATCCCGGCACCATGCTGGGCCCTGTTTCACACTGGAGCAGAGCAGATGTTGATGGGACAGGAGCCCTGCGGGGCTGTCAGGGACCTGCAGCTTGCAAGGTGCTCTGCTCTCCCTCAGGTGTTCTGGGAGAGATCCAATCCCAGGTGGGCACCTCAGGGCAAAAGTGGCAGTGCCTGTTCATGGGCACACAGCTGATGTCTGCCTGGAAAGGGGCACAGGTGTTAATACCTGTTAGTTTCATAATATACAAGCGAATCTTTATTTTCTGGGTCATTTGAGTCCTTTTAAGAAATGGCAAAATTTTCCGACCAGGAACACGAAGTTCCTGGAAGTGTCTTCTGATGGCAGAAGGAGAAGAAATGCTGGTCTTCCTGTGGACTTGTGTCACCAATATCCACTGTATTACTTCCTCTCCCTCTTCCTTCAGGTGTTTCCACGTCACCTGCTTAAATGGCCATGTCTAAGGACACCCCTTCACTGGACCAGCTGGAATATGTCCACCTTGCTGCTTTCAGATTTCCTCATCCAGATGCTCTCTGGGAATTCAAGTGCCTGTCAAATGACTGGTTTCGTGCTTTGGGCTGCAGGGACTTGCCCAATTTTTCTGAAGTTCAAATAAATATCACATTAGTCAAGATCTTAATTGTGTTTCTATCTATCACAGAATTTTTCTTATGTCTTTGCCTAAAACTGTTCTGTACAGAAATCTCTTGGAGATGGGGGACATGTCAGATGCTGCTGGGACATCCCAGAGAGCTGAGGGAAGAGCTGTGATGGTTATTAAACTGTTCAAATGTTCAACTTGTGTTTGTTGGCAAGAAACCTTTCTGTGCCTGAGTGTCACCAGGCCCTGAGCCCAAAGGACACAAACCTGATGAGTTGTGGTTCCCACTGCAGGGGCTGCACTTGGACCTTGGCTCTGCACAGGAGAGCTCTTCATCCCCTTTCTCTCTTCTCCTCCCTCTGGGCATGGAGGGAGCTCCTGGCTTCAGCCTGTGACTCGTGTGTGCAAAGAGCAAATCTGGGCAGAATCGGGGCAGGGAGGGCCTGGGTGGACTTTGGGATCTGTGCTGGGCACAGAAGGTGTTTTCCATTGCTCTGAGACTGTCTGCTGTGGAAAGTGGATTTAATATCCAGCAGAGGAATGACTTTTGCATTTGATGGAGCTGTGCCTTCCCTTGGCTTTGTTGGCTGACAAGAAATGACCATCCCTCTGTGTCTCGGGCAGCTCCTTCTGCAAGGAAAGCAGGTGGGAGTTGGAGCCAAGGAGCTGAAAGCTGCAGGTGCAGCCTGGGCTGGAGGGAGCTCAGATTTGCACAAGGCTGCTCTGAGTGCCAGGGCTTGGATGGGGGAAATGGTGGGGTGGGGGTAGGGACAGAGTCTGATTGATTGTCAGCCATGAAGGGTCTTGATTTTCATATCCATTCCAACTGCATGAGGAGGTACTTGGATTCAGTGTCAATTGGAGATTGCTATTAACAGGGAAAAGAAAAAACTAAACAGGACCTAAAAAATCTTTTCTCACTGTCTTTTAAAATAGAACATATTCAGTTTGAATACACTTCTGAAATCTGCCTAATTAACCACAAAGGATTTGAAAATTAAAATCAAATGATTCCCAGAGGCTTGGCTTGTTCAGGTGTTCTCAATGTTAATGAGCCCTGGGACACTGAATTCCTGCGCTGAAGAGCTGAAGGCTGAACAAGCCTCTGGAGCAGGGAAATTCAGCAGCAGCCTCCAAGTTGCTGAGGATGTCAGCAGCCCCCAGTGAGGCCATCCCTGCCCAGAGACCGTGGGGGAATGGGCAGACAAGGAGAGCGTCCCTGGGGCTGGGGCAGCACAACTCAGAGGCACCAGCGGCTCCAGCTGGGCAATGGAGTGTGGAATGTGGCTGGGAAAGCCCTGCCTGGGCTGGGCCAAGCAGGACACACAAGCCCTGACCCCCATCCACTAAAAAACTCTCTCAAGGAGACATTTAAAAGGAAATTCTATTTTTTTGTGTCCTCTGAGTTAGATGCACTAAGAAATATCAATAAGAGAGTCTGAGGAGCTCAAAACAACCAAACAGCCTTTATTGGCAACTTTAAAAAATCAAATAAATTTTTCGCAAAAGGTTTAATAGGACATTCAGTCAACAAAACAACACTTCTCAAAGCATTAATTTGGCCCATTCAACTTCACAAACTCTAAGCCTGTGCAATTTTAAGTTAATCGAAATTTGCAGGAGGACAAAAAAAGTATTTTTCTTTCTCTCTGTCAGAGAGACAGAAAAAAAAATAAGATTCAGAGAAGCACACACACAGCTACCAACTCCTGGATTCCAGCACTGTTCAGATGGCAATTCCAAGAGGAGGTAGGGTTAAGATGTGTGCTTGCCTTGTGGTCAGCCTTCAATACCCCTTGGTCTCCCTGGGCCCTTCCCCCAGATGGGGCTTGGGCTCATTTGGTCCCTCAGGAGCTGGGCTGGGGCTGCAGAGGTGGCTGTGGAGCATTGCCTGTGCTGTGCCAGGGACTGGCAGCCACTGCTGGGCTGGGATAGAGGCTCTGGGGGGATTGGGGTTCCAGGGCAGGGCAGGGCTGGGCTTCCAGGGCAGGGCAAGGCTGGACCTTTCCCCCCCAAACACAAAATCCTTTGAGCCACAATCTCCTCCAATCTTTCACAACAGGCAGTGTTGGAGGTGAAATCCCAATTCTGGCCATGGGCGCCTGGCCAAGAAGGGCCGTTCTTTGCCATACGAAGGAAAGCACAGAGCTCCAGTGTTTGGAAGGCAGGTGAGAGACTCACTAGGCCAAGGCCATTCAGACTTGTCAGAAATGATATATTTTTTCTGGGAGCTATCTTTGGATGTAGGGAATTTTGGAGGTAAAAGCCCAATCTAGGCCATGGGTACCTGGAGAAGCAGGACAGTTCTTTCCCATGGGAAGGAGAGCATGGAGCCTTCCCCAATGTTTTGGGGACAGATGGGAGGTGACCCTTGTAAAACCACTGCAAGACAGACTTGTCCATGCAATATTCCTATGGGAGCAATCCCTGGATATAAGGAAATTTGGAGGTGAAATCCCAATTCTGTCCATGGGTACCTGGCGGAGAAGGAGAGTTCTTTTCCATTGGGAAGGAAAGCACAGAGCCCCAGTGTTTCAATAGCAGATGAGAAGAGACCCTCAACATTCCATGGTCAGTTGGACCAGTCAGGCAGTGAATGGGAGGCCAGACCAGCCAGACGTCTCCTATGTTCCCTTGGTTTCATGAGGTCCTGCAGTATCACCATGGTCCCCTTGGTTCCATGGGGCCCCACAGTGTCCCAGTGATACTTTGATTCCATTGGGTCCAGCAGTGTCACAATGGACCCTTGGTTCAATGCGGTCCCTGAGTGTCACAATGGCCCCTAGGTTCCAGAAGGCCCTGCAGTGTCACAATGGTCCCAAGGATTCCATGAGGCCCTGCAGTGTCACAATAGTCTCCATGGTTCCACAGCCCCCCCAATGTCACGGGACTCGTCTGTTCCATAAGCCCTGCAATGTCACAATGAACCTTTGGACCCTGGGGGTTTGAAGTGTCACAATGGTCTCCTTTGGCTCCACAGTGTCACAATGGACCACTGATGGCATCAGGCCCTGCAATATCACCCTGGAGTTTTGGTTCCATGCAGCCCTGCAGTGTCACAAAGGCCTCTTGGTTTCACCAGGCCCCAGAGTATCACAATGGTCCTCTTGGTTCTGTGAGGACTCCCAGGGTCACAATGGTCTCACTGGGTCCCTGAAGCCTCACAGTGTGACAATGCTTTGCCTATTCCATTAGCCCACATAGCACCACAATGGTCTCTGTGATTCCATGAGTCCCCTCAGTGTCACAATGGTCTCCTTGGTGCCATGGCGCTCCATAGTGTCATAATGTCCCCTTTGCTCCATGAGGCTGTGTAGTGTCCTTATGGTCTCCCCATGGTTCCATGAGGCCTTGCAATGTCACAGTGGACCCTTGGTACCATTGTGAGACCATTGGTTCTCGCAGTGTCACAATGGCCCCTTGGTTCCATGACACCCCAAAGTGTCACAATGGTCTCCATGGTTCCATGAGGCCCCGTGGTGTCCCAATGGACCCTTGGTTTGATGGGCCCTCACAGTGTCACAATGATCTCTTGGTCTCACAGGGCCCCACAGTGTCACAATGGCCCCATGGCCTCACAGGGCCCCACAGTGTCACAATGGTCCCTTGGTCTCACAGGGCCCCACTGTAGTAAACCCCATAGATTTAGGAAAAGCACCATGGAGGATATGAACAATAGGAATGCTGAAACAGCAAAAGAAAATTCCTGTTTTTCTGTCCTCCACCCCTTAACCTACCTCTGTAACCCTATAAGGCAATGTCATGTTAACCCCTTACCCATTGGTCAAGCTTGGATCCTTTCCAACCCTATAAAAGAAGCATACTGTACCCCATTAGGGGAGAAAGAAGAAGAGCAGAGACCCTTCACGGACCTCCCCAAATAAAGCCATCTTCGTGGAACAGCCTGCGCCTTCTCCTTCTCCTCTCTCTCCGTCTGCTGCAGCCTCCAGCCCAGGGCACCACTACCTAGCAAGCAGAGCTGAAATCCTGAGAGCTTGCAATCACTATAGAGCTGATAATCACCATGCTTGCTAGATGGTAGCCCTGCGGCCTTGGCATGAGCGAGCCAGCTTCGGGCACCCGGTCCTAACCCAGGGACTGAGCTCCTGAGCCCTAGTGCTCTGCATTATGATAAGGCCAAATCAGAGGCTTTATTAAAGTGGCAGCCCAACGACTTCGGACAACGGACTCCCCCAGAGGCGATATCCGTCGGTTGAGCAACGAAGCCCCCCTGGGGTTTTCTGTGATTGCCTGTTCGTGAAGCCGCTCCTTCTGTGAAGGGACTTTTCGTTTTAGAAAATCCTTTCCCCAGGAGGGTCAGTTCGACACTCAAAACTTACATCTGAACGAGAGAAAGTTCCGAGAAGAACTGACGCAGCAGACCCCTTCCACAGATCTTGGACCCCAGGAACTGTAAGTATTAGCTAATAGTGCGCGCATAACTTTGGGGCTCTAAAACTTTTTTTTTCGGGTTTTTTTCTTTTTTTTCCACGTTTTTTCTGCTGGAAGGGCTAACCATTAACATGGGTACAATTTTTAGTACATTAAAACTAAGTAAAACCGAGAGAGAGATATATTCAACTATTTTAGAAATCTTATCTGCTAACAACTTCTCCTTTTCTAAAGGCAAGCTCTCAAAAACTAACCTTAAAAAATTTGTAACTTGGATTATTTCGCAATACCCTGATACTGATAAGAAAGCAGTCATTGAAAATTCGTTTTGGGATATGATCGGGAACACAATATATATCTCCCAAACAAACCAGGATTTCTCTGTAACTAATTATTTGCCTTTATTCCATATAATAACTAAAACTGTTGAAAGATTTAACAGAGAAAAAATCTTGCAGGGCTTAACAGACACTTCCTCTTCAAATACTAAAGAGATCGATAAGGACTCAGAGGAATGTCACTTGCATATCTCACACCACCCCTTAGGTCCTAAAGTCCCCCTCGCCTCCGTTACTCCTAAAGCAGAGGTTACGCTGCCCACCCCAGTTCCCCCTCCCACATACTCCACCCCTGCGGGACCTGCGCTGCCCAACTCCGCGAATCCTATCTTATCTATAGCTCCATACATCCCCCCTACCCCTGGCTCGGCTTCCTCCTTGCTTCCGGTCCCGGGGGTCCCTTTTCCTGCCTCTGCCGCCCCCTCTGCCCCTGCGTCGGCTCTGTCCCCCTCCGCTGCGTACCCCCCCACCCCCGCGCTGGTGTCCCCCACCGTCCCTCCCGCTGCCGCGCCCGCCGCCCCCGCTCCCCTCGCCCCGGCTCTGACCGGCCCGGCCCCTCCCGCGGGCTCCCTGAGCCACACCCCCGCCGCTCCTGAGCCCGTGTCCATCCCCGCCGCCTCCCCCTGCTCCCTGCCTGCCACAGCAGGGGGACCTCACACAAGCGCAGTGCCACCAACCCACCCCGTAACTGCAGCACCCCAGACCAGTACCACTGCCGGCTCACCCTCACTCCCCCCATGCCCGCACCCCCACCCCGCCCAGCCCCTCTGCCCCCACCACGCGTCCCCCCAACGCCCCACCCACCCTCGATGCCACCCGAACGGAATCCCAGACACCCCACAAGGCGCTACCCCCGCCACCCGGTCCTGTGCGTGCTGTGCTGCGATCCCAGCTCCATTGGCGCCTCCCCCTACCCAGGTCATGCCATGTCTCCCCCCCCAGCCATTGAAACCTTTGCAAAACTCTTCTAAACAAAAAAAGCACAAGTCACGGATAGCAACTCCCCTTCAGTCCTCCTCAGAGGACCAGAGCTCTTGCAGTGAATCTGATTCTGATACGATCCACACGGATCCATGGGCTCTTATTAAAGTAGAAGCGACAAAGGCTGGAGATTGGGAGCTGGCACAGAAAATTAATGCTTTCCCAGTAGAATATAAGCAAGGACGGAATGGTGGCGAGTCCGCTATAAAGACGTGGAAAGCTAACTCGAACAAGGAACTAGTGCAATTAAGAAATATAGCCAAAGAACATGGGGAAAGCTCACATATTTTTAGAAATTTCTTAGAAGCCATGTTCTCAGCACATGTCTTACTTCCCCACGATGTAAAAAATATTTCACACTGCCTCCTGTCCCCAGCAGAATATTTGTTATGGGACAGGCATTGGAAAAAACATTTTAAAAAACATTAAAAACATTATCAGATTCATATTCTGCGGATGCTAATAAGACGAATTTTATGGTAGCCCAACTAGCTGGTGAAGGTGACTTACAGAAACCAGCAGACCAATTGGAAACCTTGAATAAAGAGGCACTGCAGGACATCGCTCTCGCAGCAAAAACCTCTTTACTTCTCGTGCATGATGAGTCAATGCCAACAATGCATTTTTCTACTATTAAACAAGGGACAGATGAAAGTTTTATCAAATTTGTGGACAGACTTAGAGATGCTCTGGAGAAACAGATAGAGAGCACAGAGGCAAAGAAGGAACTCTTATGTAAACTTGCCTTGTGTAACTCTAATGAAAAATGCAAAGCCATTTTGAGGTCTCTACTCATGGATACAGACCCCACCATAGAGCAAATGCTAGAATGCTGTACACGCCACATGTCCACTGAAAATACAGTGGCCCAAGCAGTTGCTAAGGGTATTGCTGAAGGAGTTTCTGGTGCATATGCAGTAATAGCTTCGAAAGACCAAGCTAAATGCTATCACTGTGGAGATCTTGGACATTATATAAAGGACTGCCCAGAGAGATCACACCCCCGATACCACCGTAACAATTACCAAAGACCCCAAAATCAGCAGCGCTACCAGCAGCATTCGGGAAACTTCTTGCGCCACCCGGTCGAGCCCCGGGCGCTGACAACAAATCAAAGGCCACCCAGACCCAACCCCGCACCAGCCCAGGACGTTCCGGACCACAAGAAGAGGATCCAACCCACGGGGCAACCCAGATGGGAACCCACCGTCAACTGGTAACTGCTTTGTCCATTGACTTTAATAATGAGAATGTTCACCGTGTTCCCACAGGCAAATATGGGCCAAAAGGTGGTCCTTCGCACATTTTAATTATAGGTGACTCTCTTAATAGCCCAAAGGAGATCTTTGTTGTTCCAGAAGTGCTGACAGTGCAGCCAGGACAAGAGATTCTAGTCCAGGTATGCTGCATAGACTCACCATTTTTTCTTTCAAAGGGAGCCCCAATAGCACAAGCCTTTTTACTCCCAAAGGATCACAGGGAACAGATTCCTCTCAACCCTACAGCTATGTGGGCACAAGTCATGGGACCCTCCAAGCCTACCATCGAGTGCGGCCTCACCTGCAAAGGCGAGAAGACCCACCTGCCAGGGATGCTGGACACCGGTGCTGATGTGACCATCATCGCCCGCTCAGAATGGCCAGCACACTGGGATCTACAACCTGTTGCAGGCATGATTTCAGGGATTGGTGGAGCCACAGTGTCCATGAGAAGCAAGAACAACATCCTCGTGGAAGGGCCTGAAGGCAAGCTGGCAACCATTCGTCCATTTGTGGTAAGGGCCTCCATCACCCTTTGGAGCAGAGACGTTCTATCCCAGTGGGGAGCTTCCCTCCGTATTCCCACTCAGGATTTCTAATCGGGGCCACTGAGGTAAGCGCGCTGCCAGAAACACCTCGTCTCACCTGGAAAAGTCACAAGCCACTCTGGATTGAACAGTGGCCCCCCAATAAAGCCAAACTGCGCACCCTAAACACCCTCGTGGAAGAACAGCTTGCAAAAGGCCACATAGTGGAGTCCAACAGCCCTTGGAACTCTCCAGTCTTCATTCTACCAAAGCCTGGGACAAACAGGTGGAGGCTTCTCCATGACCTTCGCAGAATCAACGAGGTCATCGAGGACATGGGCCCTCTCCAGCCTGGCCTACCCTCCCCATCGATGCTGCCTAGAGACTGGACACTTGCTATCATAGACATTAAGGACTGTTTCTTCAGCATTCCTCTGCACCCTGAGGATGCTCCACGGTTTGCTTTTTCCGTTCCCTCTCTTAACAAGGAGGCCCCACTCAAAAGATATCATTGGTGTTATCTTCCTCAAGGACTAAAAAACAGCCCCACTATTTGCCAGTGGTATGTGGCTCACATTCTGTCTCCCATTCGGAAATCATTCCCCGATGCTATCATCCATCACTATATGGATGACATCCTGGTGTGTGCTTCAGACAAAGCTTACCTGGACAAAACAGTTAAAAAGACTATTGAAACCATAGAAAAGGCAGGAATGGAGATTCGTGAGGACAAAATCCAGTACACCAAGCCATGGACTTACCTTGGAGTCCAGATCCGGGAAAGGACCATCGTACCTCAGCAGCTCACCATAAATGACGACCCAAAAACCCTCAGGGACTTACACAGCCTTTGCGGATCCATCAACTGGGTACGTCCACTGCTAGGAATTACAACAGAGGACCTCGCTCCCCTGTTCAACCTTCTTTGTGGACCTAAGGACCTGGACTCTCCCTGCATTCTCACAGAAGAAGCCAGAGGTGCCATCACCAAAGTCCAGGAAACCCTGTCTTCACGCAAAGCCCATCGCTTCGAGCCCAGTCTGCCTTTCCAGTTCATCATCCTGGGAAAAGCACCTCGATTCCATGGACTGATTTTCCAATGGGACTCTCAGCTTCGAGACCCTTTGTTGATACTGGAATGGGTCTTTACAAATAGCCAGCCCACAAAGACACTCACCACCTACCAGGAGGTCATAGCACATTTAATAAAAAAGGCAAGGACTCGCCTTCGCTCTCTTTCAGGTTGTGAGTTCGAATGCATATACTTACCAATAACTCTTACAGACTTTGAGGATTTGATCCAGACCAATGAAAGCCTCTAGTTTGCCCTGGATAGCTACACGGGCCAAATTTCAGTTAAGATCCCAAAACACAAACTTTTTAACCCTGATGTAACCTTCCATTTGATTCCAAAACAAATCCAAAGTAGAAAACCTCTCAAGGCTCTAACCCTCTTTACAGATGGCTCAGGATCTTCCCACAAGTCGGTGGTTACATGGAGAGACCCCCAAACACAAGATTGGCACTCTGACATACAAATAGTGGAGGGATCTCCACAGATCGCAGAATTAGCAGCTGTTGTCAGAGCCTTTGAAAAATTTAAAAACGAGCCTTTCAATCTGGTTACAGATTCAGCTTATGTCGCTGGGATAGCGATGAGAGCAGAACACGCTCTTCTCAAAGAGGTCTCTAATCCAAAGTTGTACCAACTGCTCTCTAAATTAATATACCTAATCTCCCACAGAAAGCAACCTTACCATATAATGCATGTGAGGTCACATACGGACCTCCCAGGTTTTGTTGCAGAAGGCAACAGGAAAGCGGATGCATTAGCAATGGCAGCAGAAACTGCTAATGTTCCTAACATCTTTGCCCAGGCAAAGTTGTCACACGCGTTTTTTCATCAAAATATACCTGCCCTTATGAGAATGTTTAAGCTCTCAAAGGATCAGGCAAAGGCTATTGTTGCTACATGTCCGAACTGTCAGAACTATCAGATACCATCCATGGGGATGGGAGTCAATCCCCGAGGTCTGAATAGCTGCCAGCTGTGGCAGACAGATGTAACTCACTTCGCACCTTTTGGAAGGTCAAAATACATGCATGTATCGGTCGACACATTTTCAAGAGCAGTATTTGCATCATCACATGCAGGAGAAAATACCATGCACACAATAAAACACTTTCTCCTCGCTTTTGCCACCCTGGGTGTACCAAAAGAGATTAAAACAGATAATGGACCAGCCTACACTTCCCGCAAGTTAAAGGAGTTCTTCAATGAATGGGGAATAGCACACAAGACCGGCATACCTGTAAACCCCACAGGACAATCCATCGTGGAAAAGACACATCAAACCCTCAAAAGAGTCCTTGATCAACAGAACAGAGACACGAGAATCACATCTCCAGTGGAAAGACTTTGCAAGGCTCTCTACGTCATCAACTTCCTGAACTGTACAGCATCAGAGCCTGACCCACCAATACTTCGCCACTTTGCAAATACCACCCAAGCAAAGCTCACTGAGAAACCACCTGTGCTCGTGAAGGACCCTGAAACACACCAAATTTCTGGGCCTCACCAGTTGATCACCTGGGGTAGAGGATATGCGTGCGTGCTACTACCATCTGGTCCAAGGTGGTACCCAGGAAAAAACATAAAGCCATACCTAGGCACTGAGAACACTACTCCTGCAAACGGAGACAAGAACTCTCCTGAGGCAAACACAAGACCACCTCAAAACCAAACCAGCTCTGCCTGGAGACGAAGACGTCGCCGAATACCCACAAACACAAGAACAGACCACCCCATTACAAGACAGCAGACAAAACTGAAAGCTAAACAACAGTCTGCTGCATCAGACCATAGATAGCCTTAACACAAAAGTGTTCTCTGAACTATATGTTGTTACACTGGTTTTTTTTTTGTATTTAAAGAAAGAAAAAAGAAAAAAAAAAACACTGTTATTCCCTCTCCCTAACCTTTTAAAACCCCTTAACCCTCTACCCACTCCTCCTCCCTTAGTGTAGCTTAGAAATTAAAGGAAAAAGGGGGGGAGGAGGGGAACAAGAAAAGAACAAGGCAGAAAACCCTCTCATCATAAAGATAACAAATTCTGCTTATATTCCCTATCAGAAGCCCTATTCCTGCCCAAAGATGAAAAATATCTCCGTTGCTGCTGTCCTCATTGCTGCCTGGATGTTCTTCACCGTACCGCGTGCCTTCGGCTGGATTAACCCACAGCCCAGCCATAATGTTTGGGTAACCTTAGCAAAAACATTAAAACAGGACAACATGTGCTTGTCCATGGGAAGCATTGATAACCCACTTTCCACATGTCTAGTAGGAATTCCCTTTGTAGCAGATGACTGGCCTGTCTATAACTCAGAGATCCTCCGCACCACAGGTAAGAGACCCAATGTGGTTGATACTTGGGATGAGTGGACAAAAATTCTGCCAGATGCTCGAGAGGAACCCCAAGAATTAGATCTGTTGGGGTCCTCCAAGGCCACATACTGCGTCAAATTTTACTTTAAACGTCCAAAAAACAATTGGCCAGAAATTGACCAGAACAAAAACACATATCAAAAAGAGATATCACATATTAACAAAGCCTATAACTCCCACGATTGGCGCAATTACACGGCTTGTGTGATTTCTGTGTCCTCTCTCCATCCCAAAGTATTACCCAAGGGAATGTTTCTCATCTGTGGTGACAGAGTATGGGCTGGGATCCCCTCCCGACTCCAGGGAGGTCCCTGTACCCTTGGAAAACTTTCTACCCTTACACCAAACATCACCCTGTTACATAATTGGAAAAAAGAAAGCAAATCAAAATGACAAAAAAGGTCCTACACTGAATTTGATGAAAATTGTGATCCTAAATTATACGATTGGAACAAACCAAAAAAGATTGCCGTCTCCCTGTTTTTACCCTGGGTAGCTGCAGCTAAAGCCCTCGGTGAAATCAATCACCTTGGGTGCTGGCTCAGTAAACAAGCTAGCGCTACATCTGCAGCCTTGAGTGATCTCTTAAAGGAAGAAGAAACCACAAGACAGGCTTCTCTCCAAAATCGAGCAGCAATCGACTTCCTGCTGCTTGCCCATGGACACGGCTGTGAAGACTTCGAAGGGATGTGCTCCTTCAACCTCTCTTCACGCTCGGAATCCATCCATGCGAACATCCAGAAACTGAAAGATCTCGTGAAGGACTTGAACGTAGAAAGAATCCCAGACTGGGTCAATGAACTTTTCGGGCAATGGGGATTAACAGGATGGGCGGCATCCTTGATTAAGGGAATGTTGTTGATTCTCCTTGTAGTTGTTATTGTGTTAGCTATGTTCTCGTGCCTTGTTCACTGTTTCAAAAGAACTATAACGAACGCCTTTTTTGTAAAAACAGAAAGTGGAGTTGTAGTAAACCCCATAGATTTAGGAAAAGCACCATGGAGGATATGAACAATAGGAATGCTGAAACAGCAAAAGAAAATTCCTGTTTTTCTGTCCTCCACCCCTTAACCTACCTCTGTAACCCTATAAGGCAATGTCATGTTAACCCCTTACCCATTGGTCAAGCTTGGATCCTTTCCAACCCTATAAAAGAAGCATACTGTACCCCATTAGGGGAGAAAGAAGAAGAGCAGAGACCCTTCACGGACCTCCCCAAATAAAGCCATCTTCGTGGAACAGCCTGCGCCTTCTCCTTCTCCTCTCTCTCCGTCTGCTGCAGCCTCCAGCCCAGGGCACCACTACCTAGCAAGCAGAGCTGAAATCCTGAGAGCTTGCAATCACTATAGAGCTGATAATCACCATGCTTGCTAGATGGTAGCCCTGCGGCCTTGGCATGAGCGAGCCAGCTTCGGGCACCCGGTCCTAACCCAGGGACTGAGCTCCTGAGCCCTAGTGCTCTGCATTATGATAAGGCCAAATAAGAGGCTTTATCACTGGAATGTTCCACTGCCTCAGCAACTGGACATGGCTGCTTGTCACAGCACATGTCCCAGTTGAGACAGCCACAACACACACAGTTCCACCACACCATTTCAGAAGGTTTGAAGCATTTTCCAATCCACAGGAACACCTTTCCTCATCAGAAGGCTTCTGGTGTCTGCCCACCCAGAGCAACACCACATCACTTCAGAAGGCTGCAAGGATCTGCCCTTCTTGTCCTTCAGCCCAGCCTTTTATCGCCTCCTGTTGATGCCCTGCACCTGTGTGCCCCCTGCTCCCTTTGGTGCTTGCTCAGTGCCCCTGGGCACTCCTTGCCTTCAATGCTGCTCACCTGTTCTGCACAGCTGTAGCCAATTAGGGGTGAGGCTTGGCCACAGCCCCACCCCAATTCCCACAAACTCTGTGCCTACCACTGCTCTGCCAAAATCCTGCCATCTTCCCATATCACTTTGCTCCTTGTGCTCTCAGTGTTTTTCTTTTCAATACCCTTTGACCACACTTCTTTTGGCCTTTAGGAAGCCCTTCAGTCATCAAGGATTCAAAAGGTTTGTGACTTTGAACAAAGCAAACATTTGGCCCTGGAACATTTGCACACCAAAGGATCTGTTCTACAGCATTCTGGATTAAAAGTTTTCTTCTAACTCCCATCTACTGTCCAAACCAAGATGCATCATCTTAGTTGCCACCTACTATCTTTCTGGAACCCAGTATTGTAACCATGAACACACATGGGGAAAGGCCTAAACTCCAGTGCTACCCCAATTCCTTGTGGTTATTAATCATAGATTAGCTTTTGAGCTTCAGCATTGCCCAGAGCTGCAAACAAGTTGTCCTGGTTTGAAAGAGTTTAAAGAGGTGGGAACTCTGAAATGGGTAACCTCCCCTTGATTCCAACCAATCCCTTTCTACCAATAAGGAACAAGTGAATAGATAGATGCGATAAGATATAATTTGAAGAAAAAACAAAACCAAACCAAAAACAAACAAACAAAAAAAACCAACAACCAAAAAACCCACCAAAAAACCCCCAGCAACAGCAACAAACTGACCTGGGAATAAGAAAACATTGAAAACTAAAAATACCCCATAGGCAAATGCAGTGATCCTCAGGAGCTTTTGACACATATTAAATTGTTAAAAAAATAACAAAAGATTGAGCAAAACATTGTTTCCAATTTTTGGAATGATGTCAGATGCAAAGAGCACTGAACTCCAAGCTTCTTTTTAACCAAAGGGCTCTGAATTAGAGTCTAAGTCAAAACCTGCTTGGACTTCAGTTTCATGTTCTTTTGTACATTTAAGCTAATCAACAACCACAATTCTTTGATAATGCCAGTTAGGAATGACTGATTTTTAAGAAAACATCTGTGTCCCTTCCTAAACATACCACAGTAAAAGAGCTACTTTTCAACTTGGTCTAACTGGACAATTTTTGGAGAAAATTAAGCCATACAGGCCCAACATGGCATTCCCTTAACATGAGAGGCCTACAAGTAAGCAAAGAGCTCAGACTTGACAAGTTCCACTGGGTTTGATGGGGGGACCAATCATCACTGATGACCTGTACTAAGACCTAAGCCTACTCAACCCATCCATCTGCTGATGGAGCTGTTCCCATTTCTGCTCTTCCCACCACAGCCGTGCCTGACATGGACAGAGTCCCTGCCAGCGCCCACAAGGACATCTTCCCTAAGCGAGGGGAATGGAGCCCGCAGAGATTCCTGATTGTGACACCAGAGGGACTGGAGTGACATCACCAGCCAGGCCTGAGGTACAGAAGTTGTTGTGCATCAACACACCTTGCAGTTGAGGAGTGGATGGCTGAGAAGGAGCTTGCCCAAGGCTCCTGAGCCAGTTTTGGTGCCTCTGAGGCAGTTCATAGGCGTCTCTCTTCACTCAAGGAAGGATCGGCACATTTTGTCAGGAGGATAAAGGCCTGCAGTGCTGCGGCACACATCCAACAGGCATTCCTCCGTAGCCACCATGGTGCAGCAGAGAGCTGCTGAGAAGCGTCCTCCTGGCAAGGAGCGAGGTGAGAGCCAAGTCTCCCTCCCCACAGCTGCCCATGGCTGGCAGAGGGGGAGCAGCCAAGAGCAGCAGAAAGGGGAAGCAGGAGCTCTGCAGAATCAGCCCAGAGTGGAAGCCCTCCTCTGACAGGCCAGGCTGGGCTGTGGCCTCTGGCACTTGCAGGCCCTTAAGGCAAGCCAGCAGGGCCTTGGGGACAATGCTGCAGGGACATTTCCCGAGTCCTGTGAGGTGCTCACACCACCTCCCCTCTCTCTCTCTCTCCCCAAGGCACTCTGTGTCACCGGGCAGAGGCAGACGCAAAGAGAAGCGGCCGCCTCTCCGTAGAGCCCAGGCCGGAGCAGACCCGCCGCCGCTCATGGAGACAGCGGGCCCAAGACTCGGGCAGCCAGACGGGAAAACCCATCCGGCTCAACCGTGTGCCCCTGCTGCGTGCTGCGATCAGCCGCCCCAGCCCCAGCACCACCACTAAGGAGGTGCCAAGGCTGTCCCGGGCCATGGGGCTGTCCCGGGCCATGGGGCTGGTCAGCAGCAGCAGCCGCGGCCGCAGCTTCCCCTGCCAAAAGCGGGCCCTGAAGCGCGGCCGCCCACAGGGAGCCAGAGAGCCGCAGGCACCCGAGAGCCCGCTGGCAAAGCGCCGCAGGATGGACCATGTGGCAGCCCAGAGCGCTGGCACCAGCAGCCACATGGCAGTGCAGCTGTTGCAGGACACTGCGCCAGCCAGGAGCCAAGCACTTCTGTACATCCCAGCCTGGATCTTGCCCCGCTCCCAGGCGGGGCCCATTCGTACCAGGCACATCTGGCAGCAGCAGCGGCGAGAGAAGAAGCCCTACAGTCGTGCCGAAAACCAGAGCAGGATCAGACAAGCACCAAGCCCTGGTGCTCACCCCCGTCACCCCTAAAAATAAAGTTTTCTCTTTGTTTCAACTGGGAGATTCCACATCCCTTTTTCCACTCATCTGCAGCTGATGTCCACACAGGGGCCTCAGCTCAGGGAGACACTCCAGCACGTGTGTGCCCTCAAACACCCAAGCCGTCCCACGGCAACACCCAGTGTCATGATGTCCCATGGCCTGGAGATACCGGCCCTGCTTCTGCCAGGGGAAAAACACAACGCTGCAAAAGGGCCAAGGAGATTTTGCAAGCATTCCTGGCTCAGGCGGCCTCAAGTGGGAGGGAACAGCTCTACCTGCTGCAGGTGCCCAGGAGGGAAAATCGTGGATGCATCAGGATTATTCTTCTCCCAACACAGCCCAGGCACATTTCAATCTACCATTGCTGCCACTGAGGTTGCACGTACCAGCCTGGAGAGTAACTGGGCTAGTACAGCTCATGCTGAGAAGGCAAAACTAAGCCCAGCCCCTCCTCAGTCAAAATACACAGCATCTGAAAAAAAAATAGGCAGCACCCTCCTGTCCTCTGCAAATGGGACAAAAAGTTTAAAAAGTATCAAAAAATTCAACAGCTTTTGGAGAAGATACAGGTCAGACTGCGCGAGGCTGGAAAAGACTCTACAAGTTCTCAGAGGAAAATCAGTAGGAAATCCCTTCTTTCTGCTATTAAAATCTCAGGCTGTTGCCATCAGACACTCAAGCCACAAGAAAAGTGCTTCAGCACCAGCATCCAACTGAGCACCTGCTTGATGCACCTCAGTGCAAAGACATCACTTTGCAAGCAGAATTCCTCCTCTGAGTTGCGCACAACATATTTTTTCCAACTGGAAGTGCTACTGGGTTTTGTTACCCAGCATTTCATATTAAACTGTGGAAGTATTGGAAATGAAAAGGGAATGAAAACTCGTAGGATTTAAAGAAAATTGGCTGCAAAACTCCAATATTTGCACCATTCTAAAGAGGGAACCAAGGTACCACAAGTCCTAAATGACTCATCACTAGAGCTCTCTCAAACAAGGAATAAAGCCTAAGAGGGAAAGGAACAGATAGATTTGAATTTTATTGGGCACTAATACAGCTTTCCAAAGGATTAGGTTGTTTGCAAGACAAAGACCTTTACTTTGATTCAGAGACTAGTTTGGGTTTTCCTTCAAATTCCAGAGAGCTGGCAACAGATCTCTGGGTGGTGTCCACAGGCCAGGGCAGTCAGGGCAAGGCAAGGGCCAACAGCTCATGGGAAGCAGCAGAAAAAAGCACCATGGAATGGGCTGAAGGTGGGATGGGAAGAGGATGGAGGGACCTCTGCTCCCACCTGAGCTGGCCTACAGTGGGTGTAACTGTGATGAATAAACACCCACTTGAACCCAAAGGGAATTCTGCACTCATATCTGGCGCCCCCAGCATAAGAACATGCACCCACTGGAGTGACTCCAGAGAAGGGTCACAGCAATGATCCAAGGGCTGCATCTTCTGCTATGGAGATGGGCTGCGAGACCTGGGCTTGTTCAGCCTGGAGAAGAGAAGGCTCCAGGGAGACATCCTAGCACCTCTCAGTGCCTAAAGGGCACCAACCTTCTCAAATGCTGCCGTGCTTACCCACTCCAATCCTGCAATGTTCCACTGCCTCAGCAACTGGACATGGCTGCTTGTCACAGCACATGTCCCAGTTGAGACAGCCACAACACACACAGTTCCACCACACCATTTCAGAAGGTTTGAAGCATTTTCCAATCCACAGGAACACCTTTCCTCATCAGAAGGCTTCTGGTGTCTGCCCACCCAGAGCAACACCACATCACTTCAGAAGGCTGCAAGGATCTGCCCTTCTTGTCCTTCAGCCCAGCCTTTTATCGCCTCCTGTTGATGCCCTGCACCTGTGTGCCCCCTGCTCCCTTTGGTGCTTGCTCAGTGCCCCTGGGCACTCCTTGCCTTCAATGCTGCTCACCTGTTCTGCACAGCTGTAGCCAATTAGGGGTGAGGCTTGGCCACAGCCCCACCCCAATTCCCACAAACTCTGTGCCTACCACTGCTCTGCCAAAATCCTGCCATCTTCCCATATCACTTTGCTCCTTGTGCTCTCAGTGTTTTTCTTTTCAATACCCTTTGACCACACTTCTTTTGGCCTTTAGGAAGCCCTTCAGTCATCAAGAATTCAAAAGGTTTGTGACTTTGAACAAAGCAAACATTTGGCCCTGGAACATTTGCACACCAAAGGATCTGTTCTACAGCATTCTGGATTAAAAGTTTTCTTCTAACTCCCATCTACTGTCCAAACCAAGATGCATCATCTTAGTTGCCACCTACTATCTTTCTGGAATCCAGTATTGTAACCATGAACACACATGGGGAAAGGCCTAAACTCCAGTGTTACCCCAATTCCTTGTGCTTATTAATCATAGATTAGCTTTTGAGCTTCAGCATTGCCCAGAGCTACAAACAAATTGTCCTGCTTTGAAAGAGTTTGAAGAGGTGGGAACTCTGAAATGGGTAACCTCCCCTAGATTCCAACTAATCCCTTTCTACCAATAAGGAACAAGTGAATAGATAGATGCGATAAGATATAAATGAAAAAAACAAAACAAACAAACAAAAAAAACCAAACAACCAAAAAACCCACAAAAAAACCCCCAGCAACAGCAACAAACTGACCTGGGAATAAGAAAACATTGAAAACTAAAAAATACCCCATAGGCAAATGCAGTGATCCTCAGGAGTTTTTGACACATATTAAATTGTTAAAAAAATAACAAAAGATTGACCAACACATTGTTTCCAATTTTTGGAATGATGTCAGATGCAAAGAGCACTGAACTCCAAGCTTCTTTTTAACCAAAGGGCTCTGAATTAGAGTCTAAGTCAAAACCTGCTTGGACTTCAGTTTCATGTTCTTTTGTACATTTAAGCTAATCAACAACCACAATTCTTTGATAATGACAGTTAGGAATGACTGATTTTTAGGAAACATCTGTGTCCCTTCCTAAACATACCACAGTAAAAGAGCTACTTTTCAACTTGGTCTAACTGGACAATTTTTGGAGAAAATTAAGCCATACAGGCCCAACATGGCATTCCCTTAACATGAGAGGCCTACAAGTAAGCAAAGAGCTCAGACTTGACAAGTTCCACTGGGTTTGATGGGGGGACCAATCATCACTGATGACCTGTACTAAGACCTAAGCCTACTCAACCCATCCATCTGCTGATGGAGCTGTTCCCATTTCTGCTCTTCCCACCACAGCCGTGCCTGACATGGACAGAGTCCCTGCCAGCGCCCACAAGGACACCTTCCCTAAGCGAGGGGAATGGAGCCCGCAGAGATTCCTGATTGTGACACCAGAGGGACTGGAGTGACATCACCAGCCAGGCCTGAGGTACAGAAGTTGTTGTGCATCAACACACCTTGCAGTTGAGGAGTGGATGGCTGAGAAGGAGCTTGCCCAAGGCTCCTGAGCCAGTTTTGGTGCCTCTGAGGCAGTTCATAGGCGTCTCTCTTCACTCAAGGAAGGATCGGCACATTTTGTCAGGAGGATAAAGGCCTGCAGTGCTGCGGCACACATCCAACAGGCATTCCTCCGTAGCCACCATGGTGCAGCAGAGAGCTGCTGAGAAGCGTCCTCCTGGCAAGGAGCGAGGTGAGAGCCAAGTCTCCCTCCCCACAGCTGCCCATGGCTGGCAGAGGGGGAGCAGCCAAGAGCAGCAGAAAGGGGAAGCAGGAGCTCTGCAGAATCAGCCCAGAGTGGAAGCCCTCCTCTGACGGGCCAGGCTGGGCTGTGGCCTCTGGCACTTGCAGGCCCTTAAGGCAAGCCAGCAGGGCCTTGGGGACAGTGCTGCAGGGACATTTCCCGAGTCCTGTGAGGTGCTCACACCACCTCCCCTCTCTCTCTCTCTCCCCAAGGCACTCTGTGTCACCGGGCAGAGGCAGACGCAAAGAGAAGCGGCCGCCTCTCCGTAGAGCCCAGGCCGGAGCAGACCCGCCGCCGCTCATGGAGACAGCGGGCCCAAGACTCGGGCAGCCAGACGGGAAAACCCATCCGGCTCAACCGTGTGCCCCTGCTGCGTGCTGCGATCAGCCGCCCCAGCCCCAGCACCACCACTAAGGAGGTGCCAAGGCTGTCCCGGGCCATGGGGCTGTCCCGGGCCATGGGGCTGGTCAGCAGCAGCAGCCGCGGCCGCAGCTTCCCCTGCCAAAAGCGGGCCCTGAAGCGCGGCCGCCCACAGGGAGCCAGAGAGCCGCAGGCACCCGAGAGCCCGCTGGCAAAGCGCCGCAGGATGGACCATGTGGCAGCCCAGAGCGCTGGCACCAGCAGCCAGGTGGCAGTGCAGCTGTTGCAGGACACTGCGCCAGCCAGGAGCCAAGCACTTCTGTACATCCCAGCCTGGATCTTGCCCCGCTCCCAGGCGGGGCCCATTCGTACCAGGCACATCTGGCAGCAGCAGCGGCGAGAGAAGAAGCCCTACAGTCGTGCCGAAAACCAGAGCAGGATCAGACAAGCACCAAGCCCTGGTGCTCACCCCCGTCACCCCTAAAAATAAAGTTTTCTCTTTGTTTCAACTGGGAGATTCCACATCCCTTTTTCCACTCATCTGCAGCTGATGTCCACACAGGGGCCTCAGCTCAGGGAGACACTCCAGCACGTGTGTGCCCTCAAACACCCAAGCCGTCCCACGGCAACACCCAGTGTCATGATGTCCCATGGCCTGGAGATACCGGCCCTGCTTCTGCCAGGGGAAAAACACAACGCTGCAAAAGGGCCAAGGAGATTTTGCAAGCATTCCTGGCTCAGGCGGCCTCAAGTGGGAGGGCACAGCTCTACCTGCTGCAGGTGCCCAGGAGGGCAAATCGTGGATGCATCAGGATTATTCTTCTCCCAACAGAGCCCAGGCACATTTCAATCTACCATTGCTGCCACTGAGGTTGCACGTACCAGCCTGGAGAGTAACTGGGCTAGTACAGCTCATGCTGAGAAGGCAAAACTAAGCCCAGCCCCTCCTCAGTCAAAATACACAGCATCTGAAAAAAAAAATAGGCAGCACCCTCCTGTCCTCTGCAAATGGGACAAAAAGTTTAAAAAGTATCAAAAAATTCAACAGCTTTTGGAGAAGATACAGGTCAGACTGCGTGAGGCTGGAAAAGACTCTACAAGTTCTCAGAGGAAAATCAGTAGGAAATCCCTTCTTTCTGCTATTAAAATCTCAGGCTGTTGCCATCAGACACTCAAGCCACAAGAAAAGTGCTTCAGCACCAGCATCCAACTGAGCACCTGCTTGATGCACCTCAGTGCAAAGACATCACTTTGCAAGCAGAATTCCTCCTCTGAGTTGCGCACAACATATTTTTTCCAACTGGAAGTGCTACTGGGTTTTGTTACCCAGCATTTCATATTAAACTGTGGAAGTATTGGAAATGAAAAGGGAATGAAAACTCGTAGGATTTAAAGAAAATTGGCTGCAAAACTCCAATATTTGCACCATTCTAAAGAGGGAACCAAGGTACCACAAGTCCTAAATGACTCATCACTAGAGCTCTCTCAAACAAGGAATAAAGCCTAAGAGGGAAAGGAACAGATAGATTTGAATTTTATTGGGCACTAATACAGCTTTCCAAAGGATTAGGTTGTTTGCAAGACAAAGACCTTTACTTTGATTCAGAGACTAGTTTGGGTTTTCCTTCAAATTCCAGAGAGCTGGCAACAGATCTCTGGGTGGTGTCCACAGGCCAGGGCAGTCAGGGCAAGGCAAGGGCCAACAGCTCATGGGAAGCAGCAGAAAAAAGCACCATGGAATGGGCTGAAGGTGGGATGGGAAGAGGATGGAGGGACCTCTGCTCCCACCTGAGCTGGCCTACAGTGGGTGTAACTGTGATGAATAAACACCCACTTGAACCCAAAGGGAATTCTGCACTCATATCTGGCGCCCCCAGCATAAGAACACGCACCCACTGGAGTGACTCCAGAGAAGGGTCACAGCAATGATCCAAGGGCTGCATCTTCTGCTATGGAGATGGGCTGCGAGACCTGGGCTTGTTCAGCCTGGAGAAGAGAAGGCTCCAGGGAGACATCAGAGCGCCTCTCAGTGCCTAAAGGGCACCAACCTTCTCAAATGCTGCCGTGCTTACCCACTCCAATCCTGCAATGTTCCACTGCCTCAGCAACTGGACATGGCTGCTTGTCACAGCACATGTCCCAGTTGAGACAGCCACAACACACACAGTTCCACCACACCATTTCAGAAGGTTTGAAGCATTTTCCAATCCACAGGAACACCTTTCCTCATCAGAAGGCTTCTGGTGTCTGCCCACCCAGAGCAACACCACATCACTTCAGAAGGCTGCAAGGATCTGCCCTTCTTGTCCTTCAGCCCAGCCTTTTATCGCCTCCTGTTGATGCCCTGCACCTGTGTGCCCCCTGCTCCCTTTGGTGCTTGCTCAGTGCCCCTGGGCACTCCTTGCCTTCAATGCTGCTCACCTGTTCTGCACAGCTGTAGCCAATTAGGGGTGAGGCTTGGCCACAGCCCCACCCCAATTCCCACAAACTCTGTGCCTACCACTGCTCTGCCAAAATCCTGCCATCTTCCCATATCACTTTGCTCCTTGTGCTCTCAGTGTTTTTCTTTTCAATACCCTTTGACCACACTTCTTTTGGCCTTTAGGAAGCCCTTCAGTCATCAAGGATTCAAAAGGTTTGTGACTTTGAACAAAGCAAACATTTGGCCCTGGAACATTTGCACACCAAAGGATCTGTTCTACAGCATTCTGGATTAAAAGTTTTCTTCTAACTCCCATCTACTGTCCAAACCAAGATGCATCATCTTAGTTGCCACCTACTATCTTTCTGGAACCCAGTATTGTAACCATGAACACACATGGGGAAAGGCCTAAACTCCAGTGCTACCCCAATTCCTTGTGGTTATTAATCATAGATTAGCTTTTGAGCTTCAGCATTGCCCAGAGCTGCAAACAAGTTGTCCTGGTTTGAAAGAGTTTAAAGAGGTGGGAACTCTGAAATGGGTAACCTCCCCTTGATTCCAACCAATCCCTTTCTACCAATAAGGAACAAGTGAATAGATAGATGCGATAAGATATAATTTGAAGAAAAAACAAAACCAAACCAAAAACAAACAAACAAAAAAAACCAACAACCAAAAAACCCACCAAAAAACCCCCAGCAACAGCAACAAACTGACCTGGGAATAAGAAAACATTGAAAACTAAAAATACCCCATAGGCAAATGCAGTGATCCTCAGGAGCTTTTGACACATATTAAATTGTTAAAAAAATAACAAAAGATTGAGCAAAACATTGTTTCCAATTTTTGGAATGATGTCAGATGCAAAGAGCACTGAATTCCAAGCTTCTTTTTAACCAAAGGGCTCTGAATTAGAGTCTAAGTCAAAACCTGCTTGGACTTCAGTTTCATGTTCTTTTGTACATTTAAGCTAATCAACAACCACAATTCTTTGATAATGCCAGTTAGGAATGACTGATTTTTAAGAAAACATCTGTGTCCCTTCCTAAACATACCACAGTAAAAGAGCTACTTTTCAACTTGGTCTAACTGGACAATTTTTGGAGAAAATTAAGCCATACAGGCCCAACATGGCATTCCCTTAACATGAGAGGCCTACAAGTAAGCAAAGAGCTCAGACTTGACAAGTTCCACTGGGTTTGATGGGGGGACCAATCATCACTGATGACCTGTACTAAGACCTAAGCCTACTCAACCCATCCATCTGCTGATGGAGCTGTTCCCATTTCTGCTCTTCCCACCACAGCCGTGCCTGACATGGACAGAGTCCCTGCCAGCGCCCACAAGGACATCTTCCCTAAGCGAGGGGAATGGAGCCCGCAGAGATTCCTGATTGTGACACCAGAGGGACTGGAGTGACATCACCAGCCAGGCCTGAGGTACAGAAGTTGTTGTGCATCAACACACCTTGCAGTTGAGGAGTGGATGGCTGAGAAGGAGCTTGCCCAAGGCTCCTGAGCCAGTTTTGGTGCCTCTGAGGCAGTTCATAGGCGTCTCTCTTCACTCAAGGAAGGATCGGCACATTTTGTCAGGAGGATAAAGGCCTGCAGTGCTGCGGCACACATCCAACAGGCATTCCTCCGTAGCCACCATGGTGCAGCAGAGCGCTGCTGAGAAGCGTCCTCCTGGCAAGGAGCGAGGTGAGAGCCAAGTCTCCCTCCCCACAGCTGCCCATGGCTGGCAGAGGGGGAGCAGCCAAGAGCAGCAGAAAGGGGAAGCAGGAGCTCTGCAGAATCAGCCCAGAGTGGAAGCCCTCCTCTGACAGGCCAGGCTGGGCTGTGGCCTCTGGCACTTGCAGGCCCTTAAGGCAAGCCAGCAGGGCCTTGGGGACAATGCTGCAGGGACATTTCCCGAGTCCTGTGAGGTGCTCACACCACCTCCCCTCTCTCTCTCTCTCCCCAAGGCACTCTGTGTCACCGGGCAGAGGCAGACGCAAAGAGAAGCGGCCGCCTCTCCGTAGAGCCCAGGCCGGAGCAGACCCGCCGCCACTCATGGAGACAGCGGGCCCAAGACTCGGGCAGCCAGATGGGAAAACCCATCCGGCTCAACCGTGTGCCCCTGCTGCGTGCTGCGATCAGCCGCCCCAGCCCCAGCACCACCACTAAGGAGGTGCCAAGGCTGTCCCGGGCCATGGGGCTGTCCCGGGCCATGGGGCTGGTCAGCAGCAGCAGCCGCGGCCGCAGCTTCCCCTGCCAAAAGCGGGCCCTGAAGCGCGGCCGCCCACAGGGAGCCAGAGAGCCGCAGGCACCCGAGAGCCCGCTGGCAAAGCGCCGCAGGATGGACCATGTGGCAGCCCAGAGCGCTGGCACCAGCAGCCACATGGCAGTGCAGCTGTTGCAGGACACTGCGCCAGCCAGGAGCCAAGCACTTCTGTACATCCCAGCCTGGATCTTGCCCCGCTCCCAGGCGGGGCCCATTCGTACCAGGCACATCTGGCAGCAGCAGCGGCGAGAGAAGAAGCCCTACAGTCGTGCCGAAAACCAGAGCAGGATCAGACAAGCACCAAGCCCTGGTGCTCACCCCCGTCACCCCTAAAAATAAAGTTTTCTCTTTGTTTCAACTGGGAGATTCCACATCCCTTTTTCCACTCATCTGCAGCTGATGTCCACACAGGGGCCTCAGCTCAGGGAGACACTCCAGCACGTGTGTGCCCTCAAACACCCAAGCCGTCCCACGGCAACACCCAGTGTCATGATGTCCCATGGCCTGGAGATACCGGCCCTGCTTCTGCCAGGGGAAAAACACAACGCTGCAAAAGGGCCAAGGAGATTTTGCAAGCATTCCTGGCTCAGGCGGCCTCAAGTGGGAGGGAACAGCTCTACCTGCTGCAGGTGCCCAGGAGGGAAAATCGTGGATGCATCAGGATTATTCTTCTCCCAACACAGCCCAGGCACATTTCAATCTACCATTGCTGCCACTGAGGTTGCACGTACCAGCCTGGAGAGTAACTGGGCTAGTACAGCTCATGCTGAGAAGGCAAAACTAAGCCCAGCCCCTCCTCAGTCAAAATACACAGCATCTGAAAAAAAAATAGGCAGCACCCTCCTGTCCTCTGCAAATGGGACAAAAAGTTTAAAAAGTATCAAAAAATTCAACAGCTTTTGGAGAAGATACAGGTCAGACTGCGCGAGGCTGGAAAAGACTCTACAAGTTCTCAGAGGAAAATCAGTAGGAAATCCCTTCTTTCTGCTATTAAAATCTCAGGCTGTTGCCATCAGACACTCAAGCCACAAGAAAAGTGCTTCAGCACCAGCATCCAACTGAGCACCTGCTTGATGCACCTCAGTGCAAAGACATCACTTTGCAAGCAGAATTCCTCCTCTGAGTTGCGCACAACATATTTTTTCCAACTGGAAGTGCTACTGGGTTTTGTTACCCAGCATTTCATATTAAACTGTGGAAGTATTGGAAATGAAAAGGGAATGAAAACTCGTAGGATTTAAAGAAAATTGGCTGCAAAACTCCAATATTTGCACCATTCTAAAGAGGGAACCAAGGTACCACAAGTCCTAAATGACTCATCACTAGAGCTCTCTCAAACAAGGAATAAAGCCTAAGAGGGAAAGGAACAGATAGATTTGAATTTTATTGGGCACTAATACAGCTTTCCAAAGGATTAGGTTGTTTGCAAGACAAAGACCTTTACTTTGATTCAGAGATTAGTTGGGGTTTTCCTTCAAATTCCAGAGAGCTGGCAACAGATCTCTGGGTGGTGTCCACAGGCCAGGGCAGTCAGGGCAAGGCAAGGGCCAACAGCTCATGGGAAGCAGCAGAAAAAAGCACCATGGAATGGGCTGAAGGTGGGATGGGAAGAGGATGGAGGGACCTCTGCTCCCACCTGAGCTGGCCTACAGTGGGTGTAACTGTGATGAATAAACACCCACTTGAACCCAAAGGGAATTCTGCACTCATATCTGGCGCCCCCAGCATAAGAACATGCACCCACTGGAGTGACTCCAGAGAAGGGTCACAGCAATGATCCAAGGGCTGCATCTTCTGCTATGGAGATGGGCTGCGAGACCTGGGCTTGTTCAGCCTGGAGAAGAGAAGGCTCCAGGGAGACATCAGAGCGCCTCTCAGTGCCTAAAGGGCACCAACCTTCTCAAATGCTGCCGTGCTTACCCACTCCAATCCTGCAATGTTCCACTGCCTCAGCAACTGGACATGGCTGCTTGTCACAGCACATGTCCCAGTTGAGACAGCCACAACACACACAGTTCCACCACACCATTTCAGAAGGTTTGAAGCATTTTCCAATCCACAGGAACACCTTTCCTCATCAGAAGGCTTCTGGTGTCTGCCCACCCAGAGCAACACCACATCACTTCAGAAGGCTGCAAGGATCTGCCCTTCTTGTCCTTCAGCCCAGCCTTTTATCGCCTCCTGTTGATGCCCTGCACCTGTGTGCCCCCTGCTCCCTTTGGTGCTTGCTCAGTGCCCCTGGGCACTCCTTGCCTTCAATGCTGCTCACCTGTTCTGCACAGCTGTAGCCAATTAGGGGTGAGGCTTGGCCACAGCCCCACCCCAATTCCCACAAACTCTGTGCCTACCACTGCTCTGCCAAAATCCTGCCATCTTCCCATATCACTTTGCTCCTTGTGCTCTCAGTGTTTTTCTTTTCAATACCCTTTGACCACACTTCTTTTGGCCTTTAGGAAGCCCTTCAGTCATCAAGGATTCAAAAGGTTTGTGACTTTGAACAAAGCAAACATTTGGCCCTGGAACATTTGCACACCAAAGGATCTGTTCTACAGCATGATGGATTAAAAGTTTTCTTCTAACTCCCATCTACTGTCCAAACCAAGATGCATCATCTTAGTTGCCACCTACTATCTTTCTGGAATCCAGTATTGTAACCATGAACACACATGGGGAAAGGCCTAAACTCCAGTGTTACCCCAATTCCTTGTGCTTATTAATCATAGATTAGCTTTTGAGCTTCAGCATTGCCCAGAGCTACAAACAAATTGTCCTGCTTTGAAAGAGTTTGAAGAGGTGGGAACTCTGAAATGGGTAACCTCCCCTAGATTCCAACTAATCCCTTTCTACCAATAAGGAACAAGTGAATAGATAGATGCGATAAGATATAAATGAAAAAAACAAAACAAACAAAAAAAAAAAACCAAACAACCAAAAAACCCACAAAAAAACCCCCAGCAACAGCAACAAACTGACCTGGGAATAAGAAAACATTGAAAACTAAAAAATACCCCATAGGCAAATGCAGTGATCCTCAGGAGTTTTTGACACATATTAAATTGTTAAAAAAATAACAAAAGATTGACCAACACATTGTTTCCAATTTTTGGAATGATGTCAGATGCAAAGAGCACTGAACTCCAAGCTTCTTTTTAACCAAAGGGCTCTGAATTAGAGTCTAAGTCAAAACCTGCTTGGACTTCAGTTTCATGTTCTTTTGTACATTTAAGCTAATCAACAACCACAATTCTTTGATAATGACAGTTAGGAATGACTGATTTTTAGGAAACATCTGTGTCCCTTCCTAAACATACCACAGTAAAAGAGCTACTTTTCAACTTGGTCTAACTGGACAATTTTTGGAGAAAATTAAGCCATACAGGCCCAACATGGCATTCCCTTAACATGAGAGGCCTACAAGTAAGCAAAGAGCTCAGACTTGACAAGTTCCACTGGGTTTGATGGGGGGACCAATCATCACTGATGACCTGTACTAAGACCTAAGCCTACTCAACCCATCCATCTGCTGATGGAGCTGTTCCCATTTCTGCTCTTCCCACCACAGCCGTGCCTGACATGGACAGAGTCCCTGCCAGCGCCCACAAGGACACCTTCCCTAAGCGAGGGGAATGGAGCCCGCAGAGATTCCTGATTGTGACACCAGAGGGACTGGAGTGACATCACCAGCCAGGCCTGAGGTACAGAAGTTGTTGTGCATCAACACACCTTGCAGTTGAGGAGTGGATGGCTGAGAAGGAGCTTGCCCAAGGCTCCTGAGCCAGTTTTGGTGCCTCTGAGGCAGTTCATAGGCGTCTCTCTTCACTCAAGGAAGGATCGGCACATTTTGTCAGGAGGATAAAGGCCTGCAGTGCTGCGGCACACATCCAACAGGCATTCCTCCGTAGCCACCATGGTGCAGCAGAGCGCTGCTGAGAAGCGTCCTCCTGGCAAGGAGCGAGGTGAGAGCCAAGTCTCCCTCCCCACAGCTGCCCATGGCTGGCAGAGGGGGAGCAGCCAAGAGCAGCAGAAAGGGGAAGCAGGAGCTCTGCAGAATCAGCCCAGAGTGGAAGCCCTCCTCTGACGGGCCAGGCTGGGCTGTGGCCTCTGGCACTTGCAGGCCCTTAAGGCAAGCCAGCAGGGCCTTGGGGACAGTGCTGCAGGGACATTTCCCGAGTCCTGTGAGGTGCTCACACCACCTCCCCTCTCTCTCTCTCTCCCCAAGGCACTCTGTGTCACCGGGCAGAGGCAGACGCAAAGAGAAGCGGCCGCCTCTCCGTAGAGCCCAGGCCGGAGCAGACCCGCCGCCGCTCATGGAGACAGCGGGCCCAAGACTCGGGCAGCCAGACGGGAAAACCCATCCGGCTCAACCGTGTGCCCCTGCTGCGTGCTGCGATCAGCCGCCCCAGCCCCAGCACCACCACTAAGGAGGTGCCAAGGCTGTCCCGGGCCATGGGGCTGTCCCGGGCCATGGGGCTGGTCAGCAGCAGCAGCCGCGGCCGCAGCTTCCCCTGCCAAAAGCGGGCCCTGAAGCGCGGCCGCCCACAGGGAGCCAGAGAGCCGCAGGCACCCGAGAGCCCGCTGGCAAAGCGCCGCAGGATGGACCATGTGGCAGCCCAGAGCGCTGGCACCAGCAGCCAGGTGGCAGTGCAGCTGTTGCAGGACACTGCGCCAGCCAGGAGCCAAGCACTTCTGTACATCCCAGCCTGGATCTTGCCCCGCTCCCAGGCGGGGCCCATTCGTACCAGGCACATCTGGCAGCAGCAGCGGCGAGAGAAGAAGCCCTACAGTCGTGCCGAAAACCAGAGCAGGATCAGACAAGCACCAAGCCCTGGTGCTCACCCCCGTCACCCCTAAAAATAAAGTTTTCTCTTTGTTTCAACTGGGAGATTCCACATCCCTTTTTCCAGTCATCTGCAGCTGATGTCCACACAGGGGCCTCAGCTCAGGGAGACACTCCAGCACGTGTGTGCCCTCAAACACCCAAGCCGTCCCACGGCAACACCCAGTGTCATGATGTCCCATGGCCTGGAGATACCGGCCCTGCTTCTGCCAGGGGAAAAACACAACGCTGCAAAAGGGCCAAGGAGATTTTGCAAGCATTCCTGGCTCAGGCGGCCTCAAGTGGGAGGGCACAGCTCTACCTGCTGCAGGTGCCCAGGAGGGAAAATCGTGGATGCATCAGGATTATTCTTCTCCCAACACAGCCCAGGCACATTTCAATCTACCATTGCTGCCACTGAGGTTGCACGTACCAGCCTGGAGAGTAACTGGGCTAGTACAGCTCATGCTGAGAAGGCAAAACTAAGCCCAGCCCCTCCTCAGTCAAAATACACAGCATCTGAAAAAAAAAATAGGCAGCACCCTCCTGTCCTCTGCAAATGGGACAAAAAGTTTAAAAAGTATCAAAAAATTCAACAGCTTTTGGAGAAGATACAGGTCAGACTGCGTGAGGCTGGAAAAGACTCTACAAGTTCTCAGAGGAAAATCAGTAGGAAATCCCTTCTTTCTGCTATTAAAATCTCAGGCTGTTGCCATCAGACACTCAAGCCACAAGAAAAGTGCTTCAGCACCAGCATCCAACTGAGCACCTGCTTGATGCACCTCAGTGCAAAGACATCACTTTGCAAGCAGAATTCCTCCTCTGAGTTGCGCACAACATATTTTTTCCAACTGGAAGTGCTACTGGGTTTTGTTACCCAGCATTTCATATTAAACTGTGGAAGTATTGGAAATGAAAAGGGAATGAAAACTCGTAGGATTTAAAGAAAATTGGCTGCAAAACTCCAATATTTGCACCATTCTAAAGAGGGAACCAAGGTACCACAAGTCCTAAATGACTCATCACTAGAGCTCTCTCAAACAAGGAATAAAGCCTAAGAGGGAAAGGAACAGATAGATTTGAATTTTATTGGGCACTAATACAGCTTTCCAAAGGATTAGGTTGTTTGCAAGACAAAGACCTTTACTTTGATTCAGAGACTAGTTTGGGTTTTCCTTCAAATTCCAGAGAGCTGGCAACAGATCTCTGGGTGGTGTCCACAGGCCAGGGCAGTCAGGGCAAGGCAAGGGCCAACAGCTCATGGGAAGCAGCAGAAAAAAGCACCATGGAATGGGCTGAAGGTGGGATGGGAAGAGGATGGAGGGACCTCTGCTCCCACCTGAGCTGGCCTACAGTGGGTATAACTGTGATGAATAAACACCCACTTGAACCCAAAGGGAATTCTGCACTCATATCTGGCGCCCCCAGCATAAGAACACGCACCCACTGGAGTGACTCCAGAGAAGGGTCACAGCAATGATCCAAGGGCTGCATCTTCTGCTATGGAGATGGGCTGCGAGACCTGGGCTTGTTCAGCCTGGAGAAGAGAAGGCTCCAGGGAGACATCAGAGCGCCTCTCAGTGCCTAAAGGGCACCAACCTTCTCAAATGCTGCCGTGCTTACCCACTCCAATCCTGCAATGTTCCACTGCCTCAGCAACTGGACATGGCTGCTTGTCACAGCACATGTCCCAGTTGAGACAGCCACAACACACACAGTTCCACCACACCATTTCAGAAGGTTTGAAGCATTTTCCAATCCACAGGAACACCTTTCCTCATCAGAAGGCTTCTGGTGTCTGCCCACCCAGAGCAACACCACATCACTTCAGAAGGCTGCAAGGATCTGCCCTTCTTGTCCTTCAGCCCAGCCTTTTATCGCCTCCTGTTGATGCCCTGCACCTGTGTGCCCCCTGCTCCCTTTGGTGCTTGCTCAGTGCCCCTGGGCACTCCTTGCCTTCAATGCTGCTCACCTGTTCTGCACAGCTGTAGCCAATTAGGGGTGAGGCTTGGCCACAGCCCCACCCCAATTCCCACAAACTCTGTGCCTACCACTGCTCTGCCAAAATCCTGCCATCTTCCCATATCACTTTGCTCCTTGTGCTCTCAGTGTTTTTCTTTTCAATACCCTTTGACCACACTTCTTTTGGCCTTTAGGAAGCCCTTCAGTCATCAAGGATTCAAAAGGTTTGTGACTTTGAACAAAGCAAACATTTGGCCCTGGAACATTTGCACACCAAAGGATCTGTTCTACAGCATTCTGGATTAAAAGTTTTCTTCTAACTCCCATCTACTGTCCAAACCAAGATGCATCATCTTAGTTGCCACCTACTATCTTTCTGGAACCCAGTATTGTAACCATGAACACACATGGGGAAAGGCCTAAACTCCAGTGCTACCCCAATTCCTTGTGGTTATTAATCATAGATTAGCTTTTGAGCTTCAGCATTGCCCAGAGCTGCAAACAAGTTGTCCTGGTTTGAAAGAGTTTAAAGAGGTGGGAACTCTGAAATGGGTAACCTCCCCTTGATTCCAACCAATCCCTTTCTACCAATAAGGAACAAGTGAATAGATAGATGCGATAAGATATAATTTGAAGAAAAAACAAAACCAAACCAAAAACAAACAAACAAAAAAAACCAACAACCAAAAAACCCACCAAAAAACCCCCAGCAACAGCAACAAACTGACCTGGGAATAAGAAAACATTGAAAACTAAAAATACCCCATAGGCAAATGCAGTGATCCTCAGGAGCTTTTGACACATATTAAATTGTTAAAAAAATAACAAAAGATTGAGCAAAACATTGTTTCCAATTTTTGGAATGATGTCAGATGCAAAGAGCACTGAACTCCAAGCTTCTTTTTAACCAAAGGGCTCTGAATTAGAGTCTAAGTCAAAACCTGCTTGGACTTCAGTTTCATGTTCTTTTGTACATTTAAGCTAATCAACAACCACAATTCTTTGATAATGCCAGTTAGGAATGACTGATTTTTAAGAAAACATCTGTGTCCCTTCCTAAACATACCACAGTAAAAGAGCTACTTTTCAACTTGGTCTAACTGGACAATTTTTGGAGAAAATTAAGCCATACAGGCCCAACATGGAATTCCCTTAACATGAGAGGCCTACAAGTAAGCAAAGAGCTCAGACTTGACAAGTTCCACTGGGTTTGATGGGGGGACCAATCATCACTGATGACCTGTACTAAGACCTAAGCCTACTCAACCCATCCATCTGCTGATGGAGCTGTTCCCATTTCTGCTCTTCCCACCACAGCCGTGCCTGACATGGACAGAGTCCCTGCCAGCGCCCACAAGGACACCTTCCCTAAGCGAGGGGAATGGAGCCCGCAGAGATTCCTGATTGTGACACCAGAGGGACTGGAGTGACATCACCAGCCAGGCCTGAGGTACAGAAGTTGTTGTGCATCAACACACCTTGCAGTTGAGGAGTGGATGGCTGAGAAGGAGCTTGCCCAAGGCTCCTGAGCCAGTTTTGGTGCCTCTGAGGCAGTTCATAGGCGTCTCTCTTCACTCAAGGAAGGATCGGCACATTTTGTCAGGAGGATAAAGGCCTGCAGTGCTGCGGCACACATCCAACAGGCATTCCTCCGTAGCCACCATGGTGCAGCAGAGAGCTGCTGAGAAGCGTCCTCCTGGCAAGGAGCGAGGTGAGAGCCAAGTCTCCCTCCCCACAGCTGCCCATGGCTGGCAGAGGGGGAGCAGCCAAGAGCAGCAGAAAGGGGAAGCAGGAGCTCTGCAGAATCAGCCCAGAGTGGAAGCCCTCCTCTGACGGGCCAGGCTGGGCTGTGGCCTCTGGCACTTGCAGGCCCTTAAGGCAAGCCAGCAGGGCCTTGGGGACAATGCTGCAGGGACATTTCCCGAGTCCTGTGAGGTGCTCACACCACCTCCCCTCTCTCTCTCTCTCCCCAAGGCACTCTGTGTCACCGGGCAGAGGCAGACGCAAAGAGAAGCGGCCGCCTCTCCGTAGAGCCCAGGCCGGAGCAGACCCGCCGCCGCTCATGGAGACAGCGGGCCCAAGACTCGGGCAGCCAGACGGGAAAACCCATCCGGCTCAACCGTGTGCCCCTGCTGCGTGCTGCGATCAGCCGCCCCAGCCCCAGCACCACCACTAAGGAGGTGCCAAGGCTGTCCCGGGCCATGGGGCTGTCCCGGGCCATGGGGCTGGTCAGCAGCAGCAGCCGCGGCCGCAGCTTCCCCTGCCAAAAGCGGGCCCTGAAGCGCGGCCGCCCACAGGGAGCCAGAGAGCCGCAGGCACCCGAGAGCCCGCTGGCAAAGCGCCGCAGGATGGACCATGTGGCAGCCCAGAGCGCTGGCACCAGCAGCCAGGTGGCAGTGCAGCTGTTGCAGGACACTGCGCCAGCCAGGAGCCAAGCACTTCTGTACATCCCAGCCTGGATCTTGCCCCGCTCCCAGGCGGGGCCCATTCGTACCAGGCACATCTGGCAGCAGCAGCGGCGAGAGAAGAAGCCCTACAGTCGTGCCGAAAACCAGAGCAGGATCAGACAAGCACCAAGCCCCGGTGCTCACCCCCGTCACCCCTAAAAATAAAGTTTTCTCTTTGTTTCAACTGGGAGATTCCACATCCCTTTTTCCAGTCATCTGCAGCTGATGTCCACACAGGGGCCTCAGCTCAGGGAGACACTCCAGCACGTGTGTGCCCTCAAACACCCAAGCCGTCCCACGGCAACACCCAGTGTCATGATGTCCCATGGCCTGGAGATACCGGCCCTGCTTCTGCCAGGGGAAAAACACAACGCTGCAAAAGGGCCAAGGAGATTTTGCAAGCATTCCTGGCTCAGGCGGCCTCAAGTGGGAGGGCACAGCTCTACCTGCTGCAGGTGCCCAGGAGGGAAAATCGTGGATGCATCAGGATTATTCTTCTCCCAACACAGCCCAGGCACATTTCAATCTACCATTGCTGCCACTGAGGTTGCACGTACCAGCCTGGAGAGTAACTGGGCTAGTACAGCTCATGCTGAGAAGGCAAAACTAAGCCCAGCCCCTCCTCAGTCAAAATACACAGCATCTGAAAAAAAAAATAGGCAGCACCCTCCTGTCCTCTGCAAATGGGACAAAAAGTTTAAAAAGTATCAAAAAATTCAACAGCTTTTGGAGAAGATACAGGTCAGACTGCGTGAGGCTGGAAAAGACTCTACAAGTTCTCAGAGGAAAATCAGTAGGAAATCCCTTCTTTCTGCTATTAAAATCTCAGGCTGTTGCCATCAGACACTCAAGCCACAAGAAAAGTGCTTCAGCACCAGCATCCAACTGAGCACCTGCTTGATGCACCTCAGTGCAAAGACATCACTTTGCAAGCAGAATTCCTCCTCTGAGTTGCGCACAACATATTTTTTCCAACTGGAAGTGCTACTGGGTTTTGTTACCCAGCATTTCATATTAAACTGTGGAAGTATTGGAAATGAAAAGGGAATGAAAACTCGTAGGATTTAAAGAAAATTGGCTGCAAAACTCCAATATTTGCACCATTCTAAAGAGGGAACCAAGGTACCACAAGTCCTAAATGACTCATCACTAGAGCTCTCTCAAACAAGGAATAAAGCCTAAGAGGGAAAGGAACAGATAGATTTGAATTTTATTGGGCACTAATACAGCTTTCCAAAGGATTAGGTTGTTTGCAAGACAAAGACCTTTACTTTGATTCAGAGACTAGTTTGGGTTTTCCTTCAAATTCCAGAGAGCTGGCAACAGATCTCTGGGTGGTGTCCACAGGCCAGGGCAGTCAGGGCAAGGCAAGGGCCAACAGCTCATGGGAAGCAGCAGAAAAAAGCACCATGGAATGGGCTGAAGGTGGGATGGGAAGAGGATGGAGGGACCTCTGCTCCCACCTGAGCTGGCCTACAGTGGGTGTAACTGTGATGAATAAACACCCACTTGAACCCAAAGGGAATTCTGCACTCATATCTGGCGTCCCCAGCATAAGAACACGCACCCACTGGAGTGACTCCAGAGAAGGGTCACAGCAATGATCCAAGGGCTGCATCTTCTGCTATGGAGATGGGCTGCGAGACCTGGGCTTGTTCAGCCTGGAGAAGAGAAGGCTCCAGGGAGACATCAGAGCGCCTCTCAGTGCCTAAAGGGCACCAACCTTCTCAAATGCTGCCGTGCTTACCCACTCCAATCCTGCAATGTTCCACTGCCTCAGCAACTGGACATGGCTGCTTGTCACAGCACATGTCCCAGTTGAGACAGCCACAACACACACAGTTCCACCACACCATTTCAGAAGGTTTGAAGCATTTTCCAATCCACAGGAACACCTTTCCTCATCAGAAGGCTTCTGGTGTCTGCCCACCCAGAGCAACACCACATCACTTCAGAAGGCTGCAAGGATCTGCCCTTCTTGTCCTTCAGCCCAGCCTTTTATCGCCTCCTGTTGATGCCCTGCACCTGTGTGCCCCCTGCTCCCTTTGGTGCTTGCTCAGTGCCCCTGGGCACTCCTTGCCTTCAATGCTGCTCACCTGTTCTGCACAGCTGTAGCCAATTAGGGGTGAGGCTTGGCCACAGCCCCACCCCAATTCCCACAAACTCTGTGCCTACCACTGCTCTGCCAAAATCCTGCCATCTTCCCATATCACTTTGCTCCTTGTGCTCTCAGTGTTTTTCTTTTCAATACCCTTTGACCACACTTCTTTTGGCCTTTAGGAAGCCCTTCAGTCATCAAGGATTCAAAAGGTTTGTGACTTTGAACAAAGCAAACATTTGGCCCTGGAACATTTGCACACCAAAGGATCTGTTCTACAGCATTCTGGATTAAAAGTTTTCTTCTAACTCCCATCTACTGTCCAAACCAAGATGCATCATCTTAGTTGCCACCTACTATCTTTCTGGAACCCAGTATTGTAACCATGAACACACATGGGGAAAGGCCTAAACTCCAGTGCTACCCCAATTCCTTGTGGTTATTAATCATAGATTAGCTTTTGAGCTTCAGCATTGCCCAGAGCTGCAAACAAGTTGTCCTGGTTTGAAAGAGTTTAAAGAGGTGGGAACTCTGAAATGGGTAACCTCCCCTTGATTCCAACCAATCCCTTTCTACCAATAAGGAACAAGTGAATAGATAGATGCGATAAGATATAATTTGAAGAAAAAACAAAACCAAACCAAAAACAAACAAACAAAAAAAACCAACAACCAAAAAACCCACCAAAAAACCCCCAGCAACAGCAACAAACTGACCTGGGAATAAGAAAACATTGAAAACTAAAAATACCCCATAGGCAAATGCAGTGATCCTCAGGAGCTTTTGACACATATTAAATTGTTAAAAAAATAACAAAAGATTGAGCAAAACATTGTTTCCAATTTTTGGAATGATGTCAGATGCAAAGAGCACTGAATTCCAAGCTTCTTTTTAACCAAAGGGCTCTGAATTAGAGTCTAAGTCAAAACCTGCTTGGACTTCAGTTTCATGTTCTTTTGTACATTTAAGCTAATCAACAACCACAATTCTTTGATAATGCCAGTTAGGAATGACTGATTTTTAAGAAAACATCTGTGTCCCTTCCTAAACATACCACAGTAAAAGAGCTACTTTTCAACTTGGTCTAACTGGACAATTTTTGGAGAAAATTAAGCCATACAGGCCCAACATGGCATTCCCTTAACATGAGAGGCCTACAAGTAAGCAAAGAGCTCAGACTTGACAAGTTCCACTGGGTTTGATGGGGGGACCAATCATCACTGATGACCTGTACTAAGACCTAAGCCTACTCAACCCATCCATCTGCTGATGGAGCTGTTCCCATTTCTGCTCTTCCCACCACAGCCGTGCCTGACATGGACAGAGTCCCTGCCAGCGCCCACAAGGACATCTTCCCTAAGCGAGGGGAATGGAGCCCGCAGAGATTCCTGATTGTGACACCAGAGGGACTGGAGTGACATCACCAGCCAGGCCTGAGGTACAGAAGTTGTTGTGCATCAACACACCTTGCAGTTGAGGAGTGGATGGCTGAGAAGGAGCTTGCCCAAGGCTCCTGAGCCAGTTTTGGTGCCTCTGAGGCAGTTCATAGGCGTCTCTCTTCACTCAAGGAAGGATCGGCACATTTTGTCAGGAGGATAAAGGCCTGCAGTGCTGCGGCACACATCCAACAGGCATTCCTCCGTAGCCACCATGGTGCAGCAGAGCGCTGCTGAGAAGCGTCCTCCTGGCAAGGAGCGAGGTGAGAGCCAAGTCTCCCTCCCCACAGCTGCCCATGGCTGGCAGAGGGGGAGCAGCCAAGAGCAGCAGAAAGGGGAAGCAGGAGCTCTGCAGAATCAGCCCAGAGTGGAAGCCCTCCTCTGACAGGCCAGGCTGGGCTGTGGCCTCTGGCACTTGCAGGCCCTTAAGGCAAGCCAGCAGGGCCTTGGGGACAATGCTGCAGGGACATTTCCCGAGTCCTGTGAGGTGCTCACACCACCTCCCCTCTCTCTCTCTCTCCCCAAGGCACTCTGTGTCACCGGGCAGAGGCAGACGCAAAGAGAAGCGGCCGCCTCTCCGTAGAGCCCAGGCCGGAGCAGACCCGCCGCCACTCATGGAGACAGCGGGCCCAAGACTCGGGCAGCCAGATGGGAAAACCCATCCGGCTCAACCGTGTGCCCCTGCTGCGTGCTGCGATCAGCCGCCCCAGCCCCAGCACCACCACTAAGGAGGTGCCAAGGCTGTCCCGGGCCATGGGGCTGTCCCGGGCCATGGGGCTGGTCAGCAGCAGCAGCCGCGGCCGCAGCTTCCCCTGCCAAAAGCGGGCCCTGAAGCGCGGCCGCCCACAGGGAGCCAGAGAGCCGCAGGCACCCGAGAGCCCGCTGGCAAAGCGCCGCAGGATGGACCATGTGGCAGCCCAGAGCGCTGGCACCAGCAGCCACATGGCAGTGCAGCTGTTGCAGGACACTGCGCCAGCCAGGAGCCAAGCACTTCTGTACATCCCAGCCTGGATCTTGCCCCGCTCCCAGGCGGGGCCCATTCGTACCAGGCACATCTGGCAGCAGCAGCGGCGAGAGAAGAAGCCCTACAGTCGTGCCGAAAACCAGAGCAGGATCAGACAAGCACCAAGCCCTGGTGCTCACCCCCGTCACCCCTAAAAATAAAGTTTTCTCTTTGTTTCAACTGGGAGATTCCACATCCCTTTTTCCACTCATCTGCAGCTGATGTCCACACAGGGGCCTCAGCTCAGGGAGACACTCCAGCACGTGTGTGCCCTCAAACACCCAAGCCGTCCCACGGCAACACCCAGTGTCATGATGTCCCATGGCCTGGAGATACCGGCCCTGCTTCTGCCAGGGGAAAAACACAACGCTGCAAAAGGGCCAAGGAGATTTTGCAAGCATTCCTGGCTCAGGCGGCCTCAAGTGGGAGGGAACAGCTCTACCTGCTGCAGGTGCCCAGGAGGGAAAATCGTGGATGCATCAGGATTATTCTTCTCCCAACACAGCCCAGGCACATTTCAATCTACCATTGCTGCCACTGAGGTTGCACGTACCAGCCTGGAGAGTAACTGGGCTAGTACAGCTCATGCTGAGAAGGCAAAACTAAGCCCAGCCCCTCCTCAGTCAAAATACACAGCATCTGAAAAAAAAATAGGCAGCACCCTCCTGTCCTCTGCAAATGGGACAAAAAGTTTAAAAAGTATCAAAAAATTCAACAGCTTTTGGAGAAGATACAGGTCAGACTGCGCGAGGCTGGAAAAGACTCTACAAGTTCTCAGAGGAAAATCAGTAGGAAATCCCTTCTTTCTGCTATTAAAATCTCAGGCTGTTGCCATCAGACACTCAAGCCACAAGAAAAGTGCTTCAGCACCAGCATCCAACTGAGCACCTGCTTGATGCACCTCAGTGCAAAGACATCACTTTGCAAGCAGAATTCCTCCTCTGAGTTGCGCACAACATATTTTTTCCAACTGGAAGTGCTACTGGGTTTTGTTACCCAGCATTTCATATTAAACTGTGGAAGTATTGGAAATGAAAAGGGAATGAAAACTCGTAGGATTTAAAGAAAATTGGCTGCAAAACTCCAATATTTGCACCATTCTAAAGAGGGAACCAAGGTACCACAAGTCCTAAATGACTCATCACTAGAGCTCTCTCAAACAAGGAATAAAGCCTAAGAGGGAAAGGAACAGATAGATTTGAATTTTATTGGGCACTAATACAGCTTTCCAAAGGATTAGGTTGTTTGCAAGACAAAGACCTTTACTTTGATTCAGAGATTAGTTGGGGTTTTCCTTCAAATTCCAGAGAGCTGGCAACAGATCTCTGGGTGGTGTCCACAGGCCAGGGCAGTCAGGGCAAGGCAAGGGCCAACAGCTCATGGGAAGCAGCAGAAAAAAGCACCATGGAATGGGCTGAAGGTGGGATGGGAAGAGGATGGAGGGACCTCTGCTCCCACCTGAGCTGGCCTACAGTGGGTGTAACTGTGATGAATAAACACCCACTTGAACCCAAAGGGAATTCTGCACTCATATCTGGCGCCCCCAGCATAAGAACATGCACCCACTGGAGTGACTCCAGAGAAGGGTCACAGCAATGATCCAAGGGCTGCATCTTCTGCTATGGAGATGGGCTGCGAGACCTGGGCTTGTTCAGCCTGGAGAAGAGAAGGCTCCAGGGAGACATCAGAGCGCCTCTCAGTGCCTAAAGGGCACCAACCTTCTCAAATGCTGCCGTGCTTACCCACTCCAATCCTGCAATGTTCCACTGCCTCAGCAACTGGACATGGCTGCTTGTCACAGCACATGTCCCAGTTGAGACAGCCACAACACACACAGTTCCACCACACCATTTCAGAAGGTTTGAAGCATTTTCCAATCCACAGGAACACCTTTCCTCATCAGAAGGCTTCTGGTGTCTGCCCACCCAGAGCAACACCACATCACTTCAGAAGGCTGCAAGGATCTGCCCTTCTTGTCCTTCAGCCCAGCCTTTTATCACCTCCTGTTGATGCCCTGCACCTGTGTGCCCCCTGCTCCCTTTGGTGCTTGCTCAGTGCCCCTGGGCACTCCTTGCCTTCAATGCTGCTCACCTGTTCTGCACAGCTGTAGCCAATTAGGGGTGAGGCTTGGCCACAGCCCCACCCCAATTCCCACAAACTCTGTGCCTACCACTGCTCTGCCAAAATCCTGCCATCTTCCCATATCACTTTGCTCCTTGTGCTCTCAGTGTTTTTCTTTTCAATACCCTTTGACCACACTTCTTTTGGCCTTTAGGAAGCCCTTCAGTCATCAAGGATTCAAAAGGTTTGTGACTTTGAACAAAGCAAACATTTGGCCCTGGAACATTTGCACACCAAAGGATCTGTTCTACAGCATGATGGATTAAAAGTTTTCTTCTAACTCCCATCTACTGTCCAAACCAAGATGCATCATCTTAGTTGCCACCTACTATCTTTCTGGAATCCAGTATTGTAACCATGAACACACATGGGGAAAGGCCTAAACTCCAGTGTTACCCCAATTCCTTGTGCTTATTAATCATAGATTAGCTTTTGAGCTTCAGCATTGCCCAGAGCTACAAACAAATTGTCCTGCTTTGAAAGAGTTTGAAGAGGTGGGAACTCTGAAATGGGTAACCTCCCCTAGATTCCAACTAATCCCTTTCTACCAATAAGGAACAAGTGAATAGATAGATGCGATAAGATATAAATGAAAAAAACAAAACAAACAAACAAAAAAAACCAAACAACCAAAAAACCCACAAAAAAACCCCCAGCAACAGCAACAAACTGACCTGGGAATAAGAAAACATTGAAAACTAAAAAATACCCCATAGGCAAATGCAGTGATCCTCAGGAGTTTTTGACACATATTAAATTGTTAAAAAAATAACAAAAGATTGACCAACACATTGTTTCCAATTTTTGGAATGATGTCAGATGCAAAGAGCACTGAACTCCAAGCTTCTTTTTAACCAAAGGGCTCTGAATTAGAGTCTAAGTCAAAACCTGCTTGGACTTCAGTTTCATGTTCTTTTGTACATTTAAGCTAATCAACAACCACAATTCTTTGATAATGACAGTTAGGAATGACTGATTTTTAGGAAACATCTGTGTCCCTTCCTAAACATACCACAGTAAAAGAGCTACTTTTCAACTTGGTCTAACTGGACAATTTTTGGAGAAAATTAAGCCATACAGGCCCAACATGGCATTCCCTTAACATGAGAGGCCTACAAGTAAGCAAAGAGCTCAGACTTGACAAGTTCCACTGGGTTTGATGGGGGGACCAATCATCACTGATGACCTGTACTAAGACCTAAGCCTACTCAACCCATCCATCTGCTGATGGAGCTGTTCCCATTTCTGCTCTTCCCACCACAGCCGTGCCTGACATGGACAGAGTCCCTGCCAGCGCCCACAAGGACACCTTCCCTAAGCGAGGGGAATGGAGCCCGCAGAGATTCCTGATTGTGACACCAGAGGGACTGGAGTGACATCACCAGCCAGGCCTGAGGTACAGAAGTTGTTGTGCATCAACACACCTTGCAGTTGAGGAGTGGATGGCTGAGAAGGAGCTTGCCCAAGGCTCCTGAGCCAGTTTTGGTGCCTCTGAGGCAGTTCATAGGCGTCTCTCTTCACTCAAGGAAGGATCGGCACATTTTGTCAGGAGGATAAAGGCCTGCAGTGCTGCGGCACACATCCAACAGGCATTCCTCCGTAGCCACCATGGTGCAGCAGAGCGCTGCTGAGAAGCGTCCTCCTGGCAAGGAGCGAGGTGAGAGCCAAGTCTCCCTCCCCACAGCTGCCCATGGCTGGCAGAGGGGGAGCAGCCAAGAGCAGCAGAAAGGGGAAGCAGGAGCTCTGCAGAATCAGCCCAGAGTGGAAGCCCTCCTCTGACGGGCCAGGCTGGGCTGTGGCCTCTGGCACTTGCAGGCCCTTAAGGCAAGCCAGCAGGGCCTTGGGGACAGTGCTGCAGGGACATTTCCCGAGTCCTGTGAGGTGCTCACACCACCTCCCCTCTCTCTCTCTCTCCCCAAGGCACTCTGTGTCACCGGGCAGAGGCAGACGCAAAGAGAAGCGGCCGCCTCTCCGTAGAGCCCAGGCCGGAGCAGACCCGCCGCCGCTCATGGAGACAGCGGGCCCAAGACTCGGGCAGCCAGACGGGAAAACCCATCCGGCTCAACCGTGTGCCCCTGCTGCGTGCTGCGATCAGCCGCCCCAGCCCCAGCACCACCACTAAGGAGGTGCCAAGGCTGTCCCGGGCCATGGGGCTGTCCCGGGCCATGGGGCTGGTCAGCAGCAGCAGCCGCGGCCGCAGCTTCCCCTGCCAAAAGCGGGCCCTGAAGCGCGGCCGCCCACAGGGAGCCAGAGAGCCGCAGGCACCCGAGAGCCCGCTGGCAAAGCGCCGCAGGATGGACCATGTGGCAGCCCAGAGCGCTGGCACCAGCAGCCAGGTGGCAGTGCAGCTGTTGCAGGACACTGCGCCAGCCAGGAGCCAAGCACTTCTGTACATCCCAGCCTGGATCTTGCCCCGCTCCCAGGCGGGGCCCATTCGTACCAGGCACATCTGGCAGCAGCAGCGGCGAGAGAAGAAGCCCTACAGTCGTGCCGAAAACCAGAGCAGGATCAGACAAGCACCAAGCCCTGGTGCTCACCCCCGTCACCCCTAAAAATAAAGTTTTCTCTTTGTTTCAACTGGGAGATTCCACATCCCTTTTTCCAGTCATCTGCAGCTGATGTCCACACAGGGGCCTCAGCTCAGGGAGACACTCCAGCACGTGTGTGCCCTCAAACACCCAAGCCGTCCCACGGCAACACCCAGTGTCATGATGTCCCATGGCCTGGAGATACCGGCCCTGCTTCTGCCAGGGGAAAAACACAACGCTGCAAAAGGGCCAAGGAGATTTTGCAAGCATTCCTGGCTCAGGCGGCCTCAAGTGGGAGGGCACAGCTCTACCTGCTGCAGGTGCCCAGGAGGGAAAATCGTGGATGCATCAGGATTATTCTTCTCCCAACACAGCCCAGGCACATTTCAATCTACCATTGCTGCCACTGAGGTTGCACGTACCAGCCTGGAGAGTAACTGGGCTAGTACAGCTCATGCTGAGAAGGCAAAACTAAGCCCAGCCCCTCCTCAGTCAAAATACACAGCATCTGAAAAAAAAAATAGGCAGCACCCTCCTGTCCTCTGCAAATGGGACAAAAAGTTTAAAAAGTATCAAAAAATTCAACAGCTTTTGGAGAAGATACAGGTCAGACTGCGTGAGGCTGGAAAAGACTCTACAAGTTCTCAGAGGAAAATCAGTAGGAAATCCCTTCTTTCTGCTATTAAAATCTCAGGCTGTTGCCATCAGACACTCAAGCCACAAGAAAAGTGCTTCAGCACCAGCATCCAACTGAGCACCTGCTTGATGCACCTCAGTGCAAAGACATCACTTTGCAAGCAGAATTCCTCCTCTGAGTTGCGCACAACATATTTTTTCCAACTGGAAGTGCTACTGGGTTTTGTTACCCAGCATTTCATATTAAACTGTGGAAGTATTGGAAATGAAAAGGGAATGAAAACTCGTAGGATTTAAAGAAAATTGGCTGCAAAACTCCAATATTTGCACCATTCTAAAGAGGGAACCAAGGTACCACAAGTCCTAAATGACTCATCACTAGAGCTCTCTCAAACAAGGAATAAAGCCTAAGAGGGAAAGGAACAGATAGATTTGAATTTTATTGGGCACTAATACAGCTTTCCAAAGGATTAGGTTGTTTGCAAGACAAAGACCTTTACTTTGATTCAGAGACTAGTTTGGGTTTTCCTTCAAATTCCAGAGAGCTGGCAACAGATCTCTGGGTGGTGTCCACAGGCCAGGGCAGTCAGGGCAAGGCAAGGGCCAACAGCTCATGGGAAGCAGCAGAAAAAAGCACCATGGAATGGGCTGAAGGTGGGATGGGAAGAGGATGGAGGGACCTCTGCTCCCACCTGAGCTGGCCTACAGTGGGTGTAACTGTGATGAATAAACACCCACTTGAACCCAAAGGGAATTCTGCACTCATATCTGGCGCCCCCAGCATAAGAACACGCACCCACTGGAGTGACTCCAGAGAAGGGTCACAGCAATGATCCAAGGGCTGCATCTTCTGCTATGGAGATGGGCTGCGAGACCTGGGCTTGTTCAGCCTGGAGAAGAGAAGGCTCCAGGGAGACATCAGAGCGCCTCTCAGTGCCTAAAGGGCACCAACCTTCTCAAATGCTGCCGTGCTTACCCACTCCAATCCTGCAATGTTCCACTGCCTCAGCAACTGGACATGGCTGCTTGTCACAGCACATGTCCCAGTTGAGACAGCCACAACACACACAGTTCCACCACACCATTTCAGAAGGTTTGAAGCATTTTCCAATCCACAGGAACACCTTTCCTCATCAGAAGGCTTCTGGTGTCTGCCCACCCAGAGCAACACCACATCACTTCAGAAGGCTGCAAGGATCTGCCCTTCTTGTCCTTCAGCCCAGCCTTTTATCGCCTCCTGTTGATGCCCTGCACCTGTGTGCCCCCTGCTCCCTTTGGTGCTTGCTCAGTGCCCCTGGGCACTCCTTGCCTTCAATGCTGCTCACCTGTTCTGCACAGCTGTAGCCAATTAGGGGTGAGGCTTGGCCACAGCCCCACCCCAATTCCCACAAACTCTGTGCCTACCACTGCTCTGCCAAAATCCTGCCATCTTCCCATATCACTTTGCTCCTTGTGCTCTCAGTGTTTTTCTTTTCAATACCCTTTGACCACACTTCTTTTGGCCTTTAGGAAGCCCTTCAGTCATCAAGGATTCAAAAGGTTTGTGACTTTGAACAAAGCAAACATTTGGCCCTGGAACATTTGCACACCAAAGGATCTGTTCTACAGCATTCTGGATTAAAAGTTTTCTTCTAACTCCCATCTACTGTCCAAACCAAGATGCATCATCTTAGTTGCCACCTACTATCTTTCTGGAACCCAGTATTGTAACCATGAACACACATGGGGAAAGGCCTAAACTCCAGTGCTACCCCAATTCCTTGTGGTTATTAATCATAGATTAGCTTTTGAGCTTCAGCATTGCCCAGAGCTGCAAACAAGTTGTCCTGGTTTGAAAGAGTTTAAAGAGGTGGGAACTCTGAAATGGGTAACCTCCCCTTGATTCCAACCAATCCCTTTCTACCAATAAGGAACAAGTGAATAGATAGATGCGATAAGATATAATTTGAAGAAAAAACAAAACCAAACCAAAAACAAACAAACAAAAAAAACCAACAACCAAAAAACCCACCAAAAAACCCCCAGCAACAGCAACAAACTGACCTGGGAATAAGAAAACATTGAAAACTAAAAATACCCCATAGGCAAATGCAGTGATCCTCAGGAGCTTTTGACACATATTAAATTGTTAAAAAAATAACAAAAGATTGAGCAAAACATTGTTTCCAATTTTTGGAATGATGTCAGATGCAAAGAGCACTGAACTCCAAGCTTCTTTTTAACCAAAGGGCTCTGAATTAGAGTCTAAGTCAAAACCTGCTTGGACTTCAGTTTCATGTTCTTTTGTACATTTAAGCTAATCAACAACCACAATTCTTTGATAATGCCAGTTAGGAATGACTGATTTTTAAGAAAACATCTGTGTCCCTTCCTAAACATACCACAGTAAAAGAGCTACTTTTCAACTTGGTCTAACTGGACAATTTTTGGAGAAAATTAAGCCATACAGGCCCAACATGGAATTCCCTTAACATGAGAGGCCTACAAGTAAGCAAAGAGCTCAGACTTGACAAGTTCCACTGGGTTTGATGGGGGGACCAATCATCACTGATGACCTGTACTAAGACCTAAGCCTACTCAACCCATCCATCTGCTGATGGAGCTGTTCCCATTTCTGCTCTTCCCACCACAGCCGTGCCTGACATGGACAGAGTCCCTGCCAGCGCCCACAAGGACACCTTCCCTAAGCGAGGGGAATGGAGCCCGCAGAGATTCCTGATTGTGACACCAGAGGGACTGGAGTGACATCACCAGCCAGGCCTGAGGTACAGAAGTTGTTGTGCATCAACACACCTTGCAGTTGAGGAGTGGATGGCTGAGAAGGAGCTTGCCCAAGGCTCCTGAGCCAGTTTTGGTGCCTCTGAGGCAGTTCATAGGCGTCTCTCTTCACTCAAGGAAGGATCGGCACATTTTGTCAGGAGGATAAAGGCCTGCAGTGCTGCGGCACACATCCAACAGGCATTCCTCCGTAGCCACCATGGTGCAGCAGAGAGCTGCTGAGAAGCGTCCTCCTGGCAAGGAGCGAGGTGAGAGCCAAGTCTCCCTCCCCACAGCTGCCCATGGCTGGCAGAGGGGGAGCAGCCAAGAGCAGCAGAAAGGGGAAGCAGGAGCTCTGCAGAATCAGCCCAGAGTGGAAGCCCTCCTCTGACGGGCCAGGCTGGGCTGTGGCCTCTGGCACTTGCAGGCCCTTAAGGCAAGCCAGCAGGGCCTTGGGGACAATGCTGCAGGGACATTTCCCGAGTCCTGTGAGGTGCTCACACCACCTCCCCTCTCTCTCTCTCTCCCCAAGGCACTCTGTGTCACCGGGCAGAGGCAGACGCAAAGAGAAGCGGCCGCCTCTCCGTAGAGCCCAGGCCGGAGCAGACCCGCCGCCGCTCATGGAGACAGCGGGCCCAAGACTCGGGCAGCCAGACGGGAAAACCCATCCGGCTCAACCGTGTGCCCCTGCTGCGTGCTGCGATCAGCCGCCCCAGCCCCAGCACCACCACTAAGGAGGTGCCAAGGCTGTCCCGGGCCATGGGGCTGTCCCGGGCCATGGGGCTGGTCAGCAGCAGCAGCCGCGGCCGCAGCTTCCCCTGCCAAAAGCGGGCCCTGAAGCGCGGCCGCCCACAGGGAGCCAGAGAGCCGCAGGCACCCGAGAGCCCGCTGGCAAAGCGCCGCAGGATGGACCATGTGGCAGCCCAGAGCGCTGGCACCAGCAGCCACATGGCAGTGCAGCTGTTGCAGGACACTGCGCCAGCCAGGAGCCAAGCACTTCTGTACATCCCAGCCTGGATCTTGCCCCGCTCCCAGGCGGGGCCCATTCGTACCAGGCACATCTGGCAGCAGCAGCGGCGAGAGAAGAAGCCCTACAGTCGTGCCGAAAACCAGAGCAGGATCAGACAAGCACCAAGCCCCGGTGCTCACCCCCGTCACCCCTAAAAATAAAGTTTTCTCTTTGTTTCAACTGGGAGATTCCACATCCCTTTTTCCAGTCATCTGCAGCTGATGTCCACACAGGGGCCTCAGCTCAGGGAGACACTCCAGCACGTGTGTGCCCTCAAACACCCAAGCCGTCCCACGGCAACACCCAGTGTCATGATGTCCCATGGCCTGGAGATACCGGCCCTGCTTCTGCCAGGGGAAAAACACAACGCTGCAAAAGGGCCAAGGAGATTTTGCAAGCATTCCTGGCTCAGGCGGCCTCAAGTGGGAGGGCACAGCTCTACCTGCTGCAGGTGCCCAGGAGGGCAAATCGTGGATGCATCAGGATTATTCTTCTCCCAACAGAGCCCAGGCACATTTCAATCTACCATTGCTGCCACTGAGGTTGCACGTACCAGCCTGGAGAGTAACTGGGCTAGTACAGCTCATGCTGAGAAGGCAAAACTAAGCCCAGCCCCTCCTCAGTCAAAATACACAGCATCTGAAAAAAAAAATAGGCAGCACCCTCCTGTCCTCTGCAAATGGGACAAAAAGTTTAAAAAGTATCAAAAAATTCAACAGCTTTTGGAGAAGATACAGGTCAGACTGCGTGAGGCTGGAAAAGACTCTACAAGTTCTCAGAGGAAAATCAGTAGGAAATCCCTTCTTTCTGCTATTAAAATCTCAGGCTGTTGCCATCAGACACTCAAGCCACAAGAAAAGTGCTTCAGCACCAGCATCCAACTGAGCACCTGCTTGATGCACCTCAGTGCAAAGACATCACTTTGCAAGCAGAATTCCTCCTCTGAGTTGCGCACAACATATTTTTTCCAACTGGAAGTGCTACTGGGTTTTGTTACCCAGCATTTCATATTAAACTGTGGAAGTATTGGAAATGAAAAGGGAATGAAAACTCGTAGGATTTAAAGAAAATTGGCTGCAAAACTCCAATATTTGCACCATTCTAAAGAGGGAACCAAGGTACCACAAGTCCTAAATGACTCATCACTAGAGCTCTCTCAAACAAGGAATAAAGCCTAAGAGGGAAAGGAACAGATAGATTTGAATTTTATTGGGCACTAATACAGCTTTCCAAAGGATTAGGTTGTTTGCAAGACAAAGACCTTTACTTTGATTCAGAGACTAGTTTGGGTTTTCCTTCAAATTCCAGAGAGCTGGCAACAGATCTCTGGGTGGTGTCCACAGGCCAGGGCAGTCAGGGCAAGGCAAGGGCCAACAGCTCATGGGAAGCAGCAGAAAAAAGCACCATGGAATGGGCTGAAGGTGGGATGGGAAGAGGATGGAGGGACCTCTGCTCCCACCTGAGCTGGCCTACAGTGGGTGTAACTGTGATGAATAAACACCCACTTGAACCCAAAGGGAATTCTGCACTCATATCTGGCGCCCCCAGCATAAGAACACGCACCCACTGGAGTGACTCCAGAGAAGGGTCACAGCAATGATCCAAGGGCTGCATCTTCTGCTATGGAGATGGGCTGCGAGACCTGGGCTTGTTCAGCCTGGAGAAGAGAAGGCTCCAGGGAGACATCAGAGCGCCTCTCAGTGCCTAAAGGGCACCAACCTTCTCAAATGCTGCCGTGCTTACCCACTCCAATCCTGCAATGTTCCACTGCCTCAGCAACTGGACATGGCTGCTTGTCACAGCACATGTCCCAGTTGAGACAGCCACAACACACACAGTTCCACCACACCATTTCAGAAGGTTTGAAGCATTTTCCAATCCACAGGAACACCTTTCCTCATCAGAAGGCTTCTGGTGTCTGCCCACCCAGAGCAACACCACATCACTTCAGAAGGCTGCAAGGATCTGCCCTTCTTGTCCTTCAGCCCAGCCTTTTATCGCCTCCTGTTGATGCCCTGCACCTGTGTGCCCCCTGCTCCCTTTGGTGCTTGCTCAGTGCCCCTGGGCACTCCTTGCCTTCAATGCTGCTCACCTGTTCTGCACAGCTGTAGCCAATTAGGGGTGAGGCTTGGCCACAGCCCCACCCCAATTCCCACAAACTCTGTGCCTACCACTGCTCTGCCAAAATCCTGCCATCTTCCCATATCACTTTGCTCCTTGTGCTCTCAGTGTTTTTCTTTTCAATACCCTTTGACCACACTTCTTTTGGCCTTTAGGAAGCCCTTCAGTCATCAAGGATTCAAAAGGTTTGTGACTTTGAACAAAGCAAACATTTGGCCCTGGAACATTTGCACACCAAAGGATCTGTTCTACAGCATTCTGGATTAAAAGTTTTCTTCTAACTCCCATCTACTGTCCAAACCAAGATGCATCATCTTAGTTGCCACCTACTATCTTTCTGGAACCCAGTATTGTAACCATGAACACACATGGGGAAAGGCCTAAACTCCAGTGCTACCCCAATTCCTTGTGGTTATTAATCATAGATTAGCTTTTGAGCTTCAGCATTGCCCAGAGCTGCAAACAAGTTGTCCTGGTTTGAAAGAGTTTAAAGAGGTGGGAACTCTGAAATGGGTAACCTCCCCTTGATTCCAACCAATCCCTTTCTACCAATAAGGAACAAGTGAATAGATAGATGCGATAAGATATAATTTGAAGAAAAAACAAAACCAAACCAAAAACAAACAAACAAAAAAAACCAACAACCAAAAAACCCACCAAAAAACCCCCAGCAACAGCAACAAACTGACCTGGGAATAAGAAAACATTGAAAACTAAAAATACCCCATAGGCAAATGCAGTGATCCTCAGGAGCTTTTGACACATATTAAATTGTTAAAAAAATAACAAAAGATTGAGCAAAACATTGTTTCCAATTTTTGGAATGATGTCAGATGCAAAGAGCACTGAACTCCAAGCTTCTTTTTAACCAAAGGGCTCTGAATTAGAGTCTAAGTCAAAACCTGCTTGGACTTCAGTTTCATGTTCTTTTGTACATTTAAGCTAATCAACAACCACAATTCTTTGATAATGCCAGTTAGGAATGACTGATTTTTAAGAAAACATCTGTGTCCCTTCCTAAACATACCACAGTAAAAGAGCTACTTTTCAACTTGGTCTAACTGGACAATTTTTGGAGAAAATTAAGCCATACAGGCCCAACATGGCATTCCCTTAACATGAGAGGCCTACAAGTAAGCAAAGAGCTCAGACTTGACAAGTTCCACTGGGTTTGATGGGGGGACCAATCATCACTGATGACCTGTACTAAGACCTAAGCCTACTCAACCCATCCATCTGCTGATGGAGCTGTTCCCATTTCTGCTCTTCCCACCACAGCCGTGCCTGACATGGACAGAGTCCCTGCCAGCGCCCACAAGGACACCTTCCCTAAGCGAGGGGAATGGAGCCCGCAGAGATTCCTGATTGTGACACCAGAGGGACTGGAGTGACATCACCAGCCAGGCCTGAGGTACAGAAGTTGTTGTGCATCAACACACCTTGCAGTTGAGGAGTGGATGGCTGAGAAGGAGCTTGCCCAAGGCTCCTGAGCCAGTTTTGGTGCCTCTGAGGCAGTTCATAGGCATCTCTCTTCACTCAAGGAAGGATCGGCACATTTTGTCAGGAGGATAAAGGCCTGCAGTGCTGCGGCACACATCCAACAGGCATTCCTCCGTAGCCACCATGGTGCAGCAGAGAGCTGCTGAGAAGCGTCCTCCTGGCAAGGAGCGAGGTGAGAGCCAAGTCTCCCTTCCCACAGCTGCCCATGGCTGGCAGAGGGGGAGCAGCCAAGAGCAGCAGAAAGGGGAAGCAGGAGCTCTGCAGAATCAGCCCAGAGTGGAAGCCCTCCTCTGACGGGCCAGGCTGGGCTGTGGCCTCTGGCACTTGCAGGTCCTTAAGGCAAGCCAGCAGGGCCTTGGGGACAATGCTGCAGGGACATTTCCCGAGTCCTGTGAGGTGCTCACACCACCTCCCCTCTCTCTCTCTCTCCCCAAGGCACTCTGTGTCACCGGGCAGAGGCAGACGCAAAGAGAAGCGGCCGCCTCTCCATAGAGCCCAGGCCGGAGCAGACCCGCCGCCGCTCATGGAGACAGCGGGCCCAAGACTCGGGCAGCCAGATGGGAAAACCCATCCGGCTCAACCGTGTGCCCCTGCTGCGTGCTGCGATCAGCCGCCCCAGCCCCAGCACCACCACTAAGGAGGTGCCAAGGCTGTCCCGGGCCATGGGGCTGTCCCGGGCCATGGGGCTGGTCAGCAGCAGCAGCCGCGGCCGCAGCTTCCCCTGCCAAAAGCGGGCCCTGAAGCGCGGCCGCCCACAGGGAGCCAGAGAGCTGCAGGCACCCGAGAGCCCGCTGGCAAAGCGCCGCAGGATGGACCATGTGGCAGCCCAGAGCGCTGGCACCAGCAGCCACATGGCAGTGCAGCTGTTGCAGGACACTGCGCCAGCCAGGAGCCAAGCACTTCTGTACATCCCAGCCTGGATCTTGCCCCGCTCCCAGGCGGGGCCCATTCGTACCAGGCATATCTGGCAGCAGCAGCGGCGAGAGAAGAAGCCCTACAGTCGTCCCGAAAACCAGAGCAGGATCAGACAAGCACCAAGCCCCGGTGCTCACCCCCGTCACTCCTAAAAATAAAGTTTTCTCTTTGTTTCAACTGGGAGATTCCACATCCCTTTTTCCACTCATCTGCAGCTGATGTCCACACAGGGGCCTCAGCTCAGTGAGACACTCCAGCACGTGTGTGCCCTCAAACACCCAAGCCGCCCCACAGCAACACCCAGTGTCATGATGTCCCATGGCCTGGAGATACCGGCCCTGCTTCTGCCAGGGGAAAAACACAACGCTGCAAAAGGGCCAAGGAGATTTTGCAAACATTCCTGGCTCAGGCGGCCTCAAGTGGGAGGGCACAGCTCTACCTGCTGCAGGTGCCCAGGAGGGCAAATCATGGATGCATCAGGATTATTCTTCTCCCAACACAGCCCAGGCACATTTCAATCTACCATTGCTGCCACTGAGGTTGCACGTACCAGCCTGGAGAGTAACTGGGCTAGTACAGCTCATGCTGAGAAGGCAAAACTAAGCCCAGCCCCTCCTCAGTCAAAATACACAGCATCTGAAAAAAAAAATAGGCAGCACCCTCCTGTCCTCTGCAAATGGGACAAAAAGTTTAAAAAGTATCAAAAAATTCAACAGCTTTTGGAGAAGATACAGGTCAGACTGCGTGAGGCTGGAAAAGACTCTACAAGTTCTCAGAGGAAAATCAGTAGGAAATCCCTTCTTTCTGCTATTAAAATCTCAGGCTGTTGCCATCAGACACTCAAGCCACAAGAAAAGTGCTTCAGCACCAGCATCCAACTGAGCACCTGCTTGATGCACCTCAGTGCAAAGACATCACTTTGCAAGCAGAATTCCTCCTCTGAGTTGCGCACAACATATTCTTTCCAACTGGAAGTACTACTGGGTTTTGTTGCCCAGCATTTCATATTAAATTGTGGAAGTATTTGAAATGAAAAGGGAATGAAAACTCGCAGGATTTAAAGAAAATTGGCTGCAAAACTCCAATATTTGCACCATTCTAAAAAGGGAACCAAGGTACCACAAGTCCTAAATGACTCATCACTAGAGCTCTCTCAAACAAGGAATAAAGCCTAAGAGGGAAAGGAACAGATCGATTTGAATTTTATTGGGCATTAATACAGCTTTCCAAAGGATTAGGTTGTTTGCAAGACAAAGACCTTTACTTTGATTCAGAGATTAGTTGGGGTTTTCCTTCAAATTCCAGAGAGCTGGCAACAGATCTCTGGGTGGTGTCCACAGGCCAGGGCAGTCAGGGCAAGGCAAGGGCCAACAGCTCATGGGAAGCAGCAGAAAAAAGCACCATGGAATGGGCTGAAGGTGGGATGGGAAGAGGATGGAGGACCTCTGCTCCCACCTGAGCTGGCCTACAGTGGGTGTAACTGTGATGAATAAACACCCACTTGAACCCAAAGGGAATTCTGCACTCATATCTGGCGCCCCCAGCATAAGAACATGCACCCACTGGAGTGACTCCAGAGAAGGGTCACAGCAATGATCCAAGGGCTGCATCTTCTGCTATGGAGATGGGAGGAGAGACCTGGGCTTGTTCAGCCTGGAGAAGAGAAGGCTCCAGGGAGACATCAGAGCGCCTCTCAGTGCCTAAAGGGCACCAACCTTCTCAAATGCTGCCGTGCTTACCCACTCCAATCCTGCAATGTTCCACTGCCTCAGCAACTGGACATGGCTGCTTGTCACAGCACATGTCCCAGTTGAGACAGCCACAACACACACAGTTCCACCACACCATTTCAGAAGGTTTGAAGCATTTTCCAATCCACAGGAACACCTTTCCTCATCAGAAGGCTTCTGGTGTCTGCCCACCCAGAGCAACACCACATCACTTCAGAAGGCTGCAAGGATCTGCCCTTCTTGTCCTTCAGCCCAGCCTTTTATCGCCTCCTGTTGATGCCCTGCACCTGTGTGCCCCCTGCTCCCTTTGGTGCTTGCTCAGTGCCCCTGGGCACTCCTTGCCTTCAATGCTGCTCACCTGTTCTGCACAGCTGTAGCCAATTAGGGGTGAGGCTTGGCCACAGCCCCACCCCAATTCCCACAAACTCTGTGCCTACCACTGCTCTGCCAAAATCCTGCCATCTTCCCATATCACTTTGCTCCTTGTGCTCTCAGTGTTTTTCTTTTCAATACCCTTTGACCACACTTCTTTTGGCCTTTAGGAAGCCCTTCAGTCATCAAGAATTCAAAAGGTTTGTGACTTTGAACAAAGCAAACATTTGGCCCTGGAACATTTGCACACCAAAGGATCTGTTCTACAGCATGATGGATTAAAAGTTTTCTTCTAACTCCCATCTACTGTCCAAACCAAGATGCATCATCTTAGTTGCCACCTACTATCTTTCTGGAATCCAGTATTGTAACCATGAACACACATGGGGAAAGGCCTAAACTCCAGTGTTACCCCAATTCCTTGTGCTTATTAATCATAGATTAGCTTTTGAGCTTCAGCATTGCCCAGAGCTACAAACAAATTGTCCTGCTTTGAAAGAGTTTGAAGAGGTGGGAACTCTGAAATGGGTAACCTCCCCTAGATTCCAACTAATCCCTTTCTACCAATAAGGAACAAGTGAATAGATAGATGCGATAAGATATAAATGAAAAAAACAAAACAAACAAACAAAAAAAACCAAACAACCAAAAAACCCACAAAAAAACCCCCAGCAAAAGCAACAAACTGACCTGGGAATAAGAAAACATTGAAAACTAAAAAATACCCCATAGGCAAATGCAGTGATCCTCAGGAGTTTTTGACACATATTAAATTGTTAAAAAAATAACAAAAGATTGACCAACACATTGTTTCCAATTTTTGGAATGATGTCAGATGCAAAGAGCACTGAACTCCAAGCTTCTTTTTAACCAAAGGGCTCTGAATTAGAGTCTAAGTCAAAACCTGCTTGGACTTCAGTTTCATGTTCTTTTGTACATTTAAGCTAATCAACAACCACAATTCTTTGATAATGACAGTTAGGAATGACTGATTTTTAGGAAACATCTGTGTCCCTTCCTAAACATACCACAGTAAAAGAGCTACTTTTCAACTTGGTCTAACTGGACAATTTTTGGAGAAAATTAAGCCATACAGGCCCAACATGGCATTCCCTTAACATGAGAGGCCTACAAGTAAGCAAAGAGCTCAGACTTGACAAGTTCCACTGGGTTTGATGGGGGGACCAATCATCACTGATGACCTGTACTAAGACCTAAGCCTACTCAACCCATCCATCTGCTGATGGAGCTGTTCCCATTTCTGCTCTTCCCACCACAGCCGTGCCTGACATGGACAGAGTCCCTGCCAGCGCCCACAAGGACACCTTCCCTAAGCGAGGGGAATGGAGCCCGCAGAGATTCCTGATTGTGACACCAGAGGGACTGGAGTGACATCACCAGCCAGGCCTGAGGTACAGAAGTTGTTGTGCATCAACACACCTTGCAGTTGAGGAGTGGATGGCTGAGAAGGAGCTTGCCCAAGGCTCCTGAGCCAGTTTTGGTGCCTCTGAGGCAGTTCATAGGCATCTCTCTTCACTCAAGGAAGGATCGGCACATTTTGTCAGGAGGATAAAGGCCTGCAGTGCTGCGGCACACATCCAACAGGCATTCCTCCGTAGCCACCATGGTGCAGCAGAGAGCTGCTGAGAAGCGTCCTCCTGGCAAGGAGCGAGGTGAGAGCCAAGTCTCCCTTCCCACAGCTGCCCATGGCTGGCAGAGGGGGAGCAGCCAAGAGCAGCAGAAAGGGGAAGCAGGAGCTCTGCAGAATCAGCCCAGAGTGGAAGCCCTCCTCTGACGGGCCAGGCTGGGCTGTGGCCTCTGGCACTTGCAGGCCCTTAAGGCAAGCCAGCAGGGCCTTGGGGACAATGCTGCAGGGACATTTCCCGAGTCCTGTGAGGTGCTCACACCACCTCCCCTCTCTCTCTCTCTCCCCAAGGCACTCTGTGTCACCGGGCAGAGGCAGACGCAAAGAGAAGCGGCCGCCTCTCCGTAGAGCCCAGGCCGGAGCAGACCCGCCGCCGCTCATGGAGACAGCAGGCCCAAGACTCGGGCAGCCAGACGGGAAAACCCATCCGGCTCAACCGTGTGCCCCTGCTGCGTGCTGCGATCAGCCGCCCCAGCCCCAGCACCACCACTAAGGAGGTGCCAAGGCTGTCCCGGGCCATGGGGCTGTCCCGGGCCATGGGGCTGGTCAGCAGCAGCAGCCGCGGCCGCAGCTTCCCCTGCCAAAAGCGGGCCCTGAAGCGCGGCCGCCCACAGGGAGCCAGAGAGCTGCAGGCACCCGAGAGCCCGCTGGCAAAGCGCCGCAGGATGGACCATGTGGCAGCCCAGAGCGCTGGCACCAGCAGCCACATGGCAGTGCAGCTGTTGCAGGACACTGCGCCAGCCAGGAGCCAAGCACTTCTGTACATCCCAGCCTGGATCTTGCCCCGCTCCCAGGCGGGGCCCATTCGTACCAGGCACATCTGGCAGCAGCAGCGGCGAGAGAAGAAGCCCTACAGTCGTCCCGAAAACCAGAGCAGGATCAGACAAGCACCAAGCCCCGGTGCTCACCCCCGTCACCCCTAAAAATAAAGTTTTCTCTTTGTTTCAACTGGGAGATTCCACATCCCTTTTTCCAGTCATCTGCAGCTGATGTCCACACAGGGGCCTCAGCTCAGGGAGACACTCCAGCACGTGTGTGCCCTCAAACACCCAAGCCGTCCCACGGCAACACCCAGTGTCATGATGTCCCATGGCCTGGAGATACCGGCCCTGCTTCTGCCAGGGGAAAAACACAACGCTGCAAAAGGGCCAAGGAGATTTTGCAAGCATTCCTGGCTCAGGCGGCCTCAAGTGGGAGGGCACAGCTCTACCTGCTGCAGGTGCCCAGGAGGGAAAATCGTGGATGCATCAGGATTATTCTTCTCCCAACACAGCCCAGGCACATTTCAATCTACCATTGCTGCCACTGAGGTTGCACGTACCAGCCTGGAGAGTAACTGGGCTAGTACAGCTCATGCTGAGAAGGCAAAACTAAGCCCAGCCCCTCCTCAGTCAAAATACACAGCATCTGAAAAAAAAAATAGGCAGCACCCTCCTGTCCTCTGCAAATGGGACAAAAAGTTTAAAAAGTATCAAAAAATTCAACAGCTTTTGGAGAAGATACAGGTCAGACTGCGTGAGGCTGGAAAAGACTCTACAAGTTCTCAGAGGAAAATCAGTAGGAAATCCCTTCTTTCTGCTATTAAAATCTCAGGCTGTTGCCATCAGACACTCAAGCCACAAGAAAAGTGCTTCAGCACCAGCATCCAACTGAGCACCTGCTTGATGCACCTCAGTGCAAAGACATCACTTTGCAAGCAGAATTCCTCCTCTGAGTTGCGCACAACATATTTTTTCCAACTGGAAGTGCTACTGGGTTTTGTTACCCAGCATTTCATATTAAACTGTGGAAGTATTGGAAATGAAAAGGGAATGAAAACTCGTAGGATTTAAAGAAAATTGGCTGCAAAACTCCAATATTTGCACCATTCTAAAGAGGGAACCAAGGTACCACAAGTCCTAAATGACTCATCACTAGAGCTCTCTCAAACAAGGAATAAAGCCTAAGAGGGAAAGGAACAGATAGATTTGAATTTTATTGGGCACTAATACAGCTTTCCAAAGGATTAGGTTGTTTGCAAGACAAAGACCTTTACTTTGATTCAGAGACTAGTTTGGGTTTTCCTTCAAATTCCAGAGAGCTGGCAACAGATCTCTGGGTGGTGTCCACAGGCCAGGGCAGTCAGGGCAAGGCAAGGGCCAACAGCTCATGGGAAGCAGCAGAAAAAAGCACCATGGAATGGGCTGAAGGTGGGATGGGAAGAGGATGGAGGGACCTCTGCTCCCACCTGAGCTGGCCTACAGTGGGTGTAACTGTGATGAATAAACACCCACTTGAACCCAAAGGGAATTCTGCACTCATATCTGGCGCCCCCAGCATAAGAACACGCACCCACTGGAGTGACTCCAGAGAAGGGTCACAGCAATGATCCAAGGGCTGCATCTTCTGCTATGGAGATGGGCTGCGAGACCTGGGCTTGTTCAGCCTGGAGAAGAGAAGGCTCCAGGGAGACATCAGAGCGCCTCTCAGTGCCTAAAGGGCACCAACCTTCTCAAATGCTGCCGTGCTTACCCACTCCAATCCTGCAATGTTCCACTGCCTCAGCAACTGGACATGGCTGCTTGTCACAGCACATGTCCCAGTTGAGACAGCCACAACACACACAGTTCCACCACACCATTTCAGAAGGTTTGAAGCATTTTCCAATCCACAGGAACACCTTTCCTCATCAGAAGGCTTCTGGTGTCTGCCCACCCAGAGCAACACCACATCACTTCAGAAGGCTGCAAGGATCTGCCCTTCTTGTCCTTCAGCCCAGCCTTTTATCGCCTCCTGTTGATGCCCTGCACCTGTGTGCCCCCTGCTCCCTTTGGTGCTTGCTCAGTGCCCCTGGGCACTCCTTGCCTTCAATGCTGCTCACCTGTTCTGCACAGCTGTAGCCAATTAGGGGTGAGGCTTGGCCACAGCCCCACCCCAATTCCCACAAACTCTGTGCCTACCACTGCTCTGCCAAAATCCTGCCATCTTCCCATATCACTTTGCTCCTTGTGCTCTCAGTGTTTTTCTTTTCAATACCCTTTGACCACACTTCTTTTGGCCTTTAGGAAGCCCTTCAGTCATCAAGGATTCAAAAGGTTTGTGACTTTGAACAAAGCAAACATTTGGCCCTGGAACATTTGCACACCAAAGGATCTGTTCTACAGCATTCTGGATTAAAAGTTTTCTTCTAACTCCCATCTACTGTCCAAACCAAGATGCATCATCTTAGTTGCCACCTACTATCTTTCTGGAACCCAGTATTGTAACCATGAACACACATGGGGAAAGGCCTAAACTCCAGTGCTACCCCAATTCCTTGTGGTTATTAATCATAGATTAGCTTTTGAGCTTCAGCATTGCCCAGAGCTGCAAACAAGTTGTCCTGGTTTGAAAGAGTTTAAAGAGGTGGGAACTCTGAAATGGGTAACCTCCCCTTGATTCCAACCAATCCCTTTCTACCAATAAGGAACAAGTGAATAGATAGATGCGATAAGATATAATTTGAAGAAAAAACAAAACCAAACCAAAAACAAACAAACAAAAAAAACCAACAACCAAAAAACCCACCAAAAAACCCCCAGCAACAGCAACAAACTGACCTGGGAATAAGAAAACATTGAAAACTAAAAATACCCCATAGGCAAATGCAGTGATCCTCAGGAGCTTTTGACACATATTAAATTGTTAAAAAAATAACAAAAGATTGAGCAAAACATTGTTTCCAATTTTTGGAATGATGTCAGATGCAAAGAGCACTGAACTCCAAGCTTCTTTTTAACCAAAGGGCTCTGAATTAGAGTCTAAGTCAAAACCTGCTTGGACTTCAGTTTCATGTTCTTTTGTACATTTAAGCTAATCAACAACCACAATTCTTTGATAATGCCAGTTAGGAATGACTGATTTTTAAGAAAACATCTGTGTCCCTTCCTAAACATACCACAGTAAAAGAGCTACTTTTCAACTTGGTCTAACTGGACAATTTTTGGAGAAAATTAAGCCATACAGGCCCAACATGGCATTCCCTTAACATGAGAGGCCTACAAGTAAGCAAAGAGCTCAGACTTGACAAGTTCCACTGGGTTTGATGGGGGGACCAATCATCACTGATGACCTGTACTAAGACCTAAGCCTACTCAACCCATCCATCTGCTGATGGAGCTGTTCCCATTTCTGCTCTTCCCACCACAGCCGTGCCTGACATGGACAGAGTCCCTGCCAGCGCCCACAAGGACACCTTCCCTAAGCGAGGGGAATGGAGCCCGCAGAGATTCCTGATTGTGACACCAGAGGGACTGGAGTGACATCACCAGCCAGGCCTGAGGTACAGAAGTTGTTGTGCATCAACACACCTTGCAGTTGAGGAGTGGATGGCTGAGAAGGAGCTTGCCCAAGGCTCCTGAGCCAGTTTTGGTGCCTCTGAGGCAGTTCATAGGCATCTCTCTTCACTCAAGGAAGGATCGGCACATTTTGTCAGGAGGATAAAGGCCTGCAGTGCTGCGGCACACATCCAACAGGCATTCCTCCGTAGCCACCATGGTGCAGCAGAGAGCTGCTGAGAAGCGTCCTCCTGGCAAGGAGCGAGGTGAGAGCCAAGTCTCCCTTCCCACAGCTGCCCATGGCTGGCAGAGGGGGAGCAGCCAAGAGCAGCAGAAAGGGGAAGCAGGAGCTCTGCAGAATCAGCCCAGAGTGGAAGCCCTCCTCTGACGGGCCAGGCTGGGCTGTGGCCTCTGGCACTTGCAGGTCCTTAAGGCAAGCCAGCAGGGCCTTGGGGACAATGCTGCAGGGACATTTCCCGAGTCCTGTGAGGTGCTCACACCACCTCCCCTCTCTCTCTCTCTCCCCAAGGCACTCTGTGTCACCGGGCAGAGGCAGACGCAAAGAGAAGCGGCCGCCTCTCCATAGAGCCCAGGCCGGAGCAGACCCGCCGCCGCTCATGGAGACAGCGGGCCCAAGACTCGGGCAGCCAGATGGGAAAACCCATCCGGCTCAACCGTGTGCCCCTGCTGCGTGCTGCGATCAGCCGCCCCAGCCCCAGCACCACCACTAAGGAGGTGCCAAGGCTGTCCCGGGCCATGGGGCTGTCCCGGGCCATGGGGCTGGTCAGCAGCAGCAGCCGCGGCCGCAGCTTCCCCTGCCAAAAGCGGGCCCTGAAGCGCGGCCGCCCACAGGGAGCCAGAGAGCTGCAGGCACCCGAGAGCCCGCTGGCAAAGCGCCGCAGGATGGACCATGTGGCAGCCCAGAGCGCTGGCACCAGCAGCCACATGGCAGTGCAGCTGTTGCAGGACACTGCGCCAGCCAGGAGCCAAGCACTTCTGTACATCCCAGCCTGGATCTTGCCCCGCTCCCAGGCGGGGCCCATTCGTACCAGGCATATCTGGCAGCAGCAGCGGCGAGAGAAGAAGCCCTACAGTCGTCCCGAAAACCAGAGCAGGATCAGACAAGCACCAAGCCCCGGTGCTCACCCCCGTCACTCCTAAAAATAAAGTTTTCTCTTTGTTTCAACTGGGAGATTCCACATCCCTTTTTCCACTCATCTGCAGCTGATGTCCACACAGGGGCCTCAGCTCAGTGAGACACTCCAGCACGTGTGTGCCCTCAAACACCCAAGCCGCCCCACAGCAACACCCAGTGTCATGATGTCCCATGGCCTGGAGATACCGGCCCTGCTTCTGCCAGGGGAAAAACACAACGCTGCAAAAGGGCCAAGGAGATTTTGCAAGCATTCCTGGCTCAGGCGGCCTCAAGTGGGAGGGCACAGCTCTACCTGCTGCAGGTGCCCAGGAGGGAAAATCGTGGATGCATCAGGATTATTCTTCTCCCAACACAGCCCAGGCACATTTCAATCTACCATTGCTGCCACTGAGGTTGCACGTACCAGCCTGGAGAGTAACTGGGCTAGTACAGCTCATGCTGAGAAGGCAAAACTAAGCCCAGCCCCTCCTCAGTCAAAATACACAGCATCTGAAAAAAAAAATAGGCAGCACCCTCCTGTCCTCTGCAAATGGGACAAAAAGTTTAAAAAGTATCAAAAAATTCAACAGCTTTTGGAGAAGATACAGGTCAGACTGCGTGAGGCTGGAAAAGACTCTACAAGTTCTCAGAGGAAAATCAGTAGGAAATCCCTTCTTTCTGCTATTAAAATCTCAGGCTGTTGCCATCAGACACTCAAGCCACAAGAAAAGTGCTTCAGCACCAGCATCCAACTGAGCACCTGCTTGATGCACCTCAGTGCAAAGACATCACTTTGCAAGCAGAATTCCTCCTCTGAGTTGCGCACAACATATTTTTTCCAACTGGAAGTGCTACTGGGTTTTGTTACCCAGCATTTCATATTAAACTGTGGAAGTATTGGAAATGAAAAGGGAATGAAAACTCGTAGGATTTAAAGAAAATTGGCTGCAAAACTCCAATATTTGCACCATTCTAAAGAGGGAACCAAGGTACCACAAGTCCTAAATGACTCATCACTAGAGCTCTCTCAAACAAGGAATAAAGCCTAAGAGGGAAAGGAACAGATAGATTTGAATTTTATTGGGCACTAATACAGCTTTCCAAAGGATTAGGTTGTTTGCAAGACAAAGACCTTTACTTTGATTCAGAGACTAGTTTGGGTTTTCCTTCAAATTCCAGAGAGCTGGCAACAGATCTCTGGGTGGTGTCCACAGGCCAGGGCAGTCAGGGCAAGGCAAGGGCCAACAGCTCATGGGAAGCAGCAGAAAAAAGCACCATGGAATGGGCTGAAGGTGGGATGGGAAGAGGATGGAGGGACCTCTGCTCCCACCTGAGCTGGCCTACAGTGGGTGTAACTGTGATGAATAAACACCCACTTGAACCCAAAGGGAATTCTGCACTCATATCTGGCGCCCCCAGCATAAGAACACGCACCCACTGGAGTGACTCCAGAGAAGGGTCACAGCAATGATCCAAGGGCTGCATCTTCTGCTATGGAGATGGGCTGCGAGACCTGGGCTTGTTCAGCCTGGAGAAGAGAAGGCTCCAGGGAGACATCAGAGCGCCTCTCAGTGCCTAAAGGGCACCAACCTTCTCAAATGCTGCCGTGCTTACCCACTCCAATCCTGCAATGTTCCACTGCCTCAGCAACTGGACATGGCTGCTTGTCACAGCACATGTCCCAGTTGAGACAGCCACAACACACACAGTTCCACCACACCATTTCAGAAGGTTTGAAGCATTTTCCAATCCACAGGAACACCTTTCCTCATCAGAAGGCTTCTGGTGTCTGCCCACCCAGAGCAACACCACATCACTTCAGAAGGCTGCAAGGATCTGCCCTTCTTGTCCTTCAGCCCAGCCTTTTATCGCCTCCTGTTGATGCCCTGCACCTGTGTGCCCCCTGCTCCCTTTGGTGCTTGCTCAGTGCCCCTGGGCACTCCTTGCCTTCAATGCTGCTCACCTGTTCTGCACAGCTGTAGCCAATTAGGGGTGAGGCTTGGCCACAGCCCCACCCCAATTCCCACAAACTCTGTGCCTACCACTGCTCTGCCAAAATCCTGCCATCTTCCCATATCACTTTGCTCCTTGTGCTCTCAGTGTTTTTCTTTTCAATACCCTTTGACCACACTTCTTTTGGCCTTTAGGAAGCCCTTCAGTCATCAAGGATTCAAAAGGTTTGTGACTTTGAACAAAGCAAACATTTGGCCCTGGAACATTTGCACACCAAAGGATCTGTTCTACAGCATTCTGGATTAAAAGTTTTCTTCTAACTCCCATCTACTGTCCAAACCAAGATGCATCATCTTAGTTGCCACCTACTATCTTTCTGGAACCCAGTATTGTAACCATGAACACACATGGGGAAAGGCCTAAACTCCAGTGCTACCCCAATTCCTTGTGGTTATTAATCATAGATTAGCTTTTGAGCTTCAGCATTGCCCAGAGCTGCAAACAAGTTGTCCTGGTTTGAAAGAGTTTAAAGAGGTGGGAACTCTGAAATGGGTAACCTCCCCTTGATTCCAACCAATCCCTTTCTACCAATAAGGAACAAGTGAATAGATAGATGCGATAAGATATAATTTGAAGAAAAAACAAAACCAAACCAAAAACAAACAAACAAAAAAAACCAACAACCAAAAAACCCACCAAAAAACCCCCAGCAACAGCAACAAACTGACCTGGGAATAAGAAAACATTGAAAACTAAAAATACCCCATAGGCAAATGCAGTGATCCTCAGGAGCTTTTGACACATATTAAATTGTTAAAAAAATAACAAAAGATTGAGCAAAACATTGTTTCCAATTTTTGGAATGATGTCAGATGCAAAGAGCACTGAACTCCAAGCTTCTTTTTAACCAAAGGGCTCTGAATTAGAGTCTAAGTCAAAACCTGCTTGGACTTCAGTTTCATGTTCTTTTGTACATTTAAGCTAATCAACAACCACAATTCTTTGATAATGCCAGTTAGGAATGACTGATTTTTAAGAAAACATCTGTGTCCCTTCCTAAACATACCACAGTAAAAGAGCTACTTTTCAACTTGGTCTAACTGGACAATTTTTGGAGAAAATTAAGCCATACAGGCCCAACATGGCATTCCCTTAACATGAGAGGCCTACAAGTAAGCAAAGAGCTCAGACTTGACAAGTTCCACTGGGTTTGATGGGGGGACCAATCATCACTGATGACCTGTACTAAGACCTAAGCCTACTCAACCCATCCATCTGCTGATGGAGCTGTTCCCATTTCTGCTCTTCCCACCACAGCCGTGCCTGACATGGACAGAGTCCCTGCCAGCGCCCACAAGGACACCTTCCCTAAGCGAGGGGAATGGAGCCCGCAGAGATTCCTGATTGTGACACCAGAGGGACTGGAGTGACATCACCAGCCAGGCCTGAGGTACAGAAGTTGTTGTGCATCAACACACCTTGCAGTTGAGGAGTGGATGGCTGAGAAGGAGCTTGCCCAAGGCTCCTGAGCCAGTTTTGGTGCCTCTGAGGCAGTTCATAGGCATCTCTCTTCACTCAAGGAAGGATCGGCACATTTTGTCAGGAGGATAAAGGCCTGCAGTGCTGCGGCACACATCCAACAGGCATTCCTCCGTAGCCACCATGGTGCAGCAGAGAGCTGCTGAGAAGCGTCCTCCTGGCAAGGAGCGAGGTGAGAGCCAAGTCTCCCTTCCCACAGCTGCCCATGGCTGGCAGAGGGGGAGCAGCCAAGAGCAGCAGAAAGGGGAAGCAGGAGCTCTGCAGAATCAGCCCAGAGTGGAAGCCCTCCTCTGACGGGCCAGGCTGGGCTGTGGCCTCTGGCACTTGCAGGTCCTTAAGGCAAGCCAGCAGGGCCTTGGGGACAATGCTGCAGGGACATTTCCCGAGTCCTGTGAGGTGCTCACACCACCTCCCCTCTCTCTCTCTCTCCCCAAGGCACTCTGTGTCACCGGGCAGAGGCAGACGCAAAGAGAAGCGGCCGCCTCTCCATAGAGCCCAGGCCGGAGCAGACCCGCCGCCGCTCATGGAGACAGCGGGCCCAAGACTCGGGCAGCCAGATGGGAAAACCCATCCGGCTCAACCGTGTGCCCCTGCTGCGTGCTGCGATCAGCCGCCCCAGCCCCAGCACCACCACTAAGGAGGTGCCAAGGCTGTCCCGGGCCATGGGGCTGTCCCGGGCCATGGGGCTGGTCAGCAGCAGCAGCCGCGGCCGCAGCTTCCCCTGCCAAAAGCGGGCCCTGAAGCGCGGCCGCCCACAGGGAGCCAGAGAGCTGCAGGCACCCGAGAGCCCGCTGGCAAAGCGCCGCAGGATGGACCATGTGGCAGCCCAGAGCGCTGGCACCAGCAGCCACATGGCAGTGCAGCTGTTGCAGGACACTGCGCCAGCCAGGAGCCAAGCACTTCTGTACATCCCAGCCTGGATCTTGCCCCGCTCCCAGGCGGGGCCCATTCGTACCAGGCATATCTGGCAGCAGCAGCGGCGAGAGAAGAAGCCCTACAGTCGTCCCGAAAACCAGAGCAGGATCAGACAAGCACCAAGCCCCGGTGCTCACCCCCGTCACTCCTAAAAATAAAGTTTTCTCTTTGTTTCAACTGGGAGATTCCACATCCCTTTTTCCACTCATCTGCAGCTGATGTCCACACAGGGGCCTCAGCTCAGTGAGACACTCCAGCACGTGTGTGCCCTCAAACACCCAAGCCGCCCCACAGCAACACCCAGTGTCATGATGTCCCATGGCCTGGAGATACCGGCCCTGCTTCTGCCAGGGGAAAAACACAACGCTGCAAAAGGGCCAAGGAGATTTTGCAAACATTCCTGGCTCAGGCGGCCTCAAGTGGGAGGGCACAGCTCTACCTGCTGCAGGTGCCCAGGAGGGCAAATCATGGATGCATCAGGATTATTCTTCTCCCAACACAGCCCAGGCACATTTCAATCTACCATTGCTGCCACTGAGGTTGCACGTACCAGCCTGGAGAGTAACTGGGCTAGTACAGCTCATGCTGAGAAGGCAAAACTAAGCCCAGCCCCTCCTCAGTCAAAATACACAGCATCTGAAAAAAAAAATAGGCAGCACCCTCCTGTCCTCTGCAAATGGGACAAAAAGTTTAAAAAGTATCAAAAAATTCAACAGCTTTTGGAGAAGATACAGGTCAGACTGCGTGAGGCTGGAAAAGACTCTACAAGTTCTCAGAGGAAAATCAGTAGGAAATCCCTTCTTTCTGCTATTAAAATCTCAGGCTGTTGCCATCAGACACTCAAGCCACAAGAAAAGTGCTTCAGCACCAGCATCCAACTGAGCACCTGCTTGATGCACCTCAGTGCAAAGACATCACTTTGCAAGCAGAATTCCTCCTCTGAGTTGCGCACAACATATTCTTTCCAACTGGAAGTACTACTGGGTTTTGTTGCCCAGCATTTCATATTAAATTGTGGAAGTATTTGAAATGAAAAGGGAATGAAAACTCGCAGGATTTAAAGAAAATTGGCTGCAAAACTCCAATATTTGCACCATTCTAAAAAGGGAACCAAGGTACCACAAGTCCTAAATGACTCATCACTAGAGCTCTCTCAAACAAGGAATAAAGCCTAAGAGGGAAAGGAACAGATCGATTTGAATTTTATTGGGCATTAATACAGCTTTCCAAAGGATTAGGTTGTTTGCAAGACAAAGACCTTTACTTTGATTCAGAGATTAGTTGGGGTTTTCCTTCAAATTCCAGAGAGCTGGCAACAGATCTCTGGGTGGTGTCCACAGGCCAGGGCAGTCAGGGCAAGGCAAGGGCCAACAGCTCATGGGAAGCAGCAGAAAAAAGCACCATGGAATGGGCTGAAGGTGGGATGGGAAGAGGATGGAGGACCTCTGCTCCCACCTGAGCTGGCCTACAGTGGGTGTAACTGTGATGAATAAACACCCACTTGAACCCAAAGGGAATTCTGCACTCATATCTGGCGCCCCCAGCATAAGAACATGCACCCACTGGAGTGACTCCAGAGAAGGGTCACAGCAATGATCCAAGGGCTGCATCTTCTGCTATGGAGATGGGAGGAGAGACCTGGGCTTGTTCAGCCTGGAGAAGAGAAGGCTCCAGGGAGACATCAGAGCGCCTCTCAGTGCCTAAAGGGCACCAACCTTCTCAAATGCTGCCGTGCTTACCCACTCCAATCCTGCAATGTTCCACTGCCTCAGCAACTGGACATGGCTGCTTGTCACAGCACATGTCCCAGTTGAGACAGCCACAACACACACAGTTCCACCACACCATTTCAGAAGGTTTGAAGCATTTTCCAATCCACAGGAACACCTTTCCTCATCAGAAGGCTTCTGGTGTCTGCCCACCCAGAGCAACACCACATCACTTCAGAAGGCTGCAAGGATCTGCCCTTCTTGTCCTTCAGCCCAGCCTTTTATCGCCTCCTGTTGATGCCCTGCACCTGTGTGCCCCCTGCTCCCTTTGGTGCTTGCTCAGTGCCCCTGGGCACTCCTTGCCTTCAATGCTGCTCACCTGTTCTGCACAGCTGTAGCCAATTAGGGGTGAGGCTTGGCCACAGCCCCACCCCAATTCCCACAAACTCTGTGCCTACCACTGCTCTGCCAAAATCCTGCCATCTTCCCATATCACTTTGCTCCTTGTGCTCTCAGTGTTTTTCTTTTCAATACCCTTTGACCACACTTCTTTTGGCCTTTAGGAAGCCCTTCAGTCATCAAGAATTCAAAAGGTTTGTGACTTTGAACAAAGCAAACATTTGGCCCTGGAACATTTGCACACCAAAGGATCTGTTCTACAGCATGATGGATTAAAAGTTTTCTTCTAACTCCCATCTACTGTCCAAACCAAGATGCATCATCTTAGTTGCCACCTACTATCTTTCTGGAATCCAGTATTGTAACCATGAACACACATGGGGAAAGGCCTAAACTCCAGTGTTACCCCAATTCCTTGTGCTTATTAATCATAGATTAGCTTTTGAGCTTCAGCATTGCCCAGAGCTACAAACAAATTGTCCTGCTTTGAAAGAGTTTGAAGAGGTGGGAACTCTGAAATGGGTAACCTCCCCTAGATTCCAACTAATCCCTTTCTACCAATAAGGAACAAGTGAATAGATAGATGCGATAAGATATAAATGAAAAAAACAAAACAAACAAACAAAAAAAACCAAACAACCAAAAAACCCACAAAAAAACCCCCAGCAAAAGCAACAAACTGACCTGGGAATAAGAAAACATTGAAAACTAAAAAATACCCCATAGGCAAATGCAGTGATCCTCAGGAGTTTTTGACACATATTAAATTGTTAACAAAATAACAAAAGATTGACCAACACATTGTTTCCAATTTTTGGAATGATGTCAGATGCAAAGAGCACTGAACTCCAAGCTTCTTTTTAACCAAAGGGCTCTGAATTAGAGTCTAAGTCAAAACCTGCTTGGACTTCAGTTTCATGTTCTTTTGTACATTTAAGCTAATCAACAACCACAATTCTTTGATAATGACAGTTAGGAATGACTGATTTTTAGGAAACATCTGTGTCCCTTCCTAAACATACCACAGTAAAAGAGCTACTTTTCAACTTGGTCTAACTGGACAATTTTTGGAGAAAATTAAGCCATACAGGCCCAACATGGCATTCCCTTAACATGAGAGGCCTACAAGTAAGCAAAGAGCTCAGACTTGACAAGTTCCACTGGGTTTGATGGGGGGACCAATCATCACTGATGACCTGTACTAAGACCTAAGCCTACTCAACCCATCCATCTGCTGATGGAGCTGTTCCCATTTCTGCTCTTCCCACCACAGCCGTGCCTGACATGGACAGAGTCCCTGCCAGCGCCCACAAGGACACCTTCCCTAAGCGAGGGGAATGGAGCCCGCAGAGATTCCTGATTGTGACACCAGAGGGACTGGAGTGACATCACCAGCCAGGCCTGAGGTACAGAAGTTGTTGTGCATCAACACACCTTGCAGTTGAGGAGTGGATGGCTGAGAAGGAGCTTGCCCAAGGCTCCTGAGCCAGTTTTGGTGCCTCTGAGGCAGTTCATAGGCATCTCTCTTCACTCAAGGAAGGATCGGCACATTTTGTCAGGAGGATAAAGGCCTGCAGTGCTGCGGCACACATCCAACAGGCATTCCTCCGTAGCCACCATGGTGCAGCAGAGAGCTGCTGAGAAGCGTCCTCCTGGCAAGGAGCGAGGTGAGAGCCAAGTCTCCCTTCCCACAGCTGCCCATGGCTGGCAGAGGGGGAGCAGCCAAGAGCAGCAGAAAGGGGAAGCAGGAGCTCTGCAGAATCAGCCCAGAGTGGAAGCCCTCCTCTGACGGGCCAGGCTGGGCTGTGGCCTCTGGCACTTGCAGGCCCTTAAGGCAAGCCAGCAGGGCCTTGGGGACAATGCTGCAGGGACATTTCCCGAGTCCTGTGAGGTGCTCACACCACCTCCCCTCTCTCTCTCTCTCCCCAAGGCACTCTGTGTCACCGGGCAGAGGCAGACGCAAAGAGAAGCGGCCGCCTCTCCGTAGAGCCCAGGCCGGAGCAGACCCGCCGCCGCTCATGGAGACAGCAGGCCCAAGACTCGGGCAGCCAGATGGGAAAACCCATCCGGCTCAACCGTGTGCCCCTGCTGCGTGCTGCGATCAGCCGCCCCAGCCCCAGCACCACCACTAAGGAGGTGCCAAGGCTGTCCCGGGCCATGGGGCTGTCCCGGGCCATGGGGCTGGTCAGCAGCAGCAGCCGCGGCCGCAGCTTCCCCTGCCAAAAGCGGGCCCTGAAGCGCGGCCGCCCACAGGGAGCCAGAGAGCTGCAGGCACCCGAGAGCCCGCTGGCAAAGCGCCGCAGGATGGACCATGTGGCAGCCCAGAGCGCTGGCACCAGCAGCCACATGGCAGTGCAGCTGTTGCAGGACACTGCGCCAGCCAGGAGCCAAGCACTTCTGTACATCCCAGCCTGGATCTTGCCCCGCTCCCAGGCGGGGCCCATTCGTACCAGGCATATCTGGCAGCAGCAGCGGCGAGAGAAGAAGCCCTACAGTCGTCCCGAAAACCAGAGCAGGATCAGACAAGCACCAAGCCCCGGTGCTCACCCCCGTCACTCCTAAAAATAAAGTTTTCTCTTTGTTTCAACTGGGAGATTCCACATCCCTTTTTCCACTCATCTGCAGCTGATGTCCACACAGGGGCCTCAGCTCAGTGAGACACTCCAGCACGTGTGTGCCCTCAAACACCCAAGCCGCCCCACAGCAACACCCAGTGTCATGATGTCCCATGGCCTGGAGATACCGGCCCTGCTTCTGCCAGGGGAAAAACACAACGCTGCAAAAGGGCCAAGGAGATTTTGCAAACATTCCTGGCTCAGGCGGCCTCAAGTGGGAGGGCACAGCTCTACCTGCTGCAGGTGCCCAGGAGGGCAAATCATGGATGCATCAGGATTATTCTTCTCCCAACACAGCCCAGGCACATTTCAATCTACCATTGCTGCCACTGAGGTTGCACGTACCAGCCTGGAGAGTAACTGGGCTAGTACAGCTCATGCTGAGAAGGCAAAACTAAGCCCAGCCCCTCCTCAGTCAAAATACACAGCATCTGAAAAAAAAAATAGGCAGCACCCTCCTGTCCTCTGCAAATGGGACAAAAAGTTTAAAAAGTATCAAAAAATTCAACAGCTTTTGGAGAAGATACAGGTCAGACTGCGTGAGGCTGGAAAAGACTCTACAAGTTCTCAGAGGAAAATCAGTAGGAAATCCCTTCTTTCTGCTATTAAAATCTCAGGCTGTTGCCATCAGACACTCAAGCCACAAGAAAAGTGCTTCAGCACCAGCATCCAACTGAGCACCTGCTTGATGCACCTCAGTGCAAAGACATCACTTTGCAAGCAGAATTCCTCCTCTGAGTTACGCACAACATATTCTTTCCAACTGGAAGTACTACTGGGTTTTGTTGCCCAGCATTTCATATTAAATTGTGGAAGTATTTGAAATGAAAAGGGAATGAAAACTCGCAGGATTTAAAGAAAATTGGCTGCAAAACTCCAATATTTGCACCATTCTAAAAAGGGAACCAAGGTACCACAAGTCCTAAATGACTCATCACTAGAGCTCTCTCAAACAAGGAATAAAGCCTAAGAGGGAAAGGAACAGATCAATTTGAATTTTATTGGGCATTAATACAGCTTTCCAAAGGATTAGGTTGTTTGCAAGACAAAGACCTTTACTTTGATTCAGAGACTAGTTTGGGTTTTCCTTCAAATTCCAGAGAGCTGGCAACAGATCTCTGGGTGGTGTCCACAGGCCAGGGCAGTCAGGGCAAGGCAAGGGCCAACAGCTCATGGGAAGCAGCAGAAAAAAGCACCATGGAATGGGCTGAAGGTGGGATGGGAAGAGGATGGAGGGACCTCTGCTCCCACCTGAGCTGGCCTACAGTGGGTGTAACTGTGATGAATAAACACCCACTTGAACCCAAAGGGAATTCTGCACTCATATCTGGCGCCCCCAGCATAAGAACACGCACCCACTGGAGTGACTCCAGAGAAGGGTCACAGCAATGATCCAAGGGCTGCATCTTCTGCTATGGAGATGGGCTGCGAGACCTGGGCTTGTTCAGCCTGGAGAAGAGAAGGCTCCAGGGAGACATCAGAGCGCCTCTCAGTGCCTAAAGGGCACCAACCTTCTCAAATGCTGCCGTGCTTACCCACTCCAATCCTGCAATGTTCCACTGCCTCAGCAACTGGACATGGCTGCTTGTCACAGCACATGTCCCAGTTGAGACAGCCACAACACACACAGTTCCACCACACCATTTCAGAAGGTTTGAAGCATTTTCCAATCCACAGGAACACCTTTCCTCATCAGAAGGCTTCTGGTGTCTGCCCACCCAGAGCAACACCACATCACTTCAGAAGGCTGCAAGGATCTGCCCTTCTTGTCCTTCAGCCCAGCCTTTTATCGCCTCCTGTTGATGCCCTGCACCTGTGTGCCCCCTGCTCCCTTTGGTGCTTGCTCAGTGCCCCTGGGCACTCCTTGCCTTCAATGCTGCTCACCTGTTCTGCACAGCTGTAGCCAATTAGGGGTGAGGCTTGGCCACAGCCCCACCCCAATTCCCACAAACTCTGTGCCTACCACTGCTCTGCCAAAATCCTGCCATCTTCCCATATCACTTTGCTCCTTGTGCTCTCAGTGTTTTTCTTTTCAATACCCTTTGACCACATTTCTTTTGGCCTTTAGGAAGCCCTTCAGTCATCAAGGATTCAAAAGGTTTGTGACTTTGAACAAAGCAAACATTTGGCCCTGGAACATTTGCACACCAAAGGATCTGTTCTACAGCATTCTGGATTAAAAGTTTTCTTCTAACTCCCATCTACTGTCCAAACCAAGATGCATCATCTTAGTTGCCACCTACTATCTTTCTGGAACCCAGTATTGTAACCATGAACACACATGGGGAAAGGCCTAAACTCCAGTGCTACCCCAATTCCTTGTGGTTATTAATCATAGATTAGCTTTTGAGCTTCAGCATTGCCCAGAGCTGCAAACAAGTTGTCCTGGTTTGAAAGAGTTTAAAGAGGTGGGAACTCTGAAATGGGTAACCTCCCCTTGATTCCAACCAATCCCTTTCTACCAATAAGGAACAAGTGAATAGATAGATGCGATAAGATATAATTTGAAGAAAAAACAAAACCAAACCAAAAACAAACAAACAAAAAAAAACAACAACCAAAAAACCCACCAAAAAACCCCCAGCAACAGCAACAAACTGACCTGGGAATAAGAAAACATTGAAAACTAAAAATACCCCATAGGCAAATGCAGTGATCCTCAGGAGCTTTTGACACATATTAAATTGTTAAAAAAATAACAAAAGATTGAGCAAAACATTGTTTCCAATTTTTGGAATGATGTCAGATGCAAAGAGCACTGAACTCCAAGCTTCTTTTTAACCAAAGGGCTCTGAATTAGAGTCTAAGTCAAAACCTGCTTGGACTTCAGTTTCATGTTCTTTTGTACATTTAAGCTAATCAACAACCACAATTCTTTGATAATGCCAGTTAGGAATGACTGATTTTTAAGAAAACATCTGTGTCCCTTCCTAAACATACCACAGTAAAAGAGCTACTTTTCAACTTGGTCTAACTGGACAATTTTTGGAGAAAATTAAGCCATACAGGCCCAACATGGCATTCCCTTAACATGAGAGGCCTACAAGTAAGCAAAGAGCTCAGACTTGACAAGTTCCACTGGGTTTGATGGGGGGACCAATCATCACTGATGACCTGTACTAAGACCTAAGCCTACTCAACCCATCCATCTGCTGATGGAGCTGTTCCCATTTCTGCTCTTCCCACCACAGCCGTGCCTGACATGGACAGAGTCCCTGCCAGCGCCCACAAGGACACCTTCCCTAAGCGAGGGGAATGGAGCCCGCAGAGATTCCTGATTGTGACACCAGAGGGACTGGAGTGACATCACCAGCCAGGCCTGAGGTACAGAAGTTGTTGTGCATCAACACACCTTGCAGTTGAGGAGTGGATGGCTGAGAAGGAGCTTGCCCAAGGCTCCTGAGCCAGTTTTGGTGCCTCTGAGGCAGTTCATAGGCGTCTCTCTTCACTCAAGGAAGGATCGGCACATTTTGTCAGGAGGATAAAGGCCTGCAGTGCTGCGGCACACATCCAACAGGCATTCCTCCGTAGCCACCATGGTGCAGCAGAGAGCTGCTGAGAAGCGTCCTCCTGGCAAGGAGCGAGGTGAGAGCCAAGTCTCCCTCCCCACAGCTGCCCATGGCTGGCAGAGGGGGAGCAGCCAAGAGCAGCAGAAAGGGGAAGCAGGAGCTCTGCAGAATCAGCCCAGAGTGGAAGCCCTCCTCTGACGGGCCAGGCTGGGCTGTGGCCTCTGGCACTTGCAGGCCCTTAAGGCAAGCCAGCAGGGCCTTGGGGACAGTGCTGCAGGGACATTTCCCGAGTCCTGTGAGGTGCTCACACCACCTCCCCTCTCTCTCTCTCTCCCCAAGGCACTCTGTGTCACCGGGCAGAGGCAGACGCAAAGAGAAGCGGCCGCCTCTCCATAGAGCCCAGGCCGGAGCAGACCCGCCGCCGCTCATGGAGACAGCGGGCCCAAGACTCGGGCAGCCAGATGGGAAAACCCATCCGGCTCAACCGTGTGCCCCTGCTGCGTGCTGCGATCAGCCGCCCCAGCCCCAGCACCACCACTAAGGAGGTGCCAAGGCTGTCCCGGGCCATGGGGCTGTCCCGGGCCATGGGGCTGGTCAGCAGCAGCAGCCGCGGCCGCAGCTTCCCCTGCCAAAAGCGGGCCCTGAAGCGCGGCCGCCCACAGGGAGCCAGAGAGCCGCAGGCACCCGAGAGCCCGCTGGCAAAGCGCCGCAGGATGGACCATGTGGCAGCCCAGAGCGCTGGCACCAGCAGCCACATGGCAGTGCAGCTGTTGCAGGACACTGCGCCAGCCAGGAGCCAAGCACTTCTGTACATCCCAGCCTGGATCTTGCCCCGCTCCCAGGCGGGGCCCATTCGTACCAGGCATATCTGGCAGCAGCAGCGGCGAGAGAAGAAGCCCTACAGTCGTCCCGAAAACCAGAGCAGGATCAGACAAGCACCAAGCCCCGGTGCTCACCCCCGTCACTCCTAAAAATAAAGTTTTCTCTTTGTTTCAACTGGGAGATTCCACATCCCTTTTTCCACTCATCTGCAGCTGATGTCCACACAGGGGCCTCAGCTCAGTGAGACACTCCAGCACGTGTGTGCCCTCAAACACCCAAGCCGCCCCACAGCAACACCCAGTGTCATGATGTCCCATGGCCTGGAGATACCGGCCCTGCTTCTGCCAGGGGAAAAACACAACGCTGCAAAAGGGCCAAGGAGATTTTGCAAACATTCCTGGCTCAGGCGGCCTCAAGTGGGAGGGCACAGCTCTACCTGCTGCAGGTGCCCAGGAGGGCAAATCATGGATGCATCAGGATTATTCTTCTCCCAACACAGCCCAGGCACATTTCAATCTACCATTGCTGCCACTGAGGTTGCACGTACCAGCCTGGAGAGTAACTGGGCTAGTACAGCTCATGCTGAGAAGGCAAAACTAAGCCCAGCCCCTCCTCAGTCAAAATACACAGCATCTGAAAAAAAAAATAGGCAGCACCCTCCTGTCCTCTGCAAATGGGACAAAAAGTTTAAAAAGTATCAAAAAATTCAACAGCTTTTGGAGAAGATACAGGTCAGACTGCGTGAGGCTGGAAAAGACTCTACAAGTTCTCAGAGGAAAATCAGTAGGAAATCCCTTCTTTCTGCTATTAAAATCTCAGGCTGTTGCCATCAGACACTCAAGCCACAAGAAAAGTGCTTCAGCACCAGCATCCAACTGAGCACCTGCTTGATGCACCTCAGTGCAAAGACATCACTTTGCAAGCAGAATTCCTCCTCTGAGTTGCGCACAACATATTCTTTCCAACTGGAAGTACTACTGGGTTTTGTTGCCCAGCATTTCATATTAAATTGTGGAAGTATTTGAAATGAAAAGGGAATGAAAACTCGCAGGATTTAAAGAAAATTGGCTGCAAAACTCCAATATTTGCACCATTCTAAAAAGGGAACCAAGGTACCACAAGTCCTAAATGACTCATCACTAGAGCTCTCTCAAACAAGGAATAAAGCCTAAGAGGGAAAGGAACAGATCGATTTGAATTTTATTGGGCATTAATACAGCTTTCCAAAGGATTAGGTTGTTTGCAAGACAAAGACCTTTACTTTGATTCAGAGATTAGTTGGGGTTTTCCTTCAAATTCCAGAGAGCTGGCAACAGATCTCTGGGTGGTGTCCACAGGCCAGGGCAGTCAGGGCAAGGCAAGGGCCAACAGCTCATGGGAAGCAGCAGAAAAAAGCACCATGGAATGGGCTGAAGGTGGGATGGGAAGAGGATGGAGGACCTCTGCTCCCACCTGAGCTGGCCTACAGTGGGTGTAACTGTGATGAATAAACACCCACTTGAACCCAAAGGGAATTCTGCACTCATATCTGGCGCCCCCAGCATAAGAACATGCACCCACTGGAGTGACTCCAGAGAAGGGTCACAGCAATGATCCAAGGGCTGCATCTTCTGCTATGGAGATGGGAGGAGAGACCTGGGCTTGTTCAGCCTGGAGAAGAGAAGGCTCCAGGGAGACATCAGAGCGCCTCTCAGTGCCTAAAGGGCACCAACCTTCTCAAATGCTGCCGTGCTTACCCACTCCAATCCTGCAATGTTCCACTGCCTCAGCAACTGGACATGGCTGCTTGTCACAGCACATGTCCCAGTTGAGACAGCCACAACACACACAGTTCCACCACACCATTTCAGAAGGTTTGAAGCATTTTCCAATCCACAGGAACACCTTTCCTCATCAGAAGGCTTCTGGTGTCTGCCCACCCAGAGCAACACCACATCACTTCAGAAGGCTGCAAGGATCTGCCCTTCTTGTCCTTCAGCCCAGCCTTTTATCGCCTCCTGTTGATGCCCTGCACCTGTGTGCCCCCTGCTCCCTTTGGTGCTTGCTCAGTGCCCCTGGGCACTCCTTGCCTTCAATGCTGCTCACCTGTTCTGCACAGCTGTAGCCAATTAGGGGTGAGGCTTGGCCACAGCCCCACCCCAATTCCCACAAACTCTGTGCCTACCACTGCTCTGCCAAAATCCTGCCATCTTCCCATATCACTTTGCTCCTTGTGCTCTCAGTGTTTTTCTTTTCAATACCCTTTGACCACACTTCTTTTGGCCTTTAGGAAGCCCTTCAGTCATCAAGAATTCAAAAGGTTTGTGACTTTGAACAAAGCAAACATTTGGCCCTGGAACATTTGCACACCAAAGGATCTGTTCTACAGCATGATGGATTAAAAGTTTTCTTCTAACTCCCATCTACTGTCCAAACCAAGATGCATCATCTTAGTTGCCACCTACTATCTTTCTGGAATCCAGTATTGTAACCATGAACACACATGGGGAAAGGCCTAAACTCCAGTGTTACCCCAATTCCTTGTGCTTATTAATCATAGATTAGCTTTTGAGCTTCAGCATTGCCCAGAGCTACAAACAAATTGTCCTGCTTTGAAAGAGTTTGAAGAGGTGGGAACTCTGAAATGGGTAACCTCCCCTAGATTCCAACTAATCCCTTTCTACCAATAAGGAACAAGTGAATAGATAGATGCGATAAGATATAAATGAAAAAAACAAAACAAACAAACAAAAAAAACCAAACAACCAAAAAACCCACAAAAAAACCCCCAGCAAAAGCAACAAACTGACCTGGGAATAAGAAAACATTGAAAACTAAAAAATACCCCATAGGCAAATGCAGTGATCCTCAGGAGTTTTTGACACATATTAAATTGTTAAAAAAATAACAAAAGATTGACCAACACATTGTTTCCAATTTTTGGAATGATGTCAGATGCAAAGAGCACTGAACTCCAAGCTTCTTTTTAACCAAAGGGCTCTGAATTAGAGTCTAAGTCAAAACCTGCTTGGACTTCAGTTTCATGTTCTTTTGTACATTTAAGCTAATCAACAACCACAATTCTTTGATAATGACAGTTAGGAATGACTGATTTTTAGGAAACATCTGTGTCCCTTCCTAAACATACCACAGTAAAAGAGCTACTTTTCAACTTGGTCTAACTGGACAATTTTTGGAGAAAATTAAGCCATACAGGCCCAACATGGCATTCCCTTAACATGAGAGGCCTACAAGTAAGCAAAGAGCTCAGACTTGACAAGTTCCACTGGGTTTGATGGGGGGACCAATCATCACTGATGACCTGTACTAAGACCTAAGCCTACTCAACCCATCCATCTGCTGATGGAGCTGTTCCCATTTCTGCTCTTCCCACCACAGCCGTGCCTGACATGGACAGAGTCCCTGCCAGCGCCCACAAGGACACCTTCCCTAAGCGAGGGGAATGGAGCCCGCAGAGATTCCTGATTGTGACACCAGAGGGACTGGAGTGACATCACCAGCCAGGCCTGAGGTACAGAAGTTGTTGTGCATCAACACACCTTGCAGTTGAGGAGTGGATGGCTGAGAAGGAGCTTGCCCAAGGCTCCTGAGCCAGTTTTGGTGCCTCTGAGGCAGTTCATAGGCGTCTCTCTTCACTCAAGGAAGGATCGGCACATTTTGTCAGGAGGATAAAGGCCTGCAGTGCTGCGGCACACATCCAACAGGCATTCCTCCGTAGCCACCATGGTGCAGCAGAGCGCTGCTGAGAAGCGTCCTCCTGGCAAGGAGCGAGGTGAGAGCCAAGTCTCCCTCCCCACAGCTGCCCATGGCTGGCAGAGGGGGAGCAGCCAAGAGCAGCAGAAAGGGGAAGCAGGAGCTCTGCAGAATCAGCCCAGAGTGGAAGCCCTCCTCTGACGGGCCAGGCTGGGCTGTGGCCTCTGGCACTTGCAGGCCCTTAAGGCAAGCCAGCAGGGCCTTGGGGACAGTGCTGCAGGGACATTTCCCGAGTCCTGTGAGGTGCTCACACCACCTCCCCTCTCTCTCTCTCTCCCCAAGGCACTCTGTGTCACCGGGCAGAGGCAGACGCAAAGAGAAGCGGCCGCCTCTCCGTAGAGCCCAGGCCGGAGCAGACCCGCCGCCGCTCATGGAGACAGCGGGCCCAAGACTCGGGCAGCCAGACGGGAAAACCCATCCGGCTCAACCGTGTGCCCCTGCTGCGTGCTGCGATCAGCCGCCCCAGCCCCAGCACCACCACTAAGGAGGTGCCAAGGCTGTCCCGGGCCATGGGGCTGTCCCGGGCCATGGGGCTGGTCAGCAGCAGCAGCCGCGGCCGCAGCTTCCCCTGCCAAAAGCGGGCCCTGAAGCGCGGCCGCCCACAGGGAGCCAGAGAGCCGCAGGCACCCGAGAGCCCGCTGGCAAAGCGCCGCAGGATGGACCATGTGGCAGCCCAGAGCGCTGGCACCAGCAGCCAGGTGGCAGTGCAGCTGTTGCAGGACACTGCGCCAGCCAGGAGCCAAGCACTTCTGTACATCCCAGCCTGGATCTTGCCCCGCTCCCAGGCGGGGCCCATTCGTACCAGGCACATCTGGCAGCAGCAGCGGCGAGAGAAGAAGCCCTACAGTCGTGCCGAAAACCAGAGCAGGATCAGACAAGCACCAAGCCCTGGTGCTCACCCCCGTCACCCCTAAAAATAAAGTTTTCTCTTTGTTTCAACTGGGAGATTCCACATCCCTTTTTCCACTCATCTGCAGCTGATGTCCACACAGGGGCCTCAGCTCAGGGAGACACTCCAGCACGTGTGTGCCCTCAAACACCCAAGCCGTCCCACGGCAACACCCAGTGTCATGATGTCCCATGGCCTGGAGATACCGGCCCTGCTTCTGCCAGGGGAAAAACACAACGCTGCAAAAGGGCCAAGGAGATTTTGCAAGCATTCCTGGCTCAGGCGGCCTCAAGTGGGAGGGCACAGCTCTACCTGCTGCAGGTGCCCAGGAGGGAAAATCGTGGATGCATCAGGATTATTCTTCTCCCAACACAGCCCAGGCACATTTCAATCTACCATTGCTGCCACTGAGGTTGCACGTACCAGCCTGGAGAGTAACTGGGCTAGTACAGCTCATGCTGAGAAGGCAAAACTAAGCCCAGCCCCTCCTCAGTCAAAATACACAGCATCTGAAAAAAAAAATAGGCAGCACCCTCCTGTCCTCTGCAAATGGGACAAAAAGTTTAAAAAGTATCAAAAAATTCAACAGCTTTTGGAGAAGATACAGGTCAGACTGCGTGAGGCTGGAAAAGACTCTACAAGTTCTCAGAGGAAAATCAGTAGGAAATCCCTTCTTTCTGCTATTAAAATCTCAGGCTGTTGCCATCAGACACTCAAGCCACAAGAAAAGTGCTTCAGCACCAGCATCCAACTGAGCACCTGCTTGATGCACCTCAGTGCAAAGACATCACTTTGCAAGCAGAATTCCTCCTCTGAGTTGCGCACAACATATTTTTTCCAACTGGAAGTGCTACTGGGTTTTGTTACCCAGCATTTCATATTAAACTGTGGAAGTATTGGAAATGAAAAGGGAATGAAAACTCGTAGGATTTAAAGAAAATTGGCTGCAAAACTCCAATATTTGCACCATTCTAAAGAGGGAACCAAGGTACCACAAGTCCTAAATGACTCATCACTAGAGCTCTCTCAAACAAGGAATAAAGCCTAAGAGGGAAAGGAACAGATAGATTTGAATTTTATTGGGCACTAATACAGCTTTCCAAAGGATTAGGTTGTTTGCAAGACAAAGACCTTTACTTTGATTCAGAGACTAGTTTGGGTTTTCCTTCAAATTCCAGAGAGCTGGCAACAGATCTCTGGGTGGTGTCCACAGGCCAGGGCAGTCAGGGCAAGGCAAGGGCCAACAGCTCATGGGAAGCAGCAGAAAAAAGCACCATGGAATGGGCTGAAGGTGGGATGGGAAGAGGATGGAGGGACCTCTGCTCCCACCTGAGCTGGCCTACAGTGGGTGTAACTGTGATGAATAAACACCCACTTGAACCCAAAGGGAATTCTGCACTCATATCTGGCGCCCCCAGCATAAGAACACGCACCCACTGGAGTGACTCCAGAGAAGGGTCACAGCAATGATCCAAGGGCTGCATCTTCTGCTATGGAGATGGGCTGCGAGACCTGGGCTTGTTCAGCCTGGAGAAGAGAAGGCTCCAGGGAGACATCAGAGCGCCTCTCAGTGCCTAAAGGGCACCAACCTTCTCAAATGCTGCCGTGCTTACCCACTCCAATCCTGCAATGTTCCACTGCCTCAGCAACTGGACATGGCTGCTTGTCACAGCACATGTCCCAGTTGAGACAGCCACAACACACACAGTTCCACCACACCATTTCAGAAGGTTTGAAGCATTTTCCAATCCACAGGAACACCTTTCCTCATCAGAAGGCTTCTGGTGTCTGCCCACCCAGAGCAACACCACATCACTTCAGAAGGCTGCAAGGATCTGCCCTTCTTGTCCTTCAGCCCAGCCTTTTATCGCCTCCTGTTGATGCCCTGCACCTGTGTGCCCCCTGCTCCCTTTGGTGCTTGCTCAGTGCCCCTGGGCACTCCTTGCCTTCAATGCTGCTCACCTGTTCTGCACAGCTGTAGCCAATTAGGGGTGAGGCTTGGCCACAGCCCCACCCCAATTCCCACAAACTCTGTGCCTACCACTGCTCTGCCAAAATCCTGCCATCTTCCCATATCACTTTGCTCCTTGTGCTCTCAGTGTTTTTCTTTTCAATACCCTTTGACCACACTTCTTTTGGCCTTTAGGAAGCCCTTCAGTCATCAAGGATTCAAAAGGTTTGTGACTTTGAACAAAGCAAACATTTGGCCCTGGAACATTTGCACACCAAAGGATCTGTTCTACAGCATTCTGGATTAAAAGTTTTCTTCTAACTCCCATCTACTGTCCAAACCAAGATGCATCATCTTAGTTGCCACCTACTATCTTTCTGGAACCCAGTATTGTAACCATGAACACACATGGGGAAAGGCCTAAACTCCAGTGCTACCCCAATTCCTTGTGGTTATTAATCATAGATTAGCTTTTGAGCTTCAGCATTGCCCAGAGCTACAAACAAATTGTCCTGCTTTGAAAGAGTTTGAAGAGGTGGGAACTCTGAAATGGGTAACCTCCCCTAGATTCCAACTAATCCCTTTCTACCAATAAGGAACAAGTGAATAGATAGATGCGATAAGATATAAATGAAAAAAACAAAACAAACAAACAAAAAAAACCAAACAACCAAAAAACCCACAAAAAAACCCCCAGCAAAAGCAACAAACTGACCTGGGAATAAGAAAACATTGAAAACTAAAAATACCCCATAGGCAAATGCAGTGATCCTCAGGAGATTTTGACACATATTAAATTGTTAAAAAAATAACAAAAGATTGACCAACACATTGTTTCCAATTTTTGGAATGATGTCAGATGCAAAGAGCACTGAACTCCAAGCTTCTTTTTAACCAAAGGGCTCTGAATTAGAGTCTAAGTCAAAACCTGCTTGGACTTCAGTTTCATGTTCTTTTGTACATTTAAGCTAATCAACAACCACAATTCTTTGATAATGACAGTTAGGAATGACTGATTTTTAGGAAACATCTGTGTCCCTTCCTAAACATACCACAGTAAAAGAGCTACTTTTCAACTTGGTCTAACTGGACAATTTTTGGAGAAAATTAAGCCATACAGGCCCAACATGGCATTCCCTTAACATGAGAGGCCTACAAGTAAGCAAAGAGCTCAGACTTGACAAGTTCCACTGGGTTTGATGGGGGGACCAATCATCACTGATGACCTGTACTAAGACCTAAGCCTACTCAACCCATCCATCTGCTGATGGAGCTGTTCCCATTTCTGCTCTTCCCACCACAGCCGTGCCTGACATGGACAGAGTCCCTGCCAGCGCCCACAAGGACACCTTCCCTAAGCGAGGGGAATGGAGCCCGCAGAGATTCCTGATTGTGACACCAGAGGGACTGGAGTGACATCACCAGCCAGGCCTGAGGTACAGAAGTTGTTGTGCATCAACACACCTTGCAGTTGAGGAGTGGATGGCTGAGAAGGAGCTTGCCCAAGGCTCCTGAGCCAGTTTTGGTGCCTCTGAGGCAGTTCATAGGCATCTCTCTTCACTCAAGGAAGGATCGGCACATTTTGTCAGGAGGATAAAGGCCTGCAGTGCTGCGGCACACATCCAACAGGCATTCCTCCGTAGCCACCATGGTGCAGCAGAGAGCTGCTGAGAAGCGTCCTCCTGGCAAGGAGCGAGGTGAGAGCCAAGTCTCCCTTCCCACAGCTGCCCATGGCTGGCAGAGGGGGAGCAGCCAAGAGCAGCAGAAAGGGGAAGCAGGAGCTCTGCAGAATCAGCCCAGAGTGGAAGCCCTCCTCTGACGGGCCAGGCTGGGCTGTGGCCTCTGGCACTTGCAGGCCCTTAAGGCAAGCCAGCAGGGCCTTGGGGACAATGCTGCAGGGACATTTCCCGAGTCCTGTGAGGTGCTCACACCACCTCCCCTCTCTCTCTCTCTCCCCAAGGCACTCTGTGTCACCGGGCAGAGGCAGACGCAAAGAGAAGCGGCCGCCTCTCCGTAGAGCCCAGGCCGGAGCAGACCCGCCGCCGCTCATGGAGACAGCAGGCCCAAGACTCGGGCAGCCAGATGGGAAAACCCATCCGGCTCAACCGTGTGCCCCTGCTGCGTGCTGCGATCAGCCGCCCCAGCCCCAGCACCACCACTAAGGAGGTGCCAAGGCTGTCCCGGGCCATGGGGCTGTCCCGGGCCATGGGGCTGGTCAGCAGCAGCAGCCGCGGCCGCAGCTTCCCCTGCCAAAAGCGGGCCCTGAAGCGCGGCCGCCCACAGGGAGCCAGAGAGCTGCAGGCACCCGAGAGCCCGCTGGCAAAGCGCCGCAGGATGGACCATGTGGCAGCCCAGAGCGCTGGCACCAGCAGCCACATGGCAGTGCAGCTGTTGCAGGACACTGCGCCAGCCAGGAGCCAAGCACTTCTGTACATCCCAGCCTGGATCTTGCCCCGCTCCCAGGCGGGGCCCATTCGTACCAGGCATATCTGGCAGCAGCAGCGGCGAGAGAAGAAGCCCTACAGTCGTCCCGAAAACCAGAGCAGGATCAGACAAGCACCAAGCCCCGGTGCTCACCCCCGTCACTCCTAAAAATAAAGTTTTCTCTTTGTTTCAACTGGGAGATTCCACATCCCTTTTTCCACTCATCTGCAGCTGATGTCCACACAGGGGCCTCAGCTCAGTGAGACACTCCAGCACGTGTGTGCCCTCAAACACCCAAGCCGCCCCACAGCAACACCCAGTGTCATGATGTCCCATGGCCTGGAGATACCGGCCCTGCTTCTGCCAGGGGAAAAACACAACGCTGCAAAAGGGCCAAGGAGATTTTGCAAACATTCCTGGCTCAGGCGGCCTCAAGTGGGAGGGCACAGCTCTACCTGCTGCAGGTGCCCAGGAGGGCAAATCATGGATGCATCAGGATTATTCTTCTCCCAACACAGCCCAGGCACATTTCAATCTACCATTGCTGCCACTGAGGTTGCACGTACCAGCCTGGAGAGTAACTGGGCTAGTACAGCTCATGCTGAGAAGGCAAAACTAAGCCCAGCCCCTCCTCAGTCAAAATACACAGCATCTGAAAAAAAAAATAGGCAGCACCCTCCTGTCCTCTGCAAATGGGACAAAAAGTTTAAAAAGTATCAAAAAATTCAACAGCTTTTGGAGAAGATACAGGTCAGACTGCGTGAGGCTGGAAAAGACTCTACAAGTTCTCAGAGGAAAATCAGTAGGAAATCCCTTCTTTCTGCTATTAAAATCTCAGGCTGTTGCCATCAGACACTCAAGCCACAAGAAAAGTGCTTCAGCACCAGCATCCAACTGAGCACCTGCTTGATGCACCTCAGTGCAAAGACATCACTTTGCAAGCAGAATTCCTCCTCTGAGTTACGCACAACATATTCTTTCCAACTGGAAGTACTACTGGGTTTTGTTGCCCAGCATTTCATATTAAATTGTGGAAGTATTTGAAATGAAAAGGGAATGAAAACTCGCAGGATTTAAAGAAAATTGGCTGCAAAACTCCAATATTTGCACCATTCTAAAAAGGGAACCAAGGTACCACAAGTCCTAAATGACTCATCACTAGAGCTCTCTCAAACAAGGAATAAAGCCTAAGAGGGAAAGGAACAGATCGATTTGAATTTTATTGGGCATTAATACAGCTTTCCAAAGGATTAGGTTGTTTGCAAGACAAAGACCTTTACTTTGATTCAGAGATTAGTTGGGGTTTTCCTTCAAATTCCAGAGAGCTGGCAACAGATCTCTGGGTGGTGTCCACAGGCCAGGGCAGTCAGGGCAAGGCAAGGGCCAACAGCTCATGGGAAGCAGCAGAAAAAAGCACCATGGAATGGGCGGAAGGTGGGATGGGAAGAGGATGGAGGACCTCTGCTCCCACCTGAGCTGGCCTACAGTGGGTGTAACTGTGATGAATAAACACCCACTTGAACCCAAAGGGAATTCTGCACTCATATCTGGCGCCCCCAGCATAAGAACATGCACCCACTGGAGTGACTCCAGAGAAGGGTCACAGCAATGATCCAAGGGCTGCATCTTCTGCTATGGAGATGGGCTGCGAGACCTGGGCTTGTTCAGCCTGGAGAAGAGAAGGCTCCAGGGAGACATCCTAGCACCTCTCAGTGCCTAAAGGGCACCAACCTTCTCAAATGCTGCCGTGCTTACCCACTCCAATCCTGCAATGTTCCACTGCCTCAGCAACTGGACATGGCTGCTTGTCACAGCACATGTCCCAGTTGAGACAGCCACAACACACACAGTTCCACCACACCATTTCAGAAGGTTTGAAGCATTTTCCAATCCACAGGAACACCTTTCCTCATCAGAAGGCTTCTGGTGTCTGCCCACCCAGAGCAACACCACATCACTTCAGAAGGCTGCAAGGATCTGCCCTTCTTGTCCTTCAGCCCAGCCTTTTATCGCCTCCTGTTGATGCCCTGCACCTGTGTGCCCCCTGCTCCCTTTGGTGCTTGCTCAGTGCCCCTGGGCACTCCTTGCCTTCAATGCTGCTCACCTGTTCTGCACAGCTGTAGCCAATTAGGGGTGAGGCTTGGCCACAGCCCCACCCCAATTCCCACAAACTCTGTGCCTACCACTGCTCTGCCAAAATCCTGCCATCTTCCCATATCACTTTGCTCCTTGTGCTCTCAGGATTTTTCTTTTCAATACCCTTTGACCACACTTCTTTTGGCCTTTAGGAAGCCCTTCAGTCATCAAGGATTCAAAAGGTTTGTGACTTTGAACAAAGCAAACATTTGGCCCTGGAACATTTGCACACCAAAGGATCTGTTCTACAGCATTCTGGATTAAAAGTTTTCTTCTAACTCCCATTTACTGTCCAAACCAAGATGCATCATCTTAGTTGCCACCTACTATCTTTCTGGAATCCAGTATTGTAACCATGAACACACATGGGGAAAGGCCTAAACTCCAGTGCTACCCCAATTCCTTGTGGTTATTAATCATAGATTAGCTTTTGAGCTTCAGCATTGCCCAGAGCTACAAACAAATTGTCCTGCTTTGAAAGAGTTTGAAGAGGTGGGAACTCTGAAATGGGTAACCTCCCCTAGATTCCAACTAATCCCTTTCTACCAATAAGGAACAAGTGAATAGATAGATGCGATAAGATATAAATGAAAAAAACAAAACAAACAAACAAAAAAAACCAAACAACCAAAAAACCCACAAAAAAACCCCCAGCAAAAGCAACAAACTGACCTGGGAATAAGAAAACATTGAAAACTAAAAATACCCCATAGGCAAATGCAGTGATCCTCAGGAGATTTTGACACATATTAAATTGTTAAAAAAATAACAAAAGATTGACCAACACATTGTTTCCAATTTTTGGAATGATGTCAGATGCAAAGAGCACTGAACTCCAAGCTTCTTTTTAACCAAAGGGCTCTGAATTAGAGTCTAAGTCAAAACCTGCTTGGACTTCAGTTTCATGTTCTTTTGTACATTTAAGCTAATCAACAACCACAATTCTTTGATAATGCCAGTTAGGAATGACTGATTTTTAAGAAAACATCTGTGTCCCTTCCTAAACATACCACAGTAAAAGAGCTACTTTTCAACTTGGTCTAACTGGACAATTTTTGGAGAAAATTAAGCCATACAGGCCCAACATGGAATTCCCTTAACATGAGAGGCCTACAAGTAAGCAAAGAGCTCAGACTTGACAAGTTCCACTGGGTTTGATGGGGGGACCAATCATCACTGATGACCTGTACTAAGACCTAAGCCTACTCAACCCATCCATCTGCTGATGGAGCTGTTCCCATTTCTGCTCTTCCCACCACAGCCGTGCCTGACATGGACAGAGTCCCTGCCAGCGCCCACAAGGACACCTTCCCTAAGCGAGGGGAATGGAGCCCGCAGAGATTCCTGATTGTGACACCAGAGGGACTGGAGTGACATCACCAGCCAGGCCTGAGGTACAGAAGTTGTTGTGCATCAACACACCTTGCAGTTGAGGAGTGGATGGCTGAGAAGGAGCTTGCCCAAGGCTCCTGAGCCAGTTTTGGTGCCTCTGAGGCAGTTCATAGGCGTCTCTCTTCACTCAAGGAAGGATCGGCACATTTTGTCAGGAGGATAAAGGCCTGCAGTGCTGCGGCACACATCCAACAGGCATTCCTCCGTAGCCACCATGGTGCAGCAGAGAGCTGCTGAGAAGCGTCCTCCTGGCAAGGAGCGAGGTGAGAGCCAAGTCTCCCTCCCCACAGCTGCCCATGGCTGGCAGAGGGGGAGCAGCCAAGAGCAGCAGAAAGGGGAAGCAGGAGCTCTGCAGAATCAGCCCAGAGTGGAAGCCCTCCTCTGACGGGCCAGGCTGGGCTGTGGCCTCTGGCACTTGCAGGCCCTTAAGGCAAGCCAGCAGGGCCTTGGGGACAATGCTGCAGGGACATTTCCCGAGTCCTGTGAGGTGCTCACACCACCTCCCCTCTCTCTCTCTCTCCCCAAGGCACTCTGTGTCACCGGGCAGAGGCAGACGCAAAGAGAAGCGGCCGCCTCTCCGTAGAGCCCAGGCCGGAGCAGACCCGCCGCCGCTCATGGAGACAGCGGGCCCAAGACTCGGGCAGCCAGACGGGAAAACCCATCCGGCTCAACCGTGTGCCCCTGCTGCGTGCTGCGATCAGCCGCCCCAGCCCCAGCACCACCACTAAGGAGGTGCCAAGGCTGTCCCGGGCCATGGGGCTGTCCCGGGCCATGGGGCTGGTCAGCAGCAGCAGCCGCGGCCGCAGCTTCCCCTGCCAAAAGCGGGCCCTGAAGCGCGGCCGCCCACAGGGAGCCAGAGAGCCGCAGGCACCCGAGAGCCCGCTGGCAAAGCGCCGCAGGATGGACCATGTGGCAGCCCAGAGCGCTGGCACCAGCAGCCACATGGCAGTGCAGCTGTTGCAGGACACTCCGCCAGCCAGGAGCCAAGCACTTCTGTACATCCCAGCCTGGATCTTGCCCCGCTCCCAGGCGGGGCCCATTCGTACCAGGCACATCTGGCAGCAGCAGCGGCGAGAGAAGAAGCCCTACAGTCGTGCCGAAAACCAGAGCAGGATCAGACAAGCACCAAGCCCTGGTGCTCACCCCCGTCACCCCTAAAAATAAAGTTTTCTCTTTGTTTCAACTGGGAGATTCCACATCCCTTTTTCCAGTCATCTGCAGCTGATGTCCACACAGGGGCCTCAGCTCAGGGAGACACTCCAGCACGTGTGTGCCCTCAAACACCCAAGCCGTCCCACGGCAACACCCAGTGTCATGATGTCCCATGGCCTGGAGATACCGGCCCTGCTTCTGCCAGGGGAAAAACACAACGCTGCAAAAGGGCCAAGGAGATTTTGCAAACATTCCTGGCTCAGGCGGCCTCAAGTGGGAGGGCACAGCTCTACCTGCTGCAGGTGCCCAGGAGGGCAAATCATGGATGCATCAGGATTATTCTTCTCCCAACACAGCCCAGGCACATTTCAATCTACCATTGCTGCCACTGAGGTTGCACGTACCAGCCTGGAGAGTAACTGGGCTAGTACAGCTCATGCTGAGAAGGCAAAACTAAGCCCAGCCCCTCCTCAGTCAAAATACACAGCATCTGAAAAAAAAAATAGGCAGCACCCTCCTGTCCTCTGCAAATGGGACAAAAAGTTTAAAAAGTATCAAAAAATTCAACAGCTTTTGGAGAAGATACAGGTCAGACTGCGTGAGGCTGGAAAAGACTCTACAAGTTCTCAGAGGAAAATCAGTAGGAAATCCCTTCTTTCTGCTATTAAAATCTCAGGCTGTTGCCATCAGACACTCAAGCCACAAGAAAAGTGCTTCAGCACCAGCATCCAACTGAGCACCTGCTTGATGCACCTCAGTGCAAAGACATCACTTTGCAAGCAGAATTCCTCCTCTGAGTTACGCACAACATATTCTTTCCAACTGGAAGTACTACTGGGTTTTGTTGCCCAGCATTTCATATTAAATTGTGGAAGTATTTGAAATGAAAAGGGAATGAAAACTCGCAGGATTTAAAGAAAATTGGCTGCAAAACTCCAATATTTGCACCATTCTAAAAAGGGAACCAAGGTACCACAAGTCCTAAATGACTCATCACTAGAGCTCTCTCAAACAAGGAATAAAGCCTAAGAGGGAAAGGAACAGATCGATTTGAATTTTATTGGGCATTAATACAGCTTTCCAAAGGATTAGGTTGTTTGCAAGACAAAGACCTTTACTTTGATTCAGAGATTAGTTGGGGTTTTCCTTCAAATTCCAGAGAGCTGGCAACAGATCTCTGGGTGGTGTCCACAGGCCAGGGCAGTCAGGGCAAGGCAAGGGCCAACAGCTCATGGGAAGCAGCAGAAAAAAGCACCATGGAATGGGCTGAAGGTGGGATGGGAAGAGGATGGAGGACCTCTGCTCCCACCTGAGCTGGCCTACAGTGGGTGTAACTGTGATGAATAAACACCCACTTGAACCCAAAGGGAATTCTGCACTCATATCTGGCGCCCCCAGCATAAGAACATGCACCCACTGGAGTGACTCCAGAGAAGGGTCACAGCAATGATCCAAGGGCTGCATCTTCTGCTATGGAGATGGGCTGCGAGACCTGGGCTTGTTCAGCCTGGAGAAGAGAAGGCTCCAGGGAGACATCCTAGCACCTCTCAGTGCCTAAAGGGCACCAACCTTCTCAAATGCTGCCGTGCTTACCCACTCCAATCCTGCAATGTTCCACTGCCTCAGCAACTGGACATGGCTGCTTGTCACAGCACATGTCCCAGTTGAGACAGCCACAACACACACAGTTCCACCACACCATTTCAGAAGGTTTGAAGCATTTTCCAATCCACAGGAACACCTTTCCTCATCAGAAGGCTTCTGGTGTCTGCCCACCCAGAGCAACACCACATCACTTCAGAAGGCTGCAAGGATCTGCCCTTCTTGTCCTTCAGCCCAGCCTTTTATCGCCTCCTGTTGATGCCCTGCACCTGTGTGCCCCCTGCTCCCTTTGGTGCTTGCTCAGTGCCCCTGGGCACTCCTTGCCTTCAATGCTGCTCACCTGTTCTGCACAGCTGTAGCCAATTAGGGGTGAGGCTTGGCCACAGCCCCACCCCAATTCCCACAAACTCTGTGCCTACCACTGCTCTGCCAAAATCCTGCCATCTTCCCATATCACTTTGCTCCTTGTGCTCTCAGGATTTTTCTTTTCAATACCCTTTGACCACACTTCTTTTGGCCTTTAGGAAGCCCTTCAGTCATCAAGGATTCAAAAGGTTTGTGACTTTGAACAAAGCAAACATTTGGCCCTGGAACATTTGCACACCAAAGGATCTGTTCTACAGCATTCTGGATTAAAAGTTTTCTTCTAACTCCCATCTACTGTCCAAACCAAGATGCATCATCTTAGTTGCCACCTACTATCTTTCTGGAATCCAGTATTGTAACCATGAACACACATGGGGAAAGGCCTAAACTCCAGTGCTACCCCAATTCCTTGTGGTTATTAATCATAGATTAGCTTTTGAGCTTCAGCATTGCCCAGAGCTACAAACAAATTGTCCTGCTTTGAAAGAGTTTGAAGAGGTGGGAACTCTGAAATGGGTAACCTCCCCTAGATTCCAACTAATCCCTTTCTACCAATAAGGAACAAGTGAATAGATAGATGCGATAAGATATAAATGAAAAAAACAAAACAAACAAACAAAAAAAACCAAACAACCAAAAAACCCACAAAAAAACCCCCAGCAAAAGCAACAAACTGACCTGGGAATAAGAAAACATTGAAAACTAAAAATACCCCATAGGCAAATGCAGTGATCCTCAGGAGATTTTGACACATATTAAATTGTTAAAAAAATAACAAAAGATTGACCAACACATTGTTTCCAATTTTTGGAATGATGTCAGATGCAAAGAGCACTGAACTCCAAGCTTCTTTTTAACCAAAGGGCTCTGAATTAGAGTCTAAGTCAAAACCTGCTTGGACTTCAGTTTCATGTTCTTTTGTACATTTAAGCTAATCAACAACCACAATTCTTTGATAATGCCAGTTAGGAATGACTGATTTTTAAGAAAACATCTGTGTCCCTTCCTAAACATACCACAGTAAAAGAGCTACTTTTCAACTTGGTCTAACTGGACAATTTTTGGAGAAAATTAAGCCATACAGGCCCAACATGGAATTCCCTTAACATGAGAGGCCTACAAGTAAGCAAAGAGCTCAGACTTGACAAGTTCCACTGGGTTTGATGGGGGGACCAATCATCACTGATGACCTGTACTAAGACCTAAGCCTACTCAACCCATCCATCTGCTGATGGAGCTGTTCCCATTTCTGCTCTTCCCACCACAGCCGTGCCTGACATGGACAGAGTCCCTGCCAGCGCCCACAAGGACACCTTCCCTAAGCGAGGGGAATGGAGCCCGCAGAGATTCCTGATTGTGACACCAGAGGGACTGGAGTGACATCACCAGCCAGGCCTGAGGTACAGAAGTTGTTGTGCATCAACACACCTTGCAGTTGAGGAGTGGATGGCTGAGAAGGAGCTTGCCCAAGGCTCCTGAGCCAGTTTTGGTGCCTCTGAGGCAGTTCATAGGCGTCTCTCTTCACTCAAGGAAGGATCGGCACATTTTGTCAGGAGGATAAAGGCCTGCAGTGCTGCGGCACACATCCAACAGGCATTCCTCCGTAGCCACCATGGTGCAGCAGAGAGCTGCTGAGAAGCGTCCTCCTGGCAAGGAGCGAGGTGAGAGCCAAGTCTCCCTCCCCACAGCTGCCCATGGCTGGCAGAGGGGGAGCAGCCAAGAGCAGCAGAAAGGGGAAGCAGGAGCTCTGCAGAATCAGCCCAGAGTGGAAGCCCTCCTCTGACGGGCCAGGCTGGGCTGTGGCCTCTGGCACTTGCAGGCCCTTAAGGCAAGCCAGCAGGGCCTTGGGGACAATGCTGCAGGGACATTTCCCGAGTCCTGTGAGGTGCTCACACCACCTCCCCTCTCTCTCTCTCTCCCCAAGGCACTCTGTGTCACCGGGCAGAGGCAGACGCAAAGAGAAGCGGCCGCCTCTCCGTAGAGCCCAGGCCGGAGCAGACCCGCCGCCGCTCATGGAGACAGTGGGCCCAAGACTCGGGCAGCCAGACGGGAAAACCCATCCGGCTCAACCGTGTGCCCCTGCTGCGTGCTGCGATCAGCCGCCCCAGCCCCAGCACCACCACTAAGGAGGTGCCAAGGCTGTCCCGGGCCATGGGGCTGTCCCGGGCCATGGGGCTGGTCAGCAGCAGCAGCCGCGGCCGCAGCTTCCCCTGCCAAAAGCGGGCCCTGAAGCGCGGCCGCCCACAGGGAGCCAGAGAGCCGCAGGCACCCGAGAGCCCGCTGGCAAAGCGCCGCAGGATGGACCATGTGGCAGCCCAGAGCGCTGGCACCAGCAGCCACATGGCAGTGCAGCTGTTGCAGGACACTGCGCCAGCCAGGAGCCAAGCACTTCTGTACATCCCAGCCTGGATCTTGCCCCGCTCCCAGGCGGGGCCCATTCGTACCAGGCACATCTGGCAGCAGCAGCGGCGAGAGAAGAAGCCCTACAGTCGTGCCGAAAACCAGAGCAGGATCAGACAAGCACCAAGCCCTGGTGCTCACCCCCGTCACCCCTAAAAATAAAGTTTTCTCTTTGTTTCAACTGGGAGATTCCACATCCCTTTTTCCACTCATCTGCAGCTGATGTCCACACAGGGGCCTCAGCTCAGGGAGACACTCCAGCACGTGTGTGCCCTCAAACACCCAAGCCGTCCCACGGCAACACCCAGTGTCATGATGTCCCATGGCCTGGAGATACCGGCCCTGCTTCTGCCAGGGGAAAAACACAACGCTGCAAAAGGGCCAAGGAGATTTTGCAAGCATTCCTGGCTCAGGCGGCCTCAAGTGGGAGGGCACAGCTCTACCTGCTGCAGGTGCCCAGGAGGGCAAATCGTGGATGCATCAGGATTATTCTTCTCCCAACACAGCCCAGGCACATTTCAATCTACCATTGCTGCCACTGAGGTTGCACGTACCAGCCTGGAGAGTAACTGGGCTAGTACAGCTCATGCTGAGAAGGCAAAACTAAGCCCAGCCCCTCCTCAGTCAAAATACACAGCATCTGAAAAAAAAAATAGGCAGCACCCTCCTGTCCTCTGCAAATGGGACAAAAAGTTTAAAAAGTATCAAAAAATTCAACAGCTTTTGGAGAAGATACAGGTCAGACTGCGTGAGGCTGGAAAAGACTCTACAAGTTCTCAGAGGAAAATCAGTAGGAAATCCCTTCTTTCTGCTATTAAAATCTCAGGCTGTTGCCATCAGACACTCAAGCCACAAGAAAAGTGCTTCAGCACCAGCATCCAACTGAGCACCTGCTTGATGCACCTCAGTGCAAAGACATCACTTTGCAAGCAGAATTCCTCCTCTGAGTTGCGCACAACATATTTTTTCCAACTGGAAGTGCTACTGGGTTTTGTTACCCAGCATTTCATATTAAACTGTGGAAGTATTGGAAATGAAAAGGGAATGAAAACTCGTAGGATTTAAAGAAAATTGGCTGCAAAACTCCAATATTTGCACCATTCTAAAGAGGGAACCAAGGTACCACAAGTCCTAAATGACTCATCACTAGAGCTCTCTCAAACAAGGAATAAAGCCTAAGAGGGAAAGGAACAGATAGATTTGAATTTTATTGGGCACTAATACAGCTTTCCAAAGGATTAGGTTGTTTGCAAGACAAAGACCTTTACTTTGATTCAGAGACTAGTTTGGGTTTTCCTTCAAATTCCAGAGAGCTGGCAACAGATCTCTGGGTGGTGTCCACAGGCCAGGGCAGTCAGGGCAAGGCAAGGGCCAACAGCTCATGGGAAGCAGCAGAAAAAAGCACCATGGAATGGGCTGAAGGTGGGATGGGAAGAGGATGGAGGGACCTCTGCTCCCACCTGAGCTGGCCTACAGTGGGTGTAACTGTGATGAATAAACACCCACTTGAACCCAAAGGGAATTCTGCACTCATATCTGGCGTCCCCAGCATAAGAACATGCACCCACTGGAGTGACTCCAGAGAAGGGTCACAGCAATGATCCAAGGGCTGCATCTTCTGCTATGGAGATGGGAGGAGAGACCTGGGCTTGTTCAGCCTGGAGAAGAGAAGGCTCCAGGGAGACATCCTAGCACCTCTCAGTGCCTAAAGGGCACCAACCTTCTCAAATGCTGCCGTGCTTACCCACTCCAATCCTGCAATGTTCCACTGCCTCAGCAACTGGACATGGCTGCTTGTCACAGCACATGTCCCAGTTGAGACAGCCACAACACACACAGTTCCACCACACCATTTCAGAAGGTTTGAAGCATTTTCCAATCCACAGGAACACCTTTCCTCATCAGAAGGCTTCTGGTGTCTGCCCACCCAGAGCAACACCACATCACTTCAGAAGGCTGCAAGGATCTGCCCTTCTTGTCCTTCAGCCCAGCCTTTTATCGCCTCCTGTTGATGCCCTGCACCTGTGTGCCCCCTGCTCCCTTTGGTGCTTGCTCAGTGCCCCTGGGCACTCCTTGCCTTCAATGCTGCTCACCTGTTCTGCACAGCTGTAGCCAATTAGGGGTGAGGCTTGGCCACAGCCCCACCCCAATTCCCACAAACTCTGTGCCTACCACTGCTCTGCCAAAATCCTGCCATCTTCCCATATCACTTTGCTCCTTGTGCTCTCAGTGTTTTTCTTTTCAATACCCTTTGACCACACTTCTTTTGGCCTTTAGGAAGCCCTTCAGTCATCAAGGATTCAAAAGGTTTGTGACTTTGAACAAAGCAAACATTTGGCCCTGGAACATTTGCACACCAAAGGATCTGTTCTACAGCATTCTGGATTAAAAGTTTTCTTCTAACTCCCATCTACTGTCCAAACCAAGATGCATCATCTTAGTTGCCACCTACTATCTTTCTGGAACCCAGTATTGTAACCATGAACACACATGGGGAAAGGCCTAAACTCCAGTGCTACCCCAATTCCTTGTGGTTATTAATCATAGATTAGCTTTTGAGCTTCAGCATTGCCCAGAGCTGCAAACAAGTTGTCCTGGTTTGAAAGAGTTTAAAGAGGTGGGAACTCTGAAATGGGTAACCTCCCCTTGATTCCAACCAATCCCTTTCTACCAATAAGGAACAAGTGAATAGATAGATGCGATAAGATATAATTTGAAGAAAAAACAAAACCAAACCAAAAACAAACAAACAAAAAAAAACAACAACCAAAAAACCCACCAAAAAACCCCCAGCAACAGCAACAAACTGACCTGGGAATAAGAAAACATTGAAAACTAAAAATACCCCATAGGCAAATGCAGTGATCCTCAGGAGCTTTTGACACATATTAAATTGTTAAAAAAATAACAAAAGATTGAGCAAAACATTGTTTCCAATTTTTGGAATGATGTCAGATGCAAAGAGCACTGAACTCCAAGCTTCTTTTTAACCAAAGGGCTCTGAATTAGAGTCTAAGTCAAAACCTGCTTGGACTTCAGTTTCATGTTCTTTTGTACATTTAAGCTAATCAACAACCACAATTCTTTGATAATGCCAGTTAGGAATGACTGATTTTTAAGAAAACATCTGTGTCCCTTCCTAAACATACCACAGTAAAAGAGCTACTTTTCAACTTGGTCTAACTGGACAATTTTTGGAGAAAATTAAGCCATACAGGCCCAACATGGCATTCCCTTAACATGAGAGGCCTACAAGTAAGCAAAGAGCTCAGACTTGACAAGTTCCACTGGGTTTGATGGGGGGACCAATCATCACTGATGACCTGTACTAAGACCTAAGCCTACTCAACCCATCCATCTGCTGATGGAGCTGTTCCCATTTCTGCTCTTCCCACCACAGCCGTGCCTGACATGGACAGAGTCCCTGCCAGCGCCCACAAGGACACCTTCCCTAAGCGAGGGGAATGGAGCCCGCAGAGATTCCTGATTGTGACACCAGAGGGACTGGAGTGACATCACCAGCCAGGCCTGAGGTACAGAAGTTGTTGTGCATCAACACACCTTGCAGTTGAGGAGTGGATGGCTGAGAAGGAGCTTGCCCAAGGCTCCTGAGCCAGTTTTGGTGCCTCTGAGGCAGTTCATAGGCGTCTCTCTTCACTCAAGGAAGGATCGGCACATTTTGTCAGGAGGATAAAGGCCTGCAGTGCTGCGGCACACATCCAACAGGCATTCCTCCGTAGCCACCATGGTGCAGCAGAGAGCTGCTGAGAAGCGTCCTCCTGGCAAGGAGCGAGGTGAGAGCCAAGTCTCCCTCCCCACAGCTGCCCATGGCTGGCAGAGGGGGAGCAGCCAAGAGCAGCAGAAAGGGGAAGCAGGAGCTCTGCAGAATCAGCCCAGAGTGGAAGCCCTCCTCTGACGGGCCAGGCTGGGCTGTGGCCTCTGGCACTTGCAGGCCCTTAAGGCAAGCCAGCAGGGCCTTGGGGACAGTGCTGCAGGGACATTTCCCGAGTCCTGTGAGGTGCTCACACCACCTCCCCTCTCTCTCTCTCTCCCCAAGGCACTCTGTGTCACCGGGCAGAGGCAGACGCAAAGAGAAGCGGCCGCCTCTCCGTAGAGCCCAGGCCGGAGCAGACCCGCCGCCGCTCATGGAGACAGCGGGCCCAAGACTCGGGCAGCCAGATGGGAAAACCCATCCGGCTCAACCGTGTGCCCCTGCTGCGTGCTGCGATCAGCCGCCCCAGCCCCAGCACCACCACTAAGGAGGTGCCAAGGCTGTCCCGGGCCATGGGGCTGTCCCGGGCCATGGGGCTGGTCAGCAGCAGCAGCCGCGGCCGCAGCTTCCCCTGCCAAAAGCGGGCCCTGAAGCGCGGCCGCCCACAGGGAGCCAGAGAGCCGCAGGCACCCGAGAGCCCGCTGGCAAAGCGCCGCAGGATGGACCATGTGGCAGCCCAGAGCGCTGGCACCAGCAGCCACATGGCAGTGCAGCTGTTGCAGGACACTGCGCCAGCCAGGAGCCAAGCACTTCTGTACATCCCAGCCTGGATCTTGCCCCGCTCCCAGGCGGGGCCCATTCGTACCAGGCACATCTGGCAGCAGCAGCGGCGAGAGAAGAAGCCCTACAGTCGTGCCGAAAACCAGAGCAGGATCAGACAAGCACCAAGCCCTGGTGCTCACCCCCGTCACCCCTAAAAATAAAGTTTTCTCTTTGTTTCAACTGGGAGATTCCACATCCCTTTTTCCACTCATCTGCAGCTGATGTCCACACAGGGGCCTCAGCTCAGGGAGACACTCCAGCACGTGTGTGCCCTCAAACACCCAAGCCGTCCCACGGCAACACCCAGTGTCATGATGTCCCATGGCCTGGAGATACCGGCCCTGCTTCTGCCAGGGGAAAAACACAACGCTGCAAAAGGGCCAAGGAGATTTTGCAAGCATTCCTGGCTCAGGCGGCCTCAAGTGGGAGGGCACAGCTCTACCTGCTGCAGGTGCCCAGGAGGGCAAATCGTGGATGCATCAGGATTATTCTTCTCCCAACACAGCCCAGGCACATTTCAATCTACCATTGCTGCCACTGAGGTTGCACGTACCAGCCTGGAGAGTAACTGGGCTAGTACAGCTCATGCTGAGAAGGCAAAACTAAGCCCAGCCCCTCCTCAGTCAAAATACACAGCATCTGAAAAAAAAAATAGGCAGCACCCTCCTGTCCTCTGCAAATGGGACAAAAAGTTTAAAAAGTATCAAAAAATTCAACAGCTTTTGGAGAAGATACAGGTCAGACTGCGTGAGGCTGGAAAAGACTCTACAAGTTCTCAGAGGAAAATCAGTAGGAAATCCCTTCTTTCTGCTATTAAAATCTCAGGCTGTTGCCATCAGACACTCAAGCCACAAGAAAAGTGCTTCAGCACCAGCATCCAACTGAGCACCTGCTTGATGCACCTCAGTGCAAAGACATCACTTTGCAAGCAGAATTCCTCCTCTGAGTTGCGCACAACATATTTTTTCCAACTGGAAGTGCTACTGGGTTTTGTTACCCAGCATTTCATATTAAACTGTGGAAGTATTGGAAATGAAAAGGGAATGAAAACTCGTAGGATTTAAAGAAAATTGGCTGCAAAACTCCAATATTTGCACCATTCTAAAGAGGGAACCAAGGTACCACAAGTCCTAAATGACTCATCACTAGAGCTCTCTCAAACAAGGAATAAAGCCTAAGAGGGAAAGGAACAGATAGATTTGAATTTTATTGGGCACTAATACAGCTTTCCAAAGGATTAGGTTGTTTGCAAGACAAAGACCTTTACTTTGATTCAGAGACTAGTTTGGGTTTTCCTTCAAATTCCAGAGAGCTGGCAACAGATCTCTGGGTGGTGTCCACAGGCCAGGGCAGTCAGGGCAAGGCAAGGGCCAACAGCTCATGGGAAGCAGCAGAAAAAAGCACCATGGAATGGGCTGAAGGTGGGATGGGAAGAGGATGGAGGGACCTCTGCTCCCACCTGAGCTGGCCTACAGTGGGTGTAACTGTGATGAATAAACACCCACTTGAACCCAAAGGGAATTCTGCACTCATATCTGGCGCCCCCAGCATAAGAACATGCACCCACTGGAGTGACTCCAGAGAAGGGTCACAGCAATGATCCAAGGGCTGCATCTTCTGCTATGGAGATGGGCTGCGAGACCTGGGCTTGTTCAGCCTGGAGAAGAGAAGGCTCCAGGGAGACATCCTAGCACCTCTCAGTGCCTAAAGGGCACCAACCTTCTCAAATGCTGCCGTGCTTACCCACTCCAATCCTGCAATGTTCCACTGCCTCAGCAACTGGACATGGCTGCTTGTCACAGCACATGTCCCAGTTGAGACAGCCACAACACACACAGTTCCACCACACCATTTCAGAAGGTTTGAAGCATTTTCCAATCCACAGGAACACCTTTCCTCATCAGAAGGCTTCTGGTGTCTGCCCACCCAGAGCAACACCACATCACTTCAGAAGGCTGCAAGGATCTGCCCTTCTTGTCCTTCAGCCCAGCCTTTTATCCCCTCCTGTTGATGCCCTGCACCTGTGTGCCCCCTGCTCCCTTTGGTGCTTGCTCAGTGCCCCTGGGCACTCCTTGCCTTCAATGCTGCTCACCTGTTCTGCACAGCTGTAGCCAATTAGGGGTGAGGCTTGGCCACAGTCCCACCCCAATTCCCACAAACTCTGTGCCTACCACTGCTCTGCCAAAATCCTGCCATCTTCCCATATCACTTTGCTCCTTGTGCTCTCAGTGTTTTTCTTTTCAATACCCTTTGACCACACTTCTTTTGGCCTTTAGGAAGCCCTTCAGTCATCAAGGATTCAAAAGGTTTGTGACTTTGAACAAAGCAAACATTTGGCCCTGGAACATTTGCACACCAAAGGATCTGTTCTACAGCATTCTGGATTAAAAGTTTTCTTCTAACTCCCATCTACTGTCCAAACCAAGATGCATCATCTTAGTTGCCACCTACTATCTTTCTGGAACCCAGTATTGTAACCATGAACACACATGGGGAAAGGCCTAAACTCCAGTGCTACCCCAATTCCTTGTGGTTATTAATCATAGATTAGCTTTTGAGCTTCAGCATTGCCCAGAGCTGCAAACAAGTTGTCCTGGTTTGAAAGAGTTTAAAGAGGTGGGAACTCTGAAATGGGTAACCTCCCCTTGATTCCAACCAATCCCTTTCTACCAATAAGGAACAAGTGAATAGATAGATGCGATAAGATATAATTTGAAGAAAAAACAAAACCAAACCAAAAACAAACAAACAAAAAAAACCAACAACCAAAAAACCCACCAAAAAACCCCCAGCAACAGCAACAAACTGACCTGGGAATAAGAAAACATTGAAAACTAAAAATACCCCATAGGCAAATGCAGTGATCCTCAGGAGCTTTTGACACATATTAAATTGTTAAAAAAATAACAAAAGATTGACCAACACATTGTTTCCAATTTTTGGAATGATGTCAGATGCAAAGAGCACTGAACTCCAAGCTTCTTTTTAACCAAAGGGCTCTGAATTAGAGTCTAAGTCAAAACCTGCTTGGACTTCAGTTTCATGTTCTTTTGTACATTTAAGCTAATCAACAACCACAATTCTTTGATAATGCCAGTTAGGAATGACTGATTTTTAAGAAAACATCTGTGTCCCTTCCTAAACATACCACAGTAAAAGAGCTACTTTTCAACTTGGTCTAACTGGACAATTTTTGGAGAAAATTAAGCCATACAGGCCCAACATGGCATTCCCTTAACATGAGAGGCCTACAAGTAAGCAAAGAGCTCAGACTTGACAAGTTCCACTGGGTTTGATGGGGGGACCAATCATCACTGATGACCTGTACTAAGACCTAAGCCTACTCAACCCATCCATCTGCTGATGGAGCTGTTCCCATTTCTGCTCTTCCCACCACAGCCGTGCCTGACATGGACAGAGTCCCTGCCAGCGCCCACAAGGACACCTTCCCTAAGCGAGGGGAATGGAGCCCGCAGAGATTCCTGATTGTGACACCAGAGGGACTGGAGTGACATCACCAGCCAGGCCTGAGGTACAGAAGTTGTTGTGCATCAACACACCTTGCAGTTGAGGAGTGGATGGCTGAGAAGGAGCTTGCCCAAGGCTCCTGAGCCAGTTTTGGTGCCTCTGAGGCAGTTCATAGGCGTCTCTCTTCACTCAAGGAAGGATCGGCACATTTTGTCAGGAGGATAAAGGCCTGCAGTGCTGCGGCACACATCCAACAGGCATTCCTCCGTAGCCACCATGGTGCAGCAGAGAGCTGCTGAGAAGCGTCCTCCTGGCAAGGAGCGAGGTGAGAGCCAAGTCTCCCTCCCCACAGCTGCCCATGGCTGGCAGAGGGGGAGCAGCCAAGAGCAGCAGAAAGGGGAAGCAGGAGCTCTGCAGAATCAGCCCAGAGTGGAAGCCCTCCTCTGACGGGCCAGGCTGGGCTGTGGCCTCTGGCACTTGCAGGCCCTTAAGGCAAGCCAGCAGGGCCTTGGGGACAGTGCTGCAGGGACATTTCCCGAGTCCTGTGAGGTGCTCACACCACCTCCCCTCTCTCTCTCTCTCCCCAAGGCACTCTGTGTCACCGGGCAGAGGCAGACGCAAAGAGAAGCGGCCGCCTCTCCGTAGAGCCCAGGCCGGAGCAGACCCGCCGCCGCTCATGGAGACAGCGGGCCCAAGACTCGGGCAGCCAGACGGGAAAACCCATCCGGCTCAACCGTGTGCCCCTGCTGCGTGCTGCGATCAGCCGCCCCAGCCCCAGCACCACCACTAAGGAGGTGCCAAGGCTGTCCCGGGCCATGGGGCTGTCCCGGGCCATGGGGCTGTCCCGGGCCATGGGGCTGGTCAGCAGCAGCAGCCGCGGCCGCAGCTTCCCCTGCCAAAAGCGGGCCCTGAAGCGCGGCCGCCCACAGGGAGCCAGAGAGCCGCAGGCACCCGAGAGCCCGCTGGCAAAGCGCCGCAGGATGGACCATGTGGCAGCCCAGAGCGCTGGCACCAGCAGCCACATGGCAGTGCAGCTGTTGCAGGACACTGCGCCAGCCAGGAGCCAAGCACTTCTGTACATCCCAGCCTGGATCTTGCCCCGCTCCCAGGCGGGGCCCATTCGTACCAGGCACATCTGGCAGCAGCAGCGGCGAGAGAAGAAGCCCTACAGTCGTGCCGAAAACCAGAGCAGGATCAGACAAGCACCAAGCCCTGGTGCTCACCCCCGTCACTCCTAAAAATAAAGTTTTCTCTTTGTTTCAACTGGGAGATTCCACATCCCTTTTTCCACTCATCTGCAGCTGATGTCCACACAGGGGCCTCAGCTCAGGGAGACACTCCAGCACGTGTGTGCCCTCAAACACCCAAGCCGTCCCACGGCAACACCCAGTGTCATGATGTCCCATGGCCTGGAGATACCGGCCCTGCTTCTGCCAGGGGAAAAACACAACGCTGCAAAAGGGCCAAGGAGATTTTGCAAGCATTCCTGGCTCAGGCGGCCTCAAGTGGGAGGGCACAGCTCTACCTGCTGCAGGTGCCCAGGAGGGAAAATCGTGGATGCATCAGGATTATTCTTCTCCCAACACAGCCCAGGCACATTTCAATCTACCATTGCTGCCACTGAGGTTGCACGTACCAGCCTGGAGAGTAACTGGGCTAGTACAGCTCATGCTGAGAAGGCAAAACTAAGCCCAGCCCCTCCTCAGTCAAAATACACAGCATCTGAAAAAAAAAATAGGCAGCACCCTCCTGTCCTCTGCAAATGGGACAAAAAGTTTAAAAAGTATCAAAAAATTCAACAGCTTTTGGAGAAGATACAGGTCAGACTGCGTGAGGCTGGAAAAGACTCTACAAGTTCTCAGAGGAAAATCAGTAGGAAATCCCTTCTTTCTGCTATTAAAATCTCAGGCTGTTGCCATCAGACACTCAAGCCACAAGAAAAGTGCTTCAGCACCAGCATCCAACTGAGCACCTGCTTGATGCACCTCAGTGCAAAGACATCACTTTGCAAGCAGAATTCCTCCTCTGAGTTGCGCACAACATATTTTTTCCAACTGGAAGTGCTACTGGGTTTTGTTACCCAGCATTTCATATTAAACTGTGGAAGTATTGGAAATGAAAAGGGAATGAAAACTCGTAGGATTTAAAGAAAATTGGCTGCAAAACTCCAATATTTGCACCATTCTAAAGAGGGAACCAAGGTACCACAAGTCCTAAATGACTCATCACTAGAGCTCTCTCAAACAAGGAATAAAGCCTAAGAGGGAAAGGAACAGATAGATTTGAATTTTATTGGGCACTAATACAGCTTTCCAAAGGATTAGGTTGTTTGCAAGACAAAGACCTTTACTTTGATTCAGAGACTAGTTTGGGTTTTCCTTCAAATTCCAGAGAGCTGGCAACAGATCTCTGGGTGGTGTCCACAGGCCAGGGCAGTCAGGGCAAGGCAAGGGCCAACAGCTCATGGGAAGCAGCAGAAAAAAGCACCATGGAATGGGCTGAAGGTGGGATGGGAAGAGGATGGAGGGACCTCTGCTCCCACCTGAGCTGGCCTACAGTGGGTGTAACTGTGATGAATAAACACCCACTTGAACCCAAAGGGAATTCTGCACTCATATCTGGCGCCCCCAGCATAAGAACACGCACCCACTGGAGTGACTCCAGAGAAGGGTCACAGCAATGATCCAAGGGCTGCATCTTCTGCTATGGAGATGGGCTGCGAGACCTGGGCTTGTTCAGCCTGGAGAAGAGAAGGCTCCAGGGAGACATCAGAGCGCCTCTCAGTGCCTAAAGGGCACCAACCTTCTCAAATGCTGCCGTGCTTACCCACTCCAATCCTGCAATGTTCCACTGCCTCAGCAACTGGACATGGCTGCTTGTCACAGCACATGTCCCAGTTGAGACAGCCACAACACACACAGTTCCACCACACCATTTCAGAAGGTTTGAAGCATTTTCCAATCCACAGGAACACCTTTCCTCATCAGAAGGCTTCTGGTGTCTGCCCACCCAGAGCAACACCACATCACTTCAGAAGGCTGCAAGGATCTGCCCTTCTTGTCCTTCAGCCCAGCCTTTTATCCCCTCCTGTTGATGCCCTGCACCTGTGTGCCCCCTGCTCCCTTTGGTGCTTGCTCAGTGCCCCTGGGCACTCCTTGCCTTCAATGCTGCTCACCTGTTCTGCACAGCTGTAGCCAATTAGGGGTGAGGCTTGGCCACAGTCCCACCCCAATTCCCACAAACTCTGTGCCTACCACTGCTCTGCCAAAATCCTGCCATCTTCCCATATCACTTTGCTCCTTGTGCTCTCAGTGTTTTTCTTTTCAATACCCTTTGACCACACTTCTTTTGGCCTTTAGGAAGCCCTTCAGTCATCAAGGATTCAAAAGGTTTGTGACTTTGAACAAAGCAAACATTTGGCCCTGGAACATTTGCACACCAAAGGATCTGTTCTACAGCATTCTGGATTAAAAGTTTTCTTCTAACTCCCATCTACTGTCCAAACCAAGATGCATCATCTTAGTTGCCACCTACTATCTTTCTGGAACCCAGTATTGTAACCATGAACACACATGGGGAAAGGCCTAAACTCCAGTGCTACCCCAATTCCTTGTGGTTATTAATCATAGATTAGCTTTTGAGCTTCAGCATTGCCCAGAGCTGCAAACAAGTTGTCCTGGTTTGAAAGAGTTTAAAGAGGTGGGAACTCTGAAATGGGTAACCTCCCCTTGATTCCAACCAATCCCTTTCTACCAATAAGGAACAAGTGAATAGATAGATGCGATAAGATATAATTTGAAGAAAAAACAAAACCAAACCAAAAACAAACAAACAAAAAAAACCAACAACCAAAAAACCCACCAAAAAACCCCCAGCAACAGCAACAAACTGACCTGGGAATAAGAAAACATTGAAAACTAAAAATACCCCATAGGCAAATGCAGTGATCCTCAGGAGCTTTTGACACATATTAAATTGTTAAAAAAATAACAAAAGATTGACCAACACATTGTTTCCAATTTTTGGAATGATGTCAGATGCAAAGAGCACTGAACTCCAAGCTTCTTTTTAACCAAAGGGCTCTGAATTAGAGTCTAAGTCAAAACCTGCTTGGACTTCAGTTTCATGTTCTTTTGTACATTTAAGCTAATCAACAACCACAATTCTTTGATAATGCCAGTTAGGAATGACTGATTTTTAAGAAAACATCTGTGTCCCTTCCTAAACATACCACAGTAAAAGAGCTACTTTTCAACTTGGTCTAACTGGACAATTTTTGGAGAAAATTAAGCCATACAGGCCCAACATGGCATTCCCTTAACATGAGAGGCCTACAAGTAAGCAAAGAGCTCAGACTTGACAAGTTCCACTGGGTTTGATGGGGGGACCAATCATCACTGATGACCTGTACTAAGACCTAAGCCTACTCAACCCATCCATCTGCTGATGGAGCTGTTCCCATTTCTGCTCTTCCCACCACAGCCGTGCCTGACATGGACAGAGTCCCTGCCAGCGCCCACAAGGACACCTTCCCTAAGCGAGGGGAATGGAGCCCGCAGAGATTCCTGATTGTGACACCAGAGGGACTGGAGTGACATCACCAGCCAGGCCTGAGGTACAGAAGTTGTTGTGCATCAACACACCTTGCAGTTGAGGAGTGGATGGCTGAGAAGGAGCTTGCCCAAGGCTCCTGAGCCAGTTTTGGTGCCTCTGAGGCAGTTCATAGGCGTCTCTCTTCACTCAAGGAAGGATCGGCACATTTTGTCAGGAGGATAAAGGCCTGCAGTGCTGCGGCACACATCCAACAGGCATTCCTCCGTAGCCACCATGGTGCAGCAGAGAGCTGCTGAGAAGCGTCCTCCTGGCAAGGAGCGAGGTGAGAGCCAAGTCTCCCTCCCCACAGCTGCCCATGGCTGGCAGAGGGGGAGCAGCCAAGAGCAGCAGAAAGGGGAAGCAGGAGCTCTGCAGAATCAGCCCAGAGTGGAAGCCCTCCTCTGACGGGCCAGGCTGGGCTGTGGCCTCTGGCACTTGCAGGCCCTTAAGGCAAGCCAGCAGGGCCTTGGGGACAGTGCTGCAGGGACATTTCCCGAGTCCTGTGAGGTGCTCACACCACCTCCCCTCTCTCTCTCTCTCCCCAAGGCACTCTGTGTCACCGGGCAGAGGCAGACGCAAAGAGAAGCGGCCGCCTCTCCGTAGAGCCCAGGCCGGAGCAGACCCGCCGCCGCTCATGGAGACAGCGGGCCCAAGACTCGGGCAGCCAGACGGGAAAACCCATCCGGCTCAACCGTGTGCCCCTGCTGCGTGCTGCGATCAGCCGCCCCAGCCCCAGCACCACCACTAAGGAGGTGCCAAGGCTGTCCCGGGCCATGGGGCTGTCCCGGGCCATGGGGCTGTCCCGGGCCATGGGGCTGGTCAGCAGCAGCAGCCGCGGCCGCAGCTTCCCCTGCCAAAAGCGGGCCCTGAAGCGCGGCCGCCCACAGGGAGCCAGAGAGCCGCAGGCACCCGAGAGCCCGCTGGCAAAGCGCCGCAGGATGGACCATGTGGCAGCCCAGAGCGCTGGCACCAGCAGCCACATGGCAGTGCAGCTGTTGCAGGACACTGCGCCAGCCAGGAGCCAAGCACTTCTGTACATCCCAGCCTGGATCTTGCCCCGCTCCCAGGCGGGGCCCATTCGTACCAGGCACATCTGGCAGCAGCAGCGGCGAGAGAAGAAGCCCTACAGTCGTGCCGAAAACCAGAGCAGGATCAGACAAGCACCAAGCCCTGGTGCTCACCCCCGTCACTCCTAAAAATAAAGTTTTCTCTTTGTTTCAACTGGGAGATTCCACATCCCTTTTTCCACTCATCTGCAGCTGATGTCCACACAGGGGCCTCAGCTCAGGGAGACACTCCAGCACGTGTGTGCCCTCAAACACCCAAGCCGTCCCACGGCAACACCCAGTGTCATGATGTCCCATGGCCTGGAGATACCGGCCCTGCTTCTGCCAGGGGAAAAACACAACGCTGCAAAAGGGCCAAGGAGATTTTGCAAGCATTCCTGGCTCAGGCGGCCTCAAGTGGGAGGGCACAGCTCTACCTGCTGCAGGTGCCCAGGAGGGAAAATCGTGGATGCATCAGGATTATTCTTCTCCCAACACAGCCCAGGCACATTTCAATCTACCATTGCTGCCACTGAGGTTGCACGTACCAGCCTGGAGAGTAACTGGGCTAGTACAGCTCATGCTGAGAAGGCAAAACTAAGCCCAGCCCCTCCTCAGTCAAAATACACAGCATCTGAAAAAAAAAATAGGCAGCACCCTCCTGTCCTCTGCAAATGGGACAAAAAGTTTAAAAAGTATCAAAAAATTCAACAGCTTTTGGAGAAGATACAGGTCAGACTGCGTGAGGCTGGAAAAGACTCTACAAGTTCTCAGAGGAAAATCAGTAGGAAATCCCTTCTTTCTGCTATTAAAATCTCAGGCTGTTGCCATCAGACACTCAAGCCACAAGAAAAGTGCTTCAGCACCAGCATCCAACTGAGCACCTGCTTGATGCACCTCAGTGCAAAGACATCACTTTGCAAGCAGAATTCCTCCTCTGAGTTGCGCACAACATATTTTTTCCAACTGGAAGTGCTACTGGGTTTTGTTACCCAGCATTTCATATTAAACTGTGGAAGTATTGGAAATGAAAAGGGAATGAAAACTCGTAGGATTTAAAGAAAATTGGCTGCAAAACTCCAATATTTGCACCATTCTAAAGAGGGAACCAAGGTACCACAAGTCCTAAATGACTCATCACTAGAGCTCTCTCAAACAAGGAATAAAGCCTAAGAGGGAAAGGAACAGATAGATTTGAATTTTATTGGGCACTAATACAGCTTTCCAAAGGATTAGGTTGTTTGCAAGACAAAGACCTTTACTTTGATTCAGAGACTAGTTTGGGTTTTCCTTCAAATTCCAGAGAGCTGGCAACAGATCTCTGGGTGGTGTCCACAGGCCAGGGCAGTCAGGGCAAGGCAAGGGCCAACAGCTCATGGGAAGCAGCAGAAAAAAGCACCATGGAATGGGCTGAAGGTGGGATGGGAAGAGGATGGAGGGACCTCTGCTCCCACCTGAGCTGGCCTACAGTGGGTGTAACTGTGATGAATAAACACCCACTTGAACCCAAAGGGAATTCTGCACTCATATCTGGCGCCCCCAGCATAAGAACACGCACCCACTGGAGTGACTCCAGAGAAGGGTCACAGCAATGATCCAAGGGCTGCATCTTCTGCTATGGAGATGGGCTGCGAGACCTGGGCTTGTTCAGCCTGGAGAAGAGAAGGCTCCAGGGAGACATCAGAGCGCCTCTCAGTGCCTAAAGGGCACCAACCTTCTCAAATGCTGCCGTGCTTACCCACTCCAATCCTGCAATGTTCCACTGCCTCAGCAACTGGACATGGCTGCTTGTCACAGCACATGTCCCAGTTGAGACAGCCACAACACACACAGTTCCACCACACCATTTCAGAAGGTTTGAAGCATTTTCCAATCCACAGGAACACCTTTCCTCATCAGAAGGCTTCTGGTGTCTGCCCACCCAGAGCAACACCACATCACTTCAGAAGGCTGCAAGGATCTGCCCTTCTTGTCCTTCAGCCCAGCCTTTTATCCCCTCCTGTTGATGCCCTGCACCTGTGTGCCCCCTGCTCCCTTTGGTGCTTGCTCAGTGCCCCTGGGCACTCCTTGCCTTCAATGCTGCTCACCTGTTCTGCACAGCTGTAGCCAATTAGGGGTGAGGCTTGGCCACAGTCCCACCCCAATTCCCACAAACTCTGTGCCTACCACTGCTCTGCCAAAATCCTGCCATCTTCCCATATCACTTTGCTCCTTGTGCTCTCAGTGTTTTTCTTTTCAATACCCTTTGACCACACTTCTTTTGGCCTTTAGGAAGCCCTTCAGTCATCAAGGATTCAAAAGGTTTGTGACTTTGAACAAAGCAAACATTTGGCCCTGGAACATTTGCACACCAAAGGATCTGTTCTACAGCATTCTGGATTAAAAGTTTTCTTCTAACTCCCATCTACTGTCCAAACCAAGATGCATCATCTTAGTTGCCACCTACTATCTTTCTGGAACCCAGTATTGTAACCATGAACACACATGGGGAAAGGCCTAAACTCCAGTGCTACCCCAATTCCTTGTGGTTATTAATCATAGATTAGCTTTTGAGCTTCAGCATTGCCCAGAGCTGCAAACAAGTTGTCCTGGTTTGAAAGAGTTTAAAGAGGTGGGAACTCTGAAATGGGTAACCTCCCCTTGATTCCAACCAATCCCTTTCTACCAATAAGGAACAAGTGAATAGATAGATGCGATAAGATATAATTTGAAGAAAAAACAAAACCAAACCAAAAACAAACAAACAAAAAAAAACAACAACCAAAAAACCCACCAAAAAACCCCCAGCAACAGCAACAAACTGACCTGGGAATAAGAAAACATTGAAAACTAAAAATACCCCATAGGCAAATGCAGTGATCCTCAGGAGCTTTTGACACATATTAAATTGTTAAAAAAATAACAAAAGATTGAGCAAAACATTGTTTCCAATTTTTGGAATGATGTCAGATGCAAAGAGCACTGAACTCCAAGCTTCTTTTTAACCAAAGGGCTCTGAATTAGAGTCTAAGTCAAAACCTGCTTGGACTTCAGTTTCATGTTCTTTTGTACATTTAAGCTAATCAACAACCACAATTCTTTGATAATGCCAGTTAGGAATGACTGATTTTTAAGAAAACATCTGTGTCCCTTCCTAAACATACCACAGTAAAAGAGCTACTTTTCAACTTGGTCTAACTGGACAATTTTTGGAGAAAATTAAGCCATACAGGCCCAACATGGAATTCCCTTAACATGAGAGGCCTACAACTAAGCAAAGAGCTCAGACTTGACAAGTTCCACTGGCTTTTATGGGGGGACCAATCATCACTGATGACCTGTACTAAGACCTAAGCCTACTCAACCCATCCATCTGCTGATGGAGCTGTTCCCATTTCTGCTCTTCCCACCACAGCCGTGCCTGACATGGACAGAGTCCCTGCCAGCGCCCACAAGGACACCTTCCCTAAGCGAGGGGAATGGAGCCCGCAGAGATTCCTGATTGTGACACCAGAGGGACTGGAGTGACATCACCAGCCAGGCCTGAGGTACAGAAGTTGTTGTGCATCAACACACCTTGCAGTTGAGGAGTGGATGGCTGAGAAGGAGCTTGCCCAAGGCTCCTGAGCCAGTTTTGGTGCCTCTGAGGCAGTTCATAGGCGTCTCTCTTCACTCAAGGAAGGATCGGCACATTTTGTCAGGAGGATAAAGGCCTGCAGTGCTGCGGCACACATCCAACAGGCATTCCTCCGTAGCCACCATGGTGCAGCAGAGAGCTGCTGAGAAGCGTCCTCCTGGCAAGGAGCGAGGTGAGAGCCAAGTCTCCCTCCCCACAGCTGCCCATGGCTGGCAGAGGGGGAGCAGCCAAGAGCAGCAGAAAGGGGAAGCAGGAGCTCTGCAGAATCAGCCCAGAGTGGAAGCCCTCCTCTGACGGGCCAGGCTGGGCTGTGGCCTCTGGCACTTGCAGGCCCTTAAGGCAAGCCAGCAGGGCCTTGGGGACAGTGCTGCAGGGACATTTCCCGAGTCCTGTGAGGTGCTCACACCACCTCCCCTCTCTCTCTCTCTCCCCAAGGCACTCTGTGTCACCGGGCAGAGGCAGACGCAAAGAGAAGCGGCCGCCTCTCCGTAGAGCCCAGGCCGGAGCAGACCCGCCGCCGCTCATGGAGACAGCGGGCCCAAGACTCGGGCAGCCAGACGGGAAAACCCATCCGGCTCAACCGTGTGCCCCTGCTGCGTGCTGCGATCAGCCGCCCCAGCCCCAGCACCACCACTAAGGAGGTGCCAAGGCTGTCCCGGGCCATGGGGCTGTCCCGGGCCATGGGGCTGGTCAGCAGCAGCAGCCGCGGCCGCAGCTTCCCCTGCCAAAAGCAGGCCCTGAAGCGCGGCCGCCCACAGGGAGCCAGAGAGCCGCAGGCACCCGAGAGCCCGCTGGCAAAGCGCCGCAGGATGGACCATGTGGCAGCCCAGAGCGCTGGCACCAGCAGCCAGGTGGCAGTGCAGCTGTTGCAGGACACTGCGCCAGCCAGGAGCCAAGCACTTCTGTACATCCCAGCCTGGATCTTGCCCCGCTCCCAGGCGGGGCCCATTCGTACCAGGCACATCTGGCAGCAGCAGCGGCGAGAGAAGAAGCCCTACAGTCGTGCCGAAAACCAGAGCAGGATCAGACAAGCACCAAGCCCTGGTGCTCACCCCCGTCACCCCTAAAAATAAAGTTTTCTCTTTGTTTCAACTGGGAGATTCCACATCCCTTTTTCCAGTCATCTGCAGCTGATGTCCACACAGGGGCCTCAGCTCAGGGAGACACTCCAGCACGTGTGTGCCCTCAAACACCCAAGCCGTCCCACGGCAACACCCAGTGTCATGATGTCCCATGGCCTGGAGATACCGGCCCTGCTTCTGCCAGGGGAAAAACACAACGCTGCAAAAGGGCCAAGGAGATTTTGCAAGCATTCCTGGCTCAGGCGGCCTCAAGTGGGAGGGCACAGCTCTACCTGCTGCAGGTGCCCAGGAGGGCAAATCATGGATGCATCAGGATTATTCTTCTCCCAACACAGCCCAGGCACATTTCAATCTACCATTGCTGCCACTGAGGTTGCACGTACCAGCCTGGAGAGTAACTGGGCTAGTACAGCTCATGCTGAGAAGGCAAAACTAAGCCCAGCCCCTCCTCAGTCAAAATACACAGCATCTGAAAAAAAAAATAGGCAGCACCCTCCTGTCCTCTGCAAATGGGACAAAAAGTTTAAAAAGTATCAAAAAATTCAACAGCTTTTGGAGAAGATACAGGTCAGACTGCGTGAGGCTGGAAAAGACTCTACAAGTTCTCAGAGGAAAATCAGTAGGAAATCCCTTCTTTCTGCTATTAAAATCTCAGGCTGTTGCCATCAGACACTCAAGCCACAAGAAAAGTGCTTCAGCACCAGCATCCAACTGAGCACCTGCTTGATGCACCTCAGTGCAAAGACATCACTTTGCAAGCAGAATTCCTCCTCTGAGTTGCGCACAACATATTTTTTCCAACTGGAAGTGCTACTGGGTTTTGTTACCCAGCATTTCATATTAAACTGTGGAAGTATTGGAAATGAAAAGGGAATGAAAACTCGTAGGATTTAAAGAAAATTGGCTGCAAAACTCCAATATTTGCACCATTCTAAAGAGGGAACCAAGGTACCACAAGTCCTAAATGACTCATCACTAGAGCTCTCTCAAACAAGGAATAAAGCCTAAGAGGGAAAGGAACAGATAGATTTGAATTTTATTGGGCACTAATACAGCTTTCCAAAGGATTAGGTTGTTTGCAAGACAAAGACCTTTACTTTGATTCAGAGACTAGTTTGGGTTTTCCTTCAAATTCCAGAGAGCTGGCAACAGATCTCTGGGTGGTGTCCACAGGCCAGGGCAGTCAGGGCAAGGCAAGGGCCAACAGCTCATGGGAAGCAGCAGAAAAAAGCACCATGGAATGGGCTGAAGGTGGGATGGGAAGAGGATGGAGGGACCTCTGCTCCCACCTGAGCTGGCCTACAGTGGGTGTAACTGTGATGAATAAACACCCACTTGAACCCAAAGGGAATTCTGCACTCATATCTGGCGCCCCCAGCATAAGAACACGCACCCACTGGAGTGACTCCAGAGAAGGGTCACAGCAATGATCCAAGGGCTGCATCTTCTGCTATGGAGATGGGCTGCGAGACCTGGGCTTGTTCAGCCTGGAGAAGAGAAGGCTCCAGGGAGACATCAGAGCGCCTCTCAGTGCCTAAAGGGCACCAACCTTCTCAAATGCTGCCGTGCTTACCCACTCCAATCCTGCAATGTTCCACTGCCTCAGCAACTGGACATGGCTGCTTGTCACAGCACATGTCCCAGTTGAGACAGCCACAACACACACAGTTCCACCACACCATTTCAGAAGGTTTGAAGCATTTTCCAATCCACAGGAACACCTTTCCTCATCAGAAGGCTTCTGGTGTCTGCCCACCCAGAGCAACACCACATCACTTCAGAAGGCTGCAAGGATCTGCCCTTCTTGTCCTTCAGCCCAGCCTTTTATCCCCTCCTGTTGATGCCCTGCACCTGTGTGCCCCCTGCTCCCTTTGGTGCTTGCTCAGTGCCCCTGGGCACTCCTTGCCTTCAATGCTGCTCACCTGTTCTGCACAGCTGTAGCCAATTAGGGGTGAGGCTTGGCCACAGCCCCACCCCAATTCCCACAAACTCTGTGCCTACCACTGCTCTGCCAAAATCCTGCCATCTTCCCATATCACTTTGCTCCTTGTGCTCTCAGTGTTTTTCTTTTCAATACCCTTTGACCACACTTCTTTTGGCCTTTAGGAAGCCCTTCAGTCATCAAGGATTCAAAAGGTTTGTGACTTTGAACAAAGCAAACATTTGGCCCTGGAACATTTGCACACCAAAGGATCTGTTCTACAGCATTCTGGATTAAAAGTTTTCTTCTAACTCCCATCTACTGTCCAAACCAAGATGCATCATCTTAGTTGCCACCTACTATCTTTCTGGAACCCAGTATTGTAACCATGAACACACATGGGGAAAGGCCTAAACTCCAGTGCTACCCCAATTCCTTGTGGTTATTAATCATAGATTAGCTTTTGAGCTTCAGCATTGCCCAGAGCTGCAAACAAGTTGTCCTGGTTTGAAAGAGTTTAAAGAGGTGGGAACTCTGAAATGGGTAACCTCCCCTTGATTCCAACCAATCCCTTTCTACCAATAAGGAACAAGTGAATAGATAGATGCGATAAGATATAATTTGAAGAAAAAACAAAACCAAACCAAAAACAAACAAACAAAAAAAACCAACAACCAAAAAACCCACCAAAAAACCCCCAGCAACAGCAACAAACTGACCTGGGAATAAGAAAACATTGAAAACTAAAAATACCCCATAGGCAAATGCAGTGATCCTCAGGAGCTTTTGACACATATTAAATTGTTAAAAAAATAACAAAAGATTGAGCAAAACATTGTTTCCAATTTTTGGAATGATGTCAGATGCAAAGAGCACTGAACTCCAAGCTTCTTTTTAACCAAAGGGCTCTGAATTAGAGTCTAAGTCAAAACCTGCTTGGACTTCAGTTTCATGTTCTTTTGTACATTTAAGCTAATCAACAACCACAATTCTTTGATAATGCCAGTTAGGAATGACTGATTTTTAAGAAAACATCTGTGTCCCTTCCTAAACATACCACAGTAAAAGAGCTACTTTTCAACTTGGTCTAACTGGACAATTTTTGGAGAAAATTAAGCCATACAGGCCCAACATGGCATTCCCTTAACATGAGAGGCCTACAAGTAAGCAAAGAGCTCAGACTTGACAAGTTCCACTGGGTTTGATGGGGGGACCAATCATCACTGATGACCTGTACTAAGACCTAAGCCTACTCAACCCATCCATCTGCTGATGGAGCTGTTCCCATTTCTGCTCTTCCCACCACAGCCGTGCCTGACATGGACAGAGTCCCTGCCAGCGCCCACAAGGACACCTTCCCTAAGCGAGGGGAATGGAGCCCGCAGAGATTCCTGATTGTGACACCAGAGGGACTGGAGTGACATCACCAGCCAGGCCTGAGGTACAGAAGTTGTTGTGCATCAACACACCTTGCAGTTGAGGAGTGGATGGCTGAGAAGGAGCTTGCCCAAGGCTCCTGAGCCAGTTTTGGTGCCTCTGAGGCAGTTCATAGGCGTCTCTCTTCACTCAAGGAAGGATCGGCACATTTTGTCAGGAGGATAAAGGCCTGCAGTGCTGCGGCACACATCCAACAGGCATTCCTCCGTAGCCACCATGGTGCAGCAGAGAGCTGCTGAGAAGCGTCCTCCTGGCAAGGAGCGAGGTGAGAGCCAAGTCTCCCTCCCCACAGCTGCCCATGGCTGGCAGAGGGGGAGCAGCCAAGAGCAGCAGAAAGGGGAAGCAGGAGCTCTGCAGAATCAGCCCAGAGTGGAAGCCCTCCTCTGACGGGCCAGGCTGGGCTGTGGCCTCTGGCACTTGCAGGCCCTTAAGGCAAGCCAGCAGGGCCTTGGGGACAGTGCTGCAGGGACATTTCCCGAGTCCTGTGAGGTGCTCACACCACCTCCCCTCTCTCTCTCTCTCCCCAAGGCACTCTGTGTCACCGGGCAGAGGCAGACGCAAAGAGAAGCGGCCGCCTCTCCGTAGAGCCCAGGCCGGAGCAGACCCGCCGCCGCTCATGGAGACAGCGGGCCCAAGACTCGGGCAGCCAGACGGGAAAACCCATCCGGCTCAACCGTGTGCCCCTGCTGCGTGCTGCGATCAGCCGCCCCAGCCCCAGCACCACCACTAAGGAGGTGCCAAGGCTGTCCCGGGCCATGGGGCTGTCCCGGGCCATGGGGCTGGTCAGCAGCAGCAGCCGCGGCCGCAGCTTCCCCTGCCAAAAGCGGGCCCTGAAGCGCGGCCGCCCACAGGGAGCCAGAGAGCCGCAGGCACCCGAGAGCCCGCTGGCAAAGCGCCGCAGGATGGACCATGTGGCAGCCCAGAGCGCTGGCACCAGCAGCCAGGTGGCAGTGCAGCTGTTGCAGGACACTGCGCCAGCCAGGAGCCAAGCACTTCTGTACATCCCAGCCTGGATCTTGCCCCGCTCCCAGGCGGGGCCCATTCGTACCAGGCACATCTGGCAGCAGCAGCGGCGAGAGAAGAAGCCCTACAGTCGTGCCGAAAACCAGAGCAGGATCAGACAAGCACCAAGCCCTGGTGCTCACCCCCGTCACCCCTAAAAATAAAGTTTTCTCTTTGTTTCAACTGGGAGATTCCACATCCCTTTTTCCACTCATCTGCAGCTGATGTCCACACAGGGGCCTCAGCTCAGGGAGACACTCCAGCACGTGTGTGCCCTCAAACACCCAAGCCGTCCCACGGCAACACCCAGTGTCATGATGTCCCATGGCCTGGAGATACCGGCCCTGCTTCTGCCAGGGGAAAAACACAACGCTGCAAAAGGGCCAAGGAGATTTTGCAAGCATTCCTGGCTCAGGCGGCCTCAAGTGGGAGGGCACAGCTCTACCTGCTGCAGGTGCCCAGGAGGGCAAATCGTGGATGCATCAGGATTATTCTTCTCCCAACACAGCCCAGGCACATTTCAATCTACCATTGCTGCCACTGAGGTTGCACGTACCAGCCTGGAGAGTAACTGGGCTAGTACAGCTCATGCTGAGAAGGCAAAACTAAGCCCAGCCCCTCCTCAGTCAAAATACACAGCATCTGAAAAAAAAAATAGGCAGCACCCTCCTGTCCTCTGCAAATGGGACAAAAAGTTTAAAAAGTATCAAAAAATTCAACAGCTTTTGGAGAAGATACAGGTCAGACTGCGTGAGGCTGGAAAAGACTCTACAAGTTCTCAGAGGAAAATCAGTAGGAAATCCCTTCTTTCTGCTATTAAAATCTCAGGCTGTTGCCATCAGACACTCAAGCCACAAGAAAAGTGCTTCAGCACCAGCATCCAACTGAGCACCTGCTTGATGCACCTCAGTGCAAAGACATCACTTTGCAAGCAGAATTCCTCCTCTGAGTTGCGCACAACATATTTTTTCCAACTGGAAGTGCTACTGGGTTTTGTTACCCAGCATTTCATATTAAACTGTGGAAGTATTGGAAATGAAAAGGGAATGAAAACTCGTAGGATTTAAAGAAAATTGGCTGCAAAACTCCAATATTTGCACCATTCTAAAGAGGGAACCAAGGTACCACAAGTCCTAAATGACTCATCACTAGAGCTCTCTCAAACAAGGAATAAAGCCTAAGAGGGAAAGGAACAGATAGATTTGAATTTTATTGGGCACTAATACAGCTTTCCAAAGGATTAGGTTGTTTGCAAGACAAAGACCTTTACTTTGATTCAGAGACTAGTTTGGGTTTTCCTTCAAATTCCAGAGAGCTGGCAACAGATCTCTGGGTGGTGTCCACAGGCCAGGGCAGTCAGGGCAAGGCAAGGGCCAACAGCTCATGGGAAGCAGCAGAAAAAAGCACCATGGAATGGGCTGAAGGTGGGATGGGAAGAGGATGGAGGGACCTCTGCTCCCACCTGAGCTGGCCTACAGTGGGTGTAACTGTGATGAATAAACACCCACTTGAACCCAAAGGGAATTCTGCACTCATATCTGGCGCCCCCAGCATAAGAACACGCACCCACTGGAGTGACTCCAGAGAAGGGTCACAGCAATGATCCAAGGGCTGCATCTTCTGCTATGGAGATGGGCTGCGAGACCTGGGCTTGTTCAGCCTGGAGAAGAGAAGGCTCCAGGGAGACATCAGAGCGCCTCTCAGTGCCTAAAGGGCACCAACCTTCTCAAATGCTGCCGTGCTTACCCACTCCAATCCTGCAATGTTCCACTGCCTCAGCAACTGGACATGGCTGCTTGTCACAGCACATGTCCCAGTTGAGACAGCCACAACACACACAGTTCCACCACACCATTTCAGAAGGTTTGAAGCATTTTCCAATCCACAGGAACACCTTTCCTCATCAGAAGGCTTCTGGTGTCTGCCCACCCAGAGCAACACCACATCACTTCAGAAGGCTGCAAGGATCTGCCCTTCTTGTCCTTCAGCCCAGCCTTTTATCGCCTCCTGTTGATGCCCTGCACCTGTGTGCCCCCTGCTCCCTTTGGTGCTTGCTCAGTGCCCCTGGGCACTCCTTGCCTTCAATGCTGCTCACCTGTTCTGCACAGCTGTAGCCAATTAGGGGTGAGGCTTGGCCACAGCCCCACCCCAATTCCCACAAACTCTGTGCCTACCACTGCTCTGCCAAAATCCTGCCATCTTCCCATATCACTTTGCTCCTTGTGCTCTCAGTGTTTTTCTTTTCAATACCCTTTGACCACACTTCTTTTGGCCTTTAGGAAGCCCTTCAGTCATCAAGGATTCAAAAGGTTTGTGACTTTGAACAAAGCAAACATTTGGCCCTGGAACATTTGCACACCAAAGGATCTGTTCTACAGCATTCTGGATTAAAAGTTTTCTTCTAACTCCCATCTACTGTCCAAACCAAGATGCATCATCTTAGTTGCCACCTACTATCTTTCTGGAACCCAGTATTGTAACCATGAACACACATGGGGAAAGGCCTAAACTCCAGTGCTACCCCAATTCCTTGTGGTTATTAATCATAGATTAGCTTTTGAGCTTCAGCATTGCCCAGAGCTGCAAACAAGTTGTCCTGGTTTGAAAGAGTTTAAAGAGGTGGGAACTCTGAAATGGGTAACCTCCCCTTGATTCCAACCAATCCCTTTCTACCAATAAGGAACAAGTGAATAGATAGATGCGATAAGATATAATTTGAAGAAAAAACAAAACCAAACCAAAAACAAACAAACAAAAAAAACCAACAACCAAAAAACCCACCAAAAAACCCCCAGCAACAGCAACAAACTGACCTGGGAATAAGAAAACATTGAAAACTAAAAATACCCCATAGGCAAATGCAGTGATCCTCAGGAGCTTTTGACACATATTAAATTGTTAAAAAAATAACAAAAGATTGAGCAAAACATTGTTTCCAATTTTTGGAATGATGTCAGATGCAAAGAGCACTGAACTCCAAGCTTCTTTTTAACCAAAGGGCTCTGAATTAGAGTCTAAGTCAAAACCTGCTTGGACTTCAGTTTCATGTTCTTTTGTACATTTAAGCTAATCAACAACCACAATTCTTTGATAATGCCAGTTAGGAATGACTGATTTTTAAGAAAACATCTGTGTCCCTTCCTAAACATACCACAGTAAAAGAGCTACTTTTCAACTTGGTCTAACTGGACAATTTTTGGAGAAAATTAAGCCATACAGGCCCAACATGGCATTCCCTTAACATGAGAGGCCTACAAGTAAGCAAAGAGCTCAGACTTGACAAGTTCCACTGGGTTTGATGGGGGGACCAATCATCACTGATGACCTGTACTAAGACCTAAGCCTACTCAACCCATCCATCTGCTGATGGAGCTGTTCCCATTTCTGCTCTTCCCACCACAGCCGTGCCTGACATGGACAGAGTCCCTGCCAGCGCCCACAAGGACACCTTCCCTAAGCGAGGGGAATGGAGCCCGCAGAGATTCCTGATTGTGACACCAGAGGGACTGGAGTGACATCACCAGCCAGGCCTGAGGTACAGAAGTTGTTGTGCATCAACACACCTTGCAGTTGAGGAGTGGATGGCTGAGAAGGAGCTTGCCCAAGGCTCCTGAGCCAGTTTTGGTGCCTCTGAGGCAGTTCATAGGCGTCTCTCTTCACTCAAGGAAGGATCGGCACATTTTGTCAGGAGGATAAAGGCCTGCAGTGCTGCGGCACACATCCAACAGGCATTCCTCCGTAGCCACCATGGTGCAGCAGAGAGCTGCTGAGAAGCGTCCTCCTGGCAAGGAGCGAGGTGAGAGCCAAGTCTCCCTCCCCACAGCTGCCCATGGCTGGCAGAGGGGGAGCAGCCAAGAGCAGCAGAAAGGGGAAGCAGGAGCTCTGCAGAATCAGCCCAGAGTGGAAGCCCTCCTCTGACGGGCCAGGCTGGGCTGTGGCCTCTGGCACTTGCAGGCCCTTAAGGCAAGCCAGCAGGGCCTTGGGGACAGTGCTGCAGGGACATTTCCCGAGTCCTGTGAGGTGCTCACACCACCTCCCCTCTCTCTCTCTCTCCCCAAGGCACTCTGTGTCACCGGGCAGAGGCAGACGCAAAGAGAAGCGGCCGCCTCTCCGTAGAGCCCAGGCCGGAGCAGACCCGCCGCCGCTCATGGAGACAGCGGGCCCAAGACTCGGGCAGCCAGACGGGAAAACCCATCCGGCTCAACCGTGTGCCCCTGCTGCGTGCTGCGATCAGCCGCCCCAGCCCCAGCACCACCACTAAGGAGGTGCCAAGGCTGTCCCGGGCCATGGGGCTGTCCCGGGCCATGGGGCTGGTCAGCAGCAGCAGCCGCGGCCGCAGCTTCCCCTGCCAAAAGCGGGCCCTGAAGCGCGGCCGCCCACAGGGAGCCAGAGAGCCGCAGGCACCCGAGAGCCCGCTGGCAAAGCGCCGCAGGATGGACCATGTGGCAGCCCAGAGCGCTGGCACCAGCAGCCAGGTGGCAGTGCAGCTGTTGCAGGACACTGCGCCAGCCAGGAGCCAAGCACTTCTGTACATCCCAGCCTGGATCTTGCCCCGCTCCCAGGCGGGGCCCATTCGTACCAGGCACATCTGGCAGCAGCAGCGGCGAGAGAAGAAGCCCTACAGTCGTGCCGAAAACCAGAGCAGGATCAGACAAGCACCAAGCCCTGGTGCTCACCCCCGTCACCCCTAAAAATAAAGTTTTCTCTTTGTTTCAACTGGGAGATTCCACATCCCTTTTTCCACTCATCTGCAGCTGATGTCCACACAGGGGCCTCAGCTCAGGGAGACACTCCAGCACGTGTGTGCCCTCAAACACCCAAGCCGTCCCACGGCAACACCCAGTGTCATGATGTCCCATGGCCTGGAGATACCGGCCCTGCTTCTGCCAGGGGAAAAACACAACGCTGCAAAAGGGCCAAGGAGATTTTGCAAGCATTCCTGGCTCAGGCGGCCTCAAGTGGGAGGGCACAGCTCTACCTGCTGCAGGTGCCCAGGAGGGCAAATCGTGGATGCATCAGGATTATTCTTCTCCCAACACAGCCCAGGCACATTTCAATCTACCATTGCTGCCACTGAGGTTGCACGTACCAGCCTGGAGAGTAACTGGGCTAGTACAGCTCATGCTGAGAAGGCAAAACTAAGCCCAGCCCCTCCTCAGTCAAAATACACAGCATCTGAAAAAAAAAATAGGCAGCACCCTCCTGTCCTCTGCAAATGGGACAAAAAGTTTAAAAAGTATCAAAAAATTCAACAGCTTTTGGAGAAGATACAGGTCAGACTGCGTGAGGCTGGAAAAGACTCTACAAGTTCTCAGAGGAAAATCAGTAGGAAATCCCTTCTTTCTGCTATTAAAATCTCAGGCTGTTGCCATCAGACACTCAAGCCACAAGAAAAGTGCTTCAGCACCAGCATCCAACTGAGCACCTGCTTGATGCACCTCAGTGCAAAGACATCACTTTGCAAGCAGAATTCCTCCTCTGAGTTGCGCACAACATATTTTTTCCAACTGGAAGTGCTACTGGGTTTTGTTACCCAGCATTTCATATTAAACTGTGGAAGTATTGGAAATGAAAAGGGAATGAAAACTCGTAGGATTTAAAGAAAATTGGCTGCAAAACTCCAATATTTGCACCATTCTAAAGAGGGAACCAAGGTACCACAAGTCCTAAATGACTCATCACTAGAGCTCTCTCAAACAAGGAATAAAGCCTAAGAGGGAAAGGAACAGATAGATTTGAATTTTATTGGGCACTAATACAGCTTTCCAAAGGATTAGGTTGTTTGCAAGACAAAGACCTTTACTTTGATTCAGAGACTAGTTTGGGTTTTCCTTCAAATTCCAGAGAGCTGGCAACAGATCTCTGGGTGGTGTCCACAGGCCAGGGCAGTCAGGGCAAGGCAAGGGCCAACAGCTCATGGGAAGCAGCAGAAAAAAGCACCATGGAATGGGCTGAAGGTGGGATGGGAAGAGGATGGAGGGACCTCTGCTCCCACCTGAGCTGGCCTACAGTGGGTGTAACTGTGATGAATAAACACCCACTTGAACCCAAAGGGAATTCTGCACTCATATCTGGCGCCCCCAGCATAAGAACACGCACCCACTGGAGTGACTCCAGAGAAGGGTCACAGCAATGATCCAAGGGCTGCATCTTCTGCTATGGAGATGGGCTGCGAGACCTGGGCTTGTTCAGCCTGGAGAAGAGAAGGCTCCAGGGAGACATCAGAGCGCCTCTCAGTGCCTAAAGGGCACCAACCTTCTCAAATGCTGCCGTGCTTACCCACTCCAATCCTGCAATGTTCCACTGCCTCAGCAACTGGACATGGCTGCTTGTCACAGCACATGTCCCAGTTGAGACAGCCACAACACACACAGTTCCACCACACCATTTCAGAAGGTTTGAAGCATTTTCCAATCCACAGGAACACCTTTCCTCATCAGAAGGCTTCTGGTGTCTGCCCACCCAGAGCAACACCACATCACTTCAGAAGGCTGCAAGGATCTGCCCTTCTTGTCCTTCAGCCCAGCCTTTTATCGCCTCCTGTTGATGCCCTGCACCTGTGTGCCCCCTGCTCCCTTTGGTGCTTGCTCAGTGCCCCTGGGCACTCCTTGCCTTCAATGCTGCTCACCTGTTCTGCACAGCTGTAGCCAATTAGGGGTGAGGCTTGGCCACAGCCCCACCCCAATTCCCACAAACTCTGTGCCTACCACTGCTCTGCCAAAATCCTGCCATCTTCCCATATCACTTTGCTCCTTGTGCTCTCAGTGTTTTTCTTTTCAATACCCTTTGACCACACTTCTTTTGGCCTTTAGGAAGCCCTTCAGTCATCAAGGATTCAAAAGGTTTGTGACTTTGAACAAAGCAAACATTTGGCCCTGGAACATTTGCACACCAAAGGATCTGTTCTACAGCATTCTGGATTAAAAGTTTTCTTCTAACTCCCATCTACTGTCCAAACCAAGATGCATCATCTTAGTTGCCACCTACTATCTTTCTGGAACCCAGTATTGTAACCATGAACACACATGGGGAAAGGCCTAAACTCCAGTGCTACCCCAATTCCTTGTGGTTATTAATCATAGATTAGCTTTTGAGCTTCAGCATTGCCCAGAGCTGCAAACAAGTTGTCCTGGTTTGAAAGAGTTTAAAGAGGTGGGAACTCTGAAATGGGTAACCTCCCCTTGATTCCAACCAATCCCTTTCTACCAATAAGGAACAAGTGAATAGATAGATGCGATAAGATATAATTTGAAGAAAAAACAAAACCAAACCAAAAACAAACAAACAAAAAAAAACAACAACCAAAAAACCCACCAAAAAACCCCCAGCAACAGCAACAAACTGACCTGGGAATAAGAAAACATTGAAAACTAAAAATACCCCATAGGCAAATGCAGTGATCCTCAGGAGCTTTTGACACATATTAAATTGTTAAAAAAATAACAAAAGATTGAGCAAAACATTGTTTCCAATTTTTGGAATGATGTCAGATGCAAAGAGCACTGAACTCCAAGCTTCTTTTTAACCAAAGGGCTCTGAATTAGAGTCTAAGTCAAAACCTGCTTGGACTTCAGTTTCATGTTCTTTTGTACATTTAAGCTAATCAACAACCACAATTCTTTGATAATGCCAGTTAGGAATGACTGATTTTTAAGAAAACATCTGTGTCCCTTCCTAAACATACCACAGTAAAAGAGCTACTTTTCAACTTGGTCTAACTGGACAATTTTTGGAGAAAATTAAGCCATACAGGCCCAACATGGAATTCCCTTAACATGAGAGGCCTACAAGTAAGCAAAGAGCTCAGACTTGACAAGTTCCACTGGGTTTGATGGGGGGACCAATCATCACTGATGACCTGTACTAAGACCTAAGCCTACTCAACCCATCCATCTGCTGATGGAGCTGTTCCCATTTCTGCTCTTCCCACCACAGCCGTGCCTGACATGGACAGAGTCCCTGCCAGCGCCCACAAGGACACCTTCCCTAAGCGAGGGGAATGGAGCCCGCAGAGATTCCTGATTGTGACACCAGAGGGACTGGAGTGACATCACCAGCCAGGCCTGAGGTACAGAAGTTGTTGTGCATCAACACACCTTGCAGTTGAGGAGTGGATGGCTGAGAAGGAGCTTGCCCAAGGCTCCTGAGCCAGTTTTGGTGCCTCTGAGGCAGTTCATAGGCGTCTCTCTTCACTCAAGGAAGGATCGGCACATTTTGTCAGGAGGATAAAGGCCTGCAGTGCTGCGGCACACATCCAACAGGCATTCCTCCGTAGCCACCATGGTGCAGCAGAGAGCTGCTGAGAAGCGTCCTCCTGGCAAGGAGCGAGGTGAGAGCCAAGTCTCCCTCCCCACAGCTGCCCATGGCTGGCAGAGGGGGAGCAGCCAAGAGCAGCAGAAAGGGGAAGCAGGAGCTCTGCAGAATCAGCCCAGAGTGGAAGCCCTCCTCTGACGGGCCAGGCTGGGCTGTGGCCTCTGGCACTTGCAGGCCCTTAAGGCAAGCCAGCAGGGCCTTGGGGACAGTGCTGCAGGGACATTTCCCGAGTCCTGTGAGGTGCTCACACCACCTCCCCTCTCTCTCTCTCTCCCCAAGGCACTCTGTGTCACCGGGCAGAGGCAGACGCAAAGAGAAGCGGCCGCCTCTCCGTAGAGCCCAGGCCGGAGCAGACCCGCCGCCGCTCATGGAGACAGCGGGCCCAAGACTCGGGCAGCCAGACGGGAAAACCCATCCGGCTCAACCGTGTGCCCCTGCTGCGTGCTGCGATCAGCCGCCCCAGCCCCAGCACCACCACTAAGGAGGTGCCAAGGCTGTCCCGGGCCATGGGGCTGTCCCGGGCCATGGGGCTGGTCAGCAGCAGCAGCCGCGGCCGCAGCTTCCCCTGCCAAAAGCGGGCCCTGAAGCGCGGCCGCCCACAGGGAGCCAGAGAGCCGCAGGCACCCGAGAGCCCGCTGGCAAAGCGCCGCAGGATGGACCATGTGGCAGCCCAGAGCGCTGGCACCAGCAGCCAGGTGGCAGTGCAGCTGTTGCAGGACACTGCGCCAGCCAGGAGCCAAGCACTTCTGTACATCCCAGCCTGGATCTTGCCCCGCTCCCAGGCGGGGCCCATTCGTACCAGGCACATCTGGCAGCAGCAGCGGCGAGAGAAGAAGCCCTACAGTCGTGCCGAAAACCAGAGCAGGATCAGACAAGCACCAAGCCCTGGTGCTCACCCCCGTCACCCCTAAAAATAAAGTTTTCTCTTTGTTTCAACTGGGAGATTCCACATCCCTTTTTCCACTCATCTGCAGCTGATGTCCACACAGGGGCCTCAGCTCAGGGAGACACTCCAGCACGTGTGTGCCCTCAAACACCCAAGCCGTCCCACGGCAACACCCAGTGTCATGATGTCCCATGGCCTGGAGATACCGGCCCTGCTTCTGCCAGGGGAAAAACACAACGCTGCAAAAGGGCCAAGGAGATTTTGCAAGCATTCCTGGCTCAGGCGGCCTCAAGTGGGAGGGCACAGCTCTACCTGCTGCAGGTGCCCAGGAGGGCAAATCGTGGATGCATCAGGATTATTCTTCTCCCAACACAGCCCAGGCACATTTCAATCTACCATTGCTGCCACTGAGGTTGCACGTACCAGCCTGGAGAGTAACTGGGCTAGTACAGCTCATGCTGAGAAGGCAAAACTAAGCCCAGCCCCTCCTCAGTCAAAATACACAGCATCTGAAAAAAAAAATAGGCAGCACCCTCCTGTCCTCTGCAAATGGGACAAAAAGTTTAAAAAGTATCAAAAAATTCAACAGCTTTTGGAGAAGATACAGGTCAGACTGCGTGAGGCTGGAAAAGACTCTACAAGTTCTCAGAGGAAAATCAGTAGGAAATCCCTTCTTTCTGCTATTAAAATCTCAGGCTGTTGCCATCAGACACTCAAGCCACAAGAAAAGTGCTTCAGCACCAGCATCCAACTGAGCACCTGCTTGATGCACCTCAGTGCAAAGACATCACTTTGCAAGCAGAATTCCTCCTCTGAGTTGCGCACAACATATTTTTTCCAACTGGAAGTGCTACTGGGTTTTGTTACCCAGCATTTCATATTAAACTGTGGAAGTATTGGAAATGAAAAGGGAATGAAAACTCGTAGGATTTAAAGAAAATTGGCTGCAAAACTCCAATATTTGCACCATTCTAAAGAGGGAACCAAGGTACCACAAGTCCTAAATGACTCATCACTAGAGCTCTCTCAAACAAGGAATAAAGCCTAAGAGGGAAAGGAACAGATAGATTTGAATTTTATTGGGCACTAATACAGCTTTCCAAAGGATTAGGTTGTTTGCAAGACAAAGACCTTTACTTTGATTCAGAGACTAGTTTGGGTTTTCCTTCAAATTCCAGAGAGCTGGCAACAGATCTCTGGGTGGTGTCCACAGGCCAGGGCAGTCAGGGCAAGGCAAGGGCCAACAGCTCATGGGAAGCAGCAGAAAAAAGCACCATGGAATGGGCTGAAGGTGGGATGGGAACAGGATGGAGGGACCTCTGCTCCCACCTGAGCTGGCCTACAGTGGGTGTAACTGTGATGAATAAACACCCACTTGAACCCAAAGGGAATTCTGCACTCATATCTGGCGCCCCCAGCATAAGAACACGCACCCACTGGAGTGACTCCAGAGAAGGGTCACAGCAATGATCCAAGGGCTGCATCTTCTGCTATGGAGATGGGCTGCGAGACCTGGGCTTGTTCAGCCTGGAGAAGAGAAGGCTCCAGGGAGACATCAGAGCGCCTCTCAGTGCCTAAAGGGCACCAACCTTCTCAAATGCTGCCGTGCTTACCCACTCCAATCCTGCAATGTTCCACTGCCTCAGCAACTGGACATGGCTGCTTGTCACAGCACATGTCCCAGTTGAGACAGCCACAACACACACAGTTCCACCACACCATTTCAGAAGGTTTGAAGCATTTTCCAATCCACAGGAACACCTTTCCTCATCAGAAGGCTTCTGGTGTCTGCCCACCCAGAGCAACACCACATCACTTCAGAAGGCTGCAAGGATCTGCCCTTCTTGTCCTTCAGCCCAGCCTTTTATCGCCTCCTGTTGATGCCCTGCACCTGTGTGCCCCCTGCTCCCTTTGGTGCTTGCTCAGTGCCCCTGGGCACTCCTTGCCTTCAATGCTGCTCACCTGTTCTGCACAGCTGTAGCCAATTAGGGGTGAGGCTTGGCCACAGCCCCACCCCAATTCCCACAAACTCTGTGCCTACCACTGCTCTGCCAAAATCCTGCCATCTTCCCATATCACTTTGCTCCTTGTGCTCTCAGTGTTTTTCTTTTCAATACCCTTTGACCACACTTCTTTTGGCCTTTAGGAAGCCCTTCAGTCATCAAGGATTCAAAAGGTTTGTGACTTTGAACAAAGCAAACATTTGGCCCTGGAACATTTGCACACCAAAGGATCTGTTCTACAGCATTCTGGATTAAAAGTTTTCTTCTAACTCCCATCTACTGTCCAAACCAAGATGCATCATCTTAGTTGCCACCTACTATCTTTCTGGAACCCAGTATTGTAACCATGAACACACATGGGGAAAGGCCTAAACTCCAGTGCTACCCCAATTCCTTGTGGTTATTAATCATAGATTAGCTTTTGAGCTTCAGCATTGCCCAGAGCTGCAAACAAGTTGTCCTGGTTTGAAAGAGTTTAAAGAGGTGGGAACTCTGAAATGGGTAACCTCCCCTTGATTCCAACCAATCCCTTTCTACCAATAAGGAACAAGTGAATAGATAGATGCGATAAGATATAATTTGAAGAAAAAACAAAACCAAACCAAAAACAAACAAACAAAAAAAACCAACAACCAAAAAACCCACCAAAAAACCCCCAGCAACAGCAACAAACTGACCTGGGAATAAGAAAACATTGAAAACTAAAAATACCCCATAGGCAAATGCAGTGATCCTCAGGAGCTTTTGACACATATTAAATTGTTAAAAAAATAACAAAAGATTGACCAACACATTGTTTCCAATTTTTGGAATGATGTCAGATGCAAAGAGCACTGAACTCCAAGCTTCTTTTTAACCAAAGGGCTCTGAATTAGAGTCTAAGTCAAAACCTGCTTGGACTTCAGTTTCATGTTCTTTTGTACATTTAAGCTAATCAACAACCACAATTCTTTGATAATGCCAGTTAGGAATGACTGATTTTTAAGAAAACATCTGTGTCCCTTCCTAAACATACCACAGTAAAAGAGCTACTTTTCAACTTGGTCTAACTGGACAATTTTTGGAGAAAATTAAGCCATACAGGCCCAACATGGAATTCCCTTAACATGAGAGGCCTACAAGTAAGCAAAGAGCTCAGACTTGACAAGTTCCACTGGGTTTGATGGGGGGACCAATCATCACTGATGACCTGTACTAAGACCTAAGCCTACTCAACCCATCCATCTGCTGATGGAGCTGTTCCCATTTCTGCTCTTCCCACCACAGCCGTGCCTGACATGGACAGAGTCCCTGCCAGCGCCCACAAGGACACCTTCCCTAAGCGAGGGGAATGGAGCCCGCAGAGATTCCTGATTGTGACACCAGAGGGACTGGAGTGACATCACCAGCCAGGCCTGAGGTACAGAAGTTGTTGTGCATCAACACACCTTGCAGTTGAGGAGTGGATGGCTGAGAAGGAGCTTGCCCAAGGCTCCTGAGCCAGTTTTGGTGCCTCTGAGGCAGTTCATAGGCGTCTCTCTTCACTCAAGGAAGGATCGGCACATTTTGTCAGGAGGATAAAGGCCTGCAGTGCTGCGGCACACATCCAACAGGCATTCCTCCGTAGCCACCATGGTGCAGCAGAGAGCTGCTGAGAAGCGTCCTCCTGGCAAGGAGCGAGGTGAGAGCCAAGTCTCCCTCCCCACAGCTGCCCATGGCTGGCAGAGGGGGAGCAGCCAAGAGCAGCAGAAAGGGGAAGCAGGAGCTCTGCAGAATCAGCCCAGAGTGGAAGCCCTCCTCTGACGGGCCAGGCTGGGCTGTGGCCTCTGGCACTTGCAGGCCCTTAAGGCAAGCCAGCAGGGCCTTGGGGACAGTGCTGCAGGGACATTTCCCGAGTCCTGTGAGGTGCTCACACCACCTCCCCTCTCTCTCTCTCTCCCCAAGGCACTCTGTGTCACCGGGCAGAGGCAGACGCAAAGAGAAGCGGCCGCCTCTCCGTAGAGCCCAGGCCGGAGCAGACCCGCCGCCACTCATGGAGACAGCGGGCCCAAGACTCGGGCAGCCAGACGGGAAAACCCATCCGGCTCAACCGTGTGCCCCTGCTGCGTGCTGCGATCAGCCGCCCCAGCCCCAGCACCACCACTAAGGAGGTGCCAAGGCTGTCCCGGGCCATGGGGCTGTCCCGGGCCATGGGGCTGGTCAGCAGCAGCAGCCGCGGCCGCAGCTTCCCCTGCCAAAAGCGGGCCCTGAAGCGCGGCCGCCCACAGGGAGCCAGAGAGCCGCAGGCACCCGAGAGCCCGCTGGCAAAGCGCCGCAGGATGGACCATGTGGCAGCCCAGAGCGCTGGCACCAGCAGCCAGGTGGCAGTGCAGCTGTTGCAGGACACTGCGCCAGCCAGGAGCCAAGCACTTCTGTACATCCCAGCCTGGATCTTGCCCCGCTCCCAGGCGGGGCCCATTCGTACCAGGCACATCTGGCAGCAGCAGCGGCGAGAGAAGAAGCCCTACAGTCGTGCCGAAAACCAGAGCAGGATCAGACAAGCACCAAGCCCTGGTGCTCACCCCCGTCACCCCTAAAAATAAAGTTTTCTCTTTGTTTCAACTGGGAGATTCCACATCCCTTTTTCCAGTCATCTGCAGCTGATGTCCACACAGGGGCCTCAGCTCAGGGAGACACTCCAGCACGTGTGTGCCCTCAAACACCCAAGCCGTCCCACGGCAACACCCAGTGTCATGATGTCCCATGGCCTGGAGATACCGGCCCTGCTTCTGCCAGGGGAAAAACACAACGCTGCAAAAGGGCCAAGGAGATTTTGCAAGCATTCCTGGCTCAGGCGGCCTCAAGTGGGAGGGCACAGCTCTACCTGCTGCAGGTGCCCAGGAGGGCAAATCGTGGATGCATCAGGATTATTCTTCTCCCAACACAGCCCAGGCACATTTCAATCTACCATTGCTGCCACTGAGGTTGCACGTACCAGCCTGGAGAGTAACTGGGCTAGTACAGCTCATGCTGAGAAGGCAAAACTAAGCCCAGCCCCTCCTCAGTCAAAATACACAGCATCTGAAAAAAAAAATAGGCAGCACCCTCCTGTCCTCTGCAAATGGGACAAAAAGTTTAAAAAGTATCAAAAAATTCAACAGCTTTTGGAGAAGATACAGGTCAGACTGCGTGAGGCTGGAAAAGACTCTACAAGTTCTCAGAGGAAAATCAGTAGGAAATCCCTTCTTTCTGCTATTAAAATCTCAGGCTGTTGCCATCAGACACTCAAGCCACAAGAAAAGTGCTTCAGCACCAGCATCCAACTGAGCACCTGCTTGATGCACCTCAGTGCAAAGACATCACTTTGCAAGCAGAATTCCTCCTCTGAGTTGCGCACAACATATTTTTTCCAACTGGAAGTGCTACTGGGTTTTGTTACCCAGCATTTCATATTAAACTGTGGAAGTATTGGAAATGAAAAGGGAATGAAAACTCGTAGGATTTAAAGAAAATTGGCTGCAAAACTCCAATATTTGCACCATTCTAAAGAGGGAACCAAGGTACCACAAGTCCTAAATGACTCATCACTAGAGCTCTCTCAAACAAGGAATAAAGCCTAAGAGGGAAAGGAACAGATAGATTTGAATTTTATTGGGCACTAATACAGCTTTCCAAAGGATTAGGTTGTTTGCAAGACAAAGACCTTTACTTTGATTCAGAGACTAGTTTGGGTTTTCCTTCAAATTCCAGAGAGCTGGCAACAGATCTCTGGGTGGTGTCCACAGGCCAGGGCAGTCAGGGCAAGGCAAGGGCCAACAGCTCATGGGAAGCAGCAGAAAAAAGCACCATGGAATGGGCTGAAGGTGGGATGGGAAGAGGATGGAGGGACCTCTGCTCCCACCTGAGCTGGCCTACAGTGGGTGTAACTGTGATGAATAAACACCCACTTGAACCCAAAGGGAATTCTGCACTCATATCTGGCGCCCCCAGCATAAGAACACGCACCCACTGGAGTGACTCCAGAGAAGGGTCACAGCAATGATCCAAGGGCTGCATCTTCTGCTATGGAGATGGGCTGCGAGACCTGGGCTTGTTCAGCCTGGAGAAGAGAAGGCTCCAGGGAGACATCAGAGCGCCTCTCAGTGCCTAAAGGGCACCAACCTTCTCAAATGCTGCCGTGCTTACCCACTCCAATCCTGCAATGTTCCACTGCCTCAGCAACTGGACATGGCTGCTTGTCACAGCACATGTCCCAGTTGAGACAGCCACAACACACACAGTTCCACCACACCATTTCAGAAGGTTTGAAGCATTTTCCAATCCACAGGAACACCTTTCCTCATCAGAAGGCTTCTGGTGTCTGCCCACCCAGAGCAACACCACATCACTTCAGAAGGCTGCAAGGATCTGCCCTTCTTGTCCTTCAGCCCAGCCTTTTATCGCCTCCTGTTGATGCCCTGCACCTGTGTGCCCCCTGCTCCCTTTGGTGCTTGCTCAGTGCCCCTGGGCACTCCTTGCCTTCAATGCTGCTCACCTGTTCTGCACAGCTGTAGCCAATTAGGGGTGAGGCTTGGCCACAGTCCCACCCCAATTCCCACAAACTCTGTGCCTACCACTGCTCTGCCAAAATCCTGCCATCTTCCCATATCACTTTGCTCCTTGTGCTCTCAGTGTTTTTCTTTTCAATACCCTTTGACCACACTTCTTTTGGCCTTTAGGAAGCCCTTCAGTCATCAAGGATTCAAAAGGTTTGTGACTTTGAACAAAGCAAACATTTGGCCCTGGAACATTTGCACACCAAAGGATCTGTTCTACAGCATTCTGGATTAAAAGTTTTCTTCTAACTCCCATCTACTGTCCAAACCAAGATGCATCATCTTAGTTGCCACCTACTATCTTTCTGGAATCCAGTATTGTAACCATGAACACACATGGGGAAAGGCCTAAACTCCAGTGCTACCCCAATTCCTTGTGGTTATTAATCATAGATTAGCTTTTGAGCTTCAGCATTGCCCAGAGCTGCAAACAAGTTGTCCTGGTTTGAAAGAGTTTAAAGAGGTGGGAACTCTGAAATGGGTAACCTCCCCTTGATTCCAACCAATCCCTTTCTACCAATAAGGAACAAGTGAATAGATAGATGCGATAAGATATAATTTGAAGAAAAAACAAAACCAAACCAAAAACAAACAAACAAAAAAAAACAACAACCAAAAAACCCACCAAAAAACCCCCAGCAACAGCAACAAACTGACCTGGGAATAAGAAAACATTGAAAACTAAAAATACCCCATAGGCAAATGCAGTGATCCTCAGGAGCTTTTGACACATATTAAATTGTTAAAAAAATAACAAAAGATTGAGCAAAACATTGTTTCCAATTTTTGGAATGATGTCAGATGCAAAGAGCACTGAACTCCAAGCTTCTTTTTAACCAAAGGGCTCTGAATTAGAGTCTAAGTCAAAACCTGCTTGGACTTCAGTTTCATGTTCTTTTGTACATTTAAGCTAATCAACAACCACAATTCTTTGATAATGCCAGTTAGGAATGACTGATTTTTAAGAAAACATCTGTGTCCCTTCCTAAACATACCACAGTAAAAGAGCTACTTTTCAACTTGGTCTAACTGGACAATTTTTGGAGAAAATTAAGCCATACAGGCCCAACATGGCATTCCCTTAACATGAGAGGCCTACAAGTAAGCAAAGAGCTCAGACTTGACAAGTTCCACTGGGTTTGATGGGGGGACCAATCATCACTGATGACCTGTACTAAGACCTAAGCCTACTCAACCCATCCATCTGCTGATGGAGCTGTTCCCATTTCTGCTCTTCCCACCACAGCCGTGCCTGACATGGACAGAGTCCCTGCCAGCGCCCACAAGGACACCTTCCCTAAGCGAGGGGAATGGAGCCCGCAGAGATTCCTGATTGTGACACCAGAGGGACTGGAGTGACATCACCAGCCAGGCCTGAGGTACAGAAGTTGTTGTGCATCAACACACCTTGCAGTTGAGGAGTGGATGGCTGAGAAGGAGCTTGCCCAAGGCTCCTGAGCCAGTTTTGGTGCCTCTGAGGCAGTTCATAGGCGTCTCTCTTCACTCAAGGAAGGATCGGCACATTTTGTCAGGAGGATAAAGGCCTGCAGTGCTGCGGCACACATCCAACAGGCATTCCTCCGTAGCCACCATGGTGCAGCAGAGAGCTGCTGAGAAGCGTCCTCCTGGCAAGGAGCGAGGTGAGAGCCAAGTCTCCCTCCCCACAGCTGCCCATGGCTGGCAGAGGGGGAGCAGCCAAGAGCAGCAGAAAGGGGAAGCAGGAGCTCTGCAGAATCAGCCCAGAGTGGAAGCCCTCCTCTGACGGGCCAGGCTGGGCTGTGGCCTCTGGCACTTGCAGGTCCTTAAGGCAAGCCAGCAGGGCCTTGGGGACAATGCTGCAGGGACATTTCCCGAGTCCTGTGAGGTGCTCACACCACCTCCCCTCTCTCTCTCTCTCCCCAAGGCACTCTGTGTCACCGGGCAGAGGCAGACGCAAAGAGAAGCGGCCGCCTCTCCGTAGAGCCCAGGCCGGAGCAGACCCGCCGCCGCTCATGGAGACAGCGGGCCCAAGACTCGGGCAGCCAGACGGGAAAACCCATCCGGCTCAACCGTGTGCCCCTGCTGCGTGCTGCGATCAGCCGCCCCAGCCCCAACACCACCACTAAGGAGGTGCCAAGGCTGTCCTGGGCCATGGGGCTGTCCCGGGCCATGGGGCTGGTCAGCAGCAGCAGCCGCGGCCGCAGCTTCCCCTGCCAAAAGCGGGCCCTGAAGCGCGGCCGCCCACAGGGAGCCAGAGAGCCGCAGGCACCCGAGAGCCCGCTGGCAAAGCGCCGCAGGATGGACCATGTGGCAGCCCAGAGCGCTGGCACCAGCAGCCAGGTGGCAGTGCAGCTGTTGCAGGACACTGCGCCAGCCAGGAGCCAAGCACTTCTGTACATCCCAGCCTGGATCTTGCCCCGCTCCCAGGCGGGGCCCATTCGTACCAGGCACATCTGGCAGCAGCAGCGGCGAGAGAAGAAGCCCTACAGTCGTGCCGAAAACCAGAGCAGGATCAGACAAGCACCAAGCCCTGGTGCTCACCCCCGTCACCCCTAAAAATAAAGTTTTCTCTTTGTTTCAACTGGGAGATTCCACATCCCTTTTTCCAGTCATCTGCAGCTGATGTCCACACAGGGGCCTCAGCTCAGGGAGACACTCCAGCACGTGTGTGCCCTCAAACACCCAAGCCGTCCCACGGCAACACCCAGTGTCATGATGTCCCATGGCCTGGAGATACCGGCCCTGCTTCTGCCAGGGGAAAAACACAACGCTGCAAAAGGGCCAAGGAGATTTTGCAAGCATTCCTGGCTCAGGCGGCCTCAAGTGGGAGGGCACAGCTCTACCTGCTGCAGGTGCCCAGGAGGGCAAATCGTGGATGCATCAGGATTATTCTTCTCCCAACACAGCCCAGGCACATTTCAATCTACCATTGCTGCCACTGAGGTTGCACGTACCAGCCTGGAGAGTAACTGGGCTAGTACAGCTCATGCTGAGAAGGCAAAACTAAGCCCAGCCCCTCCTCAGTCAAAATACACAGCATCTGAAAAAAAAAATAGGCAGCACCCTCCTGTCCTCTGCAAATGGGACAAAAAGTTTAAAAAGTATCAAAAAATTCAACAGCTTTTGGAGAAGATACAGGTCAGACTGCGTGAGGCTGGAAAAGACTCTACAAGTTCTCAGAGGAAAATCAGTAGGAAATCCCTTCTTTCTGCTATTAAAATCTCAGGCTGTTGCCATCAGACACTCAAGCCACAAGAAAAGTGCTTCAGCACCAGCATCCAACTGAGCACCTGCTTGATGCACCTCAGTGCAAAGACATCACTTTGCAAGCAGAATTCCTCCTCTGAGTTGCGCACAACATATTTTTTCCAACTGGAAGTGCTACTGGGTTTTGTTACCCAGCATTTCATATTAAACTGTGGAAGTATTGGAAATGAAAAGGGAATGAAAACTCGTAGGATTTAAAGAAAATTGGCTGCAAAACTCCAATATTTGCACCATTCTAAAGAGGGAACCAAGGTACCACAAGTCCTAAATGACTCATCACTAGAGCTCTCTCAAACAAGGAATAAAGCCTAAGAGGGAAAGGAACAGATAGATTTGAATTTTATTGGGCACTAATACAGCTTTCCAAAGGATTAGGTTGTTTGCAAGACAAAGACCTTTACTTTGATTCAGAGACTAGTTTGGGTTTTCCTTCAAATTCCAGAGAGCTGGCAACAGATCTCTGGGTGGTGTCCACAGGCCAGGGCAGTCAGGGCAAGGCAAGGGCCAACAGCTCATGGGAAGCAGCAGAAAAAAGCACCATGGAATGGGCTGAAGGTGGGATGGGAAGAGGATGGAGGGACCTCTGCTCCCACCTGAGCTGGCCTACAGTGGGTGTAACTGTGATGAATAAACACCCACTTGAACCCAAAGGGAATTCTGCACTCATATCTGGCGCCCCCAGCATAAGAACACGCACCCACTGGAGTGACTCCAGAGAAGGGTCACAGCAATGATCCAAGGGCTGCATCTTCTGCTATGGAGATGGGCTGCGAGACCTGGGCTTGTTCAGCCTGGAGAAGAGAAGGCTCCAGGGAGACATCAGAGCGCCTCTCAGTGCCTAAAGGGCACCAACCTTCTCAAATGCTGCCGTGCTTACCCACTCCAATCCTGCAATGTTCCACTGCCTCAGCAACTGGACATGGCTGCTTGTCACAGCACATGTCCCAGTTGAGACAGCCACAACACACACAGTTCCACCACACCATTTCAGAAGGTTTGAAGCATTTTCCAATCCACAGGAACACCTTTCCTCATCAGAAGGCTTCTGGTGTCTGCCCACCCAGAGCAACACCACATCACTTCAGAAGGCTGCAAGGATCTGCCCTTCTTGTCCTTCAGCCCAGCCTTTTATCCCCTCCTGTTGATGCCCTGCACCTGTGTGCCCCCTGCTCCCTTTGGTGCTTGCTCAGTGCCCCTGGGCACTCCTTGCCTTCAATGCTGCTCACCTGTTCTGCACAGCTGTAGCCAATTAGGGGTGAGGCTTGGCCACAGCCCCACCCCAATTCCCACAAACTCTGTGCCTACCACTGCTCTGCCAAAATCCTGCCATCTTCCCATATCACTTTGCTCCTTGTGCTCTCAGTGTTTTTCTTTTCAATACCCTTTGACCACACTTCTTTTGGCCTTTAGGAAGCCCTTCAGTCATCAAGGATTCAAAAGGTTTGTGACTTTGAACAAAGCAAACATTTGGCCCTGGAACATTTGCACACCAAAGGATCTGTTCTACAGCATTCTGGATTAAAAGTTTTCTTCTAACTCCCATCTACTGTCCAAACCAAGATGCATCATCTTAGTTGCCACCTACTATCTTTCTGGAACCCAGTATTGTAACCATGAACACACATGGGGAAAGGCCTAAACTCCAGTGCTACCCCAATTCCTTGTGGTTATTAATCATAGATTAGCTTTTGAGCTTCAGCATTGCCCAGAGCTGCAAACAAGTTGTCCTGGTTTGAAAGAGTTTAAAGAGGTGGGAACTCTGAAATGGGTAACCTCCCCTTGATTCCAACCAATCCCTTTCTACCAATAAGGAACAAGTGAATAGATAGATGCGATAAGATATAATTTGAAGAAAAAACAAAACCAAACCAAAAACAAACAAACAAAAAAAACCAACAACCAAAAAACCCACCAAAAAACCCCCAGCAACAGCAACAAACTGACCTGGGAATAAGAAAACATTGAAAACTAAAAATACCCCATAGGCAAATGCAGTGATCCTCAGGAGCTTTTGACACATATTAAATTGTTAAAAAAATAACAAAAGATTGACCAACACATTGTTTCCAATTTTTGGAATGATGTCAGATGCAAAGAGCACTGAACTCCAAGCTTCTTTTTAACCAAAGGGCTCTGAATTAGAGTCTAAGTCAAAACCTGCTTGGACTTCAGTTTCATGTTCTTTTGTACATTTAAGCTAATCAACAACCACAATTCTTTGATAATGCCAGTTAGGAATGACTGATTTTTAAGAAAACATCTGTGTCCCTTCCTAAACATACCACAGTAAAAGAGCTACTTTTCAACTTGGTCTAACTGGACAATTTTTGGAGAAAATTAAGCCATACAGGCCCAACATGGCATTCCCTTAACATGAGAGGCCTACAAGTAAGCAAAGAGCTCAGACTTGACAAGTTCCACTGGGTTTGATGGGGGGACCAATCATCACTGATGACCTGTACTAAGACCTAAGCCTACTCAACCCATCCATCTGCTGATGGAGCTGTTCCCATTTCTGCTCTTCCCACCACAGCCGTGCCTGACATGGACAGAGTCCCTGCCAGCGCCCACAAGGACACCTTCCCTAAGCGAGGGGAATGGAGCCCGCAGAGATTCCTGATTGTGACACCAGAGGGACTGGAGTGACATCACCAGCCAGGCCTGAGGTACAGAAGTTGTTGTGCATCAACACACCTTGCAGTTGAGGAGTGGATGGCTGAGAAGGAGCTTGCCCAAGGCTCCTGAGCCAGTTTTGGTGCCTCTGAGGCAGTTCATAGGCGTCTCTCTTCACTCAAGGAAGGATCGGCACATTTTGTCAGGAGGATAAAGGCCTGCAGTGCTGCGGCACACATCCAACAGGCATTCCTCCGTAGCCACCATGGTGCAGCAGAGAGCTGCTGAGAAGCGTCCTCCTGGCAAGGAGCGAGGTGAGAGCCAAGTCTCCCTCCCCACAGCTGCCCATGGCTGGCAGAGGGGGAGCAGCCAAGAGCAGCAGAAAGGGGAAGCAGGAGCTCTGCAGAATCAGCCCAGAGTGGAAGCCCTCCTCTGACGGGCCAGGCTGGGCTGTGGCCTCTGGCACTTGCAGGCCCTTAAGGCAAGCCAGCAGGGCCTTGGGGACAGTGCTGCAGGGACATTTCCCGAGTCCTGTGAGGTGCTCACACCACCTCCCCTCTCTCTCTCTCTCCCCAAGGCACTCTGTGTCACCGGGCAGAGGCAGACGCAAAGAGAAGCGGCCGCCTCTCCGTAGAGCCCAGGCCGGAGCAGACCCGCCGCCACTCATGGAGACAGCGGGCCCAAGACTCGGGCAGCCAGACGGGAAAACCCATCCGGCTCAACCGTGTGCCCCTGCTGCGTGCTGCGATCAGCCGCCCCAGCCCCAGCACCACCACTAAGGAGGTGCCAAGGCTGTCCCGGGCCATGGGGCTGTCCCGGGCCATGGGGCTGGTCAGCAGCAGCAGCCGCGGCCGCAGCTTCCCCTGCCAAAAGCGGGCCCTGAAGCGCGGCCGCCCACAGGGAGCCAGAGAGCCGCAGGCACCCGAGAGCCCGCTGGCAAAGCGCCGCAGGATGGACCATGTGGCAGCCCAGAGCGCTGGCACCAGCAGCCAGGTGGCAGTGCAGCTGTTGCAGGACACTGCGCCAGCCAGGAGCCAAGCACTTCTGTACATCCCAGCCTGGATCTTGCCCCGCTCCCAGGCGGGGCCCATTCGTACCAGGCACATCTGGCAGCAGCAGCGGCGAGAGAAGAAGCCCTACAGTCGTGCCGAAAACCAGAGCAGGATCAGACAAGCACCAAGCCCTGGTGCTCACCCCCGTCACCCCTAAAAATAAAGTTTTCTCTTTGTTTCAACTGGGAGATTCCACATCCCTTTTTCCAGTCATCTGCAGCTGATGTCCACACAGGGGCCTCAGCTCAGGGAGACACTCCAGCACGTGTGTGCCCTCAAACACCCAAGCCGTCCCACGGCAACACCCAGTGTCATGATGTCCCATGGCCTGGAGATACCGGCCCTGCTTCTGCCAGGGGAAAAACACAACGCTGCAAAAGGGCCAAGGAGATTTTGCAAGCATTCCTGGCTCAGGCGGCCTCAAGTGGGAGGGCACAGCTCTACCTGCTGCAGGTGCCCAGGAGGGCAAATCGTGGATGCATCAGGATTATTCTTCTCCCAACAGAGCCCAGGCACATTTCAATCTACCATTGCTGCCACTGAGGTTGCACGTACCAGCCTGGAGAGTAACTGGGCTAGTACAGCTCATGCTGAGAAGGCAAAACTAAGCCCAGCCCCTCCTCAGTCAAAATACACAGCATCTGAAAAAAAAAATAGGCAGCACCCTCCTGTCCTCTGCAAATGGGACAAAAAGTTTAAAAAGTATCAAAAAATTCAACAGCTTTTGGAGAAGATACAGGTCAGACTGCGTGAGGCTGGAAAAGACTCTACAAGTTCTCAGAGGAAAATCAGTAGGAAATCCCTTCTTTCTGCTATTAAAATCTCAGGCTGTTGCCATCAGACACTCAAGCCACAAGAAAAGTGCTTCAGCACCAGCATCCAACTGAGCACCTGCTTGATGCACCTCAGTGCAAAGACATCACTTTGCAAGCAGAATTCCTCCTCTGAGTTGCGCACAACATATTTTTTCCAACTGGAAGTGCTACTGGGTTTTGTTACCCAGCATTTCATATTAAACTGTGGAAGTATTGGAAATGAAAAGGGAATGAAAACTCGTAGGATTTAAAGAAAATTGGCTGCAAAACTCCAATATTTGCACCATTCTAAAGAGGGAACCAAGGTACCACAAGTCCTAAATGACTCATCACTAGAGCTCTCTCAAACAAGGAATAAAGCCTAAGAGGGAAAGGAACAGATAGATTTGAATTTTATTGGGCACTAATACAGCTTTCCAAAGGATTAGGTTGTTTGCAAGACAAAGACCTTTACTTTGATTCAGAGACTAGTTTGGGTTTTCCTTCAAATTCCAGAGAGCTGGCAACAGATCTCTGGGTGGTGTCCACAGGCCAGGGCAGTCAGGGCAAGGCAAGGGCCAACAGCTCATGGGAAGCAGCAGAAAAAAGCACCATGGAATGGGCTGAAGGTGGGATGGGAAGAGGATGGAGGGACCTCTGCTCCCACCTGAGCTGGCCTACAGTGGGTGTAACTGTGATGAATAAACACCCACTTGAACCCAAAGGGAATTCTGCACTCATATCTGGCGCCCCCAGCATAAGAACACGCACCCACTGGAGTGACTCCAGAGAAGGGTCACAGCAATGATCCAAGGGCTGCATCTTCTGCTATGGAGATGGGCTGCGAGACCTGGGCTTGTTCAGCCTGGAGAAGAGAAGGCTCCAGGGAGACATCAGAGCGCCTCTCAGTGCCTAAAGGGCACCAACCTTCTCAAATGCTGCCGTGCTTACCCACTCCAATCCTGCAATGTTCCACTGCCTCAGCAACTGGACATGGCTGCTTGTCACAGCACATGTCCCAGTTGAGACAGCCACAACACACACAGTTCCACCACACCATTTCAGAAGGTTTGAAGCATTTTCCAATCCACAGGAACACCTTTCCTCATCAGAAGGCTTCTGGTGTCTGCCCACCCAGAGCAACACCACATCACTTCAGAAGGCTGCAAGGATCTGCCCTTCTTGTCCTTCAGCCCAGCCTTTTATCGCCTCCTGTTGATGCCCTGCACCTGTGTGCCCCCTGCTCCCTTTGGTGCTTGCTCAGTGCCCCTGGGCACTCCTTGCCTTCAATGCTGCTCACCTGTTCTGCACAGCTGTAGCCAATTAGGGGTGAGGCTTGGCCACAGTCCCACCCCAATTCCCACAAACTCTGTGCCTACCACTGCTCTGCCAAAATCCTGCCATCTTCCCATATCACTTTGCTCCTTGTGCTCTCAGTGTTTTTCTTTTCAATACCCTTTGACCACACTTCTTTTGGCCTTTAGGAAGCCCTTCAGTCATCAAGGATTCAAAAGGTTTGTGACTTTGAACAAAGCAAACATTTGGCCCTGGAACATTTGCACACCAAAGGATCTGTTCTACAGCATTCTGGATTAAAAGTTTTCTTCTAACTCCCATCTACTGTCCAAACCAAGATGCATCATCTTAGTTGCCACCTACTATCTTTCTGGAATCCAGTATTGTAACCATGAACACACATGGGGAAAGGCCTAAACTCCAGTGCTACCCCAATTCCTTGTGGTTATTAATCATAGATTAGCTTTTGAGCTTCAGCATTGCCCAGAGCTGCAAACAAGTTGTCCTGGTTTGAAAGAGTTTAAAGAGGTGGGAACTCTGAAATGGGTAACCTCCCCTTGATTCCAACCAATCCCTTTCTACCAATAAGGAACAAGTGAATAGATAGATGCGATAAGATATAATTTGAAGAAAAAACAAAACCAAACCAAAAACAAACAAACAAAAAAAAACAACAACCAAAAAACCCACCAAAAAACCCCCAGCAACAGCAACAAACTGACCTGGGAATAAGAAAACATTGAAAACTAAAAATACCCCATAGGCAAATGCAGTGATCCTCAGGAGCTTTTGACACATATTAAATTGTTAAAAAAATAACAAAAGATTGAGCAAAACATTGTTTCCAATTTTTGGAATGATGTCAGATGCAAAGAGCACTGAACTCCAAGCTTCTTTTTAACCAAAGGGCTCTGAATTAGAGTCTAAGTCAAAACCTGCTTGGACTTCAGTTTCATGTTCTTTTGTACATTTAAGCTAATCAACAACCACAATTCTTTGATAATGCCAGTTAGGAATGACTGATTTTTAAGAAAACATCTGTGTCCCTTCCTAAACATACCACAGTAAAAGAGCTACTTTTCAACTTGGTCTAACTGGACAATTTTTGGAGAAAATTAAGCCATACAGGCCCAACATGGCATTCCCTTAACATGAGAGGCCTACAAGTAAGCAAAGAGCTCAGACTTGACAAGTTCCACTGGGTTTGATGGGGGGACCAATCATCACTGATGACCTGTACTAAGACCTAAGCCTACTCAACCCATCCATCTGCTGATGGAGCTGTTCCCATTTCTGCTCTTCCCACCACAGCCGTGCCTGACATGGACAGAGTCCCTGCCAGCGCCCACAAGGACACCTTCCCTAAGCGAGGGGAATGGAGCCCGCAGAGATTCCTGATTGTGACACCAGAGGGACTGGAGTGACATCACCAGCCAGGCCTGAGGTACAGAAGTTGTTGTGCATCAACACACCTTGCAGTTGAGGAGTGGATGGCTGAGAAGGAGCTTGCCCAAGGCTCCTGAGCCAGTTTTGGTGCCTCTGAGGCAGTTCATAGGCGTCTCTCTTCACTCAAGGAAGGATCGGCACATTTTGTCAGGAGGATAAAGGCCTGCAGTGCTGCGGCACACATCCAACAGGCATTCCTCCGTAGCCACCATGGTGCAGCAGAGAGCTGCTGAGAAGCGTCCTCCTGGCAAGGAGCGAGGTGAGAGCCAAGTCTCCCTCCCCACAGCTGCCCATGGCTGGCAGAGGGGGAGCAGCCAAGAGCAGCAGAAAGGGGAAGCAGGAGCTCTGCAGAATCAGCCCAGAGTGGAAGCCCTCCTCTGACGGGCCAGGCTGGGCTGTGGCCTCTGGCACTTGCAGGCCCTTAAGGCAAGCCAGCAGGGCCTTGGGGACAATGCTGCAGGGACATTTCCCGAGTCCTGTGAGGTGCTCACACCACCTCCCCTCTCTCTCTCTCTCCCCAAGGCACTCTGTGTCACCGGGCAGAGGCAGACGCAAAGAGAAGCGGCCGCCTCTCCGTAGAGCCCAGGCCGGAGCAGACCCGCCGCCACTCATGGAGACAGCGGGCCCAAGACTCGGGCAGCCAGACGGGAAAACCCATCCGGCTCAACCGTGTGCCCCTGCTGCGTGCTGCGATCAGCCGCCCCAGCCCCAACACCACCACTAAGGAGGTGCCAAGGCTGTCCTGGGCCATGGGGCTGTCCCGGGCCATGGGGCTGGTCAGCAGCAGCAGCCGCGGCCGCAGCTTCCCCTGCCAAAAGCGGGCCCTGAAGCGCGGCCGCCCACAGGGAGCCAGAGAGCCGCAGGCACCCGAGAGCCCGCTGGCAAAGCGCCGCAGGATGGACCATGTGGCAGCCCAGAGCGCTGGCACCAGCAGCCAGGTGGCAGTGCAGCTGTTGCAGGACACTGCGCCAGCCAGGAGCCAAGCACTTCTGTACATCCCAGCCTGGATCTTGCCCCGCTCCCAGGCGGGGCCCATTCGTACCAGGCACATCTGGCAGCAGCAGCGGCGAGAGAAGAAGCCCTACAGTCGTGCCGAAAACCAGAGCAGGATCAGACAAGCACCAAGCCCTGGTGCTCACCCCCGTCACCCCTAAAAATAAAGTTTTCTCTTTGTTTCAACTGGGAGATTCCACATCCCTTTTTCCAGTCATCTGCAGCTGATGTCCACACAGGGGCCTCAGCTCAGGGAGACACTCCAGCACGTGTGTGCCCTCAAACACCCAAGCCGTCCCACGGCAACACCCAGTGTCATGATGTCCCATGGCCTGGAGATACCGGCCCTGCTTCTGCCAGGGGAAAAACACAACGCTGCAAAAGGGCCAAGGAGATTTTGCAAGCATTCCTGGCTCAGGCGGCCTCAAGTGGGAGGGCACAGCTCTACCTGCTGCAGGTGCCCAGGAGGGCAAATCGTGGATGCATCAGGATTATTCTTCTCCCAACACAGCCCAGGCACATTTCAATCTACCATTGCTGCCACTGAGGTTGCACGTACCAGCCTGGAGAGTAACTGGGCTAGTACAGCTCATGCTGAGAAGGCAAAACTAAGCCCAGCCCCTCCTCAGTCAAAATACACAGCATCTGAAAAAAAAAATAGGCAGCACCCTCCTGTCCTCTGCAAATGGGACAAAAAGTTTAAAAAGTATCAAAAAATTCAACAGCTTTTGGAGAAGATACAGGTCAGACTGCGTGAGGCTGGAAAAGACTCTACAAGTTCTCAGAGGAAAATCAGTAGGAAATCCCTTCTTTCTGCTATTAAAATCTCAGGCTGTTGCCATCAGACACTCAAGCCACAAGAAAAGTGCTTCAGCACCAGCATCCAACTGAGCACCTGCTTGATGCACCTCAGTGCAAAGACATCACTTTGCAAGCAGAATTCCTCCTCTGAGTTGCGCACAACATATTTTTTCCAACTGGAAGTGCTACTGGGTTTTGTTACCCAGCATTTCATATTAAACTGTGGAAGTATTGGAAATGAAAAGGGAATGAAAACTCGTAGGATTTAAAGAAAATTGGCTGCAAAACTCCAATATTTGCACCATTCTAAAGAGGGAACCAAGGTACCACAAGTCCTAAATGACTCATCACTAGAGCTCTCTCAAACAAGGAATAAAGCCTAAGAGGGAAAGGAACAGATAGATTTGAATTTTATTGGGCACTAATACAGCTTTCCAAAGGATTAGGTTGTTTGCAAGACAAAGACCTTTACTTTGATTCAGAGACTAGTTTGGGTTTTCCTTCAAATTCCAGAGAGCTGGCAACAGATCTCTGGGTGGTGTCCACAGGCCAGGGCAGTCAGGGCAAGGCAAGGGCCAACAGCTCATGGGAAGCAGCAGAAAAAAGCACCATGGAATGGGCTGAAGGTGGGATGGGAAGAGGATGGAGGGACCTCTGCTCCCACCTGAGCTGGCCTACAGTGGGTGTAACTGTGATGAATAAACACCCACTTGAACCCAAAGGGAATTCTGCACTCATATCTGGCGCCCCCAGCATAAGAACACGCACCCACTGGAGTGACTCCAGAGAAGGGTCACAGCAATGATCCAAGGGCTGCATCTTCTGCTATGGAGATGGGCTGCGAGACCTGGGCTTGTTCAGCCTGGAGAAGAGAAGGCTCCAGGGAGACATCAGAGCGCCTCTCAGTGCCTAAAGGGCACCAACCTTCTCAAATGCTGCCGTGCTTACCCACTCCAATCCTGCAATGTTCCACTGCCTCAGCAACTGGACATGGCTGCTTGTCACAGCACATGTCCCAGTTGAGACAGCCACAACACACACAGTTCCACCACACCATTTCAGAAGGTTTGAAGCATTTTCCAATCCACAGGAACACCTTTCCTCATCAGAAGGCTTCTGGTGTCTGCCCACCCAGAGCAACACCACATCACTTCAGAAGGCTGCAAGGATCTGCCCTTCTTGTCCTTCAGCCCAGCCTTTTATCGCCTCCTGTTGATGCCCTGCACCTGTGTGCCCCCTGCTCCCTTTGGTGCTTGCTCAGTGCCCCTGGGCACTCCTTGCCTTCAATGCTGCTCACCTGTTCTGCACAGCTGTAGCCAATTAGGGGTGAGGCTTGGCCACAGCCCCACCCCAATTCCCACAAACTCTGTGCCTACCACTGCTCTGCCAAAATCCTGCCATCTTCCCATATCACTTTGCTCCTTGTGCTCTCAGTGTTTTTCTTTTCAATACCCTTTGACCACACTTCTTTTGGCCTTTAGGAAGCCCTTCAGTCATCAAGGATTCAAAAGGTTTGTGACTTTGAACAAAGCAAACATTTGGCCCTGGAACATTTGCACACCAAAGGATCTGTTCTACAGCATTCTGGATTAAAAGTTTTCTTCTAACTCCCATCTACTGTCCAAACCAAGATGCATCATCTTAGTTGCCACCTACTATCTTTCTGGAACCCAGTATTGTAACCATGAACACACATGGGGAAAGGCCTAAACTCCAGTGCTACCCCAATTCCTTGTGGTTATTAATCATAGATTAGCTTTTGAGCTTCAGCATTGCCCAGAGCTGCAAACAAGTTGTCCTGGTTTGAAAGAGTTTAAAGAGGTGGGAACTCTGAAATGGGTAACCTCCCCTTGATTCCAACCAATCCCTTTCTACCAATAAGGAACAAGTGAATAGATAGATGCGATAAGATATAATTTGAAGAAAAAACAAAACCAAACCAAAAACAAACAAACAAAAAAAACCAACAACCAAAAAACCCACCAAAAAACCCCCAGCAACAGCAACAAACTGACCTGGGAATAAGAAAACATTGAAAACTAAAAATACCCCATAGGCGAATGCAGTGATCCTCAGGAGCTTTTGACACATATTAAATTGTTAAAAAAATAACAAAAGATTGAGCAAAACATTGTTTCCAATTTTTGGAATGATGTCAGATGCAAAGAGCACTGAACTCCAAGCTTCTTTTTAACCAAAGGGCTCTGAATTAGAGTCTAAGTCAAAACCTGCTTGGACTTCAGTTTCATGTTCTTTTGTACATTTAAGCTAATCAACAACCACAATTCTTTGATAATGCCAGTTAGGAATGACTGATTTTTAAGAAAACATCTGTGTCCCTTCCTAAACATACCACAGTAAAAGAGCTACTTTTCAACTTGGTCTAACTGGACAATTTTTGGAGAAAATTAAGCCATACAGGCCCAACATGGAATTCCCTTAACATGAGAGGCCTACAAGTAAGCAAAGAGCTCAGACTTGACAAGTTCCACTGGGTTTGATGGGGGGACCAATCATCACTGATGACCTGTACTAAGACCTAAGCCTACTCAACCCATCCATCTGCTGATGGAGCTGTTCCCATTTCTGCTCTTCCCACCACAGCCGTGCCTGACATGGACAGAGTCCCTGCCAGCGCCCACAAGGACACCTTCCCTAAGCGAGGGGAATGGAGCCCGCAGAGATTCCTGATTGTGACACCAGAGGGACTGGAGTGACATCACCAGCCAGGCCTGAGGTACAGAAGTTGTTGTGCATCAACACACCTTGCAGTTGAGGAGTGGATGGCTGAGAAGGAGCTTGCCCAAGGCTCCTGAGCCAGTTTTGGTGCCTCTGAGGCAGTTCATAGGCGTCTCTCTTCACTCAAGGAAGGATCGGCACATTTTGTCAGGAGGATAAAGGCCTGCAGTGCTGCGGCACACATCCAACAGGCATTCCTCCGTAGCCACCATGGTGCAGCAGAGAGCTGCTGAGAAGCGTCCTCCTGGCAAGGAGCGAGGTGAGAGCCAAGTCTCCCTCCCCACAGCTGCCCATGGCTGGCAGAGGGGGAGCAGCCAAGAGCAGCAGAAAGGGGAAGCAGGAGCTCTGCAGAATCAGCCCAGAGTGGAAGCCCTCCTCTGACGGGCCAGGCTGGGCTGTGGCCTCTGGCACTTGCAGGCCCTTAAGGCAAGCCAGCAGGGCCTTGGGGACAGTGCTGCAGGGACATTTCCCGAGTCCTGTGAGGTGCTCACACCACCTCCCCTCTCTCTCTCTCTCCCCAAGGCACTCTGTGTCACCGGGCAGAGGCAGACGCAAAGAGAAGCGGCCACCTCTCCGTAGAGCCCAGGCCGGAGCAGACCCGCCGCCGCTCATGGAGACAGCGGGCCCAAGACTCGGGCAGCCAGACGGGAAAACCCATCCGGCTCAACCGTGTGCCCCTGCTGCGTGCTGCGATCAGCCGCCCCAGCCCCAGCACCACCACTAAGGAGGTGCCAAGGCTGTCCCGGGCCATGGGGCTGTCCCGGGCCATGGGGCTGGTCAGCAGCAGCAGCCGCGGCCGCAGCTTCCCCTGCCAAAAGCGGGCCCTGAAGCGCGGCCGCCCACAGGGAGCCAGAGAGCCGCAGGCACCCGAGAGCCCGCTGGCAAAGCGCCGCAGGATGGACCATGTGGCAGCCCAGAGCGCTGGCACCAGCAGCCAGGTGGCAGTGCAGCTGTTGCAGGACACTGCGCCAGCCAGGAGCCAAGCACTTCTGTACATCCCAGCCTGGATCTTGCCCCGCTCCCAGGCGGGGCCCATTCGTACCAGGCACATCTGGCAGCAGCAGCGGCGAGAGAAGAAGCCCTACAGTCGTGCCGAAAACCAGAGCAGGATCAGACAAGCACCAAGCCCTGGTGCTCACCCCCGTCACCCCTAAAAATAAAGTTTTCTCTTTGTTTCAACTGGGAGATTCCACATCCCTTTTTCCAGTCATCTGCAGCTGATGTCCACACAGGGGCCTCAGCTCAGGGAGACACTCCAGCACGTGTGTGCCCTCAAACACCCAAGCCGTCCCACGGCAACACCCAGTGTCATGATGTCCCATGGCCTGGAGATACCGGCCCTGCTTCTGCCAGGGGAAAAACACAACGCTGCAAAAGGGCCAAGGAGATTTTGCAAGCATTCCTGGCTCAGGCGGCCTCAAGTGGGAGGGCACAGCTCTACCTGCTGCAGGTGCCCAGGAGGGCAAATCGTGGATGCATCAGGATTATTCTTCTCCCAACACAGCCCAGGCACATTTCAATCTACCATTGCTGCCACTGAGGTTGCACGTACCAGCCTGGAGAGTAACTGGGCTAGTACAGCTCATGCTGAGAAGGCAAAACTAAGCCCAGCCCCTCCTCAGTCAAAATACACAGCATCTGAAAAAAAAAATAGGCAGCACCCTCCTGTCCTCTGCAAATGGGACAAAAAGTTTAAAAAGTATCAAAAAATTCAACAGCTTTTGGAGAAGATACAGGTCAGACTGCGTGAGGCTGGAAAAGACTCTACAAGTTCTCAGAGGAAAATCAGTAGGAAATCCCTTCTTTCTGCTATTAAAATCTCAGGCTGTTGCCATCAGACACTCAAGCCACAAGAAAAGTGCTTCAGCACCAGCATCCAACTGAGCACCTGCTTGATGCACCTCAGTGCAAAGACATCACTTTGCAAGCAGAATTCCTCCTCTGAGTTGCGCACAACATATTTTTTCCAACTGGAAGTGCTACTGGGTTTTGTTACCCAGCATTTCATATTAAACTGTGGAAGTATTGGAAATGAAAAGGGAATGAAAACTCGTAGGATTTAAAGAAAATTGGCTGCAAAACTCCAATATTTGCACCATTCTAAAGAGGGAACCAAGGTACCACAAGTCCTAAATGACTCATCACTAGAGCTCTCTCAAACAAGGAATAAAGCCTAAGAGGGAAAGGAACAGATAGATTTGAATTTTATTGGGCACTAATACAGCTTTCCAAAGGATTAGGTTGTTTGCAAGACAAAGACCTTTACTTTGATTCAGAGACTAGTTTGGGTTTTCCTTCAAATTCCAGAGAGCTGGCAACAGATCTCTGGGTGGTGTCCACAGGCCAGGGCAGTCAGGGCAAGGCAAGGGCCAACAGCTCATGGGAAGCAGCAGAAAAAAGCACCATGGAATGGGCTGAAGGTGGGATGGGAAGAGGATGGAGGGACCTCTGCTCCCACCTGAGCTGGCCTACAGTGGGTGTAACTGTGATGAATAAACACCCACTTGAACCCAAAGGGAATTCTGCACTCATATCTGGCGCCCCCAGCATAAGAACACGCACCCACTGGAGTGACTCCAGAGAAGGGTCACAGCAATGATCCAAGGGCTGCATCTTCTGCTATGGAGATGGGCTGCGAGACCTGGGCTTGTTCAGCCTGGAGAAGAGAAGGCTCCAGGGAGACATCAGAGCGCCTCTCAGTGCCTAAAGGGCACCAACCTTCTCAAATGCTGCCGTGCTTACCCACTCCAATCCTGCAATGTTCCACTGCCTCAGCAACTGGACATGGCTGCTTGTCACAGCACATGTCCCAGTTGAGACAGCCACAACACACACAGTTCCACCACACCATTTCAGAAGGTTTGAAGCATTTTCCAATCCACAGGAACACCTTTCCTCATCAGAAGGCTTCTGGTGTCTGCCCACCCAGAGCAACACCACATCACTTCAGAAGGCTGCAAGGATCTGCCCTTCTTGTCCTTCAGCCCAGCCTTTTATCGCCTCCTGTTGATGCCCTGCACCTGTGTGCCCCCTGCTCCCTTTGGTGCTTGCTCAGTGCCCCTGGGCACTCCTTGCCTTCAATGCTGCTCACCTGTTCTGCACAGCTGTAGCCAATTAGGGGTGAGGCTTGGCCACAGCCCCACCCCAATTCCCACAAACTCTGTGCCTACCACTGCTCTGCCAAAATCCTGCCATCTTCCCATATCACTTTGCTCCTTGTGCTCTCAGTGTTTTTCTTTTCAATACCCTTTGACCACACTTCTTTTGGCCTTTAGGAAGCCCTTCAGTCATCAAGGATTCAAAAGGTTTGTGACTTTGAACAAAGCAAACATTTGGCCCTGGAACATTTGCACACCAAAGGATCTGTTCTACAGCATTCTGGATTAAAAGTTTTCTTCTAACTCCCATCTACTGTCCAAACCAAGATGCATCATCTTAGTTGCCACCTACTATCTTTCTGGAACCCAGTATTGTAACCATGAACACACATGGGGAAAGGCCTAAACTCCAGTGCTACCCCAATTCCTTGTGGTTATTAATCATAGATTAGCTTTTGAGCTTCAGCATTGCCCAGAGCTGCAAACAAGTTGTCCTGGTTTGAAAGAGTTTAAAGAGGTGGGAACTCTGAAATGGGTAACCTCCCCTTGATTCCAACCAATCCCTTTCTACCAATAAGGAACAAGTGAATAGATAGATGCGATAAGATATAATTTGAAGAAAAAACAAAACCAAACCAAAAACAAACAAACAAAAAAAAACAACAACCAAAAAACCCACCAAAAAACCCCCAGCAACAGCAACAAACTGACCTGGGAATAAGAAAACATTGAAAACTAAAAATACCCCATAGGCAAATGCAGTGATCCTCAGGAGCTTTTGACACATATTAAATTGTTAAAAAAATAACAAAAGATTGAGCAAAACATTGTTTCCAATTTTTGGAATGATGTCAGATGCAAAGAGCACTGAACTCCAAGCTTCTTTTTAACCAAAGGGCTCTGAATTAGAGTCTAAGTCAAAACCTGCTTGGACTTCAGTTTCATGTTCTTTTGTACATTTAAGCTAATCAACAACCACAATTCTTTGATAATGCCAGTTAGGAATGACTGATTTTTAAGAAAACATCTGTGTCCCTTCCTAAACATACCACAGTAAAAGAGCTACTTTTCAACTTGGTCTAACTGGACAATTTTTGGAGAAAATTAAGCCATACAGGCCCAACATGGCATTCCCTTAACATGAGAGGCCTACAAGTAAGCAAAGAGCTCAGACTTGACAAGTTCCACTGGGTTTGATGGGGGGACCAATCATCACTGATGACCTGTACTAAGACCTAAGCCTACTCAACCCATCCATCTGCTGATGGAGCTGTTCCCATTTCTGCTCTTCCCACCACAGCCGTGCCTGACATGGACAGAGTCCCTGCCAGCGCCCACAAGGACACCTTCCCTAAGCGAGGGGAATGGAGCCCGCAGAGATTCCTGATTGTGACACCAGAGGGACTGGAGTGACATCACCAGCCAGGCCTGAGGTACAGAAGTTGTTGTGCATCAACACACCTTGCAGTTGAGGAGTGGATGGCTGAGAAGGAGCTTGCCCAAGGCTCCTGAGCCAGTTTTGGTGCCTCTGAGGCAGTTCATAGGCGTCTCTCTTCACTCAAGGAAGGATCGGCACATTTTGTCAGGAGGATAAAGGCCTGCAGTGCTGCGGCACACATCCAACAGGCATTCCTCCGTAGCCACCATGGTGCAGCAGAGAGCTGCTGAGAAGCGTCCTCCTGGCAAGGAGCGAGGTGAGAGCCAAGTCTCCCTCCCCACAGCTGCCCATGGCTGGCAGAGGGGGAGCAGCCAAGAGCAGCAGAAAGGGGAAGCAGGAGCTCTGCAGAATCAGCCCAGAGTGGAAGCCCTCCTCTGACGGGCCAGGCTGGGCTGTGGCCTCTGGCACTTGCAGGCCCTTAAGGCAAGCCAGCAGGGCCTTGGGGACAATGCTGCAGGGACATTTCCCGAGTCCTGTGAGGTGCTCACACCACCTCCCCTCTCTCTCTCTCTCCCCAAGGCACTCTGTGTCACCGGGCAGAGGCAGACGCAAAGAGAAGCGGCCGCCTCTCCGTAGAGCCCAGGCCGGAGCAGACCCGCCGCCACTCATGGAGACAGCGGGCCCAAGACTCGGGCAGCCAGACGGGAAAACCCATCCGGCTCAACCGTGTGCCCCTGCTGCGTGCTGCGATCAGCCGCCCCAGCCCCAACACCACCACTAAGGAGGTGCCAAGGCTGTCCTGGGCCATGGGGCTGTCCCGGGCCATGGGGCTGGTCAGCAGCAGCAGCCGCGGCCGCAGCTTCCCCTGCCAAAAGCGGGCCCTGAAGCGCGGCCGCCCACAGGGAGCCAGAGAGCCGCAGGCACCCGAGAGCCCGCTGGCAAAGCGCCGCAGGATGGACCATGTGGCAGCCCAGAGCGCTGGCACCAGCAGCCAGGTGGCAGTGCAGCTGTTGCAGGACACTGCGCCAGCCAGGAGCCAAGCACTTCTGTACATCCCAGCCTGGATCTTGCCCCGCTCCCAGGCGGGGCCCATTCGTACCAGGCACATCTGGCAGCAGCAGCGGCGAGAGAAGAAGCCCTACAGTCGTGCCGAAAACCAGAGCAGGATCAGACAAGCACCAAGCCCTGGTGCTCACCCCCGTCACCCCTAAAAATAAAGTTTTCTCTTTGTTTCAACTGGGAGATTCCACATCCCTTTTTCCAGTCATCTGCAGCTGATGTCCACACAGGGGCCTCAGCTCAGGGAGACACTCCAGCACGTGTGTGCCCTCAAACACCCAAGCCGTCCCACGGCAACACCCAGTGTCATGATGTCCCATGGCCTGGAGATACCGGCCCTGCTTCTGCCAGGGGAAAAACACAACGCTGCAAAAGGGCCAAGGAGATTTTGCAAGCATTCCTGGCTCAGGCGGCCTCAAGTGGGAGGGCACAGCTCTACCTGCTGCAGGTGCCCAGGAGGGCAAATCGTGGATGCATCAGGATTATTCTTCTCCCAACACAGCCCAGGCACATTTCAATCTACCATTGCTGCCACTGAGGTTGCACGTACCAGCCTGGAGAGTAACTGGGCTAGTACAGCTCATGCTGAGAAGGCAAAACTAAGCCCAGCCCCTCCTCAGTCAAAATACACAGCATCTGAAAAAAAAAATAGGCAGCACCCTCCTGTCCTCTGCAAATGGGACAAAAAGTTTAAAAAGTATCAAAAAATTCAACAGCTTTTGGAGAAGATACAGGTCAGACTGCGTGAGGCTGGAAAAGACTCTACAAGTTCTCAGAGGAAAATCAGTAGGAAATCCCTTCTTTCTGCTATTAAAATCTCAGGCTGTTGCCATCAGACACTCAAGCCACAAGAAAAGTGCTTCAGCACCAGCATCCAACTGAGCACCTGCTTGATGCACCTCAGTGCAAAGACATCACTTTGCAAGCAGAATTCCTCCTCTGAGTTGCGCACAACATATTTTTTCCAACTGGAAGTGCTACTGGGTTTTGTTACCCAGCATTTCATATTAAACTGTGGAAGTATTGGAAATGAAAAGGGAATGAAAACTCGTAGGATTTAAAGAAAATTGGCTGCAAAACTCCAATATTTGCACCATTCTAAAGAGGGAACCAAGGTACCACAAGTCCTAAATGACTCATCACTAGAGCTCTCTCAAACAAGGAATAAAGCCTAAGAGGGAAAGGAACAGATAGATTTGAATTTTATTGGGCACTAATACAGCTTTCCAAAGGATTAGGTTGTTTGCAAGACAAAGACCTTTACTTTGATTCAGAGACTAGTTTGGGTTTTCCTTCAAATTCCAGAGAGCTGGCAACAGATCTCTGGGTGGTGTCCACAGGCCAGGGCAGTCAGGGCAAGGCAAGGGCCAACAGCTCATGGGAAGCAGCAGAAAAAAGCACCATGGAATGGGCTGAAGGTGGGATGGGAAGAGGATGGAGGGACCTCTGCTCCCACCTGAGCTGGCCTACAGTGGGTGTAACTGTGATGAATAAACACCCACTTGAACCCAAAGGGAATTCTGCACTCATATCTGGCGCCCCCAGCATAAGAACACGCACCCACTGGAGTGACTCCAGAGAAGGGTCACAGCAATGATCCAAGGGCTGCATCTTCTGCTATGGAGATGGGCTGCGAGACCTGGGCTTGTTCAGCCTGGAGAAGAGAAGGCTCCAGGGAGACATCAGAGCGCCTCTCAGTGCCTAAAGGGCACCAACCTTCTCAAATGCTGCCGTGCTTACCCACTCCAATCCTGCAATGTTCCACTGCCTCAGCAACTGGACATGGCTGCTTGTCACAGCACATGTCCCAGTTGAGACAGCCACAACACACACAGTTCCACCACACCATTTCAGAAGGTTTGAAGCATTTTCCAATCCACAGGAACACCTTTCCTCATCAGAAGGCTTCTGGTGTCTGCCCACCCAGAGCAACACCACATCACTTCAGAAGGCTGCAAGGATCTGCCCTTCTTGTCCTTCAGCCCAGCCTTTTATCGCCTCCTGTTGATGCCCTGCACCTGTGTGCCCCCTGCTCCCTTTGGTGCTTGCTCAGTGCCCCTGGGCACTCCTTGCCTTCAATGCTGCTCACCTGTTCTGCACAGCTGTAGCCAATTAGGGGTGAGGCTTGGCCACAGCCCCACCCCAATTCCCACAAACTCTGTGCCTACCACTGCTCTGCCAAAATCCTGCCATCTTCCCATATCACTTTGCTCCTTGTGCTCTCAGTGTTTTTCTTTTCAATACCCTTTGACCACACTTCTTTTGGCCTTTAGGAAGCCCTTCAGTCATCAAGGATTCAAAAGGTTTGTGACTTTGAACAAAGCAAACATTTGGCCCTGGAACATTTGCACACCAAAGGATCTGTTCTACAGCATTCTGGATTAAAAGTTTTCTTCTAACTCCCATCTACTGTCCAAACCAAGATGCATCATCTTAGTTGCCACCTACTATCTTTCTGGAACCCAGTATTGTAACCATGAACACACATGGGGAAAGGCCTAAACTCCAGTGCTACCCCAATTCCTTGTGGTTATTAATCATAGATTAGCTTTTGAGCTTCAGCATTGCCCAGAGCTGCAAACAAGTTGTCCTGGTTTGAAAGAGTTTAAAGAGGTGGGAACTCTGAAATGGGTAACCTCCCCTTGATTCCAACCAATCCCTTTCTACCAATAAGGAACAAGTGAATAGATAGATGCGATAAGATATAATTTGAAGAAAAAACAAAACCAAACCAAAAACAAACAAACAAACAAAACCAACAACCAAAAAACCCACCAAAAAACCCCCAGCAACAGCAACAAACTGACCTGGGAATAAGAAAACATTGAAAACTAAAAATACCCCATAGGCGAATGCAGTGATCCTCAGGAGCTTTTGACACATATTAAATTGTTAAAAAAATAACAAAAGATTGAGCAAAACATTGTTTCCAATTTTTGGAATGATGTCAGATGCAAAGAGCACTGAACTCCAAGCTTCTTTTTAACCAAAGGGCTCTGAATTAGAGTCTAAGTCAAAACCTGCTTGGACTTCAGTTTCATGTTCTTTTGTACATTTAAGCTAATCAACAACCACAATTCTTTGATAATGCCAGTTAGGAATGACTGATTTTTAAGAAAACATCTGTGTCCCTTCCTAAACATACCACAGTAAAAGAGCTACTTTTCAACTTGGTCTAACTGGACAATTTTTGGAGAAAATTAAGCCATACAGGCCCAACATGGAATTCCCTTAACATGAGAGGCCTACAAGTAAGCAAAGAGCTCAGACTTGACAAGTTCCACTGGGTTTGATGGGGGGACCAATCATCACTGATGACCTGTACTAAGACCTAAGCCTACTCAACCCATCCATCTGCTGATGGAGCTGTTCCCATTTCTGCTCTTCCCACCACAGCCGTGCCTGACATGGACAGAGTCCCTGCCAGCGCCCACAAGGACACCTTCCCTAAGCGAGGGGAATGGAGCCCGCAGAGATTCCTGATTGTGACACCAGAGGGACTGGAGTGACATCACCAGCCAGGCCTGAGGTACAGAAGTTGTTGTGCATCAACACACCTTGCAGTTGAGGAGTGGATGGCTGAGAAGGAGCTTGCCCAAGGCTCCTGAGCCAGTTTTGGTGCCTCTGAGGCAGTTCATAGGCGTCTCTCTTCACTCAAGGAAGGATCGGCACATTTTGTCAGGAGGATAAAGGCCTGCAGTGCTGCGGCACACATCCAACAGGCATTCCTCCGTAGCCACCATGGTGCAGCAGAGAGCTGCTGAGAAGCGTCCTCCTGGCAAGGAGCGAGGTGAGAGCCAAGTCTCCCTCCCCACAGCTGCCCATGGCTGGCAGAGGGGGAGCAGCCAAGAGCAGCAGAAAGGGGAAGCAGGAGCTCTGCAGAATCAGCCCAGAGTGGAAGCCCTCCTCTGACGGGCCAGGCTGGGCTGTGGCCTCTGGCACTTGCAGGCCCTTAAGGCAAGCCAGCAGGGCCTTGGGGACAGTGCTGCAGGGACATTTCCCGAGTCCTGTGAGGTGCTCACACCACCTCCCCTCTCTCTCTCTCTCCCCAAGGCACTCTGTGTCACCGGGCAGAGGCAGACGCAAAGAGAAGCGGCCACCTCTCCGTAGAGCCCAGGCCGGAGCAGACCCGCCGCCGCTCATGGAGACAGCGGGCCCAAGACTCGGGCAGCCAGACGGGAAAACCCATCCGGCTCAACCGTGTGCCCCTGCTGCGTGCTGCGATCAGCCGCCCCAGCCCCAGCACCACCACTAAGGAGGTGCCAAGGCTGTCCCGGGCCATGGGGCTGTCCCGGGCCATGGGGCTGGTCAGCAGCAGCAGCCGCGGCCGCAGCTTCCCCTGCCAAAAGCGGGCCCTGAAGCGCGGCCGCCCACAGGGAGCCAGAGAGCCGCAGGCACCCGAGAGCCCGCTGGCAAAGCGCCGCAGGATGGACCATGTGGCAGCCCAGAGCGCTGGCACCAGCAGCCAGGTGGCAGTGCAGCTGTTGCAGGACACTGCGCCAGCCAGGAGCCAAGCACTTCTGTACATCCCAGCCTGGATCTTGCCCCGCTCCCAGGCGGGGCCCATTCGTACCAGGCACATCTGGCAGCAGCAGCGGCGAGAGAAGAAGCCCTACAGTCGTGCCGAAAACCAGAGCAGGATCAGACAAGCACCAAGCCCTGGTGCTCACCCCCGTCACCCCTAAAAATAAAGTTTTCTCTTTGTTTCAACTGGGAGATTCCACATCCCTTTTTCCAGTCATCTGCAGCTGATGTCCACACAGGGGCCTCAGCTCAGGGAGACACTCCAGCACGTGTGTGCCCTCAAACACCCAAGCCGTCCCACGGCAACACCCAGTGTCATGATGTCCCATGGCCTGGAGATACCGGCCCTGCTTCTGCCAGGGGAAAAACACAACGCTGCAAAAGGGCCAAGGAGATTTTGCAAGCATTCCTGGCTCAGGCGGCCTCAAGTGGGAGGGCACAGCTCTACCTGCTGCAGGTGCCCAGGAGGGCAAATCGTGGATGCATCAGGATTATTCTTCTCCCAACACAGCCCAGGCACATTTCAATCTACCATTGCTGCCACTGAGGTTGCACGTACCAGCCTGGAGAGTAACTGGGCTAGTACAGCTCATGCTGAGAAGGCAAAACTAAGCCCAGCCCCTCCTCAGTCAAAATACACAGCATCTGAAAAAAAAAATAGGCAGCACCCTCCTGTCCTCTGCAAATGGGACAAAAAGTTTAAAAAGTATCAAAAAATTCAACAGCTTTTGGAGAAGATACAGGTCAGACTGCGTGAGGCTGGAAAAGACTCTACAAGTTCTCAGAGGAAAATCAGTAGGAAATCCCTTCTTTCTGCTATTAAAATCTCAGGCTGTTGCCATCAGACACTCAAGCCACAAGAAAAGTGCTTCAGCACCAGCATCCAACTGAGCACCTGCTTGATGCACCTCAGTGCAAAGACATCACTTTGCAAGCAGAATTCCTCCTCTGAGTTGCGCACAACATATTTTTTCCAACTGGAAGTGCTACTGGGTTTTGTTACCCAGCATTTCATATTAAACTGTGGAAGTATTGGAAATGAAAAGGGAATGAAAACTCGTAGGATTTAAAGAAAATTGGCTGCAAAACTCCAATATTTGCACCATTCTAAAGAGGGAACCAAGGTACCACAAGTCCTAAATGACTCATCACTAGAGCTCTCTCAAACAAGGAATAAAGCCTAAGAGGGAAAGGAACAGATAGATTTGAATTTTATTGGGCACTAATACAGCTTTCCAAAGGATTAGGTTGTTTGCAAGACAAAGACCTTTACTTTGATTCAGAGACTAGTTTGGGTTTTCCTTCAAATTCCAGAGAGCTGGCAACAGATCTCTGGGTGGTGTCCACAGGCCAGGGCAGTCAGGGCAAGGCAAGGGCCAACAGCTCATGGGAAGCAGCAGAAAAAAGCACCATGGAATGGGCTGAAGGTGGGATGGGAAGAGGATGGAGGGACCTCTGCTCCCACCTGAGCTGGCCTACAGTGGGTGTAACTGTGATGAATAAACACCCACTTGAACCCAAAGGGAATTCTGCACTCATATCTGGCGCCCCCAGCATAAGAACACGCACCCACTGGAGTGACTCCAGAGAAGGGTCACAGCAATGATCCAAGGGCTGCATCTTCTGCTATGGAGATGGGCTGCGAGACCTGGGCTTGTTCAGCCTGGAGAAGAGAAGGCTCCAGGGAGACATCAGAGCGCCTCTCAGTGCCTAAAGGGCACCAACCTTCTCAAATGCTGCCGTGCTTACCCACTCCAATCCTGCAATGTTCCACTGCCTCAGCAACTGGACATGGCTGCTTGTCACAGCACATGTCCCAGTTGAGACAGCCACAACACACACAGTTCCACCACACCATTTCAGAAGGTTTGAAGCATTTTCCAATCCACAGGAACACCTTTCCTCATCAGAAGGCTTCTGGTGTCTGCCCACCCAGAGCAACACCACATCACTTCAGAAGGCTGCAAGGATCTGCCCTTCTTGTCCTTCAGCCCAGCCTTTTATCGCCTCCTGTTGATGCCCTGCACCTGTGTGCCCCCTGCTCCCTTTGGTGCTTGCTCAGTGCCCCTGGGCACTCCTTGCCTTCAATGCTGCTCACCTGTTCTGCACAGCTGTAGCCAATTAGGGGTGAGGCTTGGCCACAGCCCCACCCCAATTCCCACAAACTCTGTGCCTACCACTGCTCTGCCAAAATCCTGCCATCTTCCCATATCACTTTGCTCCTTGTGCTCTCAGTGTTTTTCTTTTCAATACCCTTTGACCACACTTCTTTTGGCCTTTAGGAAGCCCTTCAGTCATCAAGGATTCAAAAGGTTTGTGACTTTGAACAAAGCAAACATTTGGCCCTGGAACATTTGCACACCAAAGGATCTGTTCTACAGCATTCTGGATTAAAAGTTTTCTTCTAACTCCCATCTACTGTCCAAACCAAGATGCATCATCTTAGTTGCCACCTACTATCTTTCTGGAACCCAGTATTGTAACCATGAACACACATGGGGAAAGGCCTAAACTCCAGTGCTACCCCAATTCCTTGTGGTTATTAATCATAGATTAGCTTTTGAGCTTCAGCATTGCCCAGAGCTGCAAACAAGTTGTCCTGGTTTGAAAGAGTTTAAAGAGGTGGGAACTCTGAAATGGGTAACCTCCCCTTGATTCCAACCAATCCCTTTCTACCAATAAGGAACAAGTGAATAGATAGATGCGATAAGATATAATTTGAAGAAAAAACAAAACCAAACCAAAAACAAACAAACAAAAAAAAACAACAACCAAAAAACCCACCAAAAAACCCCCAGCAACAGCAACAAACTGACCTGGGAATAAGAAAACATTGAAAACTAAAAATACCCCATAGGCAAATGCAGTGATCCTCAGGAGCTTTTGACACATATTAAATTGTTAAAAAAATAACAAAAGATTGAGCAAAACATTGTTTCCAATTTTTGGAATGATGTCAGATGCAAAGAGCACTGAACTCCAAGCTTCTTTTTAACCAAAGGGCTCTGAATTAGAGTCTAAGTCAAAACCTGCTTGGACTTCAGTTTCATGTTCTTTTGTACATTTAAGCTAATCAACAACCACAATTCTTTGATAATGCCAGTTAGGAATGACTGATTTTTAAGAAAACATCTGTGTCCCTTCCTAAACATACCACAGTAAAAGAGCTACTTTTCAACTTGGTCTAACTGGACAATTTTTGGAGAAAATTAAGCCATACAGGCCCAACATGGAATTCCCTTAACATGAGAGGCCTACAAGTAAGCAAAGAGCTCAGACTTGACAAGTTCCACTGGGTTTGATGGGGGGACCAATCATCACTGATGACCTGTACTAAGACCTAAGCCTACTCAACCCATCCATCTGCTGATGGAGCTGTTCCCATTTCTGCTCTTCCCACCACAGCCGTGCCTGACATGGACAGAGTCCCTGCCAGCGCCCACAAGGACACCTTCCCTAAGCGAGGGGAATGGAGCCCGCAGAGATTCCTGATTGTGACACCAGAGGGACTGGAGTGACATCACCAGCCAGGCCTGAGGTACAGAAGTTGTTGTGCATCAACACACCTTGCAGTTGAGGAGTGGATGGCTGAGAAGGAGCTTGCCCAAGGCTCCTGAGCCAGTTTTGGTGCCTCTGAGGCAGTTCATAGGCGTCTCTCTTCACTCAAGGAAGGATCGGCACATTTTGTCAGGAGGATAAAGGCCTGCAGTGCTGCGGCACACATCCAACAGGCATTCCTCCGTAGCCACCATGGTGCAGCAGAGAGCTGCTGAGAAGCGTCCTCCTGGCAAGGAGCGAGGTGAGAGCCAAGTCTCCCTCCCCACAGCTGCCCATGGCTGGCAGAGGGGGAGCAGCCAAGAGCAGCAGAAAGGGGAAGCAGGAGCTCTGCAGAATCAGCCCAGAGTGGAAGCCCTCCTCTGACGGGCCAGGCTGGGCTGTGGCCTCTGGCACTTGCAGGCCCTTAAGGCAAGCCAGCAGGGCCTTGGGGACAGTGCTGCAGGGACATTTCCCGAGTCCTGTGAGGTGCTCACACCACCTCCCCTCTCTCTCTCTCTCCCCAAGGCACTCTGTGTCACCGGGCAGAGGCAGACGCAAAGAGAAGCGGCCGCCTCTCCGTAGAGCCCAGGCCGGAGCAGACCCGCCGCCGCTCATGGAGACAGCGGGCCCAAGACTCGGGCAGCCAGACGGGAAAACCCATCCGGCTCAACCGTGTGCCCCTGCTGCGTGCTGCGATCAGCCGCCCCAGCCCCAGCACCACCACTAAGGAGGTGCCAAGGCTGTCCCGGGCCATGGGGCTGTCCCGGGCCATGGGGCTGGTCAGCAGCAGCAGCCGCGGCCGCAGCTTCCCCTGCCAAAAGCGGGCCCTGAAGCGCGGCCGCCCACAGGGAGCCAGAGAGCCGCAGGCACCCGAGAGCCCGCTGGCAAAGCGCCGCAGGATGGACCATGTGGCAGCCCAGAGCGCTGGCACCAGCAGCCAGGTGGCAGTGCAGCTGTTGCAGGACACTGCGCCAGCCAGGAGCCAAGCACTTCTGTACATCCCAGCCTGGATCTTGCCCCGCTCCCAGGCGGGGCCCATTCGTACCAGGCACATCTGGCAGCAGCAGCGGCGAGAGAAGAAGCCCTACAGTCGTGCCGAAAACCAGAGCAGGATCAGACAAGCACCAAGCCCTGGTGCTCACCCCCGTCACCCCTAAAAATAAAGTTTTCTCTTTGTTTCAACTGGGAGATTCCACATCCCTTTTTCCAGTCATCTGCAGCTGATGTCCACACAGGGGCCTCAGCTCAGGGAGACACTCCAGCACGTGTGTGCCCTCAAACACCCAAGCCGTCCCACGGCAACACCCAGTGTCATGATGTCCCATGGCCTGGAGATACCGGCCCTGCTTCTGCCAGGGGAAAAACACAACGCTGCAAAAGGGCCAAGGAGATTTTGCAAGCATTCCTGGCTCAGGCGGCCTCAAGTGGGAGGGCACAGCTCTACCTGCTGCAGGTGCCCAGGAGGGCAAATCGTGGATGCATCAGGATTATTCTTCTCCCAACACAGCCCAGGCACATTTCAATCTACCATTGCTGCCACTGAGGTTGCACGTACCAGCCTGGAGAGTAACTGGGCTAGTACAGCTCATGCTGAGAAGGCAAAACTAAGCCCAGCCCCTCCTCAGTCAAAATACACAGCATCTGAAAAAAAAAATAGGCAGCACCCTCCTGTCCTCTGCAAATGGGACAAAAAGTTTAAAAAGTATCAAAAAATTCAACAGCTTTTGGAGAAGATACAGGTCAGACTGCGTGAGGCTGGAAAAGACTCTACAAGTTCTCAGAGGAAAATCAGTAGGAAATCCCTTCTTTCTGCTATTAAAATCTCAGGCTGTTGCCATCAGACACTCAAGCCACAAGAAAAGTGCTTCAGCACCAGCATCCAACTGAGCACCTGCTTGATGCACCTCAGTGCAAAGACATCACTTTGCAAGCAGAATTCCTCCTCTGAGTTGCGCACAACATATTTTTTCCAACTGGAAGTGCTACTGGGTTTTGTTACCCAGCATTTCATATTAAACTGTGGAAGTATTGGAAATGAAAAGGGAATGAAAACTCGTAGGATTTAAAGAAAATTGGCTGCAAAACTCCAATATTTGCACCATTCTAAAGAGGGAACCAAGGTACCACAAGTCCTAAATGACTCATCACTAGAGCTCTCTCAAACAAGGAATAAAGCCTAAGAGGGAAAGGAACAGATAGATTTGAATTTTATTGGGCACTAATACAGCTTTCCAAAGGATTAGGTTGTTTGCAAGACAAAGACCTTTACTTTGATTCAGAGACTAGTTTGGGTTTTCCTTCAAATTCCAGAGAGCTGGCAACAGATCTCTGGGTGGTGTCCACAGGCCAGGGCAGTCAGGGCAAGGCAAGGGCCAACAGCTCATGGGAAGCAGCAGAAAAAAGCACCATGGAATGGGCTGAAGGTGGGATGGGAAGAGGATGGAGGGACCTCTGCTCCCACCTGAGCTGGCCTACAGTGGGTGTAACTGTGATGAATAAACACCCACTTGAACCCAAAGGGAATTCTGCACTCATATCTGGCGCCCCCAGCATAAGAACACGCACCCACTGGAGTGACTCCAGAGAAGGGTCACAGCAATGATCCAAGGGCTGCATCTTCTGCTATGGAGATGGGCTGCGAGACCTGGGCTTGTTCAGCCTGGAGAAGAGAAGGCTCCAGGGAGACATCAGAGCGCCTCTCAGTGCCTAAAGGGCACCAACCTTCTCAAATGCTGCCGTGCTTACCCACTCCAATCCTGCAATGTTCCACTGCCTCAGCAACTGGACATGGCTGCTTGTCACAGCACATGTCCCAGTTGAGACAGCCACAACACACACAGTTCCACCACACCATTTCAGAAGGTTTGAAGCATTTTCCAATCCACAGGAACACCTTTCCTCATCAGAAGGCTTCTGGTGTCTGCCCACCCAGAGCAACACCACATCACTTCAGAAGGCTGCAAGGATCTGCCCTTCTTGTCCTTCAGCCCAGCCTTTTATCGCCTCCTGTTGATGCCCTGCACCTGTGTGCCCCCTGCTCCCTTTGGTGCTTGCTCAGTGCCCCTGGGCACTCCTTGCCTTCAATGCTGCTCACCTGTTCTGCACAGCTGTAGCCAATTAGGGGTGAGGCTTGGCCACAGTCCCACCCCAATTCCCACAAACTCTGTGCCTACCACTGCTCTGCCAAAATCCTGCCATCTTCCCATATCACTTTGCTCCTTGTGCTCTCAGTGTTTTTCTTTTCAATACCCTTTGACCACACTTCTTTTGGCCTTTAGGAAGCCCTTCAGTCATCAAGGATTCAAAAGGTTTGTGACTTTGAACAAAGCAAACATTTGGCCCTGGAACATTTGCACACCAAAGGATCTGTTCTACAGCATTCTGGATTAAAAGTTTTCTTCTAACTCCCATCTACTGTCCAAACCAAGATGCATCATCTTAGTTGCCACCTACTATCTTTCTGGAATCCAGTATTGTAACCATGAACACACATGGGGAAAGGCCTAAACTCCAGTGCTACCCCAATTCCTTGTGGTTATTAATCATAGATTAGCTTTTGAGCTTCAGCATTGCCCAGAGCTGCAAACAAGTTGTCCTGGTTTGAAAGAGTTTAAAGAGGTGGGAACTCTGAAATGGGTAACCTCCCCTTGATTCCAACCAATCCCTTTCTACCAATAAGGAACAAGTGAATAGATAGATGCGATAAGATATAATTTGAAGAAAAAACAAAACCAAACCAAAAACAAACAAACAAAAAAAAACAACAACCAAAAAACCCACCAAAAAACCCCCAGCAACAGCAACAAACTGACCTGGGAATAAGAAAACATTGAAAACTAAAAATACCCCATAGGCAAATGCAGTGATCCTCAGGAGCTTTTGACACATATTAAATTGTTAAAAAAATAACAAAAGATTGAGCAAAACATTGTTTCCAATTTTTGGAATGATGTCAGATGCAAAGAGCACTGAACTCCAAGCTTCTTTTTAACCAAAGGGCTCTGAATTAGAGTCTAAGTCAAAACCTGCTTGGACTTCAGTTTCATGTTCTTTTGTACATTTAAGCTAATCAACAACCACAATTCTTTGATAATGCCAGTTAGGAATGACTGATTTTTAAGAAAACATCTGTGTCCCTTCCTAAACATACCACAGTAAAAGAGCTACTTTTCAACTTGGTCTAACTGGACAATTTTTGGAGAAAATTAAGCCATACAGGCCCAACATGGAATTCCCTTAACATGAGAGGCCTACAAGTAAGCAAAGAGCTCAGACTTGACAAGTTCCACTGGGTTTGATGGGGGGACCAATCATCACTGATGACCTGTACTAAGACCTAAGCCTACTCAACCCATCCATCTGCTGATGGAGCTGTTCCCATTTCTGCTCTTCCCACCACAGCCGTGCCTGACATGGACAGAGTCCCTGCCAGCGCCCACAAGGACACCTTCCCTAAGCGAGGGGAATGGAGCCCGCAGAGATTCCTGATTGTGACACCAGAGGGACTGGAGTGACATCACCAGCCAGGCCTGAGGTACAGAAGTTGTTGTGCATCAACACACCTTGCAGTTGAGGAGTGGATGGCTGAGAAGGAGCTTGCCCAAGGCTCCTGAGCCAGTTTTGGTGCCTCTGAGGCAGTTCATAGGCGTCTCTCTTCACTCAAGGAAGGATCGGCACATTTTGTCAGGAGGATAAAGGCCTGCAGTGCTGCGGCACACATCCAACAGGCATTCCTCCGTAGCCACCATGGTGCAGCAGAGAGCTGCTGAGAAGCGTCCTCCTGGCAAGGAGCGAGGTGAGAGCCAAGTCTCCCTCCCCACAGCTGCCCATGGCTGGCAGAGGGGGAGCAGCCAAGAGCAGCAGAAAGGGGAAGCAGGAGCTCTGCAGAATCAGCCCAGAGTGGAAGCCCTCCTCTGACGGGCCAGGCTGGGCTGTGGCCTCTGGCACTTGCAGGCCCTTAAGGCAAGCCAGCAGGGCCTTGGGGACAGTGCTGCAGGGACATTTCCCGAGTCCTGTGAGGTGCTCACACCACCTCCCCTCTCTCTCTCTCTCCCCAAGGCACTCTGTGTCACCGGGCAGAGGCAGACGCAAAGAGAAGCGGCCGCCTCTCCGTAGAGCCCAGGCCGGAGCAGACCCGCCGCCGCTCATGGAGACAGCGGGCCCAAGACTCGGGCAGCCAGACGGGAAAACCCATCCGGCTCAACCGTGTGCCCCTGCTGCGTGCTGCGATCAGCCGCCCCAGCCCCAGCACCACCACTAAGGAGGTGCCAAGGCTGTCCCGGGCCATGGGGCTGTCCCGGGCCATGGGGCTGGTCAGCAGCAGCAGCCGCGGCCGCAGCTTCCCCTGCCAAAAGCGGGCCCTGAAGCGCGGCCGCCCACAGGGAGCCAGAGAGCCGCAGGCACCCGAGAGCCCGCTGGCAAAGCGCCGCAGGATGGACCATGTGGCAGCCCAGAGCGCTGGCACCAGCAGCCAGGTGGCAGTGCAGCTGTTGCAGGACACTGCGCCAGCCAGGAGCCAAGCACTTCTGTACATCCCAGCCTGGATCTTGCCCCGCTCCCAGGCGGGGCCCATTCGTACCAGGCACATCTGGCAGCAGCAGCGGCGAGAGAAGAAGCCCTACAGTCGTGCCGAAAACCAGAGCAGGATCAGACAAGCACCAAGCCCTGGTGCTCACCCCCGTCACCCCTAAAAATAAAGTTTTCTCTTTGTTTCAACTGGGAGATTCCACATCCCTTTTTCCACTCATCTGCAGCTGATGTCCACACAGGGGCCTCAGCTCAGGGAGACACTCCAGCACGTGTGTGCCCTCAAACACCCAAGCCGTCCCACGGCAACACCCAGTGTCATGATGTCCCATGGCCTGGAGATACCGGCCCTGCTTCTGCCAGGGGAAAAACACAACGCTGCAAAAGGGCCAAGGAGATTTTGCAAGCATTCCTGGCTCAGGCGGCCTCAAGTGGGAGGGCACAGCTCTACCTGCTGCAGGTGCCCAGGAGGGCAAATCATGGATGCATCAGGATTATTCTTCTCCCAACACAGCCCAGGCACATTTCAATCTACCATTGCTGCCACTGAGGTTGCACGTACCAGCCTGGAGAGTAACTGGGCTAGTACAGCTCATGCTGAGAAGGCAAAACTAAGCCCAGCCCCTCCTCAGTCAAAATACACAGCATCTGAAAAAAAAAATAGGCAGCACCCTCCTGTCCTCTGCAAATGGGACAAAAAGTTTAAAAAGTATCAAAAAATTCAACAGCTTTTGGAGAAGATACAGGTCAGACTGCGCGAGGCTGGAAAAGACTCTACAAGTTCTCAGAGGAAAATCAGTAGGAAATCCCTTCTTTCTGCTATTAAAATCTCAGGCTGTTGCCATCAGACACTCAAGCCACAAGAAAAGTGCTTCAGCACCAGCATCCAACTGAGCACCTGCTTGATGCACCTCAGTGCAAAGACATCACTTTGCAAGCAGAATTCCTCCTCTGAGTTACGCACAACATATTCTTTCCAACTGGAAGTACTACTGGGTTTTGTTGCCCAGCATTTCATATTAAATTGTGGAAGTATTTGAAATGCAAAGGGAATGAAAACTGGCAGTATTTAAAGAAAATTGGCTGCAAAACTCCAATATTTGCACCATTCTAAAAAGGGAACCAAGGTACCACAAGTCCTAAATGACTCATCACTAGAGCTCTCTCAAACAAGGAATAAAGCCTAAGAGGGAAAGGAACAGATCGATTTGAATTTTATTGGGCATTAATACAGCTTTCCAAAGGATTAGGTTGTTTGCAAGACAAAGACCTTTACTTTGATTCAGAGACTAGTTTGGGTTTTCCTTCAAATTCCAGAGAGCTGGCAACAGATCTCTGGGTGGTGTCCACAGGCCAGGGCAGTCAGGGCAAGGCAAGGGCCAACAGCTCATGGGAAGCAGCAGAAAAAAGCACCATGGAATGGGCTGAAGGTGGGATGGGAAGAGGATGGAGGGACCTCTGCTCCCACCTGAGCTGGCCTACAGTGGGTGTAACTGTGATGAATAAACACCCACTTGAACCCAAAGGGAATTCTGCACTCATATCTGGCGCCCCCAGCATAAGAACACGCACCCACTGGAGTGACTCCAGAGAAGGGTCACAGCAATGATCCAAGGGCTGCATCTTCTGCTATGGAGATGGGCTGCGAGACCTGGGCTTGTTCAGCCTGGAGAAGAGAAGGCTCCAGGGAGACATCAGAGCGCCTCTCAGTGCCTAAAGGGCACCAACCTTCTCAAATGCTGCCGTGCTTACCCACTCCAATCCTGCAATGTTCCACTGCCTCAGCAACTGGACATGGCTGCTTGTCACAGCACATGTCCCAGTTGAGACAGCCACAACACACACAGTTCCACCACACCATTTCAGAAGGTTTGAAGCATTTTCCAATCCACAGGAACACCTTTCCTCATCAGAAGGCTTCTGGTGTCTGCCCACCCAGAGCAACACCACATCACTTCAGAAGGCTGCAAGGATCTGCCCTTCTTGTCCTTCAGCCCAGCCTTTTATCGCCTCCTGTTGATGCCCTGCACCTGTGTGCCCCCTGCTCCCTTTGGTGCTTGCTCAGTGCCCCTGGGCACTCCTTGCCTTCAATGCTGCTCACCTGTTCTGCACAGCTGTAGCCAATTAGGGGTGAGGCTTGGCCACAGTCCCACCCCAATTCCCACAAACTCTGTGCCTACCACTGCTCTGCCAAAATCCTGCCATCTTCCCATATCACTTTGCTCCTTGTGCTCTCAGTGTTTTTCTTTTCAATACCCTTTGACCACACTTCTTTTGGCCTTTAGGAAGCCCTTCAGTCATCAAGGATTCAAAAGGTTTGTGACTTTGAACAAAGCAAACATTTGGCCCTGGAACATTTGCACACCAAAGGATCTGTTCTACAGCATTCTGGATTAAAAGTTTTCTTCTAACTCCCATCTACTGTCCAAACCAAGATGCATCATCTTAGTTGCCACCTACTATCTTTCTGGAACCCAGTATTGTAACCATGAACACACATGGGGAAAGGCCTAAACTCCAGTGCTACCCCAATTCCTTGTGGTTATTAATCATAGATTAGCTTTTGAGCTTCAGCATTGCCCAGAGCTGCAAACAAGTTGTCCTGGTTTGAAAGAGTTTAAAGAGGTGGGAACTCTGAAATGGGTAACCTCCCCTTGATTCCAACCAATCCCTTTCTACCAATAAGGAACAAGTGAATAGATAGATGCGATAAGATATAATTTGAAGAAAAAACAAAACCAAACCAAAAACAAACAAACAAAAAAAAACAACAACCAAAAAACCCACCAAAAAACCCCCAGCAACAGCAACAAACTGACCTGGGAATAAGAAAACATTGAAAACTAAAAATACCCCATAGGCAAATGCAGTGATCCTCAGGAGCTTTTGACACATATTAAATTGTTAAAAAAATAACAAAAGATTGAGCAAAACATTGTTTCCAATTTTTGGAATGATGTCAGATGCAAAGAGCACTGAACTCCAAGCTTCTTTTTAACCAAAGGGCTCTGAATTAGAGTCTAAGTCAAAACCTGCTTGGACTTCAGTTTCATGTTCTTTTGTACATTTAAGCTAATCAACAACCACAATTCTTTGATAATGCCAGTTAGGAATGACTGATTTTTAAGAAAACATCTGTGTCCCTTCCTAAACATACCACAGTAAAAGAGCTACTTTTCAACTTGGTCTAACTGGACAATTTTTGGAGAAAATTAAGCCATACAGGCCCAACATGGAATTCCCTTAACATGAGAGGCCTACAAGTAAGCAAAGAGCTCAGACTTGACAAGTTCCACTGGGTTTGATGGGGGGACCAATCATCACTGATGACCTGTACTAAGACCTAAGCCTACTCAACCCATCCATCTGCTGATGGAGCTGTTCCCATTTCTGCTCTTCCCACCACAGCCGTGCCTGACATGGACAGAGTCCCTGCCAGCGCCCACAAGGACACCTTCCCTAAGCGAGGGGAATGGAGCCCGCAGAGATTCCTGATTGTGACACCAGAGGGACTGGAGTGACATCACCAGCCAGGCCTGAGGTACAGAAGTTGTTGTGCATCAACACACCTTGCAGTTGAGGAGTGGATGGCTGAGAAGGAGCTTGCCCAAGGCTCCTGAGCCAGTTTTGGTGCCTCTGAGGCAGTTCATAGGCGTCTCTCTTCACTCAAGGAAGGATCGGCACATTTTGTCAGGAGGATAAAGGCCTGCAGTGCTGCGGCACACATCCAACAGGCATTCCTCCGTAGCCACCATGGTGCAGCAGAGAGCTGCTGAGAAGCGTCCTCCTGGCAAGGAGCGAGGTGAGAGCCAAGTCTCCCTCCCCACAGCTGCCCATGGCTGGCAGAGGGGGAGCAGCCAAGAGCAGCAGAAAGGGGAAGCAGGAGCTCTGCAGAATCAGCCCAGAGTGGAAGCCCTCCTCTGACGGGCCAGGCTGGGCTGTGGCCTCTGGCACTTGCAGGCCCTTAAGGCAAGCCAGCAGGGCCTTGGGGACAGTGCTGCAGGGACATTTCCCGAGTCCTGTGAGGTGCTCACACCACCTCCCCTCTCTCTCTCTCTCCCCAAGGCACTCTGTGTCACCGGGCAGAGGCAGACGCAAAGAGAAGCGGCCGCCTCTCCGTAGAGCCCAGGCCGGAGCAGACCCGCCGCCGCTCATGGAGACAGCGGGCCCAAGACTCGGGCAGCCAGACGGGAAAACCCATCCGGCTCAACCGTGTGCCCCTGCTGCGTGCTGCGATCAGCCGCCCCAGCCCCAGCACCACCACTAAGGAGGTGCCAAGGCTGTCCCGGGCCATGGGGCTGTCCCGGGCCATGGGGCTGGTCAGCAGCAGCAGCCGCGGCCGCAGCTTCCCCTGCCAAAAGCGGGCCCTGAAGCGCGGCCGCCCACAGGGAGCCAGAGAGCCGCAGGCACCCGAGAGCCCGCTGGCAAAGCGCCGCAGGATGGACCATGTGGCAGCCCAGAGCGCTGGCACCAGCAGCCAGGTGGCAGTGCAGCTGTTGCAGGACACTGCGCCAGCCAGGAGCCAAGCACTTCTGTACATCCCAGCCTGGATCTTGCCCCGCTCCCAGGCGGGGCCCATTCGTACCAGGCACATCTGGCAGCAGCAGCGGCGAGAGAAGAAGCCCTACAGTCGTGCCGAAAACCAGAGCAGGATCAGACAAGCACCAAGCCCTGGTGCTCACCCCCGTCACCCCTAAAAATAAAGTTTTCTCTTTGTTTCAACTGGGAGATTCCACATCCCTTTTTCCACTCATCTGCAGCTGATGTCCACACAGGGGCCTCAGCTCAGGGAGACACTCCAGCACGTGTGTGCCCTCAAACACCCAAGCCGTCCCACGGCAACACCCAGTGTCATCATGTCCCATGGCCTGGAGATACCGGCCCTGCTTCTGCCAGGGGAAAAACACAACGCTGCAAAAGGGCCAAGGAGATTTTGCAAGCATTCCTGGCTCAGGCGGCCTCAAGTGGGAGGGCACAGCTCTACCTGCTGCAGGTGCCCAGGAGGGCAAATCGTGGATGCATCAGGATTATTCTTCTCCCAACACAGCCCAGGCACATTTCAATCTACCATTGCTGCCACTGAGGTTGCACGTACCAGCCTGGAGAGTAACTGGGCTAGTACAGCTCATGCTGAGAAGGCAAAACTAAGCCCAGCCCCTCCTCAGTCAAAATACACAGCATCTGAAAAAAAAAATAGGCAGCACCCTCCTGTCCTCTGCAAATGGGACAAAAAGTTTAAAAAGTATCAAAAAATTCAACAGCTTTTGGAGAAGATACAGGTCAGACTGCGTGAGGCTGGAAAAGACTCTACAAGTTCTCAGAGGAAAATCAGTAGGAAATCCCTTCTTTCTGCTATTAAAATCTCAGGCTGTTGCCATCAGACACTCAAGCCACAAGAAAAGTGCTTCAGCACCAGCATCCAACTGAGCACCTGCTTGATGCACCTCAGTGCAAAGACATCACTTTGCAAGCAGAATTCCTCCTCTGAGTTGCGCACAACATATTTTTTCCAACTGGAAGTGCTACTGGGTTTTGTTACCCAGCATTTCATATTAAACTGTGGAAGTATTGGAAATGAAAAGGGAATGAAAACTCGTAGGATTTAAAGAAAATTGGCTGCAAAACTCCAATATTTGCACCATTCTAAAGAGGGAACCAAGGTACCACAAGTCCTAAATGACTCATCACTAGAGCTCTCTCAAACAAGGAATAAAGCCTAAGAGGGAAAGGAACAGATAGATTTGAATTTTATTGGGCACTAATACAGCTTTCCAAAGGATTAGGTTGTTTGCAAGACAAAGACCTTTACTTTGATTCAGAGACTAGTTTGGGTTTTCCTTCAAATTCCAGAGAGCTGGCAACAGATCTCTGGGTGGTGTCCACAGGCCAGGGCAGTCAGGGCAAGGCAAGGGCCAACAGCTCATGGGAAGCAGCAGAAAAAAGCACCATGGAATGGGCTGAAGGTGGGATGGGAAGAGGATGGAGGGACCTCTGCTCCCACCTGAGCTGGCCTACAGTGGGTGTAACTGTGATGAATAAACACCCACTTGAACCCAAAGGGAATTCTGCACTCATATCTGGCGCCCCCAGCATAAGAACACGCACCCACTGGAGTGACTCCAGAGAAGGGTCACAGCAATGATCCAAGGGCTGCATCTTCTGCTATGGAGATGGGCTGCGAGACCTGGGCTTGTTCAGCCTGGAGAAGAGAAGGCTCCAGGGAGACATCAGAGCGCCTCTCAGTGCCTAAAGGGCACCAACCTTCTCAAATGCTGCCGTGCTTACCCACTCCAATCCTGCAATGTTCCACTGCCTCAGCAACTGGACATGGCTGCTTGTCACAGCACATGTCCCAGTTGAGACAGCCACAACACACACAGTTCCACCACACCATTTCAGAAGGTTTGAAGCATTTTCCAATCCACAGGAACACCTTTCCTCATCAGAAGGCTTCTGGTGTCTGCCCACCCAGAGCAACACCACATCACTTCAGAAGGCTGCAAGGATCTGCCCTTCTTGTCCTTCAGCCCAGCCTTTTATCCCCTCCTGTTGATGCCCTGCACCTGTGTGCCCCCTGCTCCCTTTGGTGCTTGCTCAGTGCCCCTGGGCACTCCTTGCCTTCAATGCTGCTCACCTGTTCTGCACAGCTGTAGCCAATTAGGGGTGAGGCTTGGCCACAGCCCCACCCCAATTCCCACAAACTCTGTGCCTACCACTGCTCTGCCAAAATCCTGCCATCTTCCCATATCACTTTGCTCCTTGTGCTCTCAGTGTTTTTCTTTTCAATACCCTTTGACCACACTTCTTTTGGCCTTTAGGAAGCCCTTCAGTCATCAAGGATTCAAAAGGTTTGTGACTTTGAACAAAGCAAACATTTGGCCCTGGAACATTTGCACACCAAAGGATCTGTTCTACAGCATTCTGGATTAAAAGTTTTCTTCTAACTCCCATCTACTGTCCAAACCAAGATGCATCATCTTAGTTGCCACCTACTATCTTTCTGGAACCCAGTATTGTAACCATGAACACACATGGGGAAAGGCCTAAACTCCAGTGCTACCCCAATTCCTTGTGGTTATTAATCATAGATTAGCTTTTGAGCTTCAGCATTGCCCAGAGCTGCAAACAAGTTGTCCTGGTTTGAAAGAGTTTAAAGAGGTGGGAACTCTGAAATGGGTAACCTCCCCTTGATTCCAACCAATCCCTTTCTACCAATAAGGAACAAGTGAATAGATAGATGCGATAAGATATAATTTGAAGAAAAAACAAAACCAAACCAAAAACAAACAAACAAACAAAACCAACAACCAAAAAACCCACCAAAAAACCCCCAGCAACAGCAACAAACTGACCTGGGAATAAGAAAACATTGAAAACTAAAAATACCCCATAGGCGAATGCAGTGATCCTCAGGAGCTTTTGACACATATTAAATTGTTAAAAAAATAACAAAAGATTGAGCAAAACATTGTTTCCAATTTTTGGAATGATGTCAGATGCAAAGAGCACTGAACTCCAAGCTTCTTTTTAACCAAAGGGCTCTGAATTAGAGTCTAAGTCAAAACCTGCTTGGACTTCAGTTTCATGTTCTTTTGTACATTTAAGCTAATCAACAACCACAATTCTTTGATAATGCCAGTTAGGAATGACTGATTTTTAAGAAAACATCTGTGTCCCTTCCTAAACATACCACAGTAAAAGAGCTACTTTTCAACTTGGTCTAACTGGACAATTTTTGGAGAAAATTAAGCCATACAGGCCCAACATGGAATTCCCTTAACATGAGAGGCCTACAAGTAAGCAAAGAGCTCAGACTTGACAAGTTCCACTGGGTTTGATGGGGGGACCAATCATCACTGATGACCTGTACTAAGACCTAAGCCTACTCAACCCATCCATCTGCTGATGGAGCTGTTCCCATTTCTGCTCTTCCCACCACAGCCGTGCCTGACATGGACAGAGTCCCTGCCAGCGCCCACAAGGACACCTTCCCTAAGCGAGGGGAATGGAGCCCGCAGAGATTCCTGATTGTGACACCAGAGGGACTGGAGTGACATCACCAGCCAGGCCTGAGGTACAGAAGTTGTTGTGCATCAACACACCTTGCAGTTGAGGAGTGGATGGCTGAGAAGGAGCTTGCCCAAGGCTCCTGAGCCAGTTTTGGTGCCTCTGAGGCAGTTCATAGGCGTCTCTCTTCACTCAAGGAAGGATCGGCACATTTTGTCAGGAGGATAAAGGCCTGCAGTGCTGCGGCACACATCCAACAGGCATTCCTCCGTAGCCACCATGGTGCAGCAGAGAGCTGCTGAGAAGCGTCCTCCTGGCAAGGAGCGAGGTGAGAGCCAAGTCTCCCTCCCCACAGCTGCCCATGGCTGGCAGAGGGGGAGCAGCCAAGAGCAGCAGAAAGGGGAAGCAGGAGCTCTGCAGAATCAGCCCAGAGTGGAAGCCCTCCTCTGACGGGCCAGGCTGGGCTGTGGCCTCTGGCACTTGCAGGCCCTTAAGGCAAGCCAGCAGGGCCTTGGGGACAGTGCTGCAGGGACATTTCCCGAGTCCTGTGAGGTGCTCACACCACCTCCCCTCTCTCTCTCTCTCCCCAAGGCACTCTGTGTCACCGGGCAGAGGCAGACGCAAAGAGAAGCGGCCGCCTCTCCGTAGAGCCCAGGCCGGAGCAGACCCGCCGCCGCTCATGGAGACAGCGGGCCCAAGACTCGGGCAGCCAGACGGGAAAACCCATCCGGCTCAACCGTGTGCCCCTGCTGCGTGCTGCGATCAGCCGCCCCAGCCCCAGCACCACCACTAAGGAGGTGCCAAGGCTGTCCCGGGCCATGGGGCTGTCCCGGGCCATGGGGCTGGTCAGCAGCAGCAGCCGCGGCCGCAGCTTCCCCTGCCAAAAGCGGGCCCTGAAGCGCGGCCGCCCACAGGGAGCCAGAGAGCCGCAGGCACCCGAGAGCCCGCTGGCAAAGCGCCGCAGGATGGACCATGTGGCAGCCCAGAGCGCTGGCACCAGCAGCCACATGGCAGTGCAGCTGTTGCAGGACACTGCGCCAGCCAGGAGCCAAGCACTTCTGTACATCCCAGCCTGGATCTTGCCCCGCTCCCAGGCGGGGCCCATTCGTACCAGGCACATCTGGCAGCAGCAGCGGCGAGAGAAGAAGCCCTACAGTCGTGCCGAAAACCAGAGCAGGATCAGACAAGCACCAAGCCCTGGTGCTCACCCCCGTCACCCCTAAAAATAAAGTTTTCTCTTTGTTTCAACTGGGAGATTCCACATCCCTTTTTCCACTCATCTGCAGCTGATGTCCACACAGGGGCCTCAGCTCAGGGAGACACTCCAGCACGTGTGTGCCCTCAAACACCCAAGCCGTCCCACGGCAACACCCAGTGTCATCATGTCCCATGGCCTGGAGATACCGGCCCTGCTTCTGCCAGGGGAAAAACACAACGCTGCAAAAGGGCCAAGGAGATTTTGCAAGCATTCCTGGCTCAGGCGGCCTCAAGTGGGAGGGCACAGCTCTACCTGCTGCAGGTGCCCAGGAGGGCAAATCATGGATGCATCAGGATTATTCTTCTCCCAACACAGCCCAGGCACATTTCAATCTACCATTGCTGCCACTGAGGTTGCACGTACCAGCCTGGAGAGTAACTGGGCTAGTACAGCTCATGCTGAGAAGGCAAAACTAAGCCCAGCCCCTCCTCAGTCAAAATACACAGCATCTGAAAAAAAAAATAGGCAGCACCCTCCTGTCCTCTGCAAATGGGACAAAAAGTTTAAAAAGTATCAAAAAATTCAACAGCTTTTGGAGAAGATACAGGTCAGACTGCGCGAGGCTGGAAAAGACTCTACAAGTTCTCAGAGGAAAATCAGTAGGAAATCCCTTCTTTCTGCTATTAAAATCTCAGGCTGTTGCCATCAGACACTCAAGCCACAAGAAAAGTGCTTCAGCACCAGCATCCAACTGAGCACCTGCTTGATGCACCTCAGTGCAAAGACATCACTTTGCAAGCAGAATTCCTCCTCTGAGTTACGCACAACATATTCTTTCCAACTGGAAGTACTACTGGGTTTTGTTGCCCAGCATTTCATATTAAATTGTGGAAGTATTTGAAATGCAAAGGGAATGAAAACTCGCAGGATTTAAAGAAAATTGGCTGCAAAACTCCAATATTTGCACCATTCTAAAAAGGGAACCAAGGTACCACAAGTCCTAAATGACTCATCACTAGAGCTCTCTCAAACAAGGAATAAAGCCTAAGAGGGAAAGGAACAGATCGATTTGAATTTTATTGGGCATTAATACAGCTTTCCAAAGGATTAGGTTGTTTGCAAGACAAAGACCTTTACTTTGATTCAGAGACTAGTTTGGGTTTTCCTTCAAATTCCAGAGAGCTGGCAACAGATCTCTGGGTGGTGTCCACAGGCCAGGGCAGTCAGGGCAAGGCAAGGGCCAACAGCTCATGGGAAGCAGCAGAAAAAAGCACCATGGAATGGGCTGAAGGTGGGATGGGAAGAGGATGGAGGGACCTCTGCTCCCACCTGAGCTGGCCTACAGTGGGTGTAACTGTGATGAATAAACACCCACTTGAACCCAAAGGGAATTCTGCACTCATATCTGGCGCCCCCAGCATAAGAACACGCACCCACTGGAGTGACTCCAGAGAAGGGTCACAGCAATGATCCAAGGGCTGCATCTTCTGCTATGGAGATGGGCTGCGAGACCTGGGCTTGTTCAGCCTGGAGAAGAGAAGGCTCCAGGGAGACATCAGAGCGCCTCTCAGTGCCTAAAGGGCACCAACCTTCTCAAATGCTGCCATGCTTACCCACTCCAATCCTGCAATGTTCCACTGCCTCAGCAACTGGACATGGCTGCTTGTCACAGCACATGTCCCAGTTGAGACAGCCACAACACACACAGTTCCACCACACCATTTCAGAAGGTTTGAAGCATTTTCCAATCCACAGGAACACCTTTCCTCATCAGAAGGCTTCTGGTGTCTGCCCACCCAGAGCAACACCACATCACTTCAGAAGGCTGCAAGGATCTGCCCTTCTTGTCCTTCAGCCCAGCCTTTTATCGCCTCCTGTTGATGCCCTGCACCTGTGTGCCCCCTGCTCCCTTTGGTGCTTGCTCAGTGCCCCTGGGCACTCCTTGCCTTCAATGCTGCTCACCTGTTCTGCACAGCTGTAGCCAATTAGGGGTGAGGCTTGGCCACAGCCCCACCCCAATTCCCACAAACTCTGTGCCTACCACTGCTCTGCCAAAATCCTGCCATCTTCCCATATCACTTTGCTCCTTGTGCTCTCAGGATTTTTCTTTTCAATACCCTTTGACCACACTTCTTTTGGCCTTTAGGAAGCCCTTCAGTCATCAAGAATTCAAAAGGTTTGTGACTTTGAACAAAGCAAACATTTGGCCCTGGAACATTTGCACACCAAAGGATCTGTTCTACAGCATGATGGATTAAAAGTTTTCTTCTAACTCCCATTTACTGTCCAAACCAAGATGCATCATCTTAGTTGCCACCTACTATCTTTCTGGAATCCAGTATTGTAACCATGAACACACATGGGGAAAGGCCTAAACTCCAGTGTTACCCCAATTCCTTGTGCTTATTAATCATAGATTAGCTTTTGAGCTTCAGCATTGCCCAGAGCTACAAACAAATTGTCCTGCTTTGAAAGAGTTTGAAGAGGTGGGAACTCTGAAATGGGTAACCTCCCCTAGATTCCAACTAATCCCTTTCTACCAATAAGGAACAAGTGAATAGATAGATGCGATAAGATATAAATGAAAAAAACAAAACAAACAAACAAAAAAAACCAAACAACCAAAAAACCCACAAAAAAACCCCCAGCAAAAGCAACAAACTGACCTGGGAATAAGAAAACATTGAAAACTAAAAATACCCCATAGGCAAATGCAGTGATCCTCAGGAGATTTTGACACATATTAAATTGTTAAAAAAATAACAAAAGATTGACCAACACATTGTTTCCAATTTTTGGAATGATGTCAGATGCAAAGAGCACTGAACTCCAAGCTTCTTTTTAACCAAAGGGCTCTGAATTAGAGTCTAAGTCAAAACCTGCTTGGACTTCAGTTTCATGTTCTTTTGTACATTTAAGCTAATCAACAACCACAATTCTTTGATAATGACAGTTAGGAATGACTGATTTTTAGGAAACATCTGTGTCCCTTCCTAAACATACCACAGTAAAAGAGCTACTTTTCAACTTGGTCTAACTGGACAATTTTTGGAGAAAATTAAGCCATACAGGCCCAACATGGCATTCCCTTAACATGAGAGGCCTACAACTAAGCAAAGAGCTCAGACTTGACAAGTTCCACTGGGTTTGATGGGGGGACCAATCATCACTGATGACCTGTACTAAGACCTAAGCCTACTCAACCCATCCATCTGCTGATGGAGCTGTTCCCATTTCTGCTCTTCCCACCACAGCCGTGCCTGACATGGACAGAGTCCCTGCCAGCGCCCACAAGGACACCTTCCCTAAGTGAGAAGAATGGAGCCCGCAGAGATTCCTGATTGTGACACCAGAGGGACTGGAGTGACATCACCAGCCAGGCCTGAGGTACAGAAGTTGTTGTGCATCAACACACCTTGCAGTTGAGGAGTGGATGGCTGAGAAGGAGCTTGCCCAAGGCTCCTGAGCCAGTTTTGGTGCCTCTGAGGCAGTTCATAGGCGTCTCTCTTCACTCAAGGAAGGATCGGCACATTTTGTCAGGAGGATAAAGGCCTGCAGTGCTGCGGCACACATCCAACAGGCATTCCTCCGTAGCCACCATGGTGCAGCAGAGAGCTGCTGAGAAGCGTCCTCCTGGCAAGGAGCAAGGTGAGAGCCAAGTCTCCCTTCCCACAGCTGCCCATGGCTGGCAGAGGGGGAGCAGCCAAGAGCAGCAGAAAGGGGAAGCAGGAGCTCTGCAGAATCAGCCCAGAGTAGAAGCCCTCCTCTGACGGGCCAGGCTGGGCTGTGGCCTCTGGCACTTGCAGGCCCTTAAGGCAAGCCAGCAGGGCCTTGGGGACAATGCTGCAGGGACATTTCCCGAGTCCTGTGAGGTGCTCACACCACCTCCCCTCTCTCTCTCTCTCCCCAAGGCACTCTGTGTCACCGGGCAGAGGCAGACGCAAAGAGAAGCGGCCGCCTCTCCGTAGAGCCCAGGCCGGAGCAGACCCGCCGCCGCTCATGGAGACAGCGGGCCCAAGACTCGGGCAGCCAGACGGGAAAACCCATCCGGCTCAACCGTGTGCCCCTGCTGCGTGCTGCGATCAGCCGCCCCAGCCCCAGCACCACCACTAAGGAGGTGCCAAGGCTGTCCCGGGCCATGGGGCTGTCCCGGGCCATGGGGCTGGTCAGCAGCAGCAGCCGCGGCCGCAGCTTCCCCTGCCAAAAGCGGGCCCTGAAGCGCGGCCGCCCACAGGGAGCCAGAGAGCCGCAGGCACCCGAGAGCCCGCTGGCAAAGCGCCGCAGGATGGACCATGTGGCAGCCCAGAGCGCTGGCACCAGCAGCCACATGGCAGTGCAGCTGTTGCAGGACACTGCGCCAGCCAGGAGCCAAGCACTTCTGTACATCCCAGCCTGGATCTTGCCCCGCTCCCAGGCGGGGCCCATTCGTACCAGGCACATCTGGCAGCAGCAGCGGCGAGAGAAGAAGCCCTACAGTCGTCCCGAAAACCAGAGCAGGATCAGACAAGCACCAAGCCCCGGTGCTCACCCCCGTCACTCCTAAAAATAAAGTTTTCTCTTTGTTTCAACTGGGAGATTCCACATCCCTTTTTCCACTCATCTGCAGCTGATGTCCACACAGGGGCCTCAGCTCAGGGAGACACTCCAGCACGTGTGTGCCCTCAAACACCCAAGCCGTCCCACGGCAACACCCAGTGTCATCATGTCCCATGGCCTGGAGATACCGGCCCTGCTTCTGCCAGGGGAAAAACACAACGCTGCAAAAGGGCCAAGGAGATTTTGCAAACATTCCTGGCTCAGGCGGCCTCAAGTGGGAGGGCACAGCTCTACCTGCTGCAGGTGCCCAGGAGGGCAAATCATGGATGCATCAGGATTATTCTTCTCCCAACACAGCCCAGGCACATTTCAATCTACCATTGCTGCCACTGAGGTTGCACGTACCAGGCTGGAGAGTAACTGGGCTAGTACAGCTCATGCTGAGAAGGTAAAACTAAGCCCAGCCCCTCCTCAGTCAAAATACACAGCATCTGAAAAAAAAATAGGCAGCACCCTCCTGTCCTCTGCAAATGGGACAAAAAGTTTAAAAAGTATCAAAAAATTCAACAGCTTTTGGAGAAGATACAGGTCAGACTGCGCGAGGCTGGAAAAGACTCTACAAGTTCTCAGAGGAAAATCAGTAGGAAATCCCTTCTTTCTGCTATTAAAATCTCAGGCTGTTGCCATCAGACACTCAAGCCACAAGAAAAGTGCTTCAGCACCAGCATCCAACTGAGCACCTGCTTGATGCACCTCAGTGCAAAGACATCACTTTGCAAGCAGAATTCCTCCTCTGAGTTACGCACAACATATTCTTTCCAACTGGAAGTACTACTGGGTTTTGTTGCCCAGCATTTCATATTAAATTGTGGAAGTATTTGAAATGCAAAGGGAATGAAAACTCGCAGGATTTAAAGAAAATTGGCTGCAAAACTCCAATATTTGCACCATTCTAAAAAGGGAACCAAGGTACCACAAGTCCTAAATGACTCATCACTAGAGCTCTCTCAAACAAGGAATAAAGCCTAAGAGGGAAAGGAACAGATCGATTTGAATTTTATTGGGCATTAATACAGCTTTCCAAAGGATTAGGTTGTTTGCAAGACAAAGACCTTTACTTTGATTCAGAGACTAGTTTGGGTTTTCCTTCAAATTCCAGAGAGCTGGCAACAGATCTCTGTGTGCTGTCCACAGGCCAGGGCAGTCAGGGCAAGGCAAGGGCCAACAGCTCATGGGAAGCAGCAGAAAAAAGCACCATGGAATGGGCTGAAGGTGGGATGGGAAGAGGATGGAGGGACCTCTGCTCCCACCTGAGCTGGCCTACAGTGGGTGTAACTGTGATGAATAAACACCCACTTGAACCCAAAGGGAATTCTGCACTCATATCTGGCGCCCCCAGCATAAGAACATGCACCCACTGGAGTGACTCCAGAGAAGGGTCACAGCAATGATCCAAGGGCTGCATCTTCTGCTATGGAGATGGGCTGCGAGACCTGGGCTTGTTCAGCCTGGAGAAGAGAAGGCTCCAGGGAGACATCAGAGCGCCTCTCAGTGCCTAAAGGGCACCAACCTTCTCAAATGCTGCCATGCTTACCCACTCCAATCCTGCAATGTTCCACTGCCTCAGCAACTGGACATGGCTGCTTGTCACAGCACATGTCCCAGTTGAGACAGCCACAACACACACAGTTCCACCACACCATTTCAGAAGGTTTGAAGCATTTTCCAATCCACAGGAACACCTTTCCTCATCAGAAGGCTTCTGGTGTCTGCCCACCCAGAGCAACACCACATCACTTCAGAAGGCTGCAAGGATCTGCCCTTCTTGTCCTTCAGCCCAGCCTTTTATCCCCTCCTGTTGATGCCCTGCACCTGTGTGCCCCCTGCTCCCTTTGGTGCTTGCTCAGTGCCCCTGGGCACTCCTTGCCTTCAATGCTGCTCACCTGTTCTGCACAGCTGTAGCCAATTAGGGGTGAGGCTTGGCCACAGCCCCACCCCAATTCCCACAAACTCTGTGCCTACCACTGCTCTGCCAAAATCCTGCCATCTTCCCATATCACTTTGCTCCTTGTGCTCTCAGGATTTTTCTTTTCAATACCCTTTGACCACACTTCTTTTGGCCTTTAGGAAGCCCTTCAGTCATCAAGAATTCAAAAGGTTTGTGACTTTGAACAAAGCAAACATTTGGCCCTGGAACATTTGCACACCAAAGGATCTGTTCTACAGCATGATGGATTAAAAGTTTTCTTCTAACTCCCATTTACTGTCCAAACCAAGATGCATCATCTTAGTTGCCACCTACTATCTTTCTGGAATCCAGTATTGTAACCATGAACACACATGGGGAAAGGCCTAAACTCCAGTGTTACCCCAATTCCTTGTGCTTATTAATCATAGATTAGCTTTTGAGCTTCAGCATTGCCCAGAGCTACAAACAAATTGTCCTGCTTTGAAAGAGTTTGAAGAGGTGGGAACTCTGAAATGGGTAACCTCCCCTAGATTCCAACTAATCCCTTTCTACCAATAAGGAACAAGTGAATAGATAGATGCGATAAGATATAAATGAAAAAAACAAAACAAACAAACAAAAAAAACCAAACAACCAAAAAACCCACAAAAAAACCCCCAGCAAAAGCAACAAACTGACCTGGGAATAAGAAAACATTGAAAACTAAAAATACCCCATAGGCAAATGCAGTGATCCTCAGGAGATTTTGACACATATTAAATTGTTAAAAAAATAACAAAAGATTGACCAACACATTGTTTCCAATTTTTGGAATGATGTCAGATGCAAAGAGCACTGAACTCCAAGCTTCTTTTTAACCAAAGGGCTCTGAATTAGAGTCTAAGTCAAAACCTGCTTGGACTTCAGTTTCATGTTCTTTTGTACATTTAAGCTAATCAACAACCACAATTCTTTGATAATGACAGTTAGGAATGACTGATTTTTAGGAAACATCTGTGTCCCTTCCTAAACATACCACAGTAAAAGAGCTACTTTTCAACTTGGTCTAACTGGACAATTTTTGGAGAAAATTAAGCCATACAGGCCCAACATGGCATTCCCTTAACATGAGAGGCCTACAACTAAGCAAAGAGCTCAGACTTGACAAGTTCCACTGGCTTTTATGGGGGGACCAATCATCACTGATGACCTGTACTAAGACCTAAGCCTACTCAACCCATCCATCTGCTGATGGAGCTGTTCCCATTTCTGCTCTTCCCACCACAGCCGTGCCTGACATGGACAGAGTCCCTGCCAGCGCCCACAAGGACACCTTCCCTAAGTGAGAAGAATGGAGCCCGCAGAGATTCCTGATTGTGACACCAGAGGGACTGGAGTGACATCACCAGCCAGGCCTGAGGTACAGAAGTTGTTGTGCATCAACACACCTTGCAGTTGAGGAGTGGATGGCTGAGAAGGAGCTTGCCCAAGGCTCCTGAGCCAGTTTTGGTGCCTCTGAGGCAGTTCATAGGCGTCTCTCTTCACTCAAGGAAGGATCGGCACATTTTGTCAGGAGGATAAAGGCCTGCAGTGCTGCGGCACACATCCAACAGGCATTCCTCCGTAGCCACCATGGTGCAGCAGAGAGCTGCTGAGAAGCGTCCTCCTGGCAAGGAGCAAGGTGAGAGCCAAGTCTCCCTTCCCACAGCTGCCCATGGCTGGCAGAGGGGGAGCAGCCAAGAGCAGCAGAAAGGGGAAGCAGGAGCTCTGCAGAATCAGCCCAGAGTAGAAGCCCTCCTCTGACGGGCCAGGCTGGGCTGTGGCCTCTGGCACTTGCAGGCCCTTAAGGCAAGCCAGCAGGGCCTTGGGGACAATGCTGCAGGGACATTTCCCGAGTCCTGTGAGGTGCTCACACCACCTCCCCTCTCTCTCTCTCTCCCCAAGGCACTCTGTGTCACCGGGCAGAGGCAGACGCAAAGAGAAGCGGCCGCCTCTCCGTAGAGCCCAGGCCGGAGCAGACCCGCCGCCGCTCATGGAGACAGCGGGCCCAAGACTCGGGCAGCCAGACGGGAAAACCCATCCGGCTCAACCGTGTGCCCCTGCTGCGTGCTGCGATCAGCCGCCCCAGCCCCAGCACCACCACTAAGGAGGTGCCAAGGCTGTCCCGGGCCATGGGGCTGTCCCGGGCCATGGGGCTGGTCAGCAGCAGCAGCCGCGGCCGCAGCTTCCCCTGCCAAAAGCGGGCCCTGAAGCGCGGCCGCCCACAGGGAGCCAGAGAGCCGCAGGCACCCGAGAGCCCGCTGGCAAAGCGCCGCAGGATGGACCATGTGGCAGCCCAGAGCGCTGGCACCAGCAGCCACATGGCAGTGCAGCTGTTGCAGGACACTGCGCCAGCCAGGAGCCAAGCACTTCTGTACATCCCAGCCTGGATCTTGCCCCGCTCCCAGGCGGGGCCCATTCGTACCAGGCACATCTGGCAGCAGCAGCGGCGAGAGAAGAAGCCCTACAGTCGTCCCGAAAACCAGAGCAGGATCAGACAAGCACCAAGCCCCGGTGCTCACCCCCGTCACTCCTAAAAATAAAGTTTTCTCTTTGTTTCAACTGGGAGATTCCACATCCCTTTTTCCAGTCATCTGCAGCTGATGTCCACACAGGGGCCTCAGCTCAGGGAGACACTCCAGCACGTGTGTGCCCTCAAACACCCAAGCCGTCCCACGGCAACACCCAGTGTCATCATGTCCCATGGCCTGGAGATACCGGCCCTGCTTCTGCCAGGGGAAAAACAAAACGCTGCAAAAGGGCCAAGGAGATTTTGCAAACATTCCTGGCTCAGGCGGCCTCAAGTGGGAGGGCACAGCTCTACCTGCTGCAGGTGCCCAGGAGGGCAAATCATGGATGCATCAGGATTATTCTTCTCCCAACACAGCCCAGGCACATTTCAATCTACCATTGCTGCCACTGAGGTTGCACGTACCAGGCTGGAGAGTAACTGGGCTAGTACAGCTCATGCTGAGAAGGTAAAACTAAGCCCAGCCCCTCCTCAGTCAAAATACACAGCATCTGAAAAAAAAAATAGGCAGCACCCTCCTGTCCTCTGCAAATGGGACAAAAAGTTTAAAAAGTATCAAAAAATTCAACAGCTTTTGGAGAAGATACAGGTCAGACTGCGCGAGGCTGGAAAAGACTCTACAAGTTCTCAGAGGAAAATCAGTAGGAAATCCCTTCTTTCTGCTATTAAAATCTCAGGCTGTTGCCATCAGACACTCAAGCCACAAGAAAAGTGCTTCAGCACCAGCATCCAACTGAGCACCTGCTTGATGCACCTCAGTGCAAAGACATCACTTTGCAAGCAGAATTCCTCCTCTGAGTTACGCACAACATATTCTTTCCAACTGGAAGTACTACTGGGTTTTGTTGCCCAGCATTTCATATTAAATTGTGGAAGTATTTGAAATGCAAAGGGAATGAAAACTCGCAGGATTTAAAGAAAATTGGCTGCAAAACTCCAATATTTGCACCATTCTAAAAAGGGAACCAAGGTACCACAAGTCCTAAATGACTCATCACTAGAGCTCTCTCAAACAAGGAATAAAGCCTAAGAGGGAAAGGAACAGATCAATTTGAATTTTATTGGGCATTAATACAGCTTTCCAAAGGATTAGGTTGTTTGCAAGACAAAGACCTTTACTTTGATTCAGAGACTAGTTTGGGTTTTCCTTCAAATTCCAGAGAGCTGGCAACAGATCTCTGGGTGGTGTCCACAGGCCAGGGCAGTCAGGGCAAGGCAAGGGCCAACAGCTCATGGGAAGCAGCAGAAAAAAGCACCATGGAATGGGCTGAAGGTGGGATGGGAAGAGGATGGAGGGACCTCTGCTCCCACCTGAGCTGGCCTACAGTGGGTGTAACTGTGATGAATAAACACCCACTTGAACCCAAAGGGAATTCTGCACTCATATCTGGCGCCCCCAGCATAAGAACACGCACCCACTGGAGTGACTCCAGAGAAGGGTCACAGCAATGATCCAAGGGCTGCATCTTCTGCTATGGAGATGGGCTGCGAGACCTGGGCTTGTTCAGCCTGGAGAAGAGAAGGCTCCAGGGAGACATCAGAGCGCCTCTCAGTGCCTAAAGGGCACCAACCTTCTCAAATGCTGCCATGCTTACCCACTCCAATCCTGCAATGTTCCACTGCCTCAGCAACTGGACATGGCTGCTTGTCACAGCACATGTCCCAGTTGAGACAGCCACAACACACACAGTTCCACCACACCATTTCAGAAGGTTTGAAGCATTTTCCAATCCACAGGAACACCTTTCCTCATCAGAAGGCTTCTGGTGTCTGCCCACCCAGAGCAACACCACATCACTTCAGAAGGCTGCAAGGATCTGCCCTTCTTGTCCTTCAGCCCAGCCTTTTATCGCCTCCTGTTGATGCCCTGCACCTGTGTGCCCCCTGCTCCCTTTGGTGCTTGCTCAGTGCCCCTGGGCACTCCTTGCCTTCAATGCTGCTCACCTGTTCTGCACAGCTGTAGCCAATTAGGGGTGAGGCTTGGCCACAGCCCCACCCCAATTCCCACAAACTCTGTGCCTACCACTGCTCTGCCAAAATCCTGCCATCTTCCCATATCACTTTGCTCCTTGTGCTCTCAGGATTTTTCTTTTCAATACCCTTTGACCACACTTCTTTTGGCCTTTAGGAAGCCCTTCAGTCATCAAGGATTCAAAAGGTTTGTGACTTTGAACAAAGCAAACATTTGGCCCTGGAACATTTGCACACCAAAGGATCTGTTCTACAGCATTCTGGATTAAAAGTTTTCTTCTAACTCCCATCTACTGTCCAAACCAAGATGCATCATCTTAGTTGCCACCTACTATCTTTCTGGAATCCAGTATTGTAACCATGAACACACATGGGGAAAGGCCTAAACTCCAGTGCTACCCCAATTCCTTGTGGTTATTAATCATAGATTAGCTTTTGAGCTTCAGCATTGCCCAGAGCTACAAACAAATTGTCCTGCTTTGAAAGAGTTTGAAGAGGTGGGAACTCTGAAATGGGTAACCTCCCCTAGATTCCAACTAATCCCTTTCTACCAATAAGGAACAAGTGAATAGATAGATGCGATAAGATATAAATGAAAAAAACAAAACAAACAAACAAAAAAAACCAAACAACCAAAAAACCCACAAAAAAACCCCCAGCAAAAGCAACAAACTGACCTGGGAATAAGAAAACATTGAAAACTAAAAATACCCCATAGGCAAATGCAGTGATCCTCAGGAGATTTTGACACATATTAAATTGTTAAAAAAATAACAAAAGATTGACCAACACATTGTTTCCAATTTTTGGAATGATGTCAGATGCAAAGAGCACTGAACTCCAAGCTTCTTTTTAACCAAAGGGCTCTGAATTAGAGTCTAAGTCAAAACCTGCTTGGACTTCAGTTTCATGTTCTTTTGTACATTTAAGCTAATCAACAACCACAATTCTTTGATAATGACAGTTAGGAATGACTGATTTTTAGGAAACATCTGTGTCCCTTCCTAAACATACCACAGTAAAAGAGCTACTTTTCAACTTGGTCTAACTGGACAATTTTTGGAGAAAATTAAGCCATACAGGCCCAACATGGCATTCCCTTAACATGAGAGGCCTACAACTAAGCAAAGAGCTCAGACTTGACAAGTTCCACTGGCTTTTATGGGGGGACCAATCATCACTGATGACCTGTACTAAGACCTAAGCCTACTCAACCCATCCATCTGCTGATGGAGCTGTTCCCATTTCTGCTCTTCCCACCACAGCCGTGCCTGACATGGACAGAGTCCCTGCCAGCGCCCACAAGGACACCTTCCCTAAGCGAGGGGAATGGAGCCCGCAGAGATTCCTGATTGTGACACCAGAGGGACTGGAGTGACATCACCAGCCAGGCCTGAGGTACAGAAGTTGTTGTGCATCAACACACCTTGCAGTTGAGGAGTGGATGGCTGAGAAGGAGCTTGCCCAAGGCTCCTGAGCCAGTTTTGGTGCCTCTGAGGCAGTTCATAGGCGTCTCTCTTCACTCAAGGAAGGATCGGCACATTTTGTCAGGAGGATAAAGGCCTGCAGTGCTGCGGCACACATCCAACAGGCATTCCTCCGTAGCCACCATGGTGCAGCAGAGAGCTGCTGAGAAGCGTCCTCCTGGCAAGGAGCGAGGTGAGAGCCAAGTCTCCCTCCCCACAGCTGCCCATGGCTGGCAGAGGGGGAGCAGCCAAGAGCAGCAGAAAGGGGAAGCAGGAGCTCTGCAGAATCAGCCCAGAGTGGAAGCCCTCCTCTGACGGGCCAGGCTGGGCTGTGGCCTCTGGCACTTGCAGGCCCTTAAGGCAAGCCAGCAGGGCCTTGGGGACAGTGCTGCAGGGACATTTCCCGAGTCCTGTGAGGTGCTCACACCACCTCCCCTCTCTCTCTCTCTCCCCAAGGCACTCTGTGTCACCGGGCAGAGGCAGACGCAAAGAGAAGCGGCCGCCTCTCCGTAGAGCCCAGGCCGGAGCAGACCCGCCGCCGCTCATGGAGACAGCGGGCCCAAGACTCGGGCAGCCAGACGGGAAAACCCATCCGGCTCAACCGTGTGCCCCTGCTGCGTGCTGCGATCAGCCGCCCCAGCCCCAGCACCACCACTAAGGAGGTGCCAAGGCTGTCCCGGGCCATGGGGCTGTCCCGGGCCATGGGGCTGGTCAGCAGCAGCAGCCGCGGCCGCAGCTTCCCCTGCCAAAAGCGGGCCCTGAAGCGCGGCCGCCCACAGGGAGCCAGAGAGCCGCAGGCACCCGAGAGCCCGCTGGCAAAGCGCCGCAGGATGGACCATGTGGCAGCCCAGAGCGCTGGCACCAGCAGCCACATGGCAGTGCAGCTGTTGCAGGACACTGCGCCAGCCAGGAGCCAAGCACTTCTGTACATCCCAGCCTGGATCTTGCCCCGCTCCCAGGCGGGGCCCATTCGTACCAGGCACATCTGGCAGCAGCAGCGGCGAGAGAAGAAGCCCTACAGTCGTGCCGAAAACCAGAGCAGGATCAGACAAGCACCAAGCCCTGGTGCTCACCCCCGTCACCCCTAAAAATAAAGTTTTCTCTTTGTTTCAACTGGGAGATTCCACATCCCTTTTTCCACTCATCTGCAGCTGATGTCCACACAGGGGCCTCAGCTCAGGGAGACACTCCAGCACGTGTGTGCCCTCAAACACCCAAGCCGTCCCACGGCAACACCCAGTGTCATCATGTCCCATGGCCTGGAGATACCGGCCCTGCTTCTGCCAGGGGAAAAACACAACGCTGCAAAAGGGCCAAGGAGATTTTGCAAGCATTCCTGGCTCAGGCGGCCTCAAGTGGGAGGGCACAGCTCTACCTGCTGCAGGTGCCCAGGAGGGCAAATCATGGATGCATCAGGATTATTCTTCTCCCAACACAGCCCAGGCACATTTCAATCTACCATTGCTGCCACTGAGGTTGCACGTACCAGCCTGGAGAGTAACTGGGCTAGTACAGCTCATGCTGAGAAGGCAAAACTAAGCCCAGCCCCTCCTCAGTCAAAATACACAGCATCTGAAAAAAAAAATAGGCAGCACCCTCCTGTCCTCTGCAAATGGGACAAAAAGTTTAAAAAGTATCAAAAAATTCAACAGCTTTTGGAGAAGATACAGGTCAGACTGCGCGAGGCTGGAAAAGACTCTACAAGTTCTCAGAGGAAAATCAGTAGGAAATCCCTTCTTTCTGCTATTAAAATCTCAGGCTGTTGCCATCAGACACTCAAGCCACAAGAAAAGTGCTTCAGCACCAGCATCCAACTGAGCACCTGCTTGATGCACCTCAGTGCAAAGACATCACTTTGCAAGCAGAATTCCTCCTCTGAGTTACGCACAACATATTCTTTCCAACTGGAAGTACTACTGGGTTTTGTTGCCCAGCATTTCATATTAAATTGTGGAAGTATTTGAAATGCAAAGGGAATGAAAACTCGCAGGATTTAAAGAAAATTGGCTGCAAAACTCCAATATTTGCACCATTCTAAAAAGGGAACCAAGGTACCACAAGTCCTAAATGACTCATCACTAGAGCTCTCTCAAACAAGGAATAAAGCCTAAGAGGGAAAGGAACAGATCGATTTGAATTTTATTGGGCATTAATACAGCTTTCCAAAGGATTAGGTTGTTTGCAAGACAAAGACCTTTACTTTGATTCAGAGACTAGTTTGGGTTTTCCTTCAAATTCCAGAGAGCTGGCAACAGATCTCTGGGTGGTGTCCACAGGCCAGGGCAGTCAGGGCAAGGCAAGGGCCAACAGCTCATGGGAAGCAGCAGAAAAAAGCACCATGGAATGGGCTGAAGGTGGGATGGGAAGAGGATGGAGGGACCTCTGCTCCCACCTGAGCTGGCCTACAGTGGGTGTAACTGTGATGAATAAACACCCACTTGAACCCAAAGGGAATTCTGCACTCATATCTGGCGCCCCCAGCATAAGAACACGCACCCACTGGAGTGACTCCAGAGAAGGGTCACAGCAATGATCCAAGGGCTGCATCTTCTGCTATGGAGATGGGCTGCGAGACCTGGGCTTGTTCAGCCTGGAGAAGAGAAGGCTCCAGGGAGACATCAGAGCGCCTCTCAGTGCCTAAAGGGCACCAACCTTCTCAAATGCTGCCATGCTTACCCACTCCAATCCTGCAATGTTCCACTGCCTCAGCAACTGGACATGGCTGCTTGTCACAGCACATGTCCCAGTTGAGACAGCCACAACACACACAGTTCCACCACACCATTTCAGAAGGTTTGAAGCATTTTCCAATCCACAGGAACACCTTTCCTCATCAGAAGGCTTCTGGTGTCTGCCCACCCAGAGCAACACCACATCACTTCAGAAGGCTGCAAGGATCTGCCCTTCTTGTCCTTCAGCCCAGCCTTTTATCGCCTCCTGTTGATGCCCTGCACCTGTGTGCCCCCTGCTCCCTTTGGTGCTTGCTCAGTGCCCCTGGGCACTCCTTGCCTTCAATGCTGCTCACCTGTTCTGCACAGCTGTAGCCAATTAGGGGTGAGGCTTGGCCACAGCCCCACCCCAATTCCCACAAACTCTGTGCCTACCACTGCTCTGCCAAAATCCTGCCATCTTCCCATATCACTTTGCTCCTTGTGCTCTCAGGATTTTTCTTTTCAATACCCTTTGACCACACTTCTTTTGGCCTTTAGGAAGCCCTTCAGTCATCAAGAATTCAAAAGGTTTGTGACTTTGAACAAAGCAAACATTTGGCCCTGGAACATTTGCACACCAAAGGATCTGTTCTACAGCATGATGGATTAAAAGTTTTCTTCTAACTCCCATTTACTGTCCAAACCAAGATGCATCATCTTAGTTGCCACCTACTATCTTTCTGGAATCCAGTATTGTAACCATGAACACACATGGGGAAAGGCCTAAACTCCAGTGTTACCCCAATTCCTTGTGCTTATTAATCATAGATTAGCTTTTGAGCTTCAGCATTGCCCAGAGCTACAAACAAATTGTCCTGCTTTGAAAGAGTTTGAAGAGGTGGGAACTCTGAAATGGGTAACCTCCCCTAGATTCCAACTAATCCCTTTCTACCAATAAGGAACAAGTGAATAGATAGATGCGATAAGATATAAATGAAAAAAACAAAACAAACAAACAAAAAAAACCAAACAACCAAAAAACCCACAAAAAAACCCCCAGCAAAAGCAACAAACTGACCTGGGAATAAGAAAACATTGAAAACTAAAAATACCCCATAGGCAAATGCAGTGATCCTCAGGAGATTTTGACACATATTAAATTGTTAAAAAAATAACAAAAGATTGACCAACACATTGTTTCCAATTTTTGGAATGATGTCAGATGCAAAGAGCACTGAACTCCAAGCTTCTTTTTAACCAAAGGGCTCTGAATTAGAGTCTAAGTCAAAACCTGCTTGGACTTCAGTTTCATGTTCTTTTGTACATTTAAGCTAATCAACAACCACAATTCTTTGATAATGACAGTTAGGAATGACTGATTTTTAGGAAACATCTGTGTCCCTTCCTAAACATACCACAGTAAAAGAGCTACTTTTCAACTTGGTCTAACTGGACAATTTTTGGAGAAAATTAAGCCATACAGGCCCAACATGGCATTCCCTTAACATGAGAGGCCTACAACTAAGCAAAGAGCTCAGACTTGACAAGTTCCACTGGCTTTTATGGGGGGACCAATCATCACTGATGACCTGTACTAAGACCTAAGCCTACTCAACCCATCCATCTGCTGATGGAGCTGTTCCCATTTCTGCTCTTCCCACCACAGCCGTGCCTGACATGGACAGAGTCCCTGCCAGCGCCCACAAGGACACCTTCCCTAAGCGAGGGGAATGGAGCCCGCAGAGATTCCTGATTGTGACACCAGAGGGACTGGAGTGACATCACCAGCCAGGCCTGAGGTACAGAAGTTGTTGTGCATCAACACACCTTGCAGTTGAGGAGTGGATGGCTGAGAAGGAGCTTGCCCAAGGCTCCTGAGCCAGTTTTGGTGCCTCTGAGGCAGTTCATAGGCGTCTCTCTTCACTCAAGGAAGGATCGGCACATTTTGTCAGGAGGATAAAGGCCTGCAGTGCTGCGGCACACATCCAACAGGCATTCCTCCGTAGCCACCATGGTGCAGCAGAGAGCTGCTGAGAAGCGTCCTCCTGGCAAGGAGCGAGGTGAGAGCCAAGTCTCCCTCCCCACAGCTGCCCATGGCTGGCAGAGGGGGAGCAGCCAAGAGCAGCAGAAAGGGGAAGCAGGAGCTCTGCAGAATCAGCCCAGAGTGGAAGCCCTCCTCTGACGGGCCAGGCTGGGCTGTGGCCTCTGGCACTTGCAGGCCCTTAAGGCAAGCCAGCAGGGCCTTGGGGACAGTGCTGCAGGGACATTTCCCGAGTCCTGTGAGGTGCTCACACCACCTCCCCTCTCTCTCTCTCTCCCCAAGGCACTCTGTGTCACCGGGCAGAGGCAGACGCAAAGAGAAGCGGCCGCCTCTCCGTAGAGCCCAGGCCGGAGCAGACCCGCCGCCGCTCATGGAGACAGCGGGCCCAAGACTCGGGCAGCCAGACGGGAAAACCCATCCGGCTCAACCGTGTGCCCCTGCTGCGTGCTGCGATCAGCCGCCCCAGCCCCAGCACCACCACTAAGGAGGTGCCAAGGCTGTCCCGGGCCATGGGGCTGTCCCGGGCCATGGGGCTGGTCAGCAGCAGCAGCCGCGGCCGCAGCTTCCCCTGCCAAAAGCGGGCCCTGAAGCGCGGCCGCCCACAGGGAGCCAGAGAGCCGCAGGCACCCGAGAGCCCGCTGGCAAAGCGCCGCAGGATGGACCATGTGGCAGCCCAGAGCGCTGGCACCAGCAGCCACATGGCAGTGCAGCTGTTGCAGGACACTGCGCCAGCCAGGAGCCAAGCACTTCTGTACATCCCAGCCTGGATCTTGCCCCGCTCCCAGGCGGGGCCCATTCGTACCAGGCACATCTGGCAGCAGCAGCGGCGAGAGAAGAAGCCCTACAGTCGTGCCGAAAACCAGAGCAGGATCAGACAAGCACCAAGCCCTGGTGCTCACCCCCGTCACCCCTAAAAATAAAGTTTTCTCTTTGTTTCAACTGGGAGATTCCACATCCCTTTTTCCACTCATCTGCAGCTGATGTCCACACAGGGGCCTCAGCTCAGGGAGACACTCCAGCACGTGTGTGCCCTCAAACACCCAAGCCGTCCCACGGCAACACCCAGTGTCATCATGTCCCATGGCCTGGAGATACCGGCCCTGCTTCTGCCAGGGGAAAAACACAACGCTGCAAAAGGGCCAAGGAGATTTTGCAAGCATTCCTGGCTCAGGCGGCCTCAAGTGGGAGGGCACAGCTCTACCTGCTGCAGGTGCCCAGGAGGGCAAATCATGGATGCATCAGGATTATTCTTCTCCCAACACAGCCCAGGCACATTTCAATCTACCATTGCTGCCACTGAGGTTGCACGTACCAGCCTGGAGAGTAACTGGGCTAGTACAGCTCATGCTGAGAAGGCAAAACTAAGCCCAGCCCCTCCTCAGTCAAAATACACAGCATCTGAAAAAAAAAATAGGCAGCACCCTCCTGTCCTCTGCAAATGGGACAAAAAGTTTAAAAAGTATCAAAAAATTCAACAGCTTTTGGAGAAGATACAGGTCAGACTGCGCGAGGCTGGAAAAGACTCTACAAGTTCTCAGAGGAAAATCAGTAGGAAATCCCTTCTTTCTGCTATTAAAATCTCAGGCTGTTGCCATCAGACACTCAAGCCACAAGAAAAGTGCTTCAGCACCAGCATCCAACTGAGCACCTGCTTGATGCACCTCAGTGCAAAGACATCACTTTGCAAGCAGAATTCCTCCTCTGAGTTACGCACAACATATTCTTTCCAACTGGAAGTACTACTGGGTTTTGTTGCCCAGCATTTCATATTAAATTGTGGAAGTATTTGAAATGCAAAGGGAATGAAAACTCGCAGGATTTAAAGAAAATTGGCTGCAAAACTCCAATATTTGCACCATTCTAAAAAGGGAACCAAGGTACCACAAGTCCTAAATGACTCATCACTAGAGCTCTCTCAAACAAGGAATAAAGCCTAAGAGGGAAAGGAACAGATCGATTTGAATTTTATTGGGCATTAATACAGCTTTCCAAAGGATTAGGTTGTTTGCAAGACAAAGACCTTTACTTTGATTCAGAGACTAGTTTGGGTTTTCCTTCAAATTCCAGAGAGCTGGCAACAGATCTCTGGGTGGTGTCCACAGGCCAGGGCAGTCAGGGCAAGGCAAGGGCCAACAGCTCATGGGAAGCAGCAGAAAAAAGCACCATGGAATGGGCTGAAGGTGGGATGGGAAGAGGATGGAGGGACCTCTGCTCCCACCTGAGCTGGCCTACAGTGGGTGTAACTGTGATGAATAAACACCCACTTGAACCCAAAGGGAATTCTGCACTCATATCTGGCGCCCCCAGCATAAGAACACGCACCCACTGGAGTGACTCCAGAGAAGGGTCACAGCAATGATCCAAGGGCTGCATCTTCTGCTATGGAGATGGGCTGCGAGACCTGGGCTTGTTCAGCCTGGAGAAGAGAAGGCTCCAGGGAGACATCAGAGCGCCTCTCAGTGCCTAAAGGGCACCAACCTTCTCAAATGCTGCCATGCTTACCCACTCCAATCCTGCAATGTTCCACTGCCTCAGCAACTGGACATGGCTGCTTGTCACAGCACATGTCCCAGTTGAGACAGCCACAACACACACAGTTCCACCACACCATTTCAGAAGGTTTGAAGCATTTTCCAATCCACAGGAACACCTTTCCTCATCAGAAGGCTTCTGGTGTCTGCCCACCCAGAGCAACACCACATCACTTCAGAAGGCTGCAAGGATCTGCCCTTCTTGTCCTTCAGCCCAGCCTTTTATCGCCTCCTGTTGATGCCCTGCACCTGTGTGCCCCCTGCTCCCTTTGGTGCTTGCTCAGTGCCCCTGGGCACTCCTTGCCTTCAATGCTGCTCACCTGTTCTGCACAGCTGTAGCCAATTAGGGGTGAGGCTTGGCCACAGCCCCACCCCAATTCCCACAAACTCTGTGCCTACCACTGCTCTGCCAAAATCCTGCCATCTTCCCATATCACTTTGCTCCTTGTGCTCTCAGGATTTTTCTTTTCAATACCCTTTGACCACACTTCTTTTGGCCTTTAGGAAGCCCTTCAGTCATCAAGAATTCAAAAGGTTTGTGACTTTGAACAAAGCAAACATTTGGCCCTGGAACATTTGCACACCAAAGGATCTGTTCTACAGCATGATGGATTAAAAGTTTTCTTCTAACTCCCATTTACTGTCCAAACCAAGATGCATCATCTTAGTTGCCACCTACTATCTTTCTGGAATCCAGTATTGTAACCATGAACACACATGGGGAAAGGCCTAAACTCCAGTGTTACCCCAATTCCTTGTGCTTATTAATCATAGATTAGCTTTTGAGCTTCAGCATTGCCCAGAGCTACAAACAAATTGTCCTGCTTTGAAAG